>NC_057861.1:460292329-460934829 GCF_019393635.1 Dromiciops gliroides
GAATATAATTAGCTCAGAGAACATTATGTGTACTATATGTACATATTACAGTTATTCCTTCCACATCATGACATCCCCCTTCACAGTTTCTAGATATCGTGGCTTGGCATAAGAAATTAAATGGAAATTTTGGGGGTGTTTTACAGAAGCCACAGATGACTCTGAAGGCCAGCAGAATACACAGAAGCAGGTTAGAAACTCAGGAATGCTAAAATATATGTATAGTATAAGATCAACATATTTTATCTTTTAATACCATATTAATTCAGACTTCTGTGATACAGAGGGAGGGCCAAAAATTTTGTAACCTTCATAACCTCTGCAATGTGGAAAGGATAACTGTATATCATTAAGGTTACTATACTTAGCTATTTTAACAAGGTTTTCTCTTTTTTTTTCCTTGTAGGGGAATGGGGGTTAAGTGACTTGCCCAGGGTCACACAGCTTGTAGGTGTCAAGTGTCTGAGGCCGGATTTGAACTCAGGTCCTCCTGAATCCAGGGCCAGTGCTTTATCCACTGTGCCACCTAGCTGCCCCAGTTTTCTCTTTTTGTAAATATATATATTTTAGGCATTTCCTTAAAGTATCTGCTTGTGGGTAGAATAGCAAAATAGGGACTAAACCTGTGATTGTTTTGGGAACTCCTGGCAGAGGAAGCTCCCTCTGTTAATGCAAATTAGCCCCTCCTCTGCAGCTTAATAAAGATAATAGCCAGCATTTATATAGTACTTTATATAGTGCTTTAAATTTGGCGAAGTTTGGGGAGGGGGTTTACAAATATGATTTCATTTATTCCTCCCAACAACTTACGGTTTTAAGAACTGCCTAAGCACTGAGAAGTTAAGTGACTTGCCTGTGTCAGAGGAAGATCTTGAACCTAGGTTTTCCTGGCTTGGAGGTCATCTGTCCACTCTTCCATATTTCACAGGAGGGTTAATTGACTAGGAAAGTATGCTTACCTTCCCCTCAATTAACCATGCCTACAGCTGAAGCCTTCATCTTAGGGCCATGAAGACACAACCAAGGCATCTCAGATTGTCCTAAGTGTAGGGAAAATACCTTGTATGCAATGAACAGTCTCTTGAATGCTAATCCTGCAAATTTCCAAGTAGAAAGTAAAATTATGTTAGTATTACATTTGTGCTATTGAATTATTTTATGTACAGAAAGCTGTGAGACACAAAGGATCTATGAACCAAATCTGCCATTCTAGTAAATTGCTTGTGTTTACAATTTCTTTGCTTAGCTCACAGAGCCCTCCCTCAACCTTGTACAAGAGAGAGCCACCCAGGTAGGTGCCAATGATGAAAAATGAGACCAACTGTAAATTATCTCTTTCATTTTATCAGCTCTATGTTTTTCCCTGCTGATGGAGAGAGGCTGTTACCTCTGCAGACTGCTTACTTGTTCACAGAATCAGAGATGTGTGGAAATCTGCACTCTAGTGGCTTTATTGGTGGAGGACAAGAGAGACTGCCAGAATTGGATGCCCCTAATCTTGGCACTGCCAAACAAAGGGTTTTTTTCCCATGAGGGCACATGGCAGTTTAAGGATGCTTTCAGCCAGAAAAGCTGAAAAATCAATGCATTTTAAATTGCTATTGTTTGATACCTAATCTTAAGAATGGTAGTTTTTAAAAGGACCTCTTAGACATCATATAGTCCAACCCATCTTACAGATGAGAAAACTGAAAATTACAGAGATAAAGTAACTTTGCCTAAAATCACACAGCTAGTTAATGGCAAGGCTAGGACTGGAGGCCAGGTCTATCAATTCCTAGTCCAATGGTCTTTTGACTACACTGTGCTGCTTTCTAAGTCCAAAAGAACATTTGTTACTATCTCATGAACAGATGATTAATTTAATGTGTCAGACCCTTGAGGGAGATATGAACATATGTGAATATCAATATTTTCATCCATGCTGCTACCAATCTCTTTGCCCAAGTGAACATTTTACCTACCTTCAGAAAGTTTTATAGCCTAAGGCAATTGTTCAGTTTGAAAATATTTTATAAGTGGAACTGATCATAATTTTCTCATATTTTTAAAGGATAAAGTAAAAATTTTGATTTTCAAATAAAATATCAGATGGTAAATGGTTTATAAACTTGCCTTAAATACTATTCTCTTTTATACTTTCTCCTTTGTGTCCTTCATTTTTTTGTCATTCCTAAAAAGTATAGAGTCTGAATATTCAGAAAATAGCCTAGACTAGTAAATCAAATCAGTAGGCATTTCAAATAAATAAACAAAATGAATTTGAGAGCTTGTGTCTGCAAGTATCACCGTGGAGACCAGAGGATGAATCATCACCATGGAGACCAGCATAAACACTCTGCCTGTAATTATTTCCATATGTAATCAGATATGAATGTGACTTTGGAAGAGAAGAAAGCATAAATTGGATAGGCAATCAGAGTAGCAGAGGGTGAGTCGTATAAGACTAGGAAATGCTAAGACAACCTGGTAATCTTGGATATTTCTGGTCCTTATTAGTGAGTAGGATAAAGTCTTGAACAAAAACAGTGCATTTCAGAGAGCTAGAAAGCTGTCACAATAGTGTGGCTCATCTACCATAGTGATATCACTGGACTAGAGGCGTTTCAGTCTCACCCTTCCAACCTTCATTCATGTATATTCATTACCATAAAAGTGACAGTGTTCTGAAAAAATTGTCTCTTTCCTTAAGAATCTTCCAAGCTAAAGAAGGAATATTTAACCCAGCAATAGAAATTAATAACTAAAACCCTAGTATTCATATCTATAACCTTTTATTGGGGCAGCTAGGTGGCATGCAGGGTCAGGAGTCAGGAAGACTCATCTTCCTGAGTTCAAATCTGGCCTCAGATACTTACTAGCTGTGTAACCCTGGGCAAGTCATTTAACCCTGATTGCCTCAGTTTTGTTATACGTAAAACAAGTTGGAGAAGGAAATGGCAAACCAAGAAAATCTCAATTGGAGTCACAAAGAGTCAGACACAGCTGAAAAAGACCCAACAACAAAATAGCTTTTTATATTATGTCTTATGTTTCCTAACAGGCCAATGACTGGGTCAGGGAATTAACCTTAATCATAATACCTCTATCCCCAATTTCATATATAGGCATATATATATATATATATACACATGTATATGTATATATGTGTGTATATATACATACACATATATAAGCTATTTAAGTTTTAATGGCTTAAAGCTACTCTAAGATTTTTGGGACACCCTATATGAGAAATTCAAGTCATGAAGTTTAACATGCATTCACAATCTAGATGAGTGTTTTCTGATGTTTCTGTGTAGCTAAGCATCCCTTAAACACAGCCACTTGAAAGCTATACATAAGTTCATAGTACTGTTTTTTGGTCAGTAGTTATTCAAAATCACCGTTCCATAGCCCCGATTATGTTTTTCTGTTTTATTAAGACAACATATTAATTCAAAATTTCCCCATATACATGGGAGTATACTCTCCCACAGATTCCTGCATCACTGGTGAGAGAGGAAATACTTGTACCCCAGTTAACTGACAGTCTTAAATTGCATGCCTAGTAGAATACCTCTTGGAATCCAAAGCTATATCACTTGCTACTTCCCCACACACCTGCTCTTATCCTCTGATGGACATACTCATCATTTCCACCTTCCGCTTCTCTGATGAATTGATGCTGGGCTTCTTTCTGGCAGGGAAATGTTGTCTAACTGAACTTTTTTGTTAGTCAGATACATCGTCGCACCAAGCCAGTGGGGCAAAGTGTCTCTCAGGTCAAGTCTGACTATTTGAGATTTGGGTTAAAATGAGAAGATTCTACATTTCTCCCATCATTCTCCTGTCAATTATTACCTGTACCATAAAATTACCCAGTAATTTCACTTAGTAACAGTAGAAAAGAAGGAAGGAGGTATCCGATGCTGGTTCTTATTCCTTCAGCTACACCCACATTGCTGCCCATCCTACTGCATCTGTTCTTATTTAATAATCAATATTAACTAGACTCTTTGGCTAATGTTGGAATATATGTATCTGTTATTAAACATGAGCTATAGTGTGTGTATATTCAGTCAGTCAATAAGCATTTATTAAGCACTTACTATGTGCCAGGCACTCTGCCAAGTGCTATTTATAGCATTTGTATGCATTTCAATAGATACACAATCTCATTAATAGAGGTATTTTCCCTGAATGGCACAACTTATTTCACAATCTTGTTCCTGTGTAACTCTTATTTATGACCTCTTATGAATACTACCCAGGCAGTCCGATAAATATGCCAAGGGCTTTCTCTTGCTTTTTCAATATTAAATGCTTACCAATATAACTTATATATTTTTAATTTTTAAAAAATTAATAATTTTCTTTCTTGCCCAGTGCCTGTCTTCTGATCCTCCCATTTGTGAATGACTACATAAAAGAAAAATGAAAATGAAAAATATAAATTATTACTGTTGGTTCTTTATATTCAAGATCATGATAAGTATATATGGACTCGGGTTTGGAAGGATGAAATTTTTCTCTCTTGCTTCTCCTATTTATACAGTGCAGCTGGACTAATCATGATTGATTTAGTCCACAGATTAAGTTGGATACTTCCTTACGTGTAGATTTCACAAAAAGGGCTGGAGGACTCCAATGAGGATGGGAGGAGACATTCTCCACCCACTAGATATAATTGATGGAGGATATTTGTGTACATCTTTATCTATGTTCTGTGAGCATATCTGAGTGTTCTGCACACAAAGGCATGTAGAGTGGGCACTGGAGAATCATATCGTAGTTTCTATAACCATTGTTTATAAAGAGGGATGGGGACACCATCCTCGGGTTGATTGTGAAGCAAATTGAAGACTTTTATTTCGTAGTGTTGTTCATGTACAAATCTACCTTCTGTGTTGCATTGCTACCTACCCTTTAAATTGTCACTCTTCAGTGACACTGCCTCATGAGGCAGAATTTCCAGGTATTAATAATCAATTTATTAATTAGGCTAGTCAGTAATCAATAAATTGATGGTCAGTGGTTTCTCTCAGTAACCAGATGGCAAGGGAGACTCTCAAACATCTTCAATTGTATGGGTTCCTTCTGATAGGGAACTCCCATGACAAGTAAAATTCAACCCTGATTGTTTTTTTTTTTTTGGTGAGGTGACTGGGGTTAAGTGACTTGCCCAGGGTCACACAGCTAGTAAGTGTTAAGTGTCTGAGGTCAGATTTGAACTCAGGTCCTCCTGAATCCAGGGCTGGTGCTCTATCCACTGCACCACCTAGCTGCCCCTCAGGATACTTCTAATATTAGTGTGAACTCTTAATGAGGAAGTGGGTTAGGAAATCTTCAGCTCCTCTTGCTGAGGACTTGGCTTAATCATGAGACCCAGCACACTCAAAGTATTTGGACAGGGGAAGCCACTCTGGATAATTTTCTTCTTTGTGATCTTAGAGTTGCCCTAAGCTCTTAAAAAAAAATTAAATAGTATTTTATTTTTTCCAATGACATGTAAAGACAGTTTTCAACATTCAGTTTTGTAAGATTTTGAGTTCCAAATTTTTCTCCTTCCTTCCCTCCTTGCTCCTGAAGCCAACAAGCAATCTGATTTAGGTTATACATTGTAATCATGTTAAACATATTTCCACATTAGTCATATTGTGAGAGAAGAATCAGAACAAAAGTGAAAAACCACAAGAAAGAAGAAACAAAAAATAACACAACAAAAGTGAAAATTGTATGCTTCGATTTGTATTCAGATTTCATAGTTATTTTGGGGGGGATGTGGAGAGCATTTTCCATCATAAGTTTTTGGAATTTTCTTGGACCGTTGTATTGCTGAGAAGAGCTAAGTCTATCACAGTTGATCATTACACAATGTTGTTTTTACTGTATACAATGTTCTGCTGGTTCTGCTCAATTCACTCAACAGTTCATATAAGTCTTTCCAGTTTTTTTCTGAAATTTGCCTGCTTCCAATTTCTTACAGCACAATAGTATTCCATTACATTTATATGCCACAGCTTGTTCATCCATTCCCCAATTGACGGGCATCCCCTCAGTTTCCAATTCTTTACCACCACAAAGAAAGCTGCATATCGAAACTAAGGCCTATATCAATGGCAGATATAAGTCATCAGGATATTTCACAGTTCATTTAATTAATGGACCAGACACAGTGACAGAAAACAGCCTTCATAAAACAATTTTTTTAGTCAAGAAAGGTATTTGTTGAATACATCACAGAAGCTGAACTCAGAGACCTGAGTTCAGTATCAGCCTCAGATATTTGCTAGCTGTAGGAAACATCACAACTGTTGTCTGTCACAGTTTCCTCAACTATAAAATAGGGAAATTATAGCACCTACTTCCCAGGGTTGTTGTGAGGGTCAAATGAGATGATATTTACATAGTGCCTAGCATATAGTAGGTTGTTCCCTTCCCCTGACCCTTTATTGGTATATTAATTGTTGTAAAGAACTAAATAGCATTTCTCTGTCAAAAAAGAGTGATCTATAAACTGTAAAAGGTTGGTCAAACATGGAAAAACAAGTTAAGTAGTCTAAAGTAGGTAGGGAAATAGCGGTAGAACATTCAGCTCCTTAAAAAAAAAATAGAAGCTATATATTTAATACTTAAAAGTGATCATCAATACAACTAATTAATTCTGCTTAGTAACTATACTTAAATCCATTCTAATGCATATGGTATTATAACTTTTCAGTCACTTCCCTATAAGTCCCAATAAATTTATTTATTTATACTTTTATTATTTAAAGTTTTATATATATATATATTTTTTTACAAAATCCAGTATCATCTTTTCTGGATACATACATACAAATGACTCTTCCTTTGTAACAAGGAAACAGTTAAGCTAATATAACATCTGTTATAATAAGTGAATATAACATCTGTTACATCAACCACAATCTTCCCCCTTATTCCAAATTTTGCACCTACAGTTCTACACCTCTCTGTTCAAAAGAGGCAAGCTTACATTTCCTTATCTTTTCTCTGGAGCCATGACTGGTCATTATAATTACACTGTGTTTGGCTTCATTTCAACATTCTTTTCACTTAAATTACCATAATCATTGTATATGTTTCCCTGGTTCTGCTTTTTTTATTTTGCATCTTTCCATGTTTCTTTGAATTCCTTATGTTTGTCATGTATTGTGGTATAATAATATTCTATTACATACATATACCATAATTTGCTTAGCCATTTCCTAATTGGTGGACACTCTAGAATTTGTTACCACACACAAAAAATAAACCCAACAACTGCTATAAATACTTTCTATATATGGACCATGCTCTATCCCTCTACTCTGCTCCTGCCTCAATCTGGGCTCTTGTCCCTTTGGGGGCCCAAACTGGAAAGAATAAGAGGCAACATTAGCGTATTTGTCTATTTGCCTATCTTTGTCTATGGAATTCCTCCATCCACTGATACGCTAGACCCTGGAACCATTTACCAATAGTTAGCAAATGTCCATCCATTCTTACTCTCTCCATTCCTGTGATGGTGAATCCCTGATTACTGAAGAACCAACTCCCTTGAGGTAGGAACAGTATTTATTTTACATAGGCTTGGGTGATTTCCTTTTAAAGAGGTAAGGACGTCATTCTTGTGACTTGGCTGATCCAGAGGACTAAGGATATAAAAAGACCAGACTAGATAACACCAAGGTTTGGCAAAATTCCCATTGCTTCATGGGGAGATTTCTAACCTAACTCTGTTATTGCTATGCTGAATGTGGGTGGCAGTGGAAAAGTAGCATTTTTTTCTCAGGTAGCTACTAGAAATTATGTCCTTTTAAACTTTATTCTAAATAAAGTTCATTTCACTGTTTTTTATGATATGTGTCACATCATTGCATTCAATCTTGAACTTGAGTCACGAGAAGGGCCTAAGTTAGATCTGGCCTGGAATATTTGGTAGCACTGGTAAGATTAGATTATAATGATTTCATTACTAATTTTGTTGCTGAAGTGGGCAGAAGCCAGTGTAGAGAAAGAGAGACTCCTGATTGCCTATCAATTGTATATGGGGAGCTTTCTCAATGGAATAAAGAAGGGGCCTCCCTTGACCCCATAGCACTAGTCCAGTGGGATGCTTAATAAGCATGAGAGAGTCTTCTTGGCTCTTGCTAATACTTTTAGAACAGTTGAATCCCCATGTGAAGAAAATGAAAATGAATTGTCTCTGAGAATTCAATAATTAGAGACAGATGTGAACATGCTTTTTGAAAAAGGATTATTCTTTGAAACTTAGAGGGGTGGTTAACAGACTTAGTGACAGCGCAAGGGAAAAGGCAATGCTATTGGTTTTGCTGCTTGATTGACTGCAGGTGGGAAGCTTGACCTCTGACTCAGAGATGTTGGTGGAGAAGGTGTTACATCACACTGATATCAGGGCTATAAAGGAAGAAAAGAGCAGGAGCGAGGAACAGAATTGGGTTCCATCCCAGGGGATAAGAAGAACTCAGACTTCTCCTATTACAACCCCATTGTGACACTCCCCCCACTATGGAGAGTGGATTGGCTTTTCCCATCAAATAATTCTGGAAGTTGCTGGAGAAGTTGAAACCAATGAGTAGCTTGTATAGTAATTAATGAGGGCATGGTCTAAATGGTGCTAATTCTGAGTTTCTTTCAGCTACAGAATTCCATCGGCTTGGAGCTTGCTCTGGCAAAGTCAGCTGAATCAGGATTCCTGAATGGGGATTGCCTTTTGTGCCTTTTTGGTGGCTAAAATGGGGAGTTCTCTATATTTGTCCCCACAAAGAAGAGTTCTCTCTGTAGCTGGCTTCCCAATGAGAGACAGCAAAGGAAAGGGTAAAAGTCCCAAAAGAGGTGGGTTTGGTACATAAGATTTATATATGTAGGTAAGATTTATACTCCTTCCCATGACTCACCAATCTTTGTGACCATCCCACTTTGGGTACAATTAAACCCTAATTTTTAGGCATTTTCCCACCTAATGGATATCAGGATTTACCTGCGGGCTTCCCCCACAAAAGACCATCCTTAAGCCTGAGCAAATCAAGTGAAATTTGAGCAGGAGATTGGGACATTCCCAGCATCTATATAGACAGATATAACATACAAATGGGAACTCTAGGGATAATGGTAGATGTATTGGGCCCAAGACATGATACATGGCTGGAGGGTAACAATACCATATTCCTTTGAAACATGGGATTGACAATTAGAAAATTGATAATAAGCCTAAAGGGGTATTAATAAAATGATATCAAGACACTTAGAATGATGGTATCAAGGGTCCTTTTTCTTCACTTAAAACATCTCCAGGGGCAGCTAGGTGGTGCAGTGGATAGAGCACAGGCCCTGAAGTCAGGAGTACCTGAGTTCAAATCCGGCCTCAGACACTTAACACTTACTAGCTGTGTGACCCTGGGCAAGTCACTTAACCCCAATTGCCTCACTAAAAAAAAAAAAAAATTAATTAAAAAAAAAATCTCCAAAAGCCCTAAATTGGCTTGGTTGTTGCCCTTGTGTTTAGGACAGGGGTTTCCCCCATGCTTGCTCTATTCTAAATATAGAAACATTGAGGTATCAGAAGGCAAAGTTATGGTGATTTGGAAAGGGGAGCAATACCAAATATATGAGCAACTGCGGGACACCATCACCCAAATTACATATACCAGGGGATATAGATCCATAGGGATACTCCATTTTCCTTTACAGGTTCTGTGAGGGAGGCTACCAAAGGAAGAAGCTCCATTACTTTGGCATAAGTATAGGGGAGACCCACCTGCCTACATTTCACTTACAGTCATGGTGTTTAGCCAGGGGAAGTCTATAATGGACTTGGATATGATGATACCTTCTACATAATAGCTTCTATATCAATTATGGGTAAGACCAAATGGAAGCCCTTGGATTTGCCTGAAGCATCTTGTAGAGTTAATATTTAATGTCCGATAGAAGGGAGCAGTAAAAGATATCTTCTTCCTAATAATTAAGATGAAGACTGGACATTTCTCCTATACAAATATCCCCTTTGGTTATCTTGTGTGGCCAGTGAACATATGAAATGTACCTGGCAACTTACAGTATATGATTAAGAACTGAATAAATTTTTTTGCTGCAGTCATTCCTGACTGAATAAAGTCAACAAATATTTATGAAGTTCCTATTGTATGTGGGGCCTAGGGCTGAGGATACAAAGAAAGGTAAAACAGCCCCAGTCCTCAAGGAGTTCACAATCTAATGGGAGAGAATATGCAAACAATCATGGATAAACAAGACATATGCAGGATAAATTGAAGATAATCTCAAAGGGAAGGCACTAAATTTTAGGATGGTGAAAGGGTTTTACAGAAGGTGGGATTTTAGTTGAGATTTAAAGGACACCCAGAGATGGAGATGAGGAGAGAGAGCATTCCAGGCATGGTGGACAGTCAGGGAAGATGCTCAGAGCCAGGAAATGGAGTGACCTAGGGGTTATTAACCTTAATGTTTTCTTCTATATTCCCATAGCTAAGACCATTCAGGAGGAGTTTGTTTTTGCCAGGTATATGGTGATTTTCTACCCACACTTGTAGGTCACCCCACAACCTATTACTTGACCTGTACTCTTATCTAATCTTATGATCCCAAGCTCTAGAGAAAAATCTCAGGACATGTTTGATATTTTCTTTATAAACTTTTCCCCATTAATTACTTTGAAGTCCCACTCTAACTCATTAAATATTAGTTAATGAACTGGAGAAATTTCCATTTATAACATTATGATTTTTCTATATAATAAATATACATATATCAAAATTGCGAAATGTATATAATTTATTAACAAAACAACAACATATGTATAAGAAAGATAAAGACATTATTAAATGCAAAATTTTGACTATGAGAAAGTTCAGAACCAAAGTCACCTCTAATCTTCAAAATAACAGTGAACTACTTCTTTTTCACTTCCAGAAATACAATTTCACCATTCATTTCATTCCAGATACTGATGAAAATCTCTCAAGAATTTCCTTCATATTTCTCCTCAAGTTAAATTCAGTACTTCAGGAAATAAATTAAGTTAGTCTTTTAAAAATTTCTCTTCTGTTCAGCCTTCACAAGAAATGTCTTGCCAGAATATATTGTAGCTGCCAATTCCTTACATAATCTTCATAGAATTCTCATTATAATGCTTCTTTATATCATCATAGTTAAAAGAGTTCCAACAACAAATAAGTTCCTCCTCACCTCCTTCTTTTCTCATAGAAGATGCGACATACATACTCTTCCTAATTTCAAAGGGAGAAACATCTCACAGCAAAACAATCTTAACTGACTTCAAAATGCCAACACAATCTGCTTTATTTCAACATTCTTTTTGTTTTATAGAAGTGGAGTAAAACATCCATAGTCTCTGTGGAAGAGTAAAGTGAAATACGTTTTGTCTTTTGGAGCTCTCGAAATGAGGTCTCTATCCACAAAGATTAGATGCAGTGGTGCCTTGGCAGGAACCAAGGCATGGGGTGATCAGAATAAATCACCCATGCTCCTAAAACAATAAACTCCCCTAGGCAGACACTTATTATGCTACTTTTCTCTAAGATGAGAACAAAGTAAGAGAGACTTCAGATTTATTCCAAATATTTGATTATTGTCACTATTGTACATGGAGGTTTAAAAACAATTGGCTTGACTTTGATTCCTAGTAAATAAAATGCAAATGGATTTTATGGTTTAAACTTAGAGCCTACAACTCTACTGAACTTATTGTCCCCATTAGTTTTTAGGTTAACAGTTGAATTTTGTAGATATGCTATTATATTTTCTGAAAATAATTATTTGAGCACCTGGTTCCCAATGTTAATCCCTCTAAAGCTTTTTTCCATCTTACTGAAATTGCTATAATTTCCAATACTGTGGCAAAAAAAAAAAGTGCTGAAATTAACACTGGATGCTTCTAGTGTTTTGCCATTGCATTTCCATTCTATCTCTATGGTGACTTGACTTAAGACAGATCATTTTCCTGTGTTGAGGAAAAATTCTCTATGCTTCTTTTTCATATTTTTATCATGAATGAGTTAGATTTTAGCAAGACTTTTTTTATCTATATAATCACATTTTTTAAATTTGTGATACATAATTATATTTTATACATTTATCAAACATTGATATAATATACACAGACACATATATGACATATATAATGTCAACTTTCTACATTATTAAATTTAGATATACCTTAGATATATTCTAACACACATAACTTAGTATTTTAATTCATTAAATAACTGTTTTATAAATACATATCAATTTATATAAATAATTTATATGACAAATTTGTTTAAATATAATTACTATCTAAATAATACCTAAATAACTCATAAATGCACAACAAATATATATCTGTGTATATATATATATATATATATATATATATATATATATACACCTCCTGTACCCTTCCCAGCACACCCATCCCCCACCTTTTCAGATTAAAAATTTTTATTTATATTTTTCTATTCCAATCTCTATCCCTCCCTTGCCCCCTCCCCTCCCCACTCCCCAAGGTGGTAAATAATCCAATATGGGTTATACATATATGATCATGGACAATATCACCATATTTGTCACTTAAAGAAAGAATATGAAAAATAACATGCCCTAGTCTGTTCCAACAATATCAGTTCTTTCCCTGGAGGTGGATAGTATGTTTCAGCAATATTCCTTTGGGATTGACTTGGCTCATTGTATTGCTGATAATAGTCAAGTCATTCACAGTTTTTCATCAAACAATACTGCTGTCTCTGCATAGAATATTCTCTTGGTTCTGCTAATGGGTGGTTTTTTTTTTTAAAGATTCATTGTAGTTAATATATTTCATTATGTTGATCGTTTTTCTGATGTTGAACTAGCCTTGTCTGCCAGGTATAAACCCTCCTTGGTGATTTAAGCTTCCTTAAATGAGTTTTAATTCTCTAGGCCTGAAACAAATTATATCCCAGGCTTCTGACAGAATTTGCAGGTGTCATCAATGTCAAGTAAAGATTACTGTCACTGATCTTTAAAGACTAGTGGAGAATGAAACTAACTTTATTTTTAATAAGATCACTAAATTGTTATAGCAAGAAAATGTAGATATACTGCATTTTGCTTTCAGCAAGGCAACCAACAGACTTTCTTATAATTTCATTATTTATACAAAATAAAAAGATAAACTGATTATAAAGTTATGTGGATTTCTAACTGGTGCTTGAGGAAGACATCCATGAGGTAAAGAAAGCACTAAGTCTAACATGCCCTGGTTATCACTGATTATCTTGCAGAAGTTGGATTGTTGTAGAATAAAAGTTGCAGAACAAAACTGAAAGTGAGCTGACCAGGCAGAGCTCCCAGCATTTAGAGGCCATGAAATGAAAGCCATGGGGTAGCTATTGGAACTGGTGTCTCCACAAGTGAAATGATCTCTCCTGATGAGGATATAGGCAGAAACCCAACCATATGGTAACTGACTCAGAGATTACAGTTTAAGACATTCCAGTCCCATTGTATTCCATTGAGATCAGAGACAGGACAAGGAGAATGAGCACAGAAGTAAGGAAAAGATTGAGGAGCTCCCATTGGTTGTTTAAAAAAAATAAGCTCAGACTTATTTTATGACTGCTCCTGGAAAGAGGGTTATTTGCTTCTCTAAGGGTTGACAAGCCTTCAGCTCCAAGGAGCTGGGCAGACTACAGAAGGTCAAACAGAAACCTGATGAGTTAATGGAGCCAATTCTGAGGTACTCTCCTACAGTGAGATGCCAAAGGCTGAGGATCTATTGTATCAGGGTGAGCTTAATCAATTGGGGTCTCAAGATGGAGACTACCCTTTGTCCCTTTTCAGGTGACTAAGATGGGGAGTTGTTCACACTTGACCAGCTTCCCAAAGAGGATCTGAAAGGGAATTTATAAGAAAGTAATTGATTTGGAAATCAAAGGAATGCCCATTAATTGGGGAATGACTAAACAAGCTGTGGTATATGATGGTGATGGGATATTATTGTGCTATAAGAAATGACAAGCAGGATGACTTCAGAAAGGCCTGGAAAGAAGTGTATGAACTGATGTATAGAGAAGTGAGCAGAACCAAGAGAACATTGTGCACAGAGACAACAATATTGTTTGATGAAGAACTGTGAATGACTTGACTATTCTCAGCAATACAATGATCTAAGACAATCCCAATGGACTAATGATGAAGCATACTATCCATCTCCAAAGAAAGAACTGATATTGATGGAACAGACTGAAGCATGCTATTTTTCACTTTCTTTCATTTTTTCTTTGATTCAAGTTGTCTTATACAAGATAACTAATATGGTAATGTTTTACATAATCATATATGTATAACCCATATCTGATTGCTTGCCACCTCAGGGAAGGGGGAGGGGAAGAAGGAAACAAGGGGTAAAAATTGGAACTCAAAACTATAAATAAAAATGTTTATTACTTTAAAACAAGAAAGTAATTGATTGCCAGCCATGGAGGTGATAGTCAAACTGTTTAGAGAAATTTGGTACTAGGGTACTTGGGGCCCTTCATGCCTACCCAAGCCTAAGGCATCATCTAAAAGCCCTGCACCATTTGGATCATTCAGGGGAGGCTACAGAGGGCAAAACATTGAGGAGAGAGATATTATGGACTCTTGGGCATTGGTATCTGTGTGGGTTTTTTCAGCAAATTCTATGCCTGTTACTATGGGTACATCCAAATAAAACCCAGTGTTACATGAACCATCCCACATAGTTAACATCAAACAATATTGGGTCCTCGGGGAGGGAGGCAGGAAATATATTTCTTTTCTAGTGATGGAGGTGACGGAAGTTGGAGTAATTCATTACGCCAGCTCACCCCTCCCAACCCTAGGATGTCCATAAAAAGGCTGGATAGCACCCTGAAGCTGAGTCTACTACAGGGAGCTGTAGAAAGTCATCATGCCCATCACTGCAACTGTTCAAACAGGTAGCCCACGACTACGGTATGAAGTTGTTGACCTCACTAATGCTCCATTCCTGTGGTTGAAACCACTCAGGAGCAATTCACTTTCACCTGGGAAAGATTCTACTACACTTTTGTTGTCCTTTCCCAGGCCTACCTGAACTCTCCCTCACTGTGCCACATTACGGTGGGGCAGAGACCTGAAAGAGATCTCCTTTCCTGAGGTCATTGATGTACAACACTGCATTGATGACATAATGTTGACTGGGCCAGATGAGTCTCTTGTGGCAAAGGCCCTGGATCAGATAAACAGCAGCCTATATAAGGGACAAAAAGTGGGAAATCAAACTTAAGAAAATCCAAGGCCCAGCATGCTGTGGTGGGTAGGAAAAACTCTGAGGATTCTGGATAATATTTAGGAATAAGCTACTGATACTTCCCCATGATCTAAGGAAAGATGCTAGAGACATATTGGACTCTTCAGGTTTTGTAGAACCCAAATTTTCCACCTGGATATTTTTATGGCCCCCATTTATCAATTCACCCCCAAGCCTGCCTTCTTCAAGTGAAACTCAGAGTAGGCAACAACCCAGAAAGACCTAAAGCAGGCCTTCCAGCAATGTCTCCCCTTAGCACCTCATGGCTATACAAAGACCATGTTTCTGGAGGTCTCTGTGCATAAAAATCAGGCTGTGAAGCCTTTGGTAGACACTAAGGGGTGACCAGAAAGTGATTGTCAGGCCTCTGAAGCTGCAAGTTCCCCAGAGCAGTCACTCACCATATGCCACTTTTGAAAGATGTTGCTTAGTGAGCAGAGCTGGGAGGACATTGTGCATAGTGAGAGCAGAATTGTTCAACGAGCAATTGTGAATGACTTAACTACTCTCAGCAATGCAGTGATCCAAGAAAATCCCAAGGGACTAATGAGGAAGCTTACTATCCACCCCCAAAGAAAGAACTGATAAAAAGAGCACTTGTGGATTGCACATATATAACCTGGTTTCGATCTTGTGGAGGGGATAGAAAAGGAAGGGAGGGAGGGAGAAAAATTTGGAACTCTAAAATAAAGCAGATGCTAAAGAAAAAAAAAAGAAAGAAAGATGTTGCTTACCTGTTCCTAGACCCTAGCTGCTTCTGATAGATGGTGCCAGGTCATACAATCATCCTTTGTCCAGAGTTGCCTATTATGGGTGAGTTGATGTAAGATTGTACCTCTAACAAAATGTGTAGGGTCCAGCAGGCTTCTGTAGCTAGATGGAAATGGTACATTCAAAATCACCTTACCAGGGTACTTCTAATTTTTTTTCTGGTGAGGCAATTGGGGTTAAGTGACTTGCCCAGGGTCACACAGCTAGCAAGTGTCAAGTGTCTGAGGCTGGATTTGAACTCAGGTCCTCCTGAATCCAGGGCCAGTGCTCTATCCACTGCACCACCTAGCTGCCCCTCAGGATACTTCTAATATTAGTGTTCCTCACAAACACGTGACAACCATGCCAGAGACTGAGGCTTCTAGTCCACGCTCTGCAACCCTCCCTAGCCCACTGTTCCAATGGCCCTTCACCAATAAGGACCTGGCTCCTAAGGAAGGAGCCTGAAGATTCCATCCACTACAAGAAAGGCATATATAGCACTGGACCAACAGCATGTACTCTAGTAACAGGGGATACTCTAGGAAATGGGGGCCCTGGCATCTCCTCCCAGAATGCTGAGATTTAGGTTCCATGGAGACTGTGTGAGAGAGACTTGATGTATGAAACAGAGAAGATCCTAATGAACTTGGGCAATATTCCTGGGCAGTGGCCATTGGGCTAGCCACGTGGTCTGGGTCCTGGGGAACACTAAACATTTAGCAGCTCTCCACTTTGAGCTCAGGCCCAGTGGAAGAATTTTGCTGGTGCCTCTTACTGTATACAGTTGTTTGTAGGGTTTCTCAGAACCCATCAGAGGAGATATCATACATATTCATTTATACCATTTCCAGAACAATAGAGGTTAAGGAGTAGATCAATTGCTAATACAGATATTAGGACAATGATGCTATATTGCACTAAGCATGAGGCTATATGATTTCCCCCTAATTAAAGATACTTTACCCTGCAGACCAAATGCATTTCCACACAGAAATAGAAGCTGTATCTATGAAAGATAAAGGTCATGATACCCCTGTTGCATTTACTTGCTGTTCTAGGGTTAAGTAAATCTCCTTTTGTTAACTGTTCAGGGAGTGATTCAATTTATCCCAACATCAAACCTGAACTTACAAGGTATGAGTCTTAGGCTGGCCCCCAATAGAGGGGTGGCAATCTATGTCTATAGAGGTTATATCCAAACTAAAGACATTTTAAAGCCTTGATTGAATCCTACCATAATCTGCCTAAAATTGGGGGTACATGTCAAGTATTTGTGCAGTTCTAGGGGCAACATTTTAGAAAGTTGGAGCACATCCTGCGGAAGATAAATGGGATGAGGAAGGGGCTTAAAACCATGTCATATGAAGAATAGTTTACAGAACTGAGAACATTGGTCTCAGAGATGGCATATCACAGTTATCAGATATCTGAAGGATTGTTTCACTGAGGGTTTATTGGGCCCTCAAAAGTGCCTAGCACTGCATCCAGTGCTTGTTTCAGATGGGTCTTTACTTAGATGGCAAACCCAAATCTCCAAGAGAAAGCCAAATATGTCACAGGAAATGATGTTGATGATTCAATAGGTAATGTTCTTTTGGGACTGCAATGAAACTGCTGTGTTAAGGGGAAATATCTTTCAACTGAGTCATAAAGCTAAGTTCCTGTCTACTTGCCTTTATAAAATTTTCTTTTTTTCTAGAAGCCCTATGAGAATTAGACTTTGGTCACATCCCATCTTCCTTTTCTTTGCCTAAAATGCCTCCACGTGCTCTGCTTAGTTGGAAGGACTTCACTTTCTCCTATGAATAACAGCCCAAGGTCTCTTGCTTGATGACTGTTATAATGGTCGAAGGATATATATCTTGCTACTGGACAAGATAGCTTGGAGGAGAGAGTGAAAAAAATAATGGTCAAAGGATATGAACAGGCAGTTTTCGGACAAAGAAATCAAAGCTGTCTATAGTCATATGAAAAAAAATGCTCTAAATCACTATTGA
This sequence comes from Dromiciops gliroides, assembly GCF_019393635.1. Classification (NCBI taxonomy): domain Eukaryota; kingdom Metazoa; phylum Chordata; class Mammalia; order Microbiotheria; family Microbiotheriidae; genus Dromiciops; species Dromiciops gliroides. Next base: position 460,310,396 of record NC_057861.1, read on the forward strand.
TCAGAGGAATGCTAATGAAAACAACTGAGGTACCACCCCACACCTATCAGAATGGCTAATATGACAAAACAAGGAAAATGTTGGATGGTGGAAGTGATGTGGGAAAACTGGGACATTAATCTACTGTTGGTGGAGTTGTGAACTGATCCAATCATTAAGAAAGCAATTTGGAACTATGCCCAAAGGGCTATAAAACTGTACATATCCTTTGATCCAGAAATAGAACTGCTAATTTTATATCCCAAAGACATCCAAAAAAAGGGGAAATGGCCTATTTGTGCAAAAATATTTATAACAGCTCCTTTTGTAGTGGCTAAGAATTGGAAATCAAAGGGATGCCCATCAATTGGGGAATGGCTCGACAATGTGTGTATATGAAATGACAAGCATGATGATGTCAGGAAAACCTGGAAAGACTTACATGAATTGATGCATAATGAAGTACACAAAACCAGAAGAACATTGACACAGTAACAACAATATAGTTCAATGGAGAACTATAAATGACTTAGCCATTCTCAGCAATACAATGATCCAAGACAATCCCAAAGGACTAATAATGAAGCATACTATCCACCTCCAGAGAAATAACTGATATTGATGGAACACAGACTGAAGCATGCTATTTTTCACTTTTTTTCATCTTTGGAAATGTTTATATGATTGCTCATATATAACCTATATCTAACTGTTTACCATCTCAGGGAGGGGGCAGGAGAGGGAGAGAGAGAATTTAGAACTCAAAACTTTAAATTAAAATGTTTATTAAGAATGACTGTTATATTCCTTTCCTATGAGGAAATAATGGAGTATGGCCTACCATAATTATACCATAAACCATGGGTTTAGGCACAGAGAACAGGGAATCACCACTGCCTCTTTCACATTCCCCAGCTCATGGTGCTGTTTCTCTTGCAACATCAAGACCAGGGCCCAGCTCAGTGGCTCCATCCTCTAGATACTAGTTGCCATAATCCTGTTTCCCTTTCTTGCATTTCCCTTTCAAAAGGAAGAACATGGCTTTTTCCTCCCTTCTAACCCTACTTTTCTCCTCCTTGAAAAAAAAATGCAAATTTGTTGTTGTTGAATCATTTTTCAGTTGTGTCTGACTCTTTGGGATTTTCTCAGCAAAGATATAGGAGTATTTTGTCATTTCCTTCTCCCGTTCATTTTGCAGATGAAGAAATTGAGGCAAAGAGGTTTAAGTGACTTACCCGGGGTCACATAAGTAGTCAGAGTCACATAGTCTGAGACCAGAGTTGAAAGAAGTGGAGTCTTCCTGACTCCAGACCTGGCACTTTATCCACTGTGCCAGCTAGCTGTCCAATATCAAATTTGGTAATTTTGTAAATTGTAAATTAGTAAAACAATATTAAATTGGTAATTAGTAAAATAATAGACATTTAAATTGTCATTTATTACAAAACATCACAAGGAAACTATGGGTGGGAGTTAAAAGATAGAATAAATAAATGAATAAAAATGAATAAATAATGAATGAAAATGAGTAGAAGGAACTAAGACATAAGTTGGATCTGAAATCTAAGGTACCTTTTAACTCTGAGATTTGGGGATACTGTGGCTATCAAGATTCAAAGATTCTTATTATTGAATCACAATATTGTTGAGATGGTGGTTGTACAGGGCAACTATAGTACTGCTCTTTCAACCTTCCTTTTTTCCTGATCTCCTTCTGCCATGTCTTTCCCTAATTGGTAGTGGGCCTCTGTCTCTCTTGGCTGTGGATTTGGTGACAAAGCTGTGCAGTCCCAGCTTTGCGGAATGTGCTTCTCTAGTTCTTCCTTAAGAGGGCAGGAGTCTAGGGCTTGCTACAGCTCTGCAACTCAGTGCTTTTCATGGGAAGCATCATCTTAGGCCCATGTTTCTGTGCCTGAGGCAGTTTGGCCAAGACTCATTGCTTCCATGCAAGACACTCTCTTCCCTAAGCTGCCTCATGAACTATCCCTTTCCTCTTTTTTTCTGGGTTGGTACCTCTTACTCTGAGTTATCTTATTCAATAAATGCTTACTGACAACAGAAACATCTACAGACTCTCTAGGTGAAAAATGTATGTAGACACATTTTTAAGTTTAGTATGCAATATTACCATTTTCTCCATTTTATTAAGTGTAGACAATCAACAAAACAATAAATCAAGCCATGTTTTATGGTATTTGCAGGTTTCCAAGATGTAAATGTTCATGCTGAAAATTTAACAATGACTTTCTGATCTGGCTTTAGCCCACCCCTAAATTTATGCCACTCTCCAGCTCCCCAAGAAGTTTACTTTCTCTCTAGACTCAATCCATCTTCTTTAAGAAAGAATTACCTCCAGGGAAAATTCCTAACCTTTCAGTTGGTTAGACACTAAGCCTAATTTTTTATATATATAATTTATATTATATATGTATATACATAATTTATATATATAAGTCTAGTTAACCCCTAGATGTCTCTATTGAGGTACAATTCATTTACTGAAGAACAAAATAGTAGATTATATCATCTATAGTATATGTGGAGAGATAAGCATTAAAAAAGGAAATTAGGGAAAAAGCCAATCTTGTTGTTGTTGTTGTTGTTGTTGTTGGGTAATGAGAGTTAAGTGACTTGCCCAGAGTCACACAGCTATTATCAAGTGTCTGAGGCCGGATATGAACTCAGGTCCTCCTGAATCCATGTGTTGTTGTTCAGTCATTTCAGTTGTGTCTGACTCTTTGTGACCCCATTTGGGTTTTTTTTTGGCAGAGGTTCTAGTGTGGTTTGCCACTTTCTTCTCCTGTTCATTGTACAGATGAGGAAACTGAGGCAGATAGGGTCTAGTTACTTGCCCAGGATCACACAGCTTGTAAGTGTCTGAGGCCAGATTTGAACTCGGGTATGTGTGTGCGTGTGTGCATGTGTGTGTGTGTGTGTGTGTGTGCACGCACGCACATATCAAAGGCCAAAAATTGGGCTGGATGGATAGGAGGATGAGGGAGTAACAAAATGACTTTGTTCCCAGGGCTTAGTTTTGTTCCCTGACTTTTCCCCTTCCACTCAAACTAAAGGAATTTGAGAAACCCCCCAAACCCCAAGAGCCTTTGGCAATATGTTGGAAGCATAGACTGTAAATGGCTGTTCCCAGTTTAACAATTAGAAATCAAGCTGGAAAGTTCACAGACTTTTGTACTTTGAGTCAGAATGGGGTCTCTGACACAGCCCTTGGTGACAAGGAAACAGTTTAAAAACAAACATTTAGTCTTAATGACACTGTTAGTTGGAGCTGAACTGACTATTCAGAAGAGCTTGGCCTGGCATGAGGTAGTTCACTCTGGATTGTTGTTGCTGTTCAGTCATTTTTCAGTTTTGTCTGATTCTTTGTGACCCCATTTATAGTTTTCTTGGCAAAGATAGTGAATAATGAAACAAATTCCAGCTGGGAGAAATAGACAAACACTTATGGGAGCCACTGAAAGGTTTTTTCCTAGTCTAATGACTGGGTGAAAGTTATGCCCACTTTAAACCAAAAGATCACACACCTAAAAACACACACCAAAAATACACAGTAGTCTCACCTTCTGTGAGCTACTCAACTACAGAGTACTGAAGAGGAGGGACAATTGACCACATTAGATAATGATGCTGCTATTCTTCCTTTCCTTTAACAGTAAGTTTAACTAGAAAAATATCATTGCTTCATTAAAACAAAGAAAAAAACTACCTGACTATTGACATGCCTAAATCACATGCTAAAAACACATGCCTAAATCACATGCCAAAACACATGCCTAAACACACACCAAAAACATATTCCAAAAACACACACCTAAATCACACATCAAAGATACACACCCAAATCACATGCCAAAAACACATGCCAAAATTACACACCTAAAAACAAACACCAAAAACACACAGTAGTCTCATCTTGTGTGTGCTACTCAACTACAGAGTGCTAAAGAGGAGGGACAATTAACCACATTAGATAATGATGCTGCTATTCTTCCTTTCCTTTAACAGTAAATACAACTAAAAAGATATCATAACTTCTTTAAAACAAACAAAAAAACTACTTGACTTCCTGACACTACTAAATCACATGCAAAAACACACATCTAAATCACATGTCAAAAACACATGCCTAAATCACATACCAAAAGCACACACCTAAATAATATGCAAAAAACAGTGCCTAAAACACATGCTAAAAACATACACCTAAATTACATGCAAAAAACACACACCAAAATCACATACCAAAAACAAACACCTAAATCACATGCCAAAATCACAAGCCTAAAACACACACCTAAAAACCACATTAAATGCTGCTATTTTTCCTTTCCTTTAACAACTAGAAAAGATATCAACTAGATATCACTGCTTCACTAAAATAAAGAAAAACACATACCAGTACCCAAAGATTGACTTCCTGACACACCTAAATCACATGTCTAAATCGCATGCCTTAAACACACACGTAAATCACATGCCTAAGATACATGTCAAAAAAATACCTAAATCACATGCCAAAAAAATGCATACCTAAATCACATGCCTGGGATTCTTGCCACATGTATAATCTATCTTTGTTCCCCATCCCTCTTTGAATTCCTAGTTTCTTTGAGGTCATATCCATCACCACTTCCTACTTTCCTTTTCTGCTTCTTTAAGCTACGAGTGTCCTCCCCTCTAAAAATCACACTGTATTAATTTTGTATATATTTGTACATATTTTCCCCCAAAAATTACTTTAAGCTCCTTATATTTGTTTTTCCAGCTTGTTGTTGTTCAGCTGTTTTAGCTGTGTCTGATTCTCTGTGACCACATTTGGGGGTTTCTTGGCAAAGGTACTGGAATGGTTTGCCATTTCCTTCTCTGTTTGGCACATAGTAGGTGCTTAATTATTGATTTTTTTTGATTGATTGAGATGAGGCTGGAACCAAAGAATAAAGAGCCTTGAGTGCCAAGCAAATCAACTTTATTTAATAGATGATAAGGAAACATTGAAGTTTATTTGAAATATATTGAAGTATATGGTAGGAAGTCACCATGATTAATTTGGCATCAATATACACTATAGATTGGAAGTAATAGAAGGAAGATGAGGAAAACCTGTTACAAAAATCCAAGCAAGACCTAAACTTGTTAGTGAAAGTAGAGAGAAGAAAATGGATGCAAGAGATACTGCAATGGTAAAAATTCACCAAACATGCAGGGTGAGAAAGAGGAAGCAGTACAATATTACTATAGGGTTTCCAGCCTAGGTAAACAAGATCATTGTGGAACCATAAAGAAAAATAGGAAAAGAAATAGGAAAAAATGGTTTGGAGAGAAGATTAAGAGTTTAATTCTGGACACATTGAATTTGAGGTGCTAGCAGACCATCCAGGAGAATTCAAAATGTGAAGCTAGAATTCAGTAAAGAGGGGCTCAAGAAGTGTGTGTGCATATAAATTACAGGGGGCAGCTAGGTGGTACAGTGGATAAAGCACCAACCCTGGATTCAGTAGAACCCGAGTTCAAATCCAACCCTAGACACTTGATATTTACTAGCTGTGTGACAACGGACAAGTCACTTAACCTTTATTGCCCTGCAAAAAAACAAAAAATAAATATAAATTACATCTATCAATCTATCTATCTACATACATGCATACATACATATATATACACATGTGTATACATATACACATATACTTGTGCATATACATATATACACATACACATATAAATACAATACACCTACAGACACAAACATATATACACATACACACATATCATATACATATGCATATACATATATGATTATATGCATATATGTGAATCATCCACATAGGTATAATAGATGGAGACATGGTAATGAATGAGGTCACCACGAACTATAAAAGGAAAAAGATTCACAAGAACAGAACACTGAAGAACACCAACATTTACAAAGTAGAAAAAGAATGGAAATCTGAAGGAGACTAAAAGGGAATGAACAGAGACATGGGCAAGAAGAGATACATGTCATTAGCATTATAAAAAATAGAACATGAAACTACAGAAGATCAAGGAAGAGAAGATTTTGAGGACAGTATAGACAACAGGGTTGAATGATGCAGATAGGTCAAGGAGGATGAGGAATGAGAAAAATTCACTGGATTTAGAGTAGAGGATTTGTTCTTGAGAAAACAGTTTCACTGGAGAGGTGGAGGTACAGGTAAAAGTAAGATTATGGTCTGAAGTGAGTAATCAATCAATAAGCATGTGTTAAGCATCTATGTTAAGCTGTGGAGTTAAAGAAAAAATTAAAAATATGTGTGTGCCTCAGTGAGCTTACAATCTAGCAGGAGGAAATAACATGCACATAAATAAGTCTATCCAAAACATACAAAATAGATTCAAAGTAATTTGGAAGGGAAGACACTAGTCACTGGGGAGAATCAATGGACGTAGTGACAGTCAACATTTTTTCAGTGTTAAGAGAAAGGGAGAGGGGCAGCTAGGTGGCACAGTGGATAGAGCACTGGCCCTGGAGTCAGGAGGATCTGAGTTCAAATCTGGCCTCAGACACTTGACATTTACTAGCTGTGAGACCCTAGGCAAGTCACTTACCCCCAATTGCCCCCCCCACACACACACACACACACAAAAGAATGAAAGTTATGGGGCAGCTAGGTGGCATAATGGATAGAGCACCGGCTCTGAATTCTGGAGGACCTGAGTTCAAATCCAGCCTCAGACACTTCACACTTACTAGCTGTGTGACCCTGGGCAAGCCGGGCAAATCATTTAATCCCAATTGCCTCACCAACAAGAAAGAAGGAAAGAAAGAAAGAAAGAAAGAAAGAAAGAAAGAAAGAAAGAAAGAAAGAAAGAAAGAAAGAAAGAAAGAAAGAAAGAAAGAAAGAAAGAAAGAAAGAAAGGAAGGAAGGAAGGAAGGAAGGAAGGAAGGAAGGAAGGAAGGAAGGAAGGAAGGAAGGAAGGAAGGAAGGAAGGAAGGAAGGAAGGAAGGAGAGAGAGAAGAGAAGAGAAGAGAAGAGAAGAGAAGAGAAGAGAAGAGAAGAGAAGAGAAGAGAAGAGAAGAGAAGAGAAGAGAAGAGAAGAGAAGAGAAGAGAAGAGAAGAGAAGAGAAGTGGCCCATGGATACATCTGGACTTGGATTCAGGAAGACTCATCTTCATGAGTTCAAATTTGGCCTCAGACACTTACTAGCTGTGTGACCCAGGACAAGTCACTTAACCTTATTTGCCTCAGTTTCCTCATCTGTAAAATGAGCTGGAGAAGGAAATGGCAAACTACTCCAGGATCTCTACAAGAAAACTCCACATGGGGTCATGAAGAATCAGACACAACTGAACAACAAAATTTGTTTTCATTACCCCTGAATTCCAATCTGCCTTTTAAATTCCAATTCATATGTCACAAAGAGTCAGACATAACTGAAATGACTGAACAACAACAAAGAGAAAGGAAAAGATGGGATGGTTGTTGGGCAGGTAGAGAATGTTGTCTAGATCTAGTGAAGGTTTAAAGGCTAATTTTTAGGCTTGATAGGGAGAACTGAGCATGAAAGCTGTGACTAGAGAAGGGACTGGTGGAGAACAGATTGAAGAAGCTAGAGAGAGAGAGAGCCACCAAAATGAAACTCAAGAAAATTAAGGGGACCAAGAAATGCTGGGTTTAAAACGCTGTTTCCCTGCGATAACCTAATAGCATCCAGAAAGATAATCTAAATGCTTGTTATTATTAGCAAGGGCATCTGAGGCAGCAATTGGTGCTAATGACTGAATTGTTCATGACCTCACATACCACAGCCATTTAAAAAATCCTTTCTTTTTCCATTAGTCACTACTTAGTGCTTAGTTCTCACTGCAATCTATGCTGTTTCTTTTTTCTTCCCTGGAGAAGTAGCCTTAGGATTGAAGCCAAGAATTTCTAGTAGCACAATAGATATGTTTCCACTGCATACTCTTCCTACTTGAAGTTTTCAGAGGGAAAAAAACGTATGCAGACCTGAGTGTGATAAGCAGAGACTTGTTGCTATTATTTTCATATTCCAAGATAGTCACTGATTTAAGATTTGAACTGAATAGTCTTTGCTTTCATCAAATTGGCAATGCTAATCTCATTAAAAAAAAATAAAACAAATCAGCTGATGATTGGGGGGGGGCAGGGCAATGAGGGTTAAGTGACTCACCCAGGGTCACACAGCTAATATGTGTCAAGTATCTGAGGCCCAATTTAAACTTAGGTCCTCCTGAATCCAGGGCTGGTGCTTTATCTTCAGCTGATGATTTTTACATGAAGTTTTGGAAAAGAAACTGCTTGCAGTGATGGATTTGGGGGATGGCGAAGGAGTCTTTAAAAAAATTATATAGGGTAGTTTAAAGGAACTCAGTTAAGAACTCAGTTTGCTCAGGCTTCTTCCTCCATGCATGATAGTTTCAAGTTTTAGAGCAGAAAGTAACATATTTGACAACCCCCCCCAAAAAAACTCTGGATTCACATCTAGTCTTGGAGGCCTAACCCAAGGAAATTCAATCTGTCTCCTTGGTGCATCACCAAATTCCAGGGAAATATCCAAAATAGGTGCTAGGTCATAGAATCACAGATCTAGAGCTGAAAGTAATGTCAGAGGCCAGATAGTCTAGCCCCTTTTAGATAAGGAAATGAGGCTTAGGAAGATGAGTGTGAGATCACACAGCTAAGTGTCCAAGGCTGGATTCAAGCCCAAGTGTTCTGACAATAGAGGCACTATTCTTTCACACTGTTTCTGTCGACGTTTTCCCAAATATGGATAACGAGGTGCTTGTCTTCAATAGAGGCACTGAATATACTAAATGCATGGTGGGTATTGGACAGTCTTTAATTCCCACAACAATGAAAAGCATGAGATACTAAGGACTCACAAAAGCCCATAAACAGATACAGAAACAATATATTCAAATAGCCCCTTAGCTCCCCCTCCCCATTCCCAGAGGGGAACTGAAATTGAGGTTGATATTGGAGTGACCCTTTGTTGTCCTAATGAGTCCTTTTTTTCCCCAGAGTCTAAACAGACTAGTAGTGCCACCCTGTGGTTTAGATTACCCCCAGAAAGTAAATGTACTTTGGCAGCTGTTGACCAAGATATATTTCTTTCCTTTGGACTTTCACTGGCTTTGCTCTTTTTTTTTCTTTTCTTTTTTTTGGGGGGAGGGGGGGTGGGGATGGGGAGTAGACAATTGTAGTTAAGTTACTTGCCCAGGGTCACCCAGCTAGTAAGTTTCTGAGACTGGACATGAACTTGGCTTTTGTTCTTTAAGTATGATGAAGTTTATGAACTATGTTGACTATCATCTTCCTCCACGAAGCACAAAGCAGCAGAATTTTTTAAAAATATAGATTACCTAAACTCTTGAACTGAATAACTTTCATTTTGGGAGTTACCTATAAGGAAACTCCCAAAGTTAATGCTGTCAGAGATTTTGAAATCAGTCTGTCTAGGAAAATCAAAACCCCAATCTACTTCATCTCCTACTTAAAGGACATTGTGCTTCAGGAATGGTGTCCTTGAATTTCCTTCTCAGGGAAGTGCCTACTGTTACCAGTACTTCTGCCATAAGTTTCTATCTACTTTTTCTGAAGGAGAGAAGGGAAGAAATTGTGTATTGTCAAACACACACACACACACACACACACACACACAGAAGCCATGCTGCTGTGTTTTGTCATATCTTCTAATCATAAAAGTGTTTTATTATTTTCCAGTTACATGTAAAGATAGTTTTCTTTTTTTGTTGTTTTATTTTCATTTTATTTAGAATTTTCTCCAAGTTACATTTACAAAAAAAACAATTTTTCACATTAATTTTTTAAAACTTTGTGTTCCAAATTTTCTTCCTCCCTTCCTCCTCAATCCTCCCTATGAAATCAAGCAATTCAATATAAGTCATACATGTGTAGTCATGCAAAACATCTCCACCTTAATCAGGTTGTGAAAGAAAATAAACAAAATGACTTTAGAAAGAGGAACTAACAAATAAAATTATACTTCAATCTGTATTCAGATACCATCAGTTCTTCCTCTGTTGATGGTTTGCATTTTTCACACTACCCTCTGATATCATCCTACTCATCATTTCATTCACAGTTACTATTGCTAACTGTATTACCCTCCATCTTATTCCCTCCCCTTGATATTCACTTTATTTTCTATCTTCCTTCACCATATCCCTACTCAAAAGTTTTTTTGCTTTTTATTGCCCCCTGCCCCAATCTGCCCTTCCTTCCTTCCTTCCTTCCTTTGCCTCTTCCCCCCCCACCTTATCTCCTTCTCCTCCCCCTTTCCCTCAGGACAAAATATATTAATATACCCACCTCAGTGTGCATGTTATCCCCTCTTTGAGCCGATTCTGATGAGAGTAAGGTTCTCTCAGTCCCCCACTCCTTCCCCATCTTCCCCTCCACTCGATAAATTTTTTTCCTGTTTCTTTTATGTGAGGTACTTCTCCTCAGTCAACCTCTCCCTTTCCCTTTCTTCCAGTGCATTCCTCTTACCCCTTAACTTTATTTTAAAGATGTCATCAAGGGTCAGCTAGGTGACACAGTGGAGAAAGCAACAGCCCTGGACCTAGGAGGCCCTGAGTCCAAATCCAGCCCCAGATATAAGCCACCCCACCCTGCCTGCCCCACAAAAAACAAGGATAAAAAAATGCTTTACAGATGTCATCCCCTCATATTCAACTCACACCTGTGCCCTCTGTCTAAGTATATTCCTTTCAGCTGCCCTAATACTGAGAAAGTTCTTGTGATTTAGAAGTATTATTTTCCCATGTAGAAATGTAAACAGTTTAATCTTTTAATATCCCTCATTATTTCTTTTTCCTGTTTACCTTTTTATGCTTCTCTAGGGTCTTGTATTTGAAAGTTAAATTTTCTTTTCAGTTCAGGTCTTTCCATCAAGAATCCCTGAAAGTCCTCTTTTTCATTGAATTCCCATTTTCCCCCTGAAAGGTTATACACAGTTTTGCTGAATAGGTGATTTGGGGCTCTAGTCCCAATTCATTTGCCCTTGGAATATCATATTCCATGCTCTCTAGTCCTTTAATGTAGATGCTCCTATATCTTGTGTTATCCTTACTATAGCTCCACAGTATTTGAATTTCTTTTTTCTAGCTGGTTACAATATTTACTCCTTGACCTTGGATGTCTGGAATCTGGCTATAATATTCCTGTAAGTTTCCCTTTTGGGATCTCTTTCAGGAGGTGATTAGTGTATTCTTTCAATTTCTATTTTTCCTACTGCTTCTAGACATGAGGGCAATTTTCCCTGACAATTTCTTGGAAGATGATGTCTAAACTCTTATTTTGGTCATGGTTTTCAGGTAGTCCAGTGATTTTCAAATGATCTCTCCTGGATCTATTTTTCAGGTCAGTTGTTTTTCCAGTGAGATATTCCATATTGCCCTCTGGTTTTTTTATTCATTTGGATTTGTTTTACTGTGTCTTAGTTTCTCATAAAGTCACTAGCTTCCATTTGTTCAATCCTAATTCTTAGTGTAAGGGACTAAAATTCTAGCTATACTATCTAAAATATAATGAGTGGTCATCAAGAAATTATAAGCTTTAGCAAGAGTATTTAAGTGTTTAAGTATTTATTAAAGAGCATTAGGATCAGAGAGAAAGGTAAAAATCTAACTATTTCTAAGAGACCCCATCATCTGACCTGCTATGGCGAGGTCAGGAACAAAATAGGAAGAACCCCTCCGCCAGCATCTGCTTCCTACTTCATGTCCTCCTCCCAAAAATGGGAGGCTCCTCAAGTTGATTGGCTGGTAGCTTTGATAGACAGTACCCACGAGCAAACGTCACTTCCTGACACCAAGGAATTGACCACATGGCTTGCCCTTAGACGCCTTCTCCTCATGGCGGAGCTTTCCTACAGTAACTCTCCAGCAGGTGGCATCATTCCAATCATTATATTAGTCAATTATTTTCTTCAGAGAGCTTTTGTATCTCCTTTTCCATTTGACTTCTCAAGCTGTTGACTTTTTTTCTCATGACTCTCATGCATCATTCTCATTTCTCTTTCCATTCTTTCCTCCACCTCTTTAAATCTTCCTTCTATCTCTCCTACTTTCTCTTCAAAGTCCCTTTTGAGTGCTTCCATGGCCTGAGACCAATTCATATTTTTCTTGGAAGCTTTGGATGTAGGGGCCCTGAAGTTGCTATCCTCTTCCGAGGGTGCACCTCGATCATCCCTGACACTAAAAAAACTTTCTACGATTCTCAACTTTCTATGCTTGCTCATCTTTCTGTCTTTTACTTGACTTTTAACTCCTACTTCCAAGCTACACTGTCTCAAGCTTCAGAGGGTCCCAGGTGTTTTGGTTTAAGGAAGGGCAATTCACCTGGCCTGTCCTCTGGTCCAAAGATAACCAACTTGCTAATTAACCAGACATCAAAACTTTATATGATGTGGTTCTTAGCTCTGAGAAGCCTGTTCCCCCTCCCCCAAGTGGGCACCCACTGCTCAAGATTTCTTCCTGGTTCCCCACTGGGGTGGGATAGCCAAATTCCTCTTAGGTCCTGCAGACACCCATGTATTTTACTCCCTGGCCAGCTGTTCAGCCATCTCTCCCGACCATAAGCTTAGTTCCAGAAGATGCAGGTGTTGCAGCTATTTTGGAGGCTCAGGGGTAAGTTCCTCTGGTGCAGCATGCCTGGGATCTGTGTTGGTGTGATTGAGGGGTTGGACTCTTCTTCCAGCCCAGCATGCCCCCCAAGCTGTCTTCAGCTGGAAAATAATCTTAGCCTGTCTTTTTTGGGGTTCTGATGCTCCAGGGTTGTTTTATGGCTGTTTTTAGAGTACCATATCTTCTAAAGATGGAAAGGAAATAGGTGGTAAGACAGAGGAACCAATTAACTTTTATAGATAATGGGAGGTCATGTGATTCTCAACCATTCATCAAGAGGTGAGCTCAGTCTCTGAAATCCATTTGATACAGTGGCAGCGAATTTCATATTACATGAGGAACTGACTTGCTATTTCCCCATACATGGAATTCCATGAGAAGATGGGCTTCTGGGACTTTGTATTCTTTGTCCCTATACCTGGACTATAGCCCTTCAAGGCTCAGCCAAGTGCCACTTTATACAGGAAAACTTTTTTTACCTTCTAGTTGTTAACAAAGCCAAAAATTACTTTTTTAAAAAAATGTATCTGTGTACCTGTTGTTCCCCCCAACTTGAATTTAAGTCCCACAAAGGGTGAAGAATATTTTGGTTTTATAATTTTTTTAAAAAAATTTCCAGTGCTGAGAACTATGCCCAGCACAAAATAGGTATTTAACATTTTCTTAATTTATTTTAGGAATAACCTATAGGTCTACAATAGCAAACATAATTCTGTCCTATCCTGCATAGACTCAATCATGTTAGCTATTAAGCCCTTTTTATTACATTTTTATTAACATACATCTAGCTACACTCCTTCCCTCTAACCTTTGCCCACTGGAAAAAAAAAACACCTTTGTAACAAATCTGCATAGTCAAGCAAAGGAAATTCCTACTTATAAATACATATGTCTCATTCTACATCTTGAGTACATCACTTCTAGCCAATAAGGAATAATTGCAGGATCTTCAAATGAGGAGTAGAATAATGAAAACAGTATTTTCTGAAGATCAACATGATGACATAATAAAGAATGACTTGGACAAACAATGGAGAGGAGTAAAAGAGCCAAAGAGCTACACTCTGTCCTGGGGGCAGGGAGACCATGAGTGGAGGTGGTAGTGGATGGGAGAAATGCTGAAAACGGACTAAGAAGGTACTAGGGTATAGTGTCAGGGCCAAAAAGTCAAATACCATATGCCTAATGTCCAGGACCACAGCAGAGTGATGGTCTCATCAAAGTACTGGAGGACCAGGGTGCTATAACCTTTCCATAAAGGGAGGCAGCTAGGTGGTGCAGTGGATAGAGCACCGGCCCTGGAGTCTGGAGGACCTGAGTTCAAATCCAGCCTCAGACACTTAACATTTACTAGCTGTGTGACCCTGGGCAAGTCACTTAACCCCAATTCACACACACACAAACATAAAGGGTATTAGCATGGAAGATTTACTACACAAGAAAGAATTTGTGCTTTATTACAATGGTATTTGTGCTCACATCAAACATTAGATTGCTGTTTGTTCTCTTACAAAAAGAGAGGCTTTCTGTCCTGCTTTAAACAGATATTTTCTTCAACTTACTTTACTGGTATGACCCAGATATAAATATTATGGCAATAGCCCATGAAGTAGGAGTGTAATTTATACTAACTAGAAAACAGTGAGGGAGAAGCATCAAACCCAGTATCCCTTATACAAGTATCAGGTTGCCATGGTGACAGGCTGAGTCACTAATGCAAAAAAGAAAAGTTGAACCATGACTAGTCTGACATTCTATGACATTCTCTTATTTTAGTTTTAGCCCTAATGATATCTTCAGTTGGAATGACAGAAAGGAGAAGCCATGACCTCTTTATTAAACCTGCAGCAGTCTCGACATGTTCTGTCTCTGGCTTAATGAATTTGAATTTCTGTGTGCAAATTCAGAGTCAGAGACAAGCAAGCATTTGAGGAATTTTTCTGATTAACATCAGACTTGTTGATGCCAATGTTCCTTTTATTATGGTGCCTCCTGTTCCAAATTGAGAGCTATTCAGCAGATGGACAGTGAGAAAGCAAAGCACAAAAGAGAATAAATAAATGGGAAGAAATGAGAGTTCAGATAACTCATTAATGAAGAAATAGAAATGGTTGCAAATAGTCATCCAGCCATTGTTTCAATGAATGTTGGCATAGATAGAAAGGGCCCTCTGCAAAATGTGGTCTTTGCTTCACATCCAGAGTTATTTGTCACCTGTGGGGTCTAAGCATTCATGGACTTTTTCTTTTTCTTTAAAAAGATACTATTGGGGCAACTAGGTGGCACAGTGGATAAAGCACCGGCCCTGGATTCAGGAGTACCTGAGTTCAAATCCGGCCTCAGACACTTAACAATTACTAGCTGTGTGACCCTGGGCAAGTCACTTAACCCCAATTGCCTCACTAAAAAAAAAAAAAAAGATACTATTAATAGCTTTTGCATCAAATGAGTGAACATATTATGTCAGATAATCAATAACAACTAAGGAAACAATTTGAGCAAAAGCAATTTATTAGCTAGGCAAGCATAACAAACTGCATCAGTGGAGTGGTCAGCAGTCAGTATTTTTCCTTAGTTATTTCATCTTTCACCAACTACAAACTTTGAAGTGCTATATAAATGAGACCTGTGATCATTATTATTATTGTTTTTACATCGCCTTTCACTAATATATCCTTCCACTTTCCCCTACCCAGGAAGCTATCTCTTTTTAAAAAAGGACAAAAAAAGAAAGATTAAAAAGCAGTTTGGCAAACCACAAGTCTGACAGTATATGTAGTGTTCCATGATCTATCACTTCTGATAAAAATGCCAAGCTTGCTCATAATCATTATACAGCATTTAGTTTCTTGTTCTCTCAATTTACATTGTTGTAGTTACTATATATATTATTTTCCTGGTTCTGCTTGCTTCACTTTAGATTAGTTCATTTGTTTTCCTATGTTTCTCTGTATTTTTCATATTCATGGTTTCCTATGGATCTGTAGTATTTCATTAAATTCACACACCACAATTTGTTTGGTGATTCCCTAATAATTGGGTATCTACTTTGTTTCTAGTTATTTGCCACTACAAAAAGTGCTATTATATATGTATGTGTATATATATATATATATATATATATACATATATACATACATACATAAACACATAGATACTTTTCTTTCAAGATTTAACTTCATAGGGATACATACCTAGCAGTAGGGTCTCATCATTGGGAGACAGAGACATTTTATTTGCTTTCTTAGAATTAGTTCCAAATTTCATTCCAAATAGTTAAGCCAATTCACAGCTCCAGCAATGATATATTTGTGTGCCAGTATTTCCACAACCACATGGCGCAGTTTTCAAATAAAGTAGAAGACATGACCCCAGCCTTTAATGTACTTAAACTATGAAGTAAGAAGAGGAGAATTTACAAGTAGAAAGGCATTAAAAACAGATAATAATAACCTAAAACTACATATGTAATCAATTATGACCATGCTGAGTATTAAGATATTAAGGGTTAGTCTATTGACAATTGTAAATTATAAGTGGGACTGGTGCAAGTGACAGTGTCCCATTTTTACACATTCTTGGCTATCACCCAAGTGGTTTGCAAATCTTTCAGGACAATTTCCAATTTTTTCCAATAGTACTTGACTGCTAAGATGGCAGTGTATGTCAAGATGATGGGAGGAAACAAGAATGGAAGATAGAGTTTTAAAAAGGAGGGAGGACATGATCTGGTTGAGGTTTGAGTAAAATTATTAAAATGGAATTGTTCGGGGAAGCTAGGTGGTGCAGTGGATAGAGCACTGGCCCTGGATTCAGGAGGACCTGAGTTAAAATCCGGCCTCAGACACTTAACACTTACTATCTGTGTGACCGTGGGCAAGTCACTTAACCCCAATTGCCCCACAAAAAACAACAACAACAAAAATAGAACTGATCAATAGAAAGTGGGGAATATTCTTATAATAATTAATGAGTCAATGTATGGGGAGTTCTCTTCATTGGAACTCGGAAATCAAAATTGACAAAAAGAAGATTGATTTATTTATTAGTACAGAGAAGAGGGGAGAGCTTAAATGGAAGATAAATTATGGACCCCTGTCAGAGCTAAGATTGAAAAAATGAACCTGTTTGATTTCTCAGAGGAACCTCGTGCCACATTTATGACTGAGATGAATCTGGCACAGAGAAGGATATGGGTCATTTTAGTCAACATGTCTACTACTGTTGTGATGCCTGGATTTCTGGAAGCCTTTAGATACTTTACTGTCAATTGACCTCCTACCTTTTTGGAACTGGGAACATAATCATTTTCTCCTCCTTCATTTTGTGAAAGGGGACCTAAAGAATCAAGCAAATGAATTGAGGAAGAAATTTTCAATTTTTATAGGACAATTCTCCCATGATTCAAAACTGACTTGTTGATAGAAAATGGTAGACATCTCCTGTGACCCTCAATTCAGCACTTAGATTAGAAAGCAGAAGGTATAATGTTGTCTTTAGTATTACAACATGGTGGGGAGCAGGCTCTAAAGAAATAAGATAATTACATGGACTGACTAGACCAGAAATAATGAGCAAAACTAAAACAGGAACAATTCTCCTGAGACCTCACATTTTTCTCTTGGCTTCCTTCCTAGCAGGTGGAACAGCAGCTGACAACAGTATCCCAAAGTTAGAGAGCCCAGATATATCTTTCTATCTCTTTCTCTCTGATTCTGTCTCTTCCCCTTTCTCTCTTTTTTTGAGGCAATTGGGGTTAAGTGACTTGCCCAGGGTCACACAGCTAGTAAGTGTTAAGTGTCTGAGGCTGAATTTGAACTCAGGTCCTCCTGACTCCAGGGAGGGTGCTCTATCCACTGCACCACCTAGCTGCCCCCTTTCTCTTAAAACTGTTTATTTGATGAAGTTTAGTCTCTCAACTATACAATTGTACAATGCCTTAAAAGATCCCAATTTTTAAAATTATCTTTAATAGAAATTGTTGTAAAACATGGTCAGTGATAGTGTAAGGTGACTGCTACCCATTTGGGTTATATATGTCTACATAGTTTGTCTAAATGCAACTCATAGAGATGAATGTAAAGATGATTTGTGGTCTTGGTCTTGCCCACTCCTCTCCAAGGAAGGTTATGATTTTTGCCTTGAGGGGGCAAAGAGAAGTAGTCATAGGACTGGCCATTATCTTATTCAACAGCACTCTTGCCACCAATTAGGAATGGCTTGGCTAAAAACCTGGGTTATCCTAAGCAAAAGACTCAAGTCAACCTGTAATGAAGGGGAAGGCTTATGAATCATGAATGTGAGGATCATGAATCATGAATGAGGATCATGAATGTGACAGACTACATCTTCTCCAAGGGGAGTTTATTAGGCATCTATTACATGTGATATATTACAGTAAGGACTAGAGATAGAAAGAAAAATGAAAAAAAAAACCAGTTCCTTCCCTCAAGGAGCTTAAACTTGGGAGGAGTAGGGGAGAACGCTATAACATTTATAGAGATATGTATTTTGGTTTTTTGTCTTTTTTTGTTTTGTGGGGCAATGAGGGTTAAGTGATTTGCCCAGGGTCACACAGCTAGTAAGTGTCAAGTGTCTGAGGCTGGATTTGAACTCAGGTCCTCCTGAATCCAAGGCCCATGCTTTATCCACTGTGCCACCTAGCTGCCCCAATATGTAAATATTTTGAAGAGAGAAGCACTTATACCTAATTGGACTCAGAAAGATTTCCCTTAGGAGATAGCATCTGTGATGAATATTGAATTGAAAAAAGCTAAAGATTCTACTAGATGGATGTTTGGCAAGAGGACATCCCAGGCACGGAAGATAGACCCTAGGTTTCTCAATTTATCTTTGTAAAGGCACAGAGGGGAGAGAGCAAATGTTTATTTCAGGGAGCCATTAGTCTGCAAAATAAAACACGGGAGGTATAAAGATGGTATTTGAAACTTCACTTTGATCCAACAGGTTAAGTATTCTTTCTAGCCTTGTGTGCTTTTCACAATCATGCCTCCCAGACTTTTCTCCAAGTAATTGGTAAAAATATTGAACGTTACAGGGCTCAAACCCAAAGGTTTTCTTTGTTAGCATCTAAGCCTCCACCTACTCACTTCTATAGCCTCCTTTCTATTTCAGATTCCCTGTCCTAGACATGAGGGTTAATTTTCAGAGATTCAAGAGCCAATCATTCTCTCTAAAAGAAGCGAGTTGGAGTAGATGGTCTCTGAGGTGCCTTACGGGTCTAGGTCTATGGTCCTATCCATTCCCTAACACAAAGCTTCTTAAACTGTGGTTGTGACCCCATATGGAGTGTGAGTAACTGAACATGGGGGTTGCAAAAAATTTGACAACAATAAAAGGTTATGAA
The DNA here is from genome assembly GCF_019393635.1 of Dromiciops gliroides. Classification (NCBI taxonomy): domain Eukaryota; kingdom Metazoa; phylum Chordata; class Mammalia; order Microbiotheria; family Microbiotheriidae; genus Dromiciops; species Dromiciops gliroides. The sequence continues at coordinate 460,329,410 of NC_057861.1, forward strand.
TACCTATTTTATATACCTATATACCTGGGGTCACATAAAAGTTTCTCAGGTGAAAAGGGGCCATGAGTAGAAAAAGTTTAAGAAGTTCTGCCCAAACACAAGGGCAAATACTCTCTAAGCATTTGGTTGTAAATTGCACAGAATACCAAATACTTCACACACAAACTTTCATATCCTAGCAAGATTTGAAGAATATTGAGTCTCTGGTAAAAAAAAAAAAAAAGCAACAACTAAAAGCACAGCTACCTACAGTTCAGTACCAGAAGGAAGATATATTCTCATCCAGAGAAATACATCATGTCTAATTACCAAAAGCTATTCAAGCATAAGTGTTCATAGATTAGGTTTATGGGATGACAACGGTTTAAGCAGTCCCCAGATTAAGAGATCTAGAAGTAGGCTATGAGCTTTATAGGAAGGAAGTAGGATCTCACTCAGTGTATATGATTGGTTTCTAATCTCTGACAGCACAAGGAAGAAGATGGCAATGAAAGTCACAATGATAAAAGCAAGGATCACAGAAGGTAGCAGAGAATAGCAAGGTTAGGATGCCAAGCAGGAGTAAGGGTTATATCTAGAGCAAAGAGTAAGGGAATAAGGGAGGCAAACAATTACATAAAAACAAGCTAAACATAGCATAGAATGGAAATAAGGTAGAAGGAAAGGGGCAGCTAGGTGGCACAGTGGATAAAGCAATGGCCCTGGATTCAGAAGGACCTGAGTTCAAATTCAGCTTCAGACACTTGACACTTGACACTTACTAGCAGTGTGACCTTGGGCAAGTCACTTAACCCTCATTGCCCCACCAAGAAAACAAAGAAAGTAAAAGGAAAGTACTAGAATTATGTCTGCCTAATTCTATTTCCATTGAGTGTGGTCATACAGGTACAGAAGTTCTCTGACTCCACCATGTTGACTCAGTTGCCTAGTCTTGTTAATTCCAATTCCTCATTATCTCTTGTCCCTATTCTCTCTATTCATACCACAACCACTCCAATTCAGGTCCTCACTGAATATCAGCCTGTCTCAATATCCCTTAGACTTATATAATATCCTCTTTGAATTTGATTATTCTCTTTCCCAATACATCTTCTCAATGATTAGCAAACTGATAATTCTAGGTATAGATCTGGTGCAGCTACATGGCACAGTAGACAGAGTACTGGTCCTGGAGTCAGAAAGATTCACCTTTTGTGAATTCAAATCCAGCTTCAAACACTTACCAGCTATTGGACCCTAGGCAAGTCACTTAAACCTGTTTGCTTCAGTTCCTCATCTGTAAAATGAGCTAGAGAAGAAAATGGAAAAACACTCTAGTACCTTTGTGAAGAAAACCCCAAATGAGGTCACAAAGAGTTGGATGTGACTAAAAATGACTGAAAAACAACAACGTATAGATCATTTTCCTCCTCAAGAAACATTTATGTCTCCCCATTGACCTTAAGATAAAATACAGGGGAAGCTAGGTGGCGTAGTAGATAAGGAACCAGCCCTGGATTCAGGAGGACCTGAGTTCAAATTCGGCCTCAGTCACTTGACACTAGCTGTGTGACCCTGGGCAAGTCACCTAACCCTCATTGCCTGCCCCCCAAAAATAAAATAAAATACAAACATTTAAGGCCCTTCATAGTCTCACTCTAGCCCATCTCCCTCATGGGGTTATTTGGCTCCGGCCAAAGTGGCATATTTACTATTTCCTATACACAACATTCAATCTCCTACTTCCTTACCTTGTCTCTCATGCCAAGGATACACTCCCATCTCACCTCTGCTTCTTGGAACCCTAGCTCTGTATAAGGCCTGGCTCAAAGATTTTTCCTTATTAGTACTAATACCACTCTCAACTGACTGTACTTATTTTGTGTCTATCCTGTATTTACTCATTTATGATCATGTTGTACATGCATAAGCTCCTTGAGGGAAGGTACTACCTCACTTTTGTATAAGCGTACACAGCCCCTAGCACAGTGTCTGGCACTTAGTAAGCATTTAATATGTTTTTGTTCATCATGATGATGGTGGTGGTGGTGGTTGTCATTTGCTGCCATTCAGATGCCTGCCTGTTGGTGCTGTGAATTGTCAGGCAGACTGTGCTCTAGGATCTAAGTGGAATAGAGTGAGAATAACCCATGCAGAAGAATGGCAACTCTGTGGGAATCCTTATGGAAACCAGAGAGACTGTGTATTGGAAATAAGCATAGGAATGGCCTCTGCCATTTTGCATGAGCCCAAAATAGAAAAACACAACGGGGTGGGAAAAAAAACAGAACAGTCTTCTCTAACTGATGCTTTCCTGAATACCACTGATTCTGTGAGTATAAATACCATGACTTCAACCTCTTCAGCTGTTGCTGGATAATGAACTGAAGAAACCTCCTCCAGGATTTTTAGGTGCCAAAAGAATGGGAAGCAACTTCAATTTTTAGCGCACACTATTGCTAGAATAGACACACAGTAAGCATGACTAAGCTTCTAGTCTTTGGAGAAAAGGGCAATTTTAGAACAAGCTGCCCCAAGATACTGTACCCATCAAAAAGGCAATGTACTATCAGCTCCCCGAAAGCTAAACATCTGACCCTCTAAGACTTTTTTGCATGCCTTGGGCAAGAGAGAAAGAACTCTCAAAAGCTATCAATTAGGGATCCAGCCTTTGCTGACCCTGGGCCAAGAATGCTTCTTATCAGTCACTCCCTAGTGATACAAAGAAGCAAGTATAGGCCTTTGAAAACTCAGAGGCACAACCAGGTACCCAAGACACCCCTGGAAAACTATATACAGTATAAGGAATCACTTAATTAGGCTCAAAAGGGAAAAAGAACACCCAGGAACATTTGAAACCATAAGCCATGCTGTTCTGCTGTGTTAATGTCCTTCCTACCTAATTCCTTCTCTCTCCATGCACCATATGTTTCTTCAAATACAGGGTAATAAGGATTCTCTAGAGAAATTAAGGAAGATTTATGTAATTGGGAGTATATTCATCACAAATGACTGGACCATTCTAAAAGAGAAGAATATAATACTACCGAAATTTATTTATATATTTGGTGCTATAACAATCAAATTATCAGGGAGACACTTTATAGAGCTAGATACAAAATTTATTTGAAAGAAGAGGTCTAGAATATCAAGGGAAAACATGAAAAAAGTATAAATGAGGAGAATGGGAGGAGTAGGGGAGAAGGCTATAACATTTATAGAGATATGTAAATATTTTGGTTTTTTGTCTTTTTTTGGTTTGTGGGGCAATGAGGGTTAAGTGACTTGCCCAGGGTCATACAACTAGTAAGTGTCAAGTATCTGAGGCTGGAATTGAACTCAGGTCCTCCTGAGTTGTGTGATCCTGGGCAAGTCACTTAACCCTCATTGCCTTGCAAAAAAACCAAAACAAAACAAAAAACAAGCAAACAAAAACCAAACAACTCTGGGGTTTTGCCTCACACCACACAAACTGGCAAAGATGGCCAGAAAAAATATCAATAGTCAGTGATGAAGAGACTGTGGGAACACCAGCAATAGGAATTGCATACAATTGCTAGAACTATGAATTGATATAACCATCCTGGATATCAGTTTGGAATTATGCATGGAAAACAAATAAATCGTTCATTCACTTTGACCTACTAATGCTCTACTTGGTTTTTATCCCTAAAGAAGTTAAAGACAGAAAAAGTAAAATATGTACCAAAATATTGATAGCACCATTCTTTGTGAGAATAAAAATCTGAAAATCAAGTAGGTACCTTTTGGTTGGAGAAAGGCTAAAAAATGTGATATGTGAATGAAATAGAATGTTATTATGTTATATAAATGAATGAATGAATATAAAGAATATAAAGAATTTAGAAAAGCAGGGGGAAATTTATATGAACTGATATAAAGCCAAATAAATAGAATGAAAAGAACAATATGCAAGATGACTATAAAAATGTAAATGAAAAGTTTGCTGAAAGGAAGTAAACTATTAATAATTGAAAAATAGTGAAGGGACCATGAAAAAAGATAATAAAATGTACTTCTTTCTTCAAAGTAAAAGGGTGGGAGACAACTAGGACAAAGTGATGTATACATTGCCAAACCAAGGTTTCTATTATCATGTTTTTACTTATTTGTTTTTTCAATGTCCTAGGGGAAGATTCAGTCTGGTGAAATGGAACGTTTTGGTTTGTTGTTTTTTGGGTTTTTTTGTTTGTTTTTTTTATCAATAACTATAGTGCTATGAGGACCATTCTCTAAATACCCATTGTTGAAATCTTGTATATCTCTGTTTATGTGTCCTGTCTAAAGACAGCTCTACTGTGCTAGAAAGGATTATGAATTCTTTATGAACTGTTGGCTGCCTTCCCAAATATGTAGCCTAGTTACACTGTCTTCCCCACTGTTCTTTCTTTTTTTAACCTTACTATTAATTTTTTTAATTTTATTTTTAACATTCTTTTCTTTTTAAATTTTGAGTCCTATATTGTCTCCCACTCACCCACACTTCCTATACCCACTGAGAAGGCAAGTAAAATGATATCAATTAATTATACATGTGAATTCATGCAAAATATATTTCCATATTAGTCATATTGAGGGGGGAAACAAAAAAAGAAAGCAAAAATACCTTATTCTTCAATTTGCACTCAGAGTATACCAGTTATTTTTCTGGAGGTGGATAGGATTTTTTTTAAATCATAAGTCCTTAAGAATTGTCTTGGAACATAGAATTGATCATAATAGCCAAGTTTTTCACTGTTGATCATCATTACAATGTTGCTGTCACTGGGCACAATGATCTCCTGGTTCTTCTCACTTCACTTTGCATCGGTTCATATAGGTCTTGCCACTTTGTTTAACTGCTCCCCTCATCATTTCTGATAGCACAATCATGCTCCATCACAGTCATATGCCACAACTTGTTCAGCCATAACCCAATTGATGACCATCCCCTCTATTTCCAATTCTCTGCCAACACAAAAAGAGCTGCTATAAATATTTTTGTACATATAGGTCGTTTTCCTTTTGGTTGACCTCTTTGGAGTATGGGCTTAGTAGTGATATTGCTGGGCCAAAAGGTGTGCACAATTTTATAGCCTTTGGGGCATAATTTCAAGTTGTTCTCCAGAATGACTGGACCACTTCATAACTCCACCAACAATTCATTAGTGTACCTATTTTCCCTCATCTCCTCCGACATTTGTCACTTATGATAGGTGTGAAGTTTTTTGTTTTTGTTTTTGTTTTTTTTTAGTGAGGCAATTGGGGTTAAGTGACTTGCCCAGGGTCACACAGCTAGTAAGTGTTAAGTGTCTGAGGCCGGATTTGAACTCATGTACTCCTGACTTCAGGGCCGGTGCTCTATCCAGTGTGCCACCTAGCTGCCCCAGGTGTGAGGTTTTAATTTGCATTTTTCTAATAAATAGTGATTTAGAGCATTTTTTCATATGACAATAGATAGCTTTCACTTCTTCTCTTGAAAACCGTTTGATCACATTCTTTAACCATTTATCAGTTGGGTAATGCCTCTTGTTTTTTATAAATTTGACTCCATTCCCAATATATTTGAGAAATGAGGTTTTTTCAGAGAAACTTACCTGTAAAAAAAATATTACTTCACTGTCTATGGTATCTTTTTCCAAAATGTAGTTTCCCTAATTATTTCTTTTAATTAGGACTATTTTTGCCTTTGCTTTGTCTGAGATCATGATTGCTACCCTTGCCTTTTTACTTCATCTGAACCATAACAGATTCTGCTCCAGCCCTTTATTTTAACTTGATGTGTCTTTCTGTTTCAAGTGTGTCTCTTGTAAACAATATATTGTTGGATTCTGGTTTCTAATACATTTTGCTATCTGTTTCTGTTTTATGGGTGAGTTCATCCTATTCACACTCACAGTTTTGATTACTGTGTATTCCCTTCCATCCTATTCTCTTTCATTTATCCTTTGCTCTCTCTTTTTGTCCTGCCCCTCCTCAAAAATCTATTTTTCTTCTGATCGCTGCCTCCTTTAATCTGCCCTCCCTTTTATCATCTGCCCCACACATACACCATATCTCTTATTTCTCTATTCAGTAAGATAGGTTTCTATATTTAACTGAGTGTGTGTGTCTGTGTGTGTGTATTGAATATATGTACACATATATTCTTCCCTCTTTGAACCAATTCTGATGAATGAAATTCAATCATTGCCTGCCACTACCACCCTATTCTCCCCTCCACTATGAAAGCTCTCTTTTGCATAGCTCTATCATGTGAGAAATTTTTCTCCATTCTCCCTTTCCCCTTCTCCGAATACATCCCTCTTTCTCACGCAAAAATGTGACCTATTCAAAGTTACAAAGGGAGTAACTAAAGTAACAGAACTAAAATTTGAATGAAGGTCTTATTCCAAATCTATTCATATAATATCAATGAGAAAGCAATACTTCAGGAAAACAACATAAAGATTGCAGAGTGAAGTCAGCAACTTAAAAGCAGTTACAACTTTAAAAATGCAATAAACCAAATTCTGTAGGAGGAAACCAATGAAAAGTCACAGTGAGTAATATTTTCCAGCCTAGGGATGCTTATGAAGACAAAAAAGGGGGTCTGAAGCTACTGGGGAGGGGGCTGGCCTGGAATGCAGTGTGGAGGATATGGCACTAGCTGTGGATTGTGCCACTGGTTATGGGCTATGGGCTGTGGAGCAGGAACTAAACACCTAGTCAAAAAGAGATCCCAGGGGTCCCCTCTATTAGCACTGGGCACAGGATTGGGTGCCATTTGGCAGCTCTGTTACCATTAATCTGTTCTAGGTCAGAGAGGAACAGTTATGGTCATAATGGAGCAGGGGCCCTATATGAGTGAGGACCAGAATGTACACCAAAAGAGCAGTGGCCAGACCTTTTCTGTGATTATGCCACTTTAGAATTATCAAAAACTCAGACTCCCAGAATGAGCAGCAAAAGGACATAAAAATCAAACAATCATACAAGACATCCCACCCAACCCAGAGGCAAGTAAATCCCAACTCTAACAAAGTCCAAAGTCAAGGAATAGACTGGGGAAATGAAAAAACAATAAGAACAACAACAAAAAAAAGCCTGAAAACAAAAACCTTCTATGGTGACAGGGAAGCTCAAGATAAACTCAAAAGACAATGACTTGAAAACATCAAGCAAAGCCTCAAAGCAAAATGCAGGTTGCATATAAGCCCCCAAAAAATCTTGTCTCAGGGTGACTTAAAGGAGCACATATTCTAGATATCATATGTGAAGACTAATCCAATAAAATAATCTTCATTTCCCACCAGGCTGAACTCCTCTGAATTTCTCCCTCGTGTCCCTTGGCCATCCACCTTCTCCCCTCCCCTTCTGCTTTCCAGCATCTTCTTTTGTGTTGTCTTCCCTGTTAGACTGCAAGCTCCTTGAGGACAAGAATTGTCTTTTGCCTCTTTTTATATCCATGAAGTAAGTGCTTTCATATCCACATAGTAAGTGCTTAATAAATGCTTATTGATTGATTAGAATGTAAGCTTCTTGAGGGTAAGGGCTATTATTCTTTTTGCCTGTATTTGTATTCTCAGTGCTGAGCATAATGCTTTAATAAACTCTTGTTGGCTGACTGGCTGAAGATAACTGCCAGAAAAAGGGGGATGAGTCATGTACCTCTTACAAGAAGACCAAAGGAGAGGTCAAGGAGTCCTCACATGCTTGGTCAATATGAAGAGAGAGAGCTTTAAGAGTTGAGTCATTCCTTTTAAGGTCTCCTGACTAGCCTACTCTTCCTGACTCAATGAACAATCCTCTTTGAGTCAGTAAACCATGGCTGAGGAAGGGAAGTGGGAGGAGTTATACAGGCACATGAGGTTGTATGTGTCCTTTACCAATTTGCTGAAATCTTTGTCTCAAGGGGCCAAAGTACATGTTCCAATGGGGTTATTTCTATTATGGAAATTTATTTTGATTTGGGGACCCTGCCTCTGGGCTGAGATTAAAAAGCCTTAGGCCCTCAGGGGTTTTTTCTTTGTAAGAGGGCCTGGTGCCCCTCCCCCTCCACTTCAACTGAGCCAAAAAGCCCCGTGTGCTTTACTGGATGACAGGTCAGATGTCTGGGGGGAAAAGCCCCAGCACCCTCCGCCCTGAGGAGATCTATCCCAGAGATCCCAAGCTCATCCAGGCCAGGCTCTGGCATAGCCTGTGCAGAGGTCCCAGGTGTGCAGCAGGGGGCACAGGCCCCTTGAGCCCTGGGTGTGGTATGCACGGGACACTCAAGCCCCTGCCTACTGGTGGATTAACTTGGCATGTGCGGGGGTGCAGGGAGCCTGAGGTTTGAGGGGAGAAAAGGAGGATATATACCAGGGAGTTAGACAGTGGAGGGGGAGACGGAGAAAAGCTAAGCACGAGGAGGACGGACAGAAAGAGGTTGCTGGAGGGTAGACTGACGGAGCAGACAGAGAAAGAATGGTATGGAGAAAGGGCTTTTTTTAGTGAGTTAGAAGGGAGGCTGCTACAAGGACACTAAGGAGACTGAGGCTACAGTAGTGAGAGGAGTTAAAGAGTGAAGCAAGGGGCTTGGAGTTAGAAGAAAGAAGCTGAGCAGTGAAAGCACAGGGGAGCTGGGGTGAAGGAGAATAAGAGTGAAAGTTGGATAAAGCTGGAGCATACCCCAAGGCAAGAGGCAGCAATGGCCCTTATTATATCAAAAGCAGACAGGTTGTATAATTTGCATTTATTAACCCTTATCTTTTACATTGATTTTTATAAATAAATTCTGCTTTATTTAATTAAGAGGTTTCTTAATCTTTTGCTTATCAATTTGGAGCTGAGCAGTGTGGAGGAATTTTTAAAAGGCCCTAACAGATTGGCTTTGGAAATTAATAGCATTCAGATAGCCAGCCAGTCAAAAGCCCACAGATTAGGCCCTGCAATTAGATTAGTCCCCCCTAGTCAGTTAGCTAAAAATATTCTGACATATGAATGGCAACTGCAGCAGAACTTACGGCCCAAATTTTAATTTTTCTAAACTTATAATTTTTCATATAGGAAAAGTTATATAAATTTTGGTTATAGTTAATTTTTTTTACACTATTACACATAGAAAACTGGCATCTTTTGTAATTTTCCCAGCATCGAATGTTACCATAAGAAAATGGGAATAGGTATGGCTAATTATCCAGATGGTTAAAAGGCTTCTCCCCTATAGCCCTAGAGAATATTCAGAGGTAGTCTATTCCTGTCCTGCTAAATTTAGTCTTTCCACTCAGTGATGTTACTTCACCCCTTGACACCCCTAGTCCCCAGTACTCACCCTATTTATTCATCTGATATATGTCATGCTTTGCCACAAGCCTTTAATACTCCTTAATTGGACTTTGTGTTCTCCCTAGCACATGCCCACAGACCAACAAGAAGTTTCCTAGGAGCTTAGGGAAATATCATTTTGTTTTATTTAGTACCTTCTCAGCTTTTTACCAACAGCATGAAAAAGGAAAAACAACAGATCCAAATAAGAGATTAATAGTCTGGACCAAAGAGGGATGAGATGAAACAGTGCTATTTGGAGGCCAGTGATGAGAGCAGGCCAGAGGTGGGCAGAGTCTGTGATGCAGAGGCCCAAGGGACAAAGCCAAGGGGAATGAAGATAATTGCTGTGGCAGTTGAATCAGTACCTGAAGATAACCTCTACCTTTCATATATTGTATGTTCCTGTACTGAGGTACTGAATCTTATACCTCAAATGCCTAAGGACCAAGTTTTTTATCCATTATAGTTCTCCAGAAATACCCTTACAGAGTCGAGATTTGGCCCTGAAGTAATTTCCAGGTGCCTTTGATATTGATCTTTTAGTGTTTGTTCTCATTCTATTGAAATAATCCCCTAGACACAAAGGTTTTTCAACAATGTTTCTGGTGTTTTTGTTGTGGGTGTTTTTGTGTTTGTTTGGTTTTTGTTTGTTTTTTACAGAGATCCTGGCTTTGGTGTAGTTATATTAATAAATGACCCTTGTAGATGGCAGTTGAGGATAGCAAAGAAAGAATTCTGTATAGATGGGAAAGTGAAAGATACTGGAGGAATTGTGTGTGGTAAAAATGATTTCTAAATAGAAAAGCCTTGTTTCTGTTGTTTGGTGCTGTGGAAAGAGTATGACACCTGATGTCAAAGAACCTGGGTTCAAATCCAAGTTCTGCTATTTACTACTACCTTTGTACCTTTGTAAAACTCATTTAACCTTCTAAGCTTCTGTGTCCTCATTCTTAAAATGAAGGAGGGGTGAGATTATACTAAATGGTCTTTAAACTCCCTCCCAGCTTTAAATCTTATGACTAAAAACTTCCTTTTCTGGTTTCAAAACTATCCACTGTGCCAGATCCTGTGTGGCTGTCACACCAGGGCCAGAGATCTCAAAACTTGCTCCCTGTGCCACTAACCTGCTAGGCCTGAGGTCACAGGGTCTCGATCTGTGCTGGGATTTGGGTCCTCCAACTGGGTTGCCCAGAGTCCCTGTGATGAGCTATGCTCCCCTTTTACCTAAGTGATATAGATCTTTCCTGCAATCCTATGTTTTCTTAGGATGGAAAATTGTTTCACCCCATCCCTTTGTGGGTTCTGTCACTCCAGAATTCTGTTTTTGGAGGTTATCAGGGTTAAGTTACTTGCCCAGGGTCACACAACTAGTAAGTATCTGAGGCTAGATTTGAACTCAGATCCTCCTCAATCTAGGACCTCCAGAACTCATTTTGAGGCTTGATTTAAAGTTGTTTCAAGGAGAATTTGGGAGAGTTGAGGCCACTACCTGACTTTTCTCCACCATCTTCCCTCAGCTCTTTCTGAAACCACACCAGCTCTCAAGTAAATGACCATCTTCCAGGTGACAGATAAGCCTATTAAGGAGGACCTTGGCAAGAATCTTGCCAGCAATGACTAAAATAGAGACACACACAACATACCCTGTGATTGTCACAGGACAATCTATTTCCTTTACCTTTATAGAGATGGACAATGAAGGCATCTTTGAACTCTTTGGAGATAATGTCCTCTTGCCATATAACCCAGAAAATTTCAGTCAGTTTTTGTATGCCTTATAAATCTCAGAATAGAATCGCCATCAGGTGCTTTGCCAAATGAGAGGAGCCTAATGGTATTCAAAACCTCCTCTTCAGTTGGAAATTCAGCTAGAAAAGGACGGACTTCAACTTTAGGTATGTGGTTAATACCTTCAGCATTGATTGATGATGGTCTGTTGAGAACACTATGGAAGTGTTCAGCCCATCTCTCCAGGATCATGTCCTTATCACTAATCAATGTAACTAAATCAGCACAGAGTAGTTGAGATGCACCATAGGTCTTTGGCCCATAAATAGTCTTCAGGGCATTATAAAAGTGCAATGATTTTTGCTATGAATATAAAACTGAATTTCATCTGCCTTCTTCATCTGCCAAGCATCCTGCATGTCTCCAAGTTTTGCTTGCATTTTACTTTTGATGTAGTTAAATGTTGCCTTCTTAGAAACAGATGAACTATCCTGGTAGTAAACTCTGTGGAGTTCTCATTTTTCCTTTAGAAGCTTCTGAATTTCTGAATCAGTTTTATCAAACCACTTTTGATGTTTGTGAATGTTCTGACCCAGATGAGTAAATGCAGGGCTGTACAACAAGTCTCTGAAAGCTGCCCACTCCTTTTTGCTCCACTGTTGCCAAATATGTGTTGACTCAGCTTTTCCTCCAAGTTAGCAATGAATTGTTTCCACTTAGAGAAACACTCTAAACTCTTGATATTAAATCTTCTGGTAGTCATCTTGCCTTGGGGCTGCTGCTTTTGTTGAATATGAATGTTTAGCTTGAAGACTGAGGATCAGAGAGAATTAATGACTATTACCCAAGGTCATACAAAGCTAGGATAGAATCCAGATCTGATTCCAAACAGTGCTTTTCCCATAATCACATAGTGGGTATGCTACTGGACTCAGAGGCAAGAAGACTTAAAGAAAAATTATTAGACATATACTAGATGTATTGCTTTGGACAAGTCACTTAAATGGCTCTCTTTCTTAGTCTCCTCAGATGGCTTCTAAGGTTCTTTTTAAAAAATGATTATTATATAAGGTTCTTTTTAGCTTTAAATCTATGATCCTATTTTTTTTGTTCCCTTAATGAGTCTTTTAAGGAATGTGGGAACCAGTCCTCAATCATCTTTGTATTTCACACAAGACCTGCCACAGTTCTTTGCAGATAGTAGGTGCTGGGGTAAATATTTATTGAATGAGAGCTTGAATGAATAGTTACTATGTCCCTTGGTCAAGTTTGGAATTCAGACCACTTGCTATCCAATTGCTTAGTTCTTTCTTATTTCTTTGCTCAAGGAAGAACTGCCTTCTGTCTTAATCCAAAAAAAAAAAAAAGCTAGGGCTGTTCTATGTGTGAGGATATACTGAGCATTAATCTCCCCTTTAAACTTTCCCTTTTACATATACCTCCCAGGCCAATAAGAAGAGGAGCCTCTGAGCTTTAGTTCATAAAGGATCAGGTTTTGTTGCTTGGGAATTAATTAGACCACAAAGGTGAAACCAATTAGGGAAATAAGGAAGTAGAAAACAGATGGATAGTCTTAGCTCTAAGCTTAGTCTATGCGATCCCAGAGATTAAGCTAGTTCAAAGGAATTTAGGATTTTCCTTCATAAAACTCACCAATCCCAAACTGCCCGCCAGGCTGAGAACCAGCACACCCAAGACCGAGCACGAAACACATGCTTCTGAACTGCCACCACGAGCCTAGCGCCGCCAGAGACTGCTCTCTAGGCCCACCTGAAGTTGCCTCCCTTCTGATGGAGTTTTCCTCCCACAAAAGGGGAGGTCTGGCATTTTTCCTCCCCAAAAGGGGAGGTCCTTCAAAAGCTGTTTTGCATGCACAGTCTCAGGATGGGCCGGGTGTGGCCCCTCCCAAATTATTCAGCTAAAATTTTTTATATTAATCTTTACCACAAATAATTTTTTACCACATATGCATCCCTTTAGAAATGAAGTAGGGGAGAAGCAATCATTATAGTCAATATTTAAATAATAAAAATGAGATATTTGTAAAGCACTTTAGAGTATCTGGCACATAGATGCTATATAAATGCTAACTATTGTTATTGTTATTTTTGATGCTCTTTAAGTTCTGCAAAGCACTTTATGTAGCATATCTCATTTGATCTTCACAACAACCATGTGACATAAGGTGACATTATTATACCTATTATATAGAAGAAGACCATGAGGCTCCAGTATATATCAGAGGAGGAATTCCAACTCAAATCTCTCTTGAGCTCTAGCACTCTTTCCAGATCACCAAGATACCTCTCTCCCATTGTTCCCTGCCTCCTACACCACTCTCAAAAATTTTATACTGGTTGAAAAGAGCATCAATAGTAATTTTTCAAATAAAAGAATAGGGGCAATACTTGAAAAGATCAATATGAAATCTAGGGCTGAGAGTTTGTTGCTAAACAATTGGTCCCAGCCATTGCCTTAAGAGTTACCATGATAGATAGTTACCATGATTATTGTGTAGGGTGTGTTCAGGGAAGACTAGTACCATGGATGTGAGAACTACTGATCCCTTGTCAGGGCTGCTTTCCACTTTTGGTGTCCACCTGATTCATTAAATTCTCACCTGTGTCTCCAAGAAGCTGTAGCATGCACAAACCCTGGTAAACCCTTCCAGAAGATGAGATAAATAGGTTGAGAGGAACTGAGGGGTCTCAAACCCTTCAGTGAATTGGGGGGTGTCTACCCCAAGCATGTGAAGACATCCCCCAGTGGAGGAAGATGAGAACAATTTGTTCCAATGACCATGATGGTGGCTAAAGTAGGCCCTGTGGAGCATTTAGACCTTGGTTAGACATCAAAGATGCTAAAAATCATTCCTGGCATCCTTGCTATCAGCATTTCTCTTGACTTTGTATTGTCACTAGACTTTATGACTCTGAAGGAGATAGTGGGGCCAGCAACTTCCCATGGTTCTGCCTCATTTAAATCCAATTTATGCACAAATCAAAAGATATTGCCCATACCATTTTGCCATTTTTACCTATCTCAAAGTCCTGTGATAACAGGCAAATGACTAAGCAGAAGGTGGGGATACACCTGGTGCTGTGCACAGGCAGTCCAGACCACAGGGTTGTCTTCTGGCCCCGTGACCTCTGGTAGGTGGAAGTGATTTTCAAAGATTGAAGACTATGTCTTCTGTGAAGAAAAGTTTGGTTTTAAATTGATCAGTTATGAGCTTCCCAAAATGAGCCCCACAGTCTCTGCTCCCCTGAACCTTCAGGTGGTACCAAGTTAGATGGCAAGACTTGGTTGTCAATTCCCTTCACAAGTATTACAAACAACATACTACTAAATCAAATTCTTTCTAAGCTTCTCAAAGTTTTATGGTGGCATTTCATAAGATGGAATTTTCTTTATTGTCTTTTTATTCAACCTCTCAAACCCTCAGTTTTCAAATCTGTGGAATGGAGACAATAATATTTGCATTACCTACCTCATAGAGTTGCCAAAAGGAACAAATTAAATAATGTAGGCAGAGGTTTTTGTAACCTTAAAGTGTTATATAAGTGTTGAGTTATTAGTTTTTCCTACTTCTGTAAGAAAGACTGATTCAAAATATAAATTAAAATCTCCTTGCAATTAATTTATAGCTCTAAAAGCCAAGTCACCTTCTTTGTTCCATTACTCATTATTACCTAACATGAAGTCATCTAACACTTTCTTTTTTAATTTATCAAATTTCTCTCCTTCAAGTCTTTGATCTTTGAAAGCTTTTTAAACTGAGAGATCCAGGCACTCAAAATTGTTTTCCTTAAAGATAGACTATTTTTTAAAAATAGACTGCTGAGTAATGGTATCTAAATGAATGCCATGAAAAGAGAGCTATTGACTACTTCTTTTACTAGTAGTCTTCCATGCTGTTCTTATCAGATATTTCATCATGGCATGATGAGATCCTACATTCTTCAAAGTTATACCAACAGAAACCAAGCTTGGACCCAGCTGTGGCCTAAGATCCAACACAGCTGGAAAGGCTTTAAGTGCTAAACCAATGGTAGACTTTCCACCAAGCACCAAAATAGCAAAGTTCAAAGAAGACTATCACCAGAAGAATGGCTACAGACTACAAAAGACATTGGAAGTGGATTGGGGGTTGCAAATTTTGTGTGTGGTAAGAAGATCCATACCATCAAAATCACAGATTCTCAAATATTAAAGTCTGCTCACTCTTGTTGTTCCCATCATGTCAGACTCTTTGTGACCCTATTTGGGGTTTTCTTGGCAAAGGAACTGGAGTGGTTTACCATTTCCTTCTCCGGTTCATTTTACAAATGAGGAAACTGAGGCAAACTGGGTTAAGTGACTTGCCAGAATCATATAGATAGTGTCTGAGACCATATTTGAACTCGGGAAGACTCATCTTCCTGATTCCAAGTCCACCACTTTATTCACTGCACCACCTAGGTAGCTGTTTCATGCTCAATCTTATGTGAGCTTATTCCCTTCTTTCTCCTGCATCTTATTTTCCTATCTATACAAATCTTGAAGGGGGTGTGGATCTTTGGTGGAAGTAGTAGATGCAAAAAAAAGTATTAGAGTATTTGTAAGGAACAGGAATAAACAATATTGCATAGTGAACCACACCTTTACCATCATAAATTGCCTGAAAGATATAGAAAATACAAAATCTTACTGTGTTTATTGTTTATTGCTCGTGAAATCTAATCAGATTAGTTAAAGCAAAACTCTCCATTAGGCACTTGCTTACAAAAAGTGTCTCCCAAAACCATATATCAAAATCATAAAAGGTTCCTTATAGGAGATTATCTGGTTCACAGATTTTCTAATCATAAATATCAGTCTAGGGGCAGCTAGGTGGCGCAGTGGCAAAGCACCGGCCCTGGATTCAGGAGTACCTGAGTTCGGATCCGGCCTCAGACACTTAACACTTACTAGCTGTGTGGCCCTGGGCAAGTCACTTAACCCCAATTGCCTCACTAAAAAAAAAATAAAATAAAATAAATAAATAAATAAATAAATATCAGTCTAGGCATTAAAAAGGAATTATTTGTGCTCACTGAGGGTTCATCACTGTGAGGAAGCAGATACACCATAAAAAGATCAAATTCAAGAGAAATTCCTTATGGATGGTGAGGTCCTCTATATAATCCTGTTTGTGAGTGACATTGTGTTGGTTACACAAAGTCCCACATTGCAGAACCTCATGGAAAAGATATATAAACACTCAAAAGAATTTAGCCTGACCAAGTAGATGTTGACCAGAATATGACATACTCTTGGACAACCAACCTATACAGTTTGTTAAGTTTTGGCTCAGGGTTCAGGAAGACTCATCTTCCTGACTTAAAATCTGGCTTCTGACATTTACTAGCTGTGTGACCCTGGGCAAGTCACTTAACTCTTCTTGCCTCAGTTTCCTCATCTGTAAAATAAGCTGAAGAAAAAAATGTCAAATCAGTCCAGTATCTTTGTCAATAAAACCCTACTTGGTATATGAATGTAACGGAATATTATTGTGCTATAAGAAATGATGAACCGGGGGCAGCTAGGTGGCGCAGTGGATAGAGCACTGGCCCTGGAGTCAGGAGGACCTGAGTTCAAATCCGGTCTCAGACACTTAACACTTACTAGCTGTGTGACCCTGGGCAAGTCACTTAACCCCAATTGCCTCACTAAAAAAAAAAAAAAAAAGAAATGATGAACGTAAAGATTTCAGAAAAACCTGGAAAGACTTAAGTAGACTGATGCTGAGTGAAGTGAACAGAACCAGAAGGACATTGTTCACAGTAACAGAAACATTGTGTGATGAACAATTGTGACAGACTTGGCTCTTCTCAGCAATACAATGATCCAAAACAACTCCAAAGGACTCATGATAGAAAATGTTCTCCATATCCAGAAAAAAGAACTGTGGGTTCTGAATGCCTATTGAAACATTCTGCTTCTACTTTTTGGCTGTTTTTTTTGTTTTGTTTTTTGAGGTTTTTCCCTTGTGTTCTGATTCTTCTTTCACAACATGACTAATGCAGAAATACATTTAATGTGATTGTACATATATAACCCATATCAAATTGCTTTCCATCTTGGGGAAGTGGGAGGGAAGGGAGGAAGGGAGAAAAATTTGGAACTAAAAATCTTATGAAAACAAATGTTGAAAACTATCTTTATGTGTAAGTAGAAAATAATAAAAATACCTTTATGATAAAAAAAAGAAAACCCCACTTGGAGTCACAAAGAGTTGAACACAACCTGAAATGCACAACAACACAACAACAAGAGTTTGTAAATCAGTATTTATGCCTCAGACAGGTAGTATAAATGGATACACAGTTGGACTGGGACCATAATGAAACAGGAAGAGGAAAGCTTCTGAGATTACCTTCGAGAAATTGCTTAATGACTTCAAATTTCTCCCAGAAACAAAATCCCAACTTCTAAATCAAATGCCAATATTCCTATGGGTATTTTTGTATGGCTGTGAAACATGAAATTCAACAGTCTCCGAAGAATTGAAAGAAAATATCATACAGAGGACAGTGGAGAAGCATATGGTTGATGTGAGTAGGATGCCATGCATAACAAGTGATGAACTTTGAAGAACAGTAGATAAAAAAGTGTCATCAGAGAAATGTGAGATTTTTTTTTAAAAGGCTTGATAAGATAGATAAAGATATTCACAGGAAGGATTGAGTGCTACCTGCAACACTGGAGGGAACATTGAAATTGGTAAAAATCACAAAACCATTTGAATGTTGAGTGTTTGAATATTAGAAATCTCATGTGATTCTTTAAAGAATGTAGGTCTGGGGAGAATAAAAGCCAATAATTTGAGCTAAGTTTTTTAGGGGGCTGAGAAAGGAACAAAGAAGATGATTTGCAAACTTCCTAGAATTTGAAGGCTTCTCATGGCATTTGAATACAGTTGTGGTATAGTAGAATGATACTGGGGCAGCTAGGTGGCACAGTGGATAAAGCACAGGCCATGAATTCAGTAGGACCTGAGTTCAAATCTGGCCTCAGACACTTGACACTTACTAGCTGTGTGACCCTGGGCAAGTCACTTAACCTGCATTGTCCCACCAAAAAAAAAAAATGATGCTGCATTTGGAATCACAGACCAAATTCCCTCAGCTTTGCCAATGAATTACTGTATGACTGAGGAAAGTAACTTCATTTCTCCAGACCTCAGTTTTCTCATCCATAGAACTAAGGGCGTGGACCTCTGACGTCCCTTCAGCTCTAAAACTAAGATACCATATGCCTGCTCTTTTGCAAGTGATCAGATCCTATCTATCCTGTCTATGCTAAAGAGTATAATAATAGAAAGAGAAGAAAAACTAGTGAGGAGCAGTGTCATAAGGTAGAAAGAGATTTTGAGTCAAAAGTCCTGGGTTTGAAACCAAGCTATGTTATTAACCACCTCTAGGACTTCTCTAGGCCTCAGATGCATCATACAGAAAATGAGGGTGGTCAATTCAGTTCAGAATTCTATGAAATATTTTTAATAGAAGAAGAAATGTGGTTACAATTGTTAGACCACCCAGTTTCCTATGCATTCCCATTTTCTCTTACGAATTCTCATTTGTCTTTTGGGAATATAGAGTCAACTACAGGCAGTAAAGTAGCTTATCAGCAGATCAAAGAACAGAGTCAATGATCAAATTCACAATGTGAATTTTCAAAGTGTAATTTGAAGAAATAAAGAAGGTAGGAGTAAGAAAGTCAGAATCTTTTCTTAAGGTCAAGTGTCCCTTTTAATAGCATAATAATTTCTCTTACTCAAGGGCTAACAGAATATAATCACCTACAAAACAATCATATTTCTCTTTTGAATAGGTTCAACTTAACCCAGAAGTCTTGCTACATAATCATATATAACTTCTACTTCACACAGGGCCTCCAGTCTTTCTTGATTACAAGGAAACTAAATTTAGTAGTTCCTTGTACTTGGAACAAGGGCTGCCTACAAGATGAACTGTCAAGTATAACTATAAATAGATTCCAGAGTGTTACCAAGCATGGAAGTGAGAGATTTCTAACATGGTGGGTGTGAAACGAATTAAGTCAAGGCAGCTTTGGTCAGAAAAGAATACGTCAAACTGAACTGTAGCATTCTGTTTAACAGAAGTACAAAGGGGTTTTTCATTACTGCTTCTGGTGTCTTAGTATATAAAAGTTAAGTAGAAAGATGTTTGGGGGAGTTTGAGCTCATGAATATTTCTTCTGAGTAAACTTTTATAATGAATCAACTAATTGATATTTAAATAGGCTTTTTGAAATGCTAAGCCCTGCTGATATTTGGGATCACCCAATTTTAGATGCCAAAGGTGTAAGGGGAAAAAATCAATGTTGCTAGTCACTTGGGATTGGGGTATAAGGGAAGGCAGAAGTTCCCTTGGTGAAAGTGAAGTTATGAATTCAACTCTTAACAGGATCAGTAGCTGGTGATAATGGAGATGACTAAGTTTCTACCTGCTTGGTGTTTCGACATTATTATTATTAAAATGCCATTTTCATACAGTAAATAGTCACATCTACAATGATGAGTAAAGTTAGGAAGGAGGTGAGAACAGTAAAGGATAGTCAAATAAGAAGGTAATTTATGATAAATTTTAAAATGTGTTTTTACATTTTAAACCAGATATTCTTAATTTTTATAGAAATAGGTTAAGAATAGGTTATCTAGAGGGGCAGCTAGGTGGTGCAGTGGATAAAGCATTGGCCTTGGATTCAGGAGGACCTGAGTTCAAATCCAGCCTCAGACACTTGACACTGGCTGTGTGACCCTGGGCAAGTCACTTAACCCTCATTGCCCCACAAAACAAAAACAAAAACAAAAAAAGAATAGGTTATCTATAGCTTATAGATATATTTCAGGGAGTTTATGAAATTGAATGGGAAAAGAAAATTACAGCTTTATCCCCAATAACTTTTGGTGCCAGAATTCCTAAAATTAGAATAAGAACTTTTTATGTAGTATAATAACTTGTTTGTGTCTTATTCTGCTACCAGACAATAAACACTGTCCATAAAAAACAACAACAAGAAAAAAAACAGGGAACTGTTTTTGTCTAGACTTTGTGTAGACCTCAGTCATGGCATCAACTTTTCCCCTGTCCACCTCTTCCCCTCTTTCTCTGAACTAACATCGACTCAATCATTCTATCTCTACCCATTCTGGAACATCATGGTGGTTCTCCAAAGGAAGGACTGGACCTGCGGCTACAACCCACTCTTAGGATCCTTAGGGGTAACCCAATATAGGGGAGTTATATGTCTTCTACTCACAACCATAGCTCCTGCTTCCCATTTAAATACAAAAACCAAGATGACACCAATAATTCTTTTTTAAGTAATATTTTATTTTTTCCAATTGCATGTAAAACAATTTTAACATTATGTTTTTTAATTGTAAGTTTCAAATTCTATTTCTCCCTCCATTCCCTTCCCCTTGTCTGAGATGATAAACAATTTGGTATAGGTTAAACATGCAATCATGAAAAATATATTTCCATATTAGTAATGTTATGAAAGAAAAGAAAAAACAAAAACCAAACAGATATGAAAAAACAAAGTAAAAAATAGTATGTTCCAAGCTGCATTCAGACTCCATCAGTTCTTTCTCTAGAGGCAAATAGCATTTTTCATCATGGGTCCTTAGGAATTGTCTAGGATCACTGTATTGCTGAGAACAGCTAAGTCATTCACAGTTGATCATCATATAATATTGTTGTTACTGTATACAATGTTCTCCTGGTTTGACTCAATTTACTTTGCATCGGTTCATGTAAGTCTTTCCAGGATTTTTGAGAGCATCCTGCTCATCATTAAAGCACGATAGTGTTCCATTACAATCACATACCACAACTTGTTCAGTCATTGCCCAATTGATGCACATTCCCTCAGTTTTCAATTCTTTGCCACTACGAAAAGAGTAACTATAAATATTCTGTACAAATAGTCCTTTCCCCCTTTTAAAATATCTCTTTGGGATACAGATCTAGTAGTGGTATTACTGGATCAAAAGGTATGCACAATTTTATGGTCCTTTTGGCATAGTTCCAAATTGCTCTCCAGAATGGTTGAATCAGTTTGCAACTCTACCAACAGTGCATTAATGTTCCAATTGTCCCAATCCCCTCCACATTTATCATTTCCCTTTTCTGTCATATTAGCCAGTCTGATAGGTATGAGGTGATACATCAGAGTTGTTTTAATTTGCATTTCTCTAATGCAATGTAATCTAGTGATGTAGAGCATTTTTTTTCATATGACTATAGATAGCTTTGATTTCTTCATCTAAAAACTGTCTGTTAATATCCTTTGGCCATTTGTTAATTGGGAAATGGCTGTAGATGTTGCTAAAAAGTAAGGCAAGAGGAGCAGCTAGGTGGCACAGTGGATAGAGCACCAGCCCTGGAGTCAGGAGTACCTGAGTTCAAATCCGGCCTCAGACACTTAACACTTACTAGCTGTGTGACCTTGGGCAAGTCACTTAAACCCAATTGCCTCACAAAAAAACAAAAAAAAAAGTAAGGCAAGAAAGCCTGGTCACCTCTTCAAAATACAGAGCATTCTGCTTTCTTCCAATTAGCTCTTTCTTGTATCAGTATTTTTTCCTCTAATGAAATCAACACCCCTATTTTTTCATCTTCTGCAAATTTTTACATTTTTGACGAACAATTTTCTTGTGGATTCTCTCTAATTCCTATGCTTATCTGATACTGCTCTCCTTTAATTGTCTTCCTACCTATTTGAAATCTCTTTTTCAGTCTCTTTTCCTGGATCCTCCTCCATCTCCTGACCCACAATTTTGGGTTCCTTAATGGTATCAACTGCTCTCATGGATTTACTTCTATGCAGAAGTCTATCATATCTATATCTCTATTCCCTGAACCCCAGGTCCATACATCCAAATGTCTGCTTGATATTTTCACTTGTATATCTTGCTGGTACCTCAAATACACCTTGTCCAAATGTGAATACGTTATTTCCCCCTGTAAGCATGACCTTTCTCCAAACTTTTTCTCTTGTGGATACCACCATTGTCCTACTCACCTAGGTTCCAGATCTTTGAATCTCCACTCTCCATCACTCCCATATCCAATCTATTGCTAAGTCCCATCAGTTGTATCTCCAAGACATCTCTCACTTCTTTTCACTCACTCTTGTGGAAGGACATCTTCATTCAGATTAATGGTGCTCTGACTACTAGAATAGCCTCCTAATTAATATCCCTGACTCCTCCTTCTTCCAATCTACCTTTCACACAGCTACCAAAATGATCTTCCACAGCTCTGGTCATGCTTCCTCTCCTGCTTACAAATCTGGTGGCTCCTTATTGGCCTTAGAGTAAAATATGAACCCCTTTATCTGGTGTTTAAGGCTCTCTACAATCTGATTCTAGCCTACTTTTCCAAACAGACTTTACATTACTCAATGCATTTTTACATTTTAGCAAAATTGGACTGCTACCTATTTGTCAAAGTCAACCATTTTACACATTTGTGTATGCCTGGAATATACTCCTTCCCCATCTCTGAAACCCCTTTCTTCCCTCAAGAAATTGTTCAGTTGCCATTTCAGTTGCCACCTTTTCCCTGATCCTCACAATTGTTAGTGCTACTTCCTCAAATTTTTCTAGACAGCTCACCTGCCTGAATCTCTCCCTTTGCCCCATTATTCCCTACCTCATATCTTTAGTAAGGAACAAACATTTCCTTTCCTTCCAGTATAGTTCCTTGTACCAGAGCAGCCATGTCTGCACTTCCCCACTTCTTTTTGGAGATTTTTTTTCAAAACTGCCCCCAGAATAATTTGAATAACCCAGATCAGCTGTCCCCGTTGAAGACATATGGGGAGAAAATTAAAAAGAAAGAAACAAAGAAAGACAAATGAAGAGAGTTAAGGTGCCCCATGAAATTCAAATCTCAGTGGGATATCCTGAGTAAAGCTGAAGGAATGCCATCCTAGGTACTGGAGAAGAGAGGACAATAATTGGACTGTCTCGCCATAAGCTCACATGGACTGTAAAACAGATTTGCCTCAGCAGTGCAAAAAGGGAAGCTTTTCTGAGTGTGAAAGAGATTGTAGGACCTGAAAAATGGTCCCCTGGGAAAAGTGATGAACATCATCCGCTAGAGAGGGCCAAAACTGTGAGAGCCACTGATAGACCTAACTATGCAGGGTAGAACTACATGGTTTCTGGAAGCTGAACTACAGGAAAGGGAACTACAAAGTAGAGCAAGCAGTGCCTTCCAGCATCAACCACCTTCTATTAGGGGAGTGACTTTACCTTTCTGGGCCCCAGTTCCCTCATATGAAAAATGAAGGGGCTGGACCAGATAACTTCAAAATTCTCTTCAGTCTCTAAAATCTTGTGGGATTATTATAATCCCATTTAACTAGATACAGGATGAGATAGGACTTAATTTGAGATCTTTTAGCTATGCACCTGATTGTCTTTATATTATCCCCAACTAAGTACCAGAATGGATCCCACTATTAAAGTGACATTTAGCTTGGTGAAGGGTTAATAACCCATGTGATAGAATGAGCCAGGATAGTTTCAATAGAAACCATCAGGGGAGTAAAATCAATCACTCAATTGACCAAGTAACCATCATCTATTGTTTTGTTTGGTAGGCAAAAAAAACAGACACAAGTGAAACATGAGTATAAAACATACAACAACATTTAATAAATGCTGCATTATGTGGTATCTACTTTTAAGCCTAAGGAGTACAAAGAAGACAGATCAATATGAAAAAAGGATAGTCTGTTCCTGAGGAGGGTAAGCCTTGATGAATGGATGATCCAATTCAGTCCAATAAATATTTATTAAGCACCTGCTGTGTGCTGGATCCTGTGCTAAGCACTAGTAATATAATCAGTGAATAGAAAGGCAATCTCTACCCTCAATGAGCTTATAATAATGGGGGAAGACAGCACATAAAAGGAGGCAGGAAAGAGAGTGAAGGGTTGGAGGATGAAATTGATATAAGCTGACAGTACAGTCAGTGAGAACAATATGAACAATATATGGGGGGGGAGTTAGTGTGGCTTGAGTGGATATATCTCTTTTTATGATGGGGAAGGAAGAACATTTGAGGTAGTGGTAGTGTGATGAGAAAACTAGGGTAACTAGAGGGATGAGCTCATGTCAGGGAATACTGGGAAATAAGGAAATAAAATGATCTAGTCTTCTCTACTTTGTGTCAGATGCTCTTTCCAGCTCTAAAATTGTTTTAAGTCTATGAGATTGTCCTTTCTCACTATAAAGATGATGGCATTCATTATAATTACTGTAATTGTATATGTCAAAGGGAAATGCATTGAATCATGAATAGCCCAGGATATATTTTCCCCTATTTGGTACTAAATTATTATAGAATTTCTAGAGGTCACACTACTTATAGCTTCTATTTTCCTAAGTTCAGCAACTCAACCTGCTTATCTTGTTTTATGTCATTCAAGATGTTTTATAAAGAGGCGTTTTGCAGATGTTTGCCATGATGATATAGTCTACTACTTTTCATAAATCTGAAGCCTTACTTTTACTAGTTACACAAAAGTCATGTCATTCACTCCCATTTACCGCGACACCTGGGTCAATTTTCATTTTGATGAATTCCACAAGGGTTTTCTGCCACATGACTTGCACAAGAATTTATTCTTCTATCAGCAAAATAAGGCAGAAATTCCAGATGGTATATTAGGATTTTCACTGGTATATATTAACTTAAAATTCCAATTACAGAAAGAACATTGAAAAGGACCTTTTTAAGAATTCAGAAAAGAAACCATGCATCTGGGGAGCTGAGAATATCAGAATATAATTATCCAAACTGGAATTAGTCCAAAGTAGAAAGGACCACACCAATACTAACATCCCTAGGTCAAAGTGATGGGGAGCTGAGATACTTAGCACTGAGTTAATCTAGAGCAGAGATCTATGGTATGGATGTAGTATGAACCCTACAGGTGTGTGAAAACTAACCAGAAGGTAGGAAAAGGGGCTGATTCCCACCCTCTCTTCATCAGCCAAACATCGGGCTTTTCTCCAACATTACCATAGCTACCCTTCATCTATTACTCCTCCCTACTCCTCCCCATTCCTCTTCTGTGTAATCTCTGAACCACCTCTCCCTTTCTGCCCCTGTCATCAGTCCCTCAAGGCAGTTATAAACTGTTACCTAGGCACCCACAGTAGCAGTTGTGTAGTTGTCATTGAGAAAATTCATTCCTACATCCAGCATACCTATTCCTTTCCTCCCAGATCAATTCACGACTGTCACAGGTGCTCCTTGGAGAGTAAGCTCTGCTCTGGAACAGTGACTAGTGAATAAGGTCTCCCCCACTTTGTTTTTGTTTTGGTTAGAGTCAGTCAAACAGTAGTAATGTATATAATTTCTAAATAATTATATGTTTATAGAGGGTCCATTCTCAAAATATTTTTACTGATAGGGGAACGTAACCAAAAATATTTGGAGACTACTAGCCTAGAACATATGTCTATCTCTTTTAAACAATGCCACCAGGAGCAATACTGCATCTTCCCAATCACTCTTATATATTCCTTTGCCTTGACTCACCTTATCTTACATTCTATAAGTTTCTGAAGTTTCCATGCAACTATTCCTCTCCCCATATATCAGATGAAAACTCAACCACTTGGCTTTCTGCTAATGTTAGATCACTTTAGGTAACATTTTGGCACCTATCTATGCCTTATAGGCATCATAAGGTTAATCATCAGCAGATGATAGTGTAAGTTTTAGAACTTCCAAATAATCAAAATATTAAGACATAGAGATAGCTTTCCTAAATGAAAACAGGACTTCAGGGGCAGCTAGGTGGCACAATGGATAAAGCACTGGCCCTGGATTCAGGAGGACCTAAGTTCAAATCCAGCCTCAGACACTTGACACTTACTAGCTGTATGACCCTGGGCAAGTCACTTAGCCCTCACTATCCCGCCAAAAATAAATAGGACTTCAAAACATCTTTGCATCAAATATCTCTGGTAAAGGTCAGATTAATGTCCACGATATACAGATAACTAAACACAAATATATACCAAGAGCTATTCCCCAAAGGATAAATGATAGAAGGATATGAGCAAACTGCTTTCAAAAGAATTAAAAACTATTAGCAATCATCTGAAATACTGCTCCAAATAACCAATAATAAGGCAAATGCTTATCAAAACAAGTCCAACATTCATATCACAACAAGAAAATTGTCAAAGATAACAGAAGATGGAAATAATCACTGTTAGAGGAGAGGGTCTGAGCAAAAACAAGCAAATAAATATAGCATTGGTAGCCCTATGAGTTCAAATATTCTGAAAAATAATTTGGTAATATGTTTAAAGGAACTAAAATTTCCATAACTTTTGACCCAGAGATCACACTGCTAGCCATATGTCCCAAGGAGGTCAAAGACAGAAATAATGTTCTCATATGTACAAAAATATTCATATCAGCACTTTCTGTGGTAGCAAAGAAATGGGAATGAAGTAGATACACACTGATTGTAGTACATTAAGATAGTGGAATGTTACTGTATCATCAACAACCATAAATATGAAAAATTCAGAGACCTGTTTGAACTGTAACAGAGTGAAATAAGCAGAAGTAGGAAAACAATAGACAAAATTATAATATAAGTGGAAAGAACAAAACATAAGATGGAACACTTTGTAATTATAATAACTAAGAAGTCTGGTCCTGGAGAAGAAATGAGAAAATGTACTCCCTTCCTTTGCTTTCATAGATGGAAGACAATGGATATGAAATGTTGCATAAGACTTATTTGAAGGAGTCTTTGTTGAATTGCTTTTTATCTTCTCCTGGATTTTTTATTCTTTGATAACAAGAGATAGATCACTAGGTGGGGGATAGTAGGAGGGATATATTTGGAAATTAATATGATACAAAGAAAAAAGATAATTTTTTAAAGAAAATATTTTCACTTGTTTTATCTATCAACTCAGTCTGATGAAAATGAAAAGGATCTCATTCCATGTAAAGTAATTTGATTAATCTATTTATAATTAATTTGCTTAATTTATGTAGATGCTATGTTTAATCTATATATAATTTAAATCTTGATGGGGACCTATCTACCTAGGAGCTAAATTTCCTCCAATCCTAGGAAAATGTAATTGTGGTCATAGCTGTGGAAGCCCAGAAAAAATTTCAGAAGGGCTTTCTAAATAGTGCATTCATCTTGAAATCTGCAAAGTTTTTTGTTTTTCAGGACAATGAGGGTTGCATGACTTGCCAAAGGTCACACAGCTAGTAAGTGTCAAGTATCTGAAGTCATATTTGAACTCAGGTCCTGCTGAATCCAGGGCTGGTGCTTTATCCACTGCACCACCTAGCTGCCCCCTAAGTCTGCAAAGTTTTAAGAATTATAATTCTAGGATCTCTTATGAAGGACATGAGAGGATTAGAGCAGTTAAAGAACAGTGATAATAACTAATCATTAAATCAGGGAAATAAATTGCATTCTTTTTTTAAAAATAGTATTTTATTTTATTTTTTCCAATTTCATGTAAAGATAGTTTTCAACATTCATTTTTGCAAGATTTCTAGTTCCAAATTTTTCTTCCTCCCTCCCTTCCCTCCCCCTTCCCCAAGATGGCAAGCAATCTGATATAGGTTATACAGTACAATCATGTTAAATATATTTCCACAATAGTCATGTTGTGAGAAAAGAATCAGAATGAAAGGGAAAAATCACATGAAAAAAGAAACAACAACAAAAGTAAAAATAGTATGCTTCGATCTGTATTCAGACTCCATAGTTCTTTTTCTGGATGTGGAGAACATTTTCCATCATGAGTCTTTTGGAATTGTCTTAGGTCATTGTATTTCTGAGAAGAGCCAAGTCCATCACAGTTGATCATCATACAATGTTGTTGTTACTATGTACAATGTTCTCCTGGTTCTGCTCACTTCACTCAGCATCAGTTCATATAAGCCTTTCCAGGTTTTTCTGAAATATGCTTGCTCATCATTTCTTATAGCATAATAGTATTCCATTACATTAATATACCACAACTTGTTCAGTCATTCCCCAATTGATGGACATCTCCTCAATTTCTGATTCTTTGCCAATACAAAAAGTACATCATATAAGTACTTTTCCTTTTTCATTGACCTCTTTGGGGTACAGGACTAGTTGTGATATTGCTGAGTCAAATGGTATGCACAGTTTTATAGCCCTTTGGGCATAGTTCCAAATTGCTCTCCAGAATGGTTGAATCAGTTCACAGCTCCACCAACAATGCATTAGTGTTCCAATTTCCCCACATCTTCTCCAACATTTATCATTGGTAAATTACATTCTAAAACCCAAAACTCATGAGAAAAAAAGAATATTACCCTTGACACGCCTCAAAAATGACTAACTTTTAAAAAATATGTTTCTTTTCTCTTTCTACTATTTTTTTCTTTCTCTGTCTTTTTTTCCTTCCTCTATTCTATTCTCTTCTGCATATCTGTCTCTTTCTCACTAGACCTGTCTAGGTGATATACTCTATAGGGCATTGTACCTCTTTCTTCTACCTGCTCTCATTTATTTTCTCTTCCTCTGAAGAGGCCACAATATGAAAACTAAGCATATTAAAAAAAAATATGTAGTATTGGGGCAGCTAGGTGACGCAGTGGATAGAGCACCAGCCCTTGAGTCAGGAGGACCTGAGTTCAAATCCAGCCTCAGACACTTAACACTTACTAGCTGCGTGACCCTGGGCAAGTCACTTAATCCCAATCACCTCCCCCAAAAATGTAGTATTTATTTAACAAATATTTTTCTTTTCCTCTGTTCTAAAAATGTGAGTTGAATAATTTCTATTTCTCTCCCCAAGGAAATAAAAATGTTCCAATAAAGTTTTTATTTGTATGTGACATGATTAACTTTTTTCTGGATATCTGTGACCCTCAACAACAAAAAAGTTTCCTTTTATTATTAATACTAATTTTGTTTTTGTTATTCAGTAATTTCAGTCATGTGTGACTCTGTGACCCCATTTGAGGTTTCCTTGGCAAAGATACTGAAATGGTTTGCTATTTTTCCACGGTTCATTTTAAAGATGAAGAAACTGAGAGAAACAGGGCTAAGTGACTTGCCCTGGGTTACACAGCTAATAAGTGTCTGAGGCTGAATTTGAACTCATAAAGATGAGTTTTCCAGACTCCAAGTCTGGCACTACACCACCAAGCAGCCCTTTATTAATAATAACTTACATTTATACAATGCTTTGAAGTTTGCAAAGTATTTTACAAATATCATCTCATTTTATCCTCACAACAACCCTGGGAGGTGTCATTATTATCCCCATATTACAGATGAGAAAACTGAGGCAGACAGGAGTGACTTGCCCAGAGTGGCCGAGGCAGGATTTTAATTCAGGCTTCCTGACAGTAGGTCCAACACTCTAAAAACATATTTTATTACTAGGGATAGTGAAACTATTACTTTTCTATTCTTGAGTCAATGAAAATTTAGACCACATATGTAGATCATACATACATACACACATATACACATACATACATACATATAATTAGGGTAACTTTAGTTTTAGTAAATGATTGATTGCATTTTCCCTACTGATTCAGTTTTGAAGGAAAAAGGAAAGAAAAAGATGTATTCAACTCCCTACCTTCATTGTAGGGATTGGACATTTGGGTTAGGGAATATTGTATATAATGTCAGATAAAGGTTAGTGTGATGGTTAGTTTTGCTGAAGTCCTTTTTTTCTTCTTTGTTTTAAACCATCACTATAGAGGATGGAGGGCAGGGGAAGAGGAGGAGGGGAAAATTCAGAAATGAGTATGATACAGAAACAACAAAAAACCCAATATTTATGTTACATATGTAAGAAAAATGTAATTAATGTACACTAAAATAAGACTATTTCAAAGGCACAGCATCTTCATATCTCGGAGAGTGAAGGTTTCTATCTTATATACAAGCTACCTGTCTTTCTTTCTCAAAGCTGGAGTTTCTCCTTTGACTAGATTCATTTTTATGTTCTATTCAAGCATATTTCCCATTTGAGTTCTGAGAGAAATTCTGAGAATACAATTATGCTTTAACGACAGAACAGGAGAACTACAGAGGCTAAAACATTTATTATAACTAGATAGCTCCATTTCAATCCACTACCAGGAGAATTATTTAGATTCATTCCTAGTTCAAGTTATATTTCACTGACTGGGTCAAGAGATTAAAATTTTCTAGTAGTTTCCATCTAGCATGATTCTATAACACCCATTCTAGGCTCTAATATTATACTTGCTTGACATGAAATTTCTTTCAGTATATCCCAAGGCACGTTGGCCCATACCTAGAGCAGAATAACTGCAGCCATTCATTTAGTCAAAGGTCATGAGGATTCCTCTGTTAAATGTTGTTTTTCAATGCTGATAAAAGAATGTTTTATATATGCACATATACTAATGTGTGTGCATATGTATGTAAATCATAAGTGTACATGTATGTGTGTGCATGCATTGCGTGTATATGTATATGTTGTGATTATGATACTTTAGTGTTTTTATTATATTTTAATTCCTTTTGAGTTCTATGGTTATTTGCTGTCATGACTCCAAAGTAGAAAGCCTATATTAGAATAGCTACATAAATATCCATGCCTTTTGCAACCTGAGCTGTAATAGAAAAGGGTTGGGAGAGCCTTCTTAAGCTGATAACCTCCAAATATGTCTAAGCTTTTTCTAGTAGTTTATCAGGGAAGGGGTAGAAAATCCGCTGTGCCTAAACATGTATTGAAATTTTGTAGGTCATTGAACTGAGTCATATCCTTAGATCTTTGATTTAAACAGCATTCAGTGTCGGAGGAAGCAGCAGTAGGCTCCAGAGAATACAAAATCAGGCCCAAATAAGGCCCAAAGATTCCTTCTAGAAGTGCACAAAGCATGACCGTAGACATAAAGTCCTAATTTGGGAAGAAAGCTTGGAAGAACGAGTAAACAGCAAAAGACTCCCACCACAAAGAGATATCATGGTGACAAAGATGCCCAAAACACAAACCCAGAAGAAGAGAATAACTTCCAAGTCATCTACATCTCCAAAAAAAGAAAGAAACAAGCAATAATTTGGGCACATATAACTAGAATTCTTAGAAGAAATAGAGCAAGAATTTAAAATGAGTTAACAGTGAGTTTATAAATGAAATGA
This sequence comes from Dromiciops gliroides, assembly GCF_019393635.1. Classification (NCBI taxonomy): domain Eukaryota; kingdom Metazoa; phylum Chordata; class Mammalia; order Microbiotheria; family Microbiotheriidae; genus Dromiciops; species Dromiciops gliroides. The sequence continues at coordinate 460,360,637 of NC_057861.1, forward strand.
GAGCAATATAGGATGGAATTGAAAAAGAAATGATGGTCTTGGAGGAAAGCCTTAGAGAATAAGTAAAAAAGGCACAAAACCAACAGGATCCTTACAAATTAGAATGAGCCAAAGAGAAATGAATGACTCCATAAAACAACAAGAAATATTAAAACAAAGCCAAAATATATTTTAAGAAAGAAGAAAATATAAGGTATTATATATTTTTAAATGAGTGACCTGGAAAACAGATTGAGGAGAGATGATTTAAGAATCATTTGACTGGGGCAGCTAGGTGGCGCAGTGGATAGAGTACCGGCCCTGAAGTCTGGAGTACCTGAGTTCAAATCCAGCCTCAGACACTTAACACTTACTAGCTGTGTGACCCTAGGCAAGTCATTTAACCCCAATTGCCTCACTAAAAAAAAAAAAAAAAAAGAATATGATAACCAAGCATCCAAGTTAAAAAAACAAAACAATATAAGTATCTAGAAATAAAGAATTCAAGCACTGAGTTTCCTCAGTTAGGATCCCTCAAGACTTAGAAGCTACCGCTATTTTTTTTTAAAGAGAGAGTTTATAATACAATATTCAAAATTGCAAAAGTTATATGTTTACAACCAAGAATAACTTTTAGAGTTAAAACAAAGGTTTTAGAGGAACACAGAAGTAGTAAAGAAAGCAAATAATTGGCGGGGGAGGGGGGGAAGGGACGGAGAAGCTCTACAACAAGGTTCTCTAATAAGAGTTTCATTTCCAAGATATATAATGAACTAATTCAAATATATAAGAACAAGTGCTACTTCCCAACCAATAGTTAAAGAATATGAATAGTCAGGGGCAGCTATGTGGCAGAGTGGATAAAGCACTGGCCTTGGATTCAGGAGGACCTGAATTCAAATACAGCCTCAAACACTTACTAGCTATGTGACCCTGGGCAAGTCACTTAAGCCTCATTGACCTGAAAAAAAAAAAGAACATGAATAATCGATTTTCTAAGGAAGACATTCAAACTATAAATAGTCATATTAAAAAATTTCTCCAAATCACTAATACTTAGAAAAATGTAAATTAAAACAAACCTGAGATTCTACCTCACACTCATCAGATTCTCAAAAATGACTCAAAAAAAGAAAAAGAAAAATGTTTGAGTTACTGTGGGCAAAAGAAAAAGAACAAAAAAAAAACAAACAAACTAGGTACACCATTAGTATAGCTATGAATTAGGCCAGCCATTCTGGAAAGTAATTTGGAACAATGCCCCATAATTTATTATACTATGATTTCACTGCTAGATCTATATCCCAAAGAAAACAAAGAAAGACAGACCCATTTGTACAAAAATATTTATAGATCATTTTGTCGTGGCAACAAAGGTATTATTTATCAATTGGGGGAATGACTGAACAAATTATTATATATAAATATAATGCATGCTATTATACTATAAGAAATTGTGAAAGGCCCCATTTCAGATAAAGTTTGAAAGACTTTTTTTGAACTAATACAGAGTGATGTAAGCAGAGCTAGAAGGACAACTTATACAATAACAACATTGTAAAGACTTAAGAACACTGGTAAATGTGATAATCGACCAACCAATGTACAACTGTGCTTATACATTTGCGATCTATTTTTCATCTGCATAAAGATGATATGTGATAGCAGTTGAGTTCAGGAGGAGAATATAGAGAGAGAAGCAAGATTTCAGGATGTAACCCCTGGGGCACATCCACACAATGCAGCTGGAATCCAGATAATGACACTGAGGAGAGGTCAGACAGGTAGGAGAAGAAACAGGAAAGAGCAATCTCATGAAATTCCAGGGACAAAAGGTCTTCATGAATGAAGTAGGGGGTGGTCAACCATGCCAGACACTGCAGAGAAGACAAGAAAGATGAGAATTGATAAAAGGCTAATTAATTTAGCAATTGTATGATTATTGGTATCCTTGGAGAAAGGAGTTTTAACTGAATGGTGAAATCAGCAGCCAGATCTCAGAAGCTTAGAAGTGAATAGAAGATGAAGAAGTAAGATCAGGGAATATAGATGACCTTTTTTAAGAGTTTGCTTGTGAAAAGGAAGCTGAATATAGGACTGCAATTTGAAAGAATAGTGGGTTTGAGTAAGGCTTTCTTAAGAACAGTTGAGATCACGGATAAAGCACCTGCCCTGGATTCAGGAGGACATGAGTTCAAATCTGGTCTCAGACACTTGACACTTACTAGCTGTGTGACTCTGGGCAAGTCACTTAACCCTCATTGCCCAGCCAAAAAAAAAAAAATGGTTGAGATCTAGGTGTAACTGCAGGCAAGAGGGAAGGAGTCACCAGACAAAGACAGATCTAAAATTAAAGAGAAAACAGAGATGATCAGAGAGATAAATAATTGGAGATGATGAGATCAAGAATATTAGTAGAAGAGTTGGCCTTGACAAGGAAAAGGGACACCTCTTGCTCCAAACCTGGTCCAAAGGAGGAGAAAATGGGGGATGACATGGATGATATTTGAGATGTAAAAGGAACTTTTCACAAGACAGCAACCTATCTTTGTCTTAGTCCATAGGCCCTAGAGAGTTGCTTCAGATTATACAGAAGTTAGGGAAGCTAGGTGGTACAGTAAATAAATCACTGGGCTTGGAATCAGAAAAACTCATCTTCCCAAGTTTAAATCTGGCCTCATACACTTACCAGTTGTGGGACTCTGGGAAAAGTCACTTACCCCTGTTTGCCTCAGCTTCCTCAACCATAAAATGAGCTGGAGAAGGAAATGGCAAACCACTCCAATATCTTTGCCACAAAAACCCCAAATGAGGTCACAGAGAATCAGACATGTCTGTAAACATCTGAAATGGCAAATAGGTGAAGCGATTTGCTCAGAATCAAATAGCTAGTAAGCATCAGAGACAGGACTTGAATCCATGTTGCCTTGACTCTAAATCTGGGACTGTGCAGCCATGCCTTGCTACCTCTGCTACATAAATGTGAATTTTCATTAGGGAAAGGGAAAGGAATAAACATTTACTAAAAGCCTGCTATGTGTCAGACACCATATCAAGATTTTTACAAATATTTTCTCATGTGATTCTCCCAACAACCCTGGGAGGTCGGCTCTGTTATTGTCCCCATTTTTTACAGTTGAGGAAACTGAGACTGGCAGAGGTTGGGACTTGCCCAGCTAGTGTCTGAGGCTTCATTTGAACTCAAGTCTTCCTGACTCCAAGCCCAGCACTCTATCTACTCAGCTACCTAGTTGTCTCTATAAACTATATGTGTGTGTGTGTGTGTGTGTGTGTGTGTACTATAAACCAATTTTTTCTCCTAAGTGTTATCTGTCTAAAAATCATTTTATATTTTCACTGGTTAGCTTTTTTTTTTTAAGTGAGGCAATTGGGGTTAAGTGACTTGCCCAGGGTCACACAGCTAGTATGCATTAAGTGTCTGAGGCCGGATTTGAATTCAGGTACTCCTGACTCCAGGGCCGGTGCTCTATCCGCTTGTGCCACTGGTTATCTTCTTATAGTACACTGTTGTTTTCTGGACTAGATTGCAGCTGCTCAGCAACTACAAACCAATTTCTATCTAGAATTAGGGGATTTTTTTAAGAGCTGTAAGGGACATTAGGGATTGGCCAGAGGAAAACACAAATAGGAAAGTAAATTAAGAGAGTATGCAGAGTTCTATAGACCTTTGGGCATAGTTCTAAATTGCTCAGAGGAAAATATAATTGTACAATGAATTTCAAATCCACATGCAAAACACTGTTGGACTTAACCCCATTACTGCTCCTCTCTGTGCAGATAATTGAGACCTGATGGTGTTAGGGTTCTGCATTGTTTTCTAGAAAAATCGACCTTTGTTTTAAAATAATTGAAGTGTGGGAAAGATCCACCAGGTGGCAGTAAAAGCCAATTGCTTTGCCTCAGAGCAAGTTTCACTTTACTCTGGAAAGACTTCTTGCTGTTGTCATTGGCAGATGCCTGGTTGTTTGGATTGTTTTAGAGGAAATTCATCAATGTTTTTATTACTCATGCTGCCTCTTCGTGATCCCAACTACAAGAGAGATTCAGAGAGGCCACGCCGTTCCATCTGCAGGGTCTTCCTCTGACAATCTCACATGCCCACCACCGTACCTCCAAAAATTTGCAGGAGGAAGCTTTGTAAAATAGAGTGAAGGGAGAAAAAACAGGGTTTTCAATTACTTGCTTTTTCATCTTAGTGGGTTAAGTTTTGAAACCAAAGACAGAAAGGCAGACAGGATTTGAAATGTTTGGCAAGAGATGAAAAAAACATTTCCAGAGGAAATGATTCAATAACTATAGAGGAAAGGAAAACATTTTCAAGCAGTCGGGGAGAATGGTGAATCAGGTCTGTTGCCAGACTCCAATTAGAGGAATCCCTACCTAATCCCAGACAGTTCCAACCCAAGTAACTTCATTTTCCTGCTTTTTTTTTTCTTTTCAGATTTGGTCTTTCTTTTTGGCGGGGGGGGGGGGGGGGGGGGGGGGGGGGACAACCACCTAGAAAAACGTCATTCCTATTTAATTTGGAGTCTTCGGTCTTCTGAATCTTGGTCTTCTGAGTCTCAATGCGTCATCTGGTATAGAAGAAAAAAAATGTTCAGTTCTTTTTGACAATGACATTAAAATTGTTTCCATGCAGTCACTGGGACGTGTCAATCAGTCCATTCTGAGCCAGCAGGCACTAGGTATTATCCTTAAGTGGATTTTGCGGAGGCAGTCATTAAAATTAATTTCTTTGGCTCTTCTATGATACAGGGAATGAATCTTGCTCCGATAACTGGCTGGGGGTAGATTTTGATTCTAGACAGTCAAAGTGAGAGAAAGGAGAGAAAGGAGACTCCAGTCTGAGACTTCCCTGACTCCAGCTTCTGATCCCAAGAAGTCAAATTTAGGCAAGTTCTGCAGAACCCATGGCCTACCCGAGAGTACTCCAAACCACTTCCCTCCCTCCCCATGCCCCATCTCTTGGCTAGTACTCCAGAGTTCTGTTCTTATTCGAAATTGAAAATGGGATGACCCCTCCCCCCCCATGGCCCCTCCTTTTGGTTGGATAGCTCCTCCCAGCATCTCCATTTCAGGAGGACTACGGGGCCAACCATGTCTTCATTTCTGACTGGGCTGTGCTCCAGACTTCTCTATCATGCTCCCAAATTCTGTATCTTTTTCCTCCTTACCTTCCCCCCCTTAACTATTTTTTTAATCCCATTCTTTTTTTTTTTTTCAGGGCAATGGGGGTTAAGTGACTTGCCCAGGGTCACACAGCTAGTAAGTGTCAAGTGTCTGAGGCCGGATTTGAACTGAGGTACTCCTGAATCCAGGGCCGGTGCTTTATCCACTGCGCCACCTAGCCGCCCCTTTTTAATCCCATTCTGATGATTTATCCAAATTAGCACATACCTTTATAAGACAAGAAATAAACAGATTTAAACTGAATTAAGAACGGCAGCACAGTGGATAGAGTTTGGGTAATGGAATCAGAAAAAACTCATCTTCCTGAGTGCAAATCTGGCCTCAGATACTTACTAGCTATGGGATCCTGTGCAAGTCACTTGACCTTGTTTGCCTCCATTTCCTCATCTGTAAAATGAGCTGGAAAAGGAAATGGCAAACCACTCCATTATCTTCACCAATAATATCCTAAATGAGGTCACAAAGAATTGGATGTGACTGACTGACTGAGAAGAAGGGTCTAGATTAAAAGATTAGTCAGTGAAATCATGTTTTGAGAAGGTTGTGAGATTTCTCAAAATCTTTTTAAAATAGGAAAAATTCTCATCTGTATGAGATGATTTAGATGAAATCAGAGATCCTTACAAGATTTCTCCTTTGCATCTCATCTGGTCAGAGAATCATATAATTGTAATGCTAAAAACAAAAACAAAAACAAAAACAAAAATCACCTCCAGACATTTCCAGCATTTGTTTGAGATAATATTTTCTTTTCCTAACTCTGGAGATTTAAGGTTTGTCCTTGTCAGTTGATCTTTTTTTTTTTTTATGGTAGCTTCGAGGTTATTCCCCACTCCCTAAAGAAGTTAAGAAGAATTTAGCTTTTAAAAGCTGACTGGGAGCTCTTAAGAATAGAGTACATTTTTCTTCCAGCATTTGTTGAGGCTGACTCACATCTGGATTATGGAATGACTAATAGGCCTTAGAAAACTTAGAGTGCATAAAGACTGTTGGCTGCCTACAGATAGAAAACTATGCTTAAAGGGGAATTTCTAGCTTGTCTGGTAAAAGTATAAGTCTTGTGTCCTCCTAGTTGCCCAGAGGTAAAATTGGTGGGGAAATCTTATATTAAAAATTACTTAGCTAAAGTTGCTTTAAAATCTCACAACAGTTTTTGGTCCTATGTCACATTGTTGAACTAAAGTCCAGATAGCAGTATCCCTCCCAATTCCTGTGTTCTGGACATATAGGTCCATTTCCCTGTTTTGCATGCCTCTCTTGCAAAAGAAGACTCAGCCTATCCCAAAAGTGGGGTGGCCACTAACAAAGAACAGACCTCCAGCTAAAAATAGGCATGAGCACTCTGTGAAATCTATGTGTGGACATAAGAAGATCGATATGATCTATTATTAAAATTTCCCCATGGAAATATCCACTGACAGCTGGGAAGAGAGGCCAGAGAAATCTGTGTTCTGTAGCACGGTGTATATATTTAGGAAACTGATGATAGAGGGGTCCTTGTTGCATAAGCACTTTTAATTGAGAAGTAAGATCTGACAGGCTTTTCACGCAACAGGGGAGGAAAGGGAGTTGGTATGTGAAAGACATTGCCACGTGATGACTCATGCTTTGTTGGGCCTGTGAGGAGATGTTGTGGTGGCAACAGCAGCCTCTAAAACTGCATTAGGCTTAATGAAGGGAAGAAGTCAGCACCAGGCTGATTGTCATTCCACAGCAACACTGTTCTGACTAACTGCTTTTGGCACAGATCCTATTGGCAGCAATTTAAGCTCTTCAGAAGTTATAGCCAATTTCACCTTCTTTTCTTTTTTGTCACAGTCCCCCACCCTCTTTTGTTTGTATGGCTTTAGTGTTAGTTCTTAAACAGAGATGAATAACTTTTTTTTTTTTACAAGTTCCACTTTGTTGTTGTTGTTTCAAGTCAGGTCTGACTCCCCATTGGGGGTTTTCTTGGAAAAAGATACTAGAAGCAGTTTGCCATTTCTTTCTCCAACTCATTTTACAGAAGAGGAAAGTGAGTTAAGTGATTTGACCAGGGTCACCCAGCTGGTGCCTGAGGCCCAATTTGAACTCAGGAAGATGAATCTTCCTGGTTCCCAGTGCAGTGCACTATCTACAGTGCCACCTAGCTGCCAAACCAGTTCCACTACAGACAAGTAAAGAAATCTTTCTAGGCCTCAGAATCATCAGCAGCAAAATAATGTAGCAAGACTAAATTATCTTTATAGCCCCTTCTAGTTCTGACTTTCTGTAAGTACTGAGAGAAGGTCTTCTTAACCTGGGATCCATGAATTTGGTTTTTTTTTTTTGGGGGGGGGGGTCTAACATTTTGGTAGTTTATTTAAATACAATTGGATTCCCTTGTAATCTTATGTATTTCATTCTCTGCATTTAAAAATATTATTCTGCAAAGGGATCCATTAACTTTACTGCATGGCAAAAGGGGTCTATAACATGCAAAAAAAGTTAAGAATTCCACTTTCAAGCTAAATAACACCAGAAAAAATGAATCAAATGTTTCTTGGGTAGGGTTTGAGCAAGGAACTCTTGAGAGTGTTCTTCACAATGTCCAAATTCTATTTTCCTCTGGCATTATGTGAACCTGTGCCTAGATTTATCTTGGAAAGTATGACCAGGCCTCCTCTGTCCCTCCCATTCTTCTCCACACCTGCCTCTTCTCAACTCCATTCTCCTACATGAAGATCTAGGCATCTGGATAAATCCACTGAACACTCAGCTCACTGGCACACCAAGGATTGAAATGACCAAACTATGTAAACAATTTGCAGCAGGAACAGCAGAAGAACAGTTATGTGATGGCTTTGATAAATAGTATGAATGTTACATTTTGGGTGAAAGTAGACTAGTTGATGAGTTTCGATGTAAAATGAATAAAGGTGGAGCAATTCTAAATAAAGAGTCATACAATCTTTAAAAAAAAGTATTAATAGAAGTCAGATTATTTATGTTATTGAGGTATTTTTTTCCTGTTGCTTCTTCTTATAAATCTGCTTCAATGACTTTAATTAGTACAATGGAAAGTGCACTTGCTCTAGTATTAAGGACCTGGATTCAATCAATCAATTAACAAGCTTTTAAGCGACTACTATAAGATACTGTGCTAGATGCTGTGCATACAAGGACAAAAGTGAAACAGTCCCTGCCCTCAAAGAGCTTATACTCTATAAAAGGAAATAATATACACAGAAATAAGTATATATAAAATAAATACAGGTGAGTTTAGGAGGAGGAAGTCACTAGCAGATAAGGGAATCAGACAAGGCTTCATATTCAAATCCCACTTCTCATACCACTTGTGTGACCTTGGATGAGTCTCAGTTTAAGACAATTAGACTAGGTGGCTTCTGAGGTACCTTCTGTTTCCAAATCCATAATCATATAATATCATTCTAACCTATCCTTCTATTATACCTAGGCCAGATTCTTTTGAATTCTCCCCTAGACCAAAAAAGACTCAGAAATTCAACTCTAAGCAGCCCCTGAAATTCTCAGTAAATTATTTCTGCATTCTAATATGACCTTTTAATTTTAACACTCTAATTTTGGGTCTTTACACAAACCTTTAAGAGTACATTGAAGAAATGATAGCAATCAGAGCAGAGGAAAGGCTTGGACCCACAAGATGAACGTTTGTGCTTTTTCAGGCACGCCTTTCCTTGGGAAATAGACAACTAACCTTTAGTCAGACAATAGGGAATTTGAGGCCACAGACTAAGATAGCTGGGTGCTGGCATTTGACAAGCTTTAGAAGTGTAGGGAAAATGCTATCAGTGTGAATGGGAAAAAAAGAACAGATACAAAGTATCAGGCATTCACAGCATACCATTGGTAAATCTAGTAGGTCTGGTATAGACTTGTACATGACTGAATTCTTTCTCCCCCCCCCCTCAAGGTTCCCCACCACCTTCTGCATCACAATAGATATTTTCTCATAAGCAGAAGTTACAGTGATCAAGTAATAATAGCTAAAAAGCCAGACAGTTTACTATCCAATGAATCCATTGGTATTATTATTCAGAAAGAGAAACTGCTCCCATCCAAGGCTGGCCTTTTCTTAGCTGTCAGACTTTTTAAAATCTCTCTGCTGCTTTTGATTGCTGAACACATTCTTTTCCTGAACACTCTCTCCTCCCTCTGCTTTCATGATAATGCCTTATCCTGGTACCTGTCTGACCACTCCTCAAGCTTCTTTGCTGAATCATCATCTATCTCCTGGTCTCTTCTCACTATATACTCTCTCAGTGATCTCATCAGTTGTCATGGATATATTTATAATCTCTATGCAGATGACTTCTAAAATCATTCATATAAACCTCCTCTGGATCCTGAGCTCTAGCCTTGCAACATCCAGTGCTTACTAAACATCTCTGTCTGAATTCTCCAGCTGCATCTCAGTCTCAACACATCTAAGACAAAACTGTATCTTTCCCTCTAGTCTCTCTCTCTCTCTCTCTCTCTCTCTCTCTCTCTCTCTCTCTCTCTCTCTCTCTCTCTCTCTCTCTCTCTCTCTCTCTCTCTCTCACACACACACACACACACACACACACAATCCCTACCTCTGTTTTGACTGTGGACACAACCACTCTTCTAGTCACCTAGGTTTCCAACTTCACAATCATCCCTGACTTTTCACTCTTTCTTACTCCTAATAACTAATTCAATTCTTGAATGTATTTTTCCATGTTTCTCATTCCTGACCTACTTCTCTCCACTTATTCTACCACCACCCTAAGTCAGAGCCCTCAGCACTACTACAATAGATTCCTTGACTGATATCTCTACTTCTAACCTCTCCACTCTCCAAACCATACTAATCTCAACTATGTCCTCACTATATAGTAAGGCAATCTTTCTACTCTTCCCTAATGTCTCCTTTGAATTGAATGTTTGTTGGGGTTCTTAAACTCAAAATGTCCAAAGGAGAACTCATTATCTTATCCTACTCCCAAACCCACTTTTCTTCTGAATTTCCCTACTATTAAGAAGCATCACCCATATCTTGAAATTTTTGTTGTTGGTTTTTTTTTTTGGGGGGGGGGAATGAGGGTTAAATGACTTGCCCAGGGTCATACAGCTAGTAAGTATCAAGTGTCTGAAGCTGGATTTGAACTCAGGTCCTCCTGAATCCAGGGCTGCTGCTTTATCTATTGCGCCACCTAGCTGCCCAACATCACCCATCTTATAGTCACCAAGTAGACTTTTGTGCCAAATTCAATTTTTTCACTCTTTCTCACCCAACATATCCAATCATTAGCCAAATCTTGTCATTTCTACCTCCAAACATGTCTCTATAACATAACTATCACTAGTTAAGGCCCTCCTCACTTCTCACCTGTACTATTGCAAGTCTCCTAAGTGGGCTTGCTGTGTCAACTCTCTCCCCTCTCCAATCCATCCTCCACTCAGCTGGCTTCCTTCAGGACTCATCCTAAAAGCCACCTTCTTCAAGAAGTCCCTTTAACTGCTAGTACTTTCTCCTCCATGGTTACCTTATATCTACTCCATACATATATACATATATATACACATTCCACATATACATGTCACATGCACATACATATACCTATATGTATACACGTGTCTATATGTGTATGTGCATATGTACATTGTGTATCTGTGTGTGTATGTGTGTATATGATATCACAAGGTTAGGTATAAAAAAGATTGATAAATAGACATATCTTGTATTAACCTAATTATGCACATGTTATCTTCAGGGGCAGCTAGGTAGCTCAGTGGCTAGAATGCCAGGGCTGGAGTCAGTAAGACCTAAATTCAAATCTAGCCTCAGACACTCCCATTGTGACCCTGGGAAAATAACTTCACCCTGTTTGCCTCAGTTTCCCCATCTGTAAAATGAGCTGGAGAGGGAAATGGCAAACCACTCCACTATCTTTGCCAAGAAAACCCCAGATGGGGTCCTGAAGAGTCAGACTAGGCTAAAATGACTGAACAACAATAGAATTAAAATGTAAGTTCCTTGAAGGCAGGATCTTTTCTTTTGCTCATTCTTTGTATCCCTGAAACCTTGTACATAAGTGTCTTGTACATAAGAAGCACTTAATAGATGCTTGACCTTTCACACAACCGGCAAAATAATCTTCCTGGAGCTCTTCTGAGCACACATTTCCTTGTTCAAGAAGTTCCAGGGCCTCTCTTTTATCTCTAGGATAAAATACAAACTCTCTGGCCTGGCATTTAAAACATGACAGTCTAACTCTGGCTCACCTCTTTTATGCTTTCTACAATCCAAACACAGTGGACTGCCAGCTATTGCTCAAACAGCATTCTAAATTCAAAATGAGCATTCCTGCCTTTAAGCCTAAGCATGGGTCATCCCCCTTTACTTGAAATGCACTTTCTCCTTACTTCTAACCTTTAGAATCCCTCATTTCCTTCAAGGTTCAATTCAAATCTCCCTATATTCCCAGCTATTAGTGCTCTCTTTCCTCAGATTATTTTGTAATGGCTTTTCTCTATCCCCTACTCCAGTAGTTCTTAACCTGGGATCCAGGACCGTGGAAGAGGAAAAAAAAATACATCTCTATTTTAACTAACTTTTGATTTATTTTGTAATTCTATGTAGTTTTCTTTTAATGTATTTAAAAATATTATTTTGAAAAGGGATGCATAGGCTTTACCAGACTGACAAAGGGGTTCATGACACGCACAAAAAGGCTAGGAACTCCTGCTCTAGTAAATAAAATAGGTGATTGGTTTGTCTCCGAAGCGAAACTTTGTGCGCATGTATAGGCGCACGGATCTGTGGATATATAAGAGGGTCGGCGGCAAGGCTGCATCCTTTTATAGCTTCTAATTTACAAGATGACCAAAAAGAGGAGGAACAACCAGCGCGCCAAGAAGGGCCGGGGCCACCTGCAGCCCATCTGCTGCACCAACTGTGCCCGTTGCATGCCCAAGGACAAGGCCATCAAGAAGTTAGTCATCCGCAACATCGTGGAAGCCGCGGCCATCAGGAACGTCTCCGAGGTCAGTGTGCTGCCCAAACTGTATGTGAAACTGCATTACTGTGTGAGCCGCGCGATCCACAGCAAGGCAGTGAGGAATCGGTCTCTTGAAGCTCGAAAGGATTGGATACCCCCACTCCTGCTGCCCCCAGACAGACCCCCTCCAAAGCCCATGTAAAGAGCTATCTGCCTATCAAAATTCCTGAACTAATCAGAGGAAAATAAAATGGTTGGTTTATTTTATTTTATTTTTTTTGCGGGGCAGTGAGGGTTAAGTGACTTGCCCAGGGTCACACAGCTAGTAAGTGTCAGAGGCTCAATTTGAACTCAGGTCCTCCTGAATCCAGGGCCGGTGCTCTATCCATTGCGCCACCTAGCCGCCCCGCGGTTGGTTTATTTTTAAAAACAACAACAAAAACAAAAACAACAGTAAAATAGGTGAACTCCTTGAGAAAATGGACTAATAATTTACTTTTACCTCTGCACTCCCAGCACCTAGTATAGTACCTTGTATACAAGTAGGCACTTAATAAATGCTTCATGACTTGAATTGAGCAGTTTCTCTTTTTTATGTTCCTAATTCATGGTAAGATTTTTTTTTTGAGGTTGTGAGTCAGGGAGAAAATTTTGATACTGCTTTTGATTAGGCCATTTCCATGGAAATCTATGTGTCAAGGGAGGTACTGATATAATCTTAGTGCTTGCTGTATGCAACCTTTGTCCATATTAATCCCATGGTGAGTTCTGGATAATCACATCTGCCTTGCCAGTTATTGAGGCCAATTCCCAAGGCAATTGCATTTGATTGTAAAATATTTGAGGCCAAAAGTCATCACTGATCTTAATTTTGAAAAACCACATGCCATTTTTGTAAAATGTGGCCAAAAGGCTTCATTCACTATGAAACAAATAACAATTTCTGCACTTTCTTGTTTAACTCTCTGGAAACTGGGGGGGGGGGGAGGGAGGTGAAATTAGCAAGTTTTCATGGACAGTAATTGCATAGCTCAAAGCAGAAATTGTCAAGCCTGGTCAGTTCTGTCTCTGCAAATCATTTGTCCTGTTTCTTCCATTCACATGATAATCTTTCTAATTAAGGCCCATCCTCACTTCTGGCCTAGACTTTTTTTTTTTTTAAACAAGCCTCTCTCCTCTCCAAATCATCTTCCATACAGTTGCCAAAGTGAAGTTCCTAAATCACATGTGGCTAAATTGCCCACCTACTTCAGTGGATCCCTATTGCCTCTAGAAAAAAATATACTTTTGTGTTTGGCTTGTAAAGTCCTTCACAATATTGTGCCAACCCATCTTTCCAAGCTGATTACACCTTACTTCCCCTCACATACTCTATATTCTAGCTGAATTGGCCTACTTGCTTTTCCCAGTATATAAAATTCTATCTTCCATTTCTGTGCCTCTTCATTTCCTGTCTAGCTGCGCTCCCCCATATTTCTCCACCATGCCCCTGAAACCACTTCATCCTGGAAGATCACTTCATCCCTGGAACTCACACCTCAAAAGTACTCTCCTGTCTTCTTGGGCACCTCCCTCTGCCTGGATAGCTCTTCCAAGTACCTCCATTTCAGGAGGGCCCGCAGGTCAGCTATCTCTTCATTTTTCACCAGGCTGAACTCCAGACAAAACTTCCCCCTAATTCCCCTGCACTGGGTACCTTCTTCCTTCCCCTTCCCACCATTTCAGCCTCATTTTACATGTTGTCTTCCCCATTAGATGGTAAGAAGAGGCTGTGTTTCTTTTTGTTTGTATTTATATTCTCAGTGCTTAGCATCATGCCTGGCACCTAAGTTTAGTAAATGTTTGCTGACTGGCTGACAGACTTTGTAAAAGCTGATCCCCTTGCCTACAATACCCTCCCTCCCAGTGGATGCTTTTTGAATCCCTTACTTTGAAGATAGACTATATATCTATCATCTGAGGACTAGTTCAGCTAAATTTGATTAAGTTTATCACAAAATAGTTGGCCACTGGATATTACAATTATATCACTGTCATCATTGTTGTTACTGTTCACAATTCAAGAGGTCATTGTTGTTCAGTCATTTCAGTCATATCTAATTCTTTGTTACCCCATTTGGGGTTTTCTTGGCAAAGATACTGGAATGGTTTGCCATTTCCTTCTCCAGCTCATTTTACAAATGAGGAAACTGATGCAAACAGAGTGAAGTGACTTGCCCAGGGTCACACAGCTGGTGAGTGTCTGAGGCTGGATTTGAACTTGAGGAGTCTTCAGGCCAGGCAGTCTATCCACTGCATCCCCTAGCTGCCCTACTCATTATTACCCTCCCCCAATTCCTTCTTTGAGCATATTTTGTTCTTATCTGTAAGCCTTTGCTTTTCCTTAATAGAGGGTAGGCTACAAGACACTTAATTACCTTTTATGTAATTGGGATTTACATATATGTGCATGTTGCATCTCCTCAGTAGAAAGTTAGCTAGTTGGGTCCTTAATAAATAAGTGATGAGTTAATTTGAATGATAGTCAAGACTTCCTCATTGTATTTCATCCTGATCATGACTTGAACTTGACAGTTGTTTCCTCTGCTCTAGAGTGTGCCACTAATTTTGGGGGGATATTTCCTTAGCACCTCTATTCCTCAAGTTTCACCTCTGTAAGTGAGTAATACTACTTGAAATAAGATATGGAAAACTATTTTTGAAATAAAGCTTATGCAAAGGCAATGCACTCTAAAACGTTAAAGATTCATCCTTTCTTTGACAATGAATACTCTCTCTACCAGCCCAAGTCAAAACTTTTTTCATACTTCTAACAGTCTTGAATTAAACTGAATTCTTGGGGCAGCTAGGCGACACAGTGGATTGAGCACTAGGCTTAGAGTCAGGAAGATAAGTCTTCCTGAGTTCAAAACTGGCCTCAGACACTTACTGGCTGTATGATCCCGGGCAAGTCATTTCATCCTGTTTGCCTCAGTTTTCTCATCTATACAATGAGCTGGAGAAGGAAAAGATGAACCAATTCAGTGTCTTTGCCAAGAAAACCCCAAATGGGATCATGAAGAGTCAGACATAACTGAAATAAGCAAACAACAACAGCTTCTTGAATTGTGACCAGTAACAACAACAATGATTATGATTCATAGTATTGTCCAGTATCCAACTATTTGGTGATAAACTTTTCCAAATTTAGCTGAACTAGTACTCTGAATACATACATAGTCTATCATTAGACCACTATGCAAATCCTATCCATTTTAGAATATTTCAAAAAATGCCTTCAGTCACTTGTTTCTGACAACCTAGGGTCACCTCCTTGCCACAATGATGTATTGAGAGAAAATTTTAAGGGAGAAAATGGGGAGCCAAAATGGCAGAGGAAAAGCTGTAACTTCTGCAAGCTCCCAATAAACCCATCCACTTACTCCCAAATAATGCCATAAAAAAAACCCCAAAGCAGCCCAACTCACATAAGAACAGAGTGAGACTATTTTCCAGCCAAAGATGGCAATTGGAATTACCTGCTGGTTGGGCTAAGAGAGGACCTTAGCTCTCAGTCCAGACCCAGCCAGGAACAGACCTCTCCTCCAGCATCTTGGAGTCTTCAGTTCCAGCCAGTGGCTTCTTCTGGGGCTTGGCTCACAGACTGGTGAGGGGGTTCAGTGGTTGGCCAAGGTGAAGTGGCTGCAGTCTCTGCTGGAGTTGGGACAAAGCGCCCTGGTTCTGAACCAGTGGACCAAATCGAGTGGTGGTGGCCCAGTGGGGGAGGGGCATAGGCACCCCAAGCTTCCAACCATAGAGAATCAGATTTCAGTCAGACATCTGCTTCTAGGTTGAGATGAGTAGGCAAAGAAAATAGCAGACAATAAGCAGCTTCTTTGGGAGAGGGGTAGACCAGAATATAACCTTAGAAGAAGATAATAACAAAGTCAAAGCTCCAACATCCAAAGCTTACAAGAAAAATATGAATTGATCTCAGGCTATGGAAGTGCTCAAAAGTGACTTTGAAGAGAAAGTAGAAGAGATAGAAGGAAAATTTAGAGAGGTAGAGGAAAGAATGGAAAGAGGACTGAGAACAAAGGGAGAAAATGTAAGGTAGGATATATACCAATGGGAAGAGCAATCCAGATTCTATTAATTACTATTTCTATGACCTAAGGCAAATAATGTCTCTTTGCTTATCTCAGTTCCTTTAACTATAAAATGAAGGGTTGAATTAGGTGACCTCTAAGATCCTGTCCAACTCTCAATCCTGTGATCCTAAGGTCCCAAATGCTTCAGAAAGAAAAAATGCTACATGTAAATGTCTCACTGTAGCTTTCAGGAAGATGGACCAAATGTTTGTCAACTACTCAATAGCCCTCATTCCCTAACTGTCATGTGTTTCTGGTCTGTTTAATCTATAAACATTTCTTAATGATTATTTGAGAGGCAGTATAACAAAATGGATAGAAAGCTGATCCCAGAACCTTGGGTACAAGTCCCATCTCTGACACTTTGTAGGTTCTAGGCATGTCACTTACTAGGGCTGTATTGGAAGAAGGAGGGTTTTGACTATATAAATGAAATCACAGGTCTAATCCCTATTTATTATTTGTAGCAACTGGTTTTTTTTTTGTTTTGTTTTTGTTTTTTTGTGAGGCAATGGGGGTTAAGTGACTTGCCCAGGGTCACACAGCTAGTAAGTGTCAAGTGTCTGAGGCCGGATTACTACTCCTGACTTCAGGGCTGGTGCTTTATCCACTGCGCCACCTAGCCACCCCATCCCTATTTATTATTAAGGAAACTCAGCTCTGTCCCCACCTACCAGTCATTCCTATCCTTCCAGATTAAGTTTTGTTTTTGTCATTCACATACTTCCTTCATCACCAACCCAGTTAAACTGGTTAAGCAACTATTTAATTAGAGTAGATGAAAACATAGTAAAACAAAGTGAATGTATCATAGAGTACAGCATCCTAGCATTTCATAGTTTCATCCTCCAAAAGCCAAGACTCTTTCTCAAATGGAGTTCAGCTTCACTCTTCTAAGTCTTCTGGTTCCAATATTGGAGGAGAGAGCCAACTGAGTATCTCATAATAAACTTTCTTTAATAAACCTCCTATTAAAGCAGGAGGAATACAGCAGAAGCCGTTAACTCACAATAGCTTTCCACCCTGAGATCAGAGAGCGATTTATAGCAGCTCTTTTTGTGGTGACTAAGAACTGGAGATCAAAGGAATGCCTATCAACAGGGGAATGGCTAAACAAGCTGTGGTATATGATAGTGATGGAATATTATTGTGCTATAAGAAATGACAAGCAGGATGATTCCAGAAAAACCTTGGAAGACTTACATGATATAAAGTGAAGTGAACAGAACCAGGAGAACATTATACACAGTAACAACAATATTGTTCTATGAAGAATTGTGAATGACAGCTATTCTCAGCAATACAATGATTCAAGACAATCCTAAATAACTGATGATGAAGCATACTATACACCTCCACAGAAGCAATTGATATTGACTGAGTACAAACTGAAACATGCTATTTTTCACTTTATTTTTTCTTTTATTCAAGTCTTTTTTTTTACAAAATGACAAATATGGAAATATTTTACATAATTGCACGTGTGTAACCTCTATCTGCTTACTGCCTCAGGGAAGGGGGATAGAGTGGGAAGGAGGGTTAGAATTTGGATCTCAAAACTTTAAATAAAAATGTGTAGATAAAAAAAGCAGCTTTCAGTGATTCTCATGGTCACAGTTGCAGGGGTGAGTAGATTTTTTTTTTTGCTAGGAACGGTTTTATTGGGCTCTCCCTCCCCAAATGGCCCTCAGTGGATCCCAGGACAAAGCCCTAGGCAAGATATTTTGTGAATAGTAGGCAATGGTAGAGGGGAAAAATCCCTCAGCTGGATTGGATCCCAGCTCTTTCCCCTGAATCCTTAGTCAAGTCCCTTCTCTCTGAGCCTCCTCACCAGCTGTACAGTGTGGGGTTTTGGAGTTGATACTAGCGAATGCCTTGTCTAGTTCTCAGCATCTGCTAACATGATAGTACCTAACTCCAACAAGTGTTGGTCCTCAATATTCTCTCTTTTTTAAAAAAAATTCTTTTTAAAATGAAAAGGTTGGCCTGGACATCCAGTAAAGTCTCTTCTTTTTCAAAATCTGACACATCTGAGCTTTAATTCTTCTTCAGGATCTTGGGAATGCTGATCCAGGATCTTCCTCATGAACCTTACTATGTGCTGGGGATTAGAAAGCAAAACACTATGTAAATGCAATACACTTGTATATGTATACAGTATAAGTATGGGTGTATTTATGTGTGTTTGTATGTGTGTATACATACACACGTGCGTATATATGTATACATGTACATGCATATACATACATATACATATATAATACACTGTAAATGGGAGGTGGTTGGTTGCTGTTCGTCCTTCATTTTCTTTTTGTTGTTGTTGTTGGGGGTTTTTTGTTTTTGTTTTGGTGAGTCACTTGGGGTTAAGTGACTTGCCCAGGGCCACACAGCTAGTAAGTATCAAGTGTCCAAGGCTGGATTTGAACTCAGGTCCTCCTGACTCCAGGGCTGGCTGGTGCTTTATCCACTGTACCACCTAGCTGCCCCTTTGTCCTTCATTTTCAAAGAGGACTAATGATATCAGGAAGTGATGTCTTGATTTGTGCATGAATTGGATTTAAGTGAGGCAGAGTTGCACATCAGCCTCACTCACTCTTCCAGAGTCACTGAAGTTCAGTGGCAAGATAAAAGTCAAGATGATTGGCAATGGCCCAGGATGCAGTGGGAGACCTTGGCATCTCTGATGTCTGACCAAGCTCTAAGCACTCCACAGTGCCTGCTTCAGCCGCCTTCAAGTCCATTAGAACAAATTGTTCTCATCCTTTCAGAGACAAAGCTATAATAGGGGGTGAGGGTGGAAGGTTAACCTGGAAAGATCTCCTGACTAAGGTGGGATTTGAGTTGTCTTTAAGGAATCCTGGAAGACAAGAAGCAGAGGTGAGTAGGGACATCATTCCAAGAATGGAAGACAGTCAGTGAAGAGCTAGGGAGTCTGGAGATGGAATGTCACGTTCAGGGAATGACAGGAGGGCCAGTGACAAGCAATGTGGAAGGAAGTAAAATTGAAGAAGCTGGAAAGGTGGAAAGGGGTCAGGTTGTGAAAGGTCTGAATTGCCAAATTGAGGGGTTTTAATTTACTTGGAAGTAATAGGGATCCATTGAAGTTATTGAGTAGAGGAGTGAAGATGTCAAACTTGCACCTTAGGAGATCACTTTGGCAGTTAAATAGGCAAGTAATTGGAGTAGGGAAAGACATGAGGCAAGCAGGCCAATTAGAAGGCTGTTCTAATCATCTAGGTAAGACATGATGAGGGTTTGCAGTAGAATGGCAGTTGTGTGAGTGGAGAAAATGGGATGTAAATAATATATGTTTTGAAGGCCAAAACAAGAAGATTCAACAACAAATTGGTTATGTGGGATAAGTATGAGTAAGGAACCAAAGATGACACCTATATTGTGAGCCTGTGTGACTGGGAGTATGGTGGTACCCTTGACAGAAATAGCAAAGTTTGGAAGAAGGAAAGGTTTTAGGGAAAAGCCATTGAAGCTCTTGAAAAGAGCTGGCATGCTCTGTGATATAAGCCATACCTCTATGGTTAATCTATTTTGTGCTTTTCCTGGGGTCTTTCCTTGGCCATCAGATATTTAAACTAGTGACACTGACTGTTAGCTTTATGCACTACAGTGCAAGCCAGCTAGGGAGCCTCCAGATTTCACAGGGGATGGTTGTGGTTAAGAAAGAGGGAGAAAAATAAAAGGCTGAGACTGTCATAAGTGCATCTTTGATACCACTAGAGGGTGATAGGAACTTCTTTAACATTTTCCGGCCTCCAGATAAAGCCTTAAAAATCAGTTCAGATATTTTCACAAAAATACTGGCTAAACCTATTCCCTATTTTCCTTATTTACATTTTCATAGAACACCTAATATTATCCAGGGCATAGTAGAGCGTCATTCACAAAGGAGACAATCTCAAGGCACATGAGATTAACTCAGAAGATCCTAGCTTTAGATTTGGATGGAACCTTAGAGGTCATCCAGTACACCCATTTCTTCTTTTCAAAAAATTAATTATTTATTTAATCATAAATTTATGAGATAAAACAAGTATTTCCATAACATAGTATAATAAAAATTTGATTGTACATGAAACTGAAAATCTATTGTGTACAATTTGTTATTCCTTTTAAATGTATAATAATAAATTTATCATCTAAATTTTCCGTTTTTCTTCCCTCCCCCCCCAAAATGGCTGCCATTAGATACAAATAAGTATGTGGACACATACATACATACATCTATCTATCTATATATATGTGTGTGTGTGTGTATATGTATATCTATATGTATGTGTATATGTATGTGTATACACACACACTATGTGACATGGGCAAGCCAGTTGCCCTCTGCCTCAGTTTCCTTAACTGTAAAAGAGAATAATAATAGCACCTACCTTCCAGGGTTGTTGTGGGGATCAAATGAGATGTTTGTAAAGAGTTTAGCACAGTGCCCAGCATATAGTAGGTACTTAATAAATACTTGTTTTCATCCTTCCATCTTCACATTGTGTCTTGCAAAGGTACCAGAATAATTAATGGGTATTAAAATAAAATATTATATGCTACTATCTATCGATAGCCTTTGATCATTTATCTACTTAGAAATGCTTTTTTCATCTTATATGTTTTTCCTAGTGGTCTAGGTGTCTTAGATATATCCTTGTCAGATATTAAAGATTTTTTCCCCAATTAGCAGCTTTCTTATCTTAGTTGTATGAATTTCCTCCTTACAAAAAGCCTTTCAATTTTATTTAATCAAGATGATCCATTTTCTCCTTTTTGATTGCTTCTATCCTTTTTTTGGTTAAGAATTCACCCCCAACACATAGCTGGGAAAGGTATACCCCTTGATTCTCTTCTATTTTTTTAATAACATGATCTTTAATATTGAGGTCATCTATTCATTTTTAATTTATTGTAGAATATGGTGTAAGGAATTGATCTAAATCTCATTCTTGCCAAATGGTTTTCCTGTTTTCCCACTGATTCTTGTCAAATGGGGAGATCTTTTCCAGTTAATTTACATCTTGGAGATCATCACTGGTTTGTTTAATTCAATTATTTCTGATTCTTCGTTGTCTAATATGTTTTAATATTTTTAACCAGCACCAAATAATTTTTGCAGTTGCTGCTTTATAATAAAATAATGCAATATAGCATACAGAATATAATATAAAAAGAATATAATATGATGATATGAAATAAGATGATATAGAATATGTGACACCATAATGATACAGTTTGCTTTCTAGAAATGCAATCTCTCCTTTATTCTAATCTTTTTTTATAATTTCCCTTTATATTCTAAATATTTTGCTTTTTGAAATGAATTGTTATTTTAGTTAGCTCTGAAAAATATCCCTTTGGTAATCTGACTGGGATAGCATTAAATTTATACACCAATTTTTACAGTATTGTCATTTGTTTTGTGTCAGTAAGGCCTAGCCATAAGCAAGAAATATTCTTTCAGGTATTTAAGTAGTTCTTTACTTATTTAAGAAGAATTTTGCGATTGTATCTATACAGCTATTGAGTGTGCTTTGGAAGACTGACAGATACCTACATTTTTTGCAATGTAAATTTGTGAATGGCTAGTCATTTCTATTACTGTCTGCTTGTAATGACTATTTAGAAATGTTTTTCACTTTGTAGGTTTATTTTGTACTCTGTTTCCTTTTTTGCTTATACTTACATCTGGAATTTCTTTCTCTTGTTTTATTGTTATTGCTACTATTTCCAGAACTATGTCAAATAGTGAAAGAGAAAGGAATAGCCTTGCTTTATTTTTCTATTTACTGTGAAAGTTTCTAGTGCTTCCTTTATCACATATAATGCCGACTTTTGGTTTTAAATAGATGTATTTTATCATTTTAAAAATCTCTTTATGTCTATACTTTATAAGGTTTTAGCATAAATAAATGTATGTCATTAATTAATGGCTATTTCTTCATCTACTGAGATACTCGAGTGATTTGTAATGTTGTTTTAATATGATTAATTATTTGAATTGTTTTTGCAATGTTAACTGTCCTTGCATCCCTGTCACAAATTCATCTTGATCACAATGAAGGATTTAAAAAGAATAAATTGGCAGTAATCTTTATATCAGGATTTTATTTATACTCTTTAATTAATATTAACTCATTATATTTGTTTATAATTATTTTTTTTTTGCTTTAGCTTTCCCTGATTTAGGTATTGGAGTGATATTTGCCTTATAAAAAGAGTTTTATAAAGTATTTCTCAATTTTTAGAACAATTTTTATAACATATGTATTAATTGTTCTTTAAGAGTTTGCTAGAATTCTCCTATAAATATCTCTGGACCAGGACTTTTCCCCGTTGGTGCTATCTTTACAGCTAATTCAATTTCTTTTTCTAAAACTTAATTACTTCAAAGCATTTGGTAATTTTTTTTTGCAGGAGTGCCTTTTTATTGGGTTTTCAGAGTATGTAATTTTTGGATTGAATCTTGAATGCCTTTGCTTTTAAAAAATATATTATTGCAGTCCCTTCTGTATTTTTTAGTAGGTACAGAATAGTCTTTTGTTATTCTGATTTCCTTTCATTTACATCGAATGTTTTTCTCCTGGCTACTTGAAGAATTTATTGTTCACCATTGAAATTATTCAGTATAACTACTATGTGTCATGGAGTTGGAAGTATGATTTATTATTTTTTTCTGGAAGAGATCTGTAACTTCTTTCAATTAGTGCTTTGTTTTATATATTAAGAAGGTCTGGATATTTCATTTCATTATTTCCTGAATCATAGGGTTCAGATTTTTTTATTTGTTATGTTCATCTGGGAGACCTAGACACTTAAGTTGTCTCCATTCTTCTGTCTGTGAGGTCAATGGCCATTGCTTGTATAGAGATCATTGTTTTGTGTGTTCATTGTGGCCCTTTGTTTCTCTACTTCAAAATTGTCTTTTATGTCAGTATATTATCATTGGAAATCCATTATTTTCCATTGTTTCCTTTGAGAAACTTGCCACACTGGTTTATTTTTTTTCCTAGTATGCCAGTTGAGTTAATATTTCTGCTTTGGTAAGCTATACTTTCTGACACTTTTTCATTCCTAATGTCTTCTCTTATAGATTTGATTTCTCTTTTGAACCATTTTGGAATTTCTTGTTACTGTTCCATACCCTCAGGATTCAATAATATTTTATACTTCATCAGACATTGACTTACTTGCCTTTGTCTTGTACTATTTCTTAAGAAAGTTATGCACTCTCTTTGAGGGTTTAATACTCATCCTTTCTTCTAGCATTAGGGTTCCTCTCTGATAAATTATCTGCTTGTGCTTTAGGTTTTGAATTTTTTCTCTTCAAATTTTTGGGGGTTTTTTAATCCTTATACTCTTCTGTCTCTCATTTTCTAATTTCTTCTCCTTTCATCATGGGTACAACTCAAGGACTGGATTGTAAAGCTGTTTCAGCTTGATACCACTTGGGGGATTTACCAGGCTTATTCTCTGCCTTAAATAGCCTCTGGTGTGGGAGAGGAATAGTTACTAGCTCCATCTGGGTTTCAGCATAGTTCTCTGTCAGACCAGATGCAGCCATTTATGTTGACCCCTTGCCCCAGTACCTCCCTTGGCTCTCTATCCTTTCCTGCTATGGCTAAGTTGAATCAACATCTGTTTTGTTTTTGTTTTTTTTTCCAAAGCTGAGAGAGGGCACAAAGAGTGTTTTGGACTAAGTCTCTGAAGCTTTGATTGTTTCCAACCTCGATGCTAGGTAGAAGTCAGTATGCTTTCCCAATGCAATATCACTGGACAAAATCAGTAATTGTCTTGGGGGTTTAGGAACAATAAAGGGGGTAAGTTATACTGGCGGCCACTGTAGCAGGAAGGGAACCCCAGTGCAAACCCCAAGCAAAAGCCTGTGAATTGGTTTGTACATTCTTGTTTTTGTGGGTTTTTTGTTTGTTTGTTTTTGGCAGGGTAATGGGGTTAAGTGATTTGCCCAGGGTCATATAGCTAGTAAGTGTCAAGAGTTTGAGGCTGGATTTGAACTCAGGTCCTCCTGAATCCAGGGCTGGTGCTTTATCCACTGCACCACCTAGCTGCCCCTGGTTTGTACATTCCTGACTCATGGAGGAGTACCAAGTGAGTGTTTTTAAGAATTAGTATTCTTCAGTGTGACTTCACAATGCTTTTATTTATTGGGGCTCTATTTCTTGTCCTGGGAACTCAGCTACAAATGTTCTACATCTAGTATATAATTCCTCTTTGCTTTTTGTTTTGTTTTATTTTCCTTTGTTTTGTTGAGGATGGGGAGGGAGTTAGTGAGAACTAAGGAAAATGTCTAGTCTGTCATCTTGTTGGTCATATGACCTGGAAATAACAATTAATACAATTTCAAGATTTTTTTTTTACCTCTACAATTACTCGCTTAGTGATTCCCTCTTTATCACTTCCTGCTTTTTACCTCTAAGATGTTTTAGTACTCCTCCTAAATTCTTTCTCTGCCCTAATTTCTTTCTCTCTCCCCTTTCCAATCCATCTTTCACATAACCTTCCAAAATAACCTTCCTACAGAATTGGTCAAACTGTGTTACTCTTCTGATAAAAAGTCCTCAGCGTTTCCCTATTACTTGCCACATAAAAATAGAAACCTTGTATTCGAGGCTGTTCAATATCTGTCCCCAAACTGCATTTCCCATCATATTTTGTCATATTCCTATTCATATATTTCTAAGTCAAATTCAAACTGAACTGCTAGCTATCCCCCAATTCAGTATTGTCTTTCTCATTTTATGAATTAGCACTTGCTAACCCTCATCTCTGAAACAGGCCCTTTCCACATCTCTCCCTGCAAAAGTCCTTCTCTTCCTTCAAAAGCCCAGACCAGGTGTCACTTCTTCTATGAGTTCTTCCCATTCTATGATAGGATACTAGATACCAGTCTATAGATACTAGTATATCTGAATCTCAAATTCAGCATGTCAAAAAGAGAATTAATTTTTTTCTCTACATCCTGCCTTTTCCAAATTTTGCTATTTTTCTTGGAGCCATCTTTGCTACCACGAAAAAAAAATTGTTCCTATGAAACTGTTAATAATCACATGAAAGTATTATAAATACTACTACTAAGAGAAATTAAAACAAAATCAACCCTTAGGATTCAACTCACAATCAGTTAATTGGCCAGGATGACAAAATTGTGATACATTAGTGTTGGAGAGGTTGTGGGAAAATATATAGAGTAATGCATTAGTGTGAATTGGTATAGCCATTCTGAAAAGCAGTTTGGAATTACACAAAGAACATGACTAAAATATTCATAACCTTTGACCCAGAGATCTCACTGCTAGGCATGTATCATGTATCCCAAGGAAATTAAGACAAAAAGAAAAGTATATATACATACATGTATATATTTGTGTGTATGTGTGTACACACACACACATATACATATATACATATATACATACATCATCACTTTTGTGGTAAGAAAGGTGGGAACGGACTAGGGACCAGAATTGGGATTTTCTTTGGTTTCATTGGCATTGGGAGCTCACAGGTGAGCGTACTTTACCAGTTCAGGCCTGTACCTTCTCTGTAACTTAGAGTCCCACTAAGTTCCTAGAGCACCAAGAGTTTAAGTTATTCACTAAGGTTCTCACACAACCACTACATGCCAGAAACTGGACCTGAGCCCAGGCCTTCCTGGTTGTAAGGGCAGCATTCTATCCACCAGGCTACACAGCCTCTCTCCACTATATCACACTGTCTAAGCAAAGAACTGGAAAGAAAGTATATACCTATTAACTGGGGAATAGCTAAACAGATTGTGGTATATGAAATATGTGCCATAAGAAACAAAGAACATGATTAATACAAAGAATCACTGAAAGATGTGAACTGATGCGAAGTAAAACAAAATAGACCCAGGAAAACAATATACACAATTACAAAAGCAATGGAAATGTAAAAAAAAAAAAAGATAAAATAATTAAAACATAATTCTGGGAAAGTATATTCACCAAATTTGACAACCAAAAGATATGAGAAGAAACCTCCCACTTCTTTATTTTTTAGTATTTATTTTTTGTACAATTACATGTAAAAGTTTTTAATATTCATTTTTTTAAATGCTGAGTTCCAAATTCTCTTCCTCTCTCTCACCCTCTCATTGAAAAGGTAAGCAATTTGATATGTTATACATGTGCAATCATGCAAAACATATTTTCGTATTAGTCATGTAAAAAAACAGACAAAAAGAAAAATAAAGAACATTTTTACTAAATAATAATAATAATAATTAACATTTGTATAGTGCTTACTATGTACTAGTTTGTGCTAAGTGCTTTACAATTATTATCTCATTTGATCCTCACAGCAACTTGGGAAGGTAGTTGCTATTATTATTGTCCACATTTTACAGATGAAGAAATTGTGACAAATCGAGGTTAAATGACTTGGCCAAGATCACCTAGCTAGTAAGTATCTGAAGTCAGATGTAAACTAAGGTCTTCTTGACTCCAAGGCCAGTGTTCTATCCACTGTACCACCTACCGGCTTATGTATGGGGTGTAGAGGGTGTATGTGTGTGTGTGTGAGTGAGAGAGAGAGAGAGAGTGAGTCAGAGAGAGAGAGAGAAGAGGAGAGGAGAGGAGAGGAGATATTAGTTTCACAGCATTTTTTAAAAAATCTTATATATGTTGTTTTGTCACCCAGCTTGTAGCTGTGGTGAAATTTGAATTAAGGTCTTCCTGAACACCAGTCTTTAAAGAAATGGGAGAAAAACCTGGAAAGATTTACATGAACTGATGCAAAGTGAATTAAGCAGAACCAGGAGAGCGTTATAAACAGTAACAGTAATATTGTACAATGATCAACTGAATGATTTTAGTTCTTCTCAGCCATACAATGATCTAAGACAATTCTGAATGCCTTCTGATGAAAAATGCTACCGGATCATTTAGCTGCCTAGGAAATAATGAAAAGATAATGAAGAGAAAATAATGAATCCAATTTGGAATTTGAGGTGAGCAGGAAATAACAAAAAGACATGTCAAAAAAAAAACACTTGGAAATTTGAGATCAGAATTCAAGGAAGTAAGCAGGGATAGTGATATAGAGAACATTTTATGTATTGACTGCAATATTATAAAGAAAAGAACTGTTAGTCAAATCACAACTTCAGCAGGCTAATGTTGAATCATGGTTTCCACTTCTTGGCAGAAAGACAATAGCCCAAAGGTCCAGAATGAAGCATACATTTTAGAATACAGACATTGTTTAGATTTGTTTTATTTGACTATATTTACTTGTTAT
Source organism: Dromiciops gliroides (assembly GCF_019393635.1). Lineage (NCBI taxonomy): Eukaryota > Metazoa > Chordata > Mammalia > Microbiotheria > Microbiotheriidae > Dromiciops > Dromiciops gliroides. Next base: position 460,388,211 of record NC_057861.1, read on the forward strand.
AAGGGAAAGCTTTGGGGAGGTTAGTAATTGTTATTGGAGAGAGCTGGGGGGTCATAATGATGGTTATACTCCCAAAAAGGCGGGGGGAGAAAACAAGACAAATTAAATACGTTTAAAATGTAATAGAAGAGGGGGCAGCTAGGTGGTGCAGTGGATAAAGCACTGGTCCTGGATTCAGGAGGACCTGAATTCAAATCTGGCCTCAGACACTTGACACTTACTAGCTGGGTGACCCTGGGCAAGTCACTTAACCCTCATTGTCCCACCAAAAAAAAAAAAGTAACAGAAGAAAGGAAAAGGAAGTTCAGAAGGAACATAGACAAACAGGGCAGTGTGACTGAAAATATCCATATATCTATATCTGTATAGAAAACAGGCTGTACATAATAGATTTTTACATTTTTAGACATAATTATTTTTTCATCCTTCTTTTTTTGTTGTTTTTTTGTTTTTTTAGTGCTTATTGGTGTTTATCAAGTTCATAATAAAAAGAAAACTTTAATATAAAAAGCAGAGCTTTTAAAAAAAAAGTTACAGTGAATTAAATGAGAATCCACAATTTTCCTCAATCACTCATTCCAATCCTGAAACGACTTTAGGAAATTCCTCCAGGCATTTTACATAAATCCCTTTCCTTGCAGTCTAAATCCATTTGGTCTTGTTCTGCCCTAAGTGGAAGCTAAAGAATGGATAAATAAATGCTCACTATCTCCAGGAGAGATTCCTTCATGTACTTAAACTTGATTGGTGTTCAATAACATTTTTCTCTCTCCCAGCTACCTTACTCAAACAGTTGAAACCTGTTAACCAAGTATCATTTTTAATTTGTTTGTTCTATTGTGTCAATCAGAAAATGGTTGGCTTTTAAATTACTACAAAAAAAAATTAAAGGTCTGTTTTTTTACAGTAAATAAGATGATTTATTTTCACCTACATTTTCTTAACCCTATTTCCCAGAACCCTGGTTATTCAATGTTACTAAAGTTTAACCTTAGAAATAGACATGTATATTTTAACCATACTAGTTAGATCCTGATCTACTAAATGATGCAGTAGATAGAGTGTCAGACCTGAAATAAAGAAGCCTCATTTTCCTAAATTCAAACCAGGCTTCTGACACTTACTAGCTGTGTGACCCTGGGCAAGTCACTTAACCCTGTTTGCCTCAGTTTCCTCATCTGCAAAATGAACTGGAGAAGGAAAAGGTAAACCACTCAAGTATCTTTGCCAAGAAAACCCCAAAATGGAGTCTTGAAGAGTTGGACATGATTGAACAACTTACCCAACTTAAGAGACAGGCCTCCATCTGTTCTTCACTTACTTTGACAACTTGGGCTATCAACTTAGCCCAGTATTAATTTACATGTTTTTGCAGGCTGTTCAGAAAAATTGTTTAAAGTGCTGTAACATACTAACAATCCATTTAAGCACAACATATTTCTTACTATAGACAAATGTCATGATTGGTCATCAATATGACTCATTCTAGGCTGTTACAACCACACCCAACCCACACCACACTGTACATACTTTGTTCAAATTTAACCCCAGCTATATTGCCTTGAGGAAGTGATTTAACATCTTTAAGCCTTAATCTTCTCATCTGCAAGATGCAGACAACAATAAGCACTTCATGAGATCTTTGTGAATTTCAAACAAAATCATAATTATAAAATACTTAGCAAACCTTACCATTGTAATGCTCTGTATGGACAAATTGGCATTTGCCTCTTTATTAAAGGGAATTTTGACTACCTGGAACTCTTTTTCATGGGTTTCCACTTTATAAGGAAATTTCCCTGTGGTCCAACTTTATTTTCAACTACTTCTAGAAAAAGGAGTAGAATGAAAAGGCTGAAGTAAACAGTATGGGTTGGAATAGGTAGAAAAGGAATATCGGAGGATGTGTTTCAAAGGGAAGATGGCACTGGAATTGTATGTCCAATGTGCTCCTGGTTATAGATATCACTTAAAAGGACATTCTGTGGAACATGCTCTAAGCTGACCTTCCTGGTTCCAGGGAACCACATGAGAGCTTTAGGGCCTGTTCCCAACCATGTGGAGACCTAGGACTACTAGTATTTTAGAGTGATAAGGCATTTCTTATTCTTTACTCACAGGGTGATAGCAATAGGGCAGCAAGATGCTGTGACCATTGAGAGAAGAGACGGATTCCATGTGGTATTCTTTCACTTTGACATTCCAGGTAGGACCATATAACTCCAAAGATTTCCCTAGGCAAGCTTGCACCTGTGACTCTGGTTTTATTTTGTGATCATTTTTTTTTAATCTCAAGCAAAAAGTATATGTCCTAAGATGGACATGTCTAGGCTTGGGGGGGACTGTGTGGGTTCCAGAGGTCTAGAGACCCTAAGCCCCGAATGATTAGACCTAAATGTCAGCAAGGGAAGGAAACCTTGACAACTATTCCTTGTTTTCTTGGTGAGGATAGCCATTAATGAACTAGCTGGTCCAAAGTTGGCGGTTTTGATAGTACACATGTGCCAGTAGTTGTTTGGACAGTGCAGAACCAAGGTGAAATGCAAAACTCCTGATAAGCAGTCTTCCAAGTGCTATGTTTTGCTGGAGGCTTAAATATCAGTATCAGTAAGTATGTCTCTCAGTAGATTGTAACAGTAGTTATAATTTACAGAATCCTATTTTAAGTTATTCTGCAAATGCATACTATGAGTCTTTCATTTAGCATTGGTGTTTGTGTGTAGGAATAAATTACCTGTCCCACACCTGTTTTATACTGTACACTGAGTAATGTTTTACTCCCCTTTTTTGTGGGATACCTTAGATGTGAGCTTTAGTCTAAATCACAGACATCAAATACATAGCTTGGGAGGCACATGCAGCCCACTACATTCTTACAAGTGGCCTGAATCAGATTAAAATGTAGTTTTCATCTGATTCTATTAACTATATTAATAAAAAAGAAACATATAAATGTGTGCTTTTCCAGGTCAATTTGCAGCCCAAAGAGATCCTTAAGTATGTTTTAGTGGCCCCCAATTCTATTTCAGTGTGACACCACTGGTTTAAGTTATATCAATTTGTTCCTTGGGCTCCAGGGTCAAGGTTTACCAAGATGAACAATATGAGAAAAGGATGCATAATCTCTCTCATTAGAGAAAAGGCTTTTACAGGAGTAAACTTTATCCAAATCACATGCTTAAGTATAGTAGAAAGAGTAGATATGGTACCCCAGACCACTGTGGGCCCCAATGTGGTTCTCCAATGTTAGACACCAATCAAGCATGATTAGTAAGATTGCTTATAACTATCGAAAGTCCTGGGAGTGGAAGAGCCATACAAATAATTATAAGATCCTTGAGCCAAAAAGGATCTTGAGAGATCATCTTCCTTTCCTTAGGCAAAAAATGTTCCTAAACTATGTCTGGCAGATGAAAATCTCTGTCTCTCTTTCTGGCTCTCTCTGTCTCTGTCTGTCTGTCTATCTGTCTGTCTGTCTGTCTCTCATTTCAAAACATCTCCAAGGAGATTCCACTGCTGCCCTATATGACACATTCCTGTGTTCAACAATTTCTGCTTTTTTATATATGTATTTTTAAAATTTCTGCTGTCAGGGACTTCCTCATTTCACCTCATGCTTTTATATAAAGATAGTTCACTTTATGTTATCCTAAATGAAGGGAAAAAATAATCTATACTCCTTACCCTAGCTTTCAAAGTTCTTTGGAATTTAGCTTCATCTGACTTATCTGACATTATTCTTATCAATCACAATGCAAAATCAAAGATGTTAGGTAGATAGTAATAAATAAATAAGAATCCAAACCCATAGAATTTTAGTAGGATAGGACTTCCCCAGACATTCAGTCAAGCCCATACCAAAACAACAACAAGCAAAAAACCCACTACAATGTATCGATTAGTAGTCCTGAAGCCTCTGCTTGCATAGTTCTGATGAAGGGGAACTCCTTACCTTTCCCAAAAGCCTATTAGCTGAGATTTATGAAGGAGTTAAAGCTTTACAACATAATTTTTTCATATCAACCCTGTGAGGTAGGTAGCACAGGTGTTATTGCTACCATCTTACTCTGAGGACTTGTCTCAGGTCAGAGTTAGTGAGAATTGGAGCTGGAATTTCAACCCAAGTCTTTTCTGAAGCTAAATTCAGCACTCTTTCTACTATATTATGCTAATTATTATTACTCTCACAATTATAAATAATATACCTGAAAGTATATCTCTATAATTAACTCTTTTTAAAAAATATTAAATGTTAATAGTATAGAGAAAAACGAAAAACAAAACAAGGTGCATTTATAGGCAGCTAGGTGGTGCAGTGGATAGAGCACCGGCCCTGGAGTCAGGAGGACCTGAATTCGAATCTGGCCTCAGACACTTGACACTTACTAGCTGTGTGACCCTGGGCAAGTCACTTAACCCTCATTGCCCTACAAAAAATATAAATTTTTTTTAAATTTTAAAAAGTAATACCTAAATTTAACCTTGTCCTCCAGCTGGGTCAGGTTCCTTACACACTGTCAAAACCAGAATATACTTTAGAAGCTGCCTAGCCCAACTCTCTCATACAGATAAGGAAGCTGAGGCCCATAACATAAATTGATTTGCTCAAAGCTACTGAGTTATAGATCTGGGATTTGGAACTAGTTTTCCTGAAAACCAATCTCACAGAATTACAGAATTTCAGATTTGGAAAGGATCTCAATGTTTATATAGTCCACCCTATACCAAAAATAAATAAATAAATCTTTTCTACAACATACCACAAGCCCAGCCTTGTCTTCAAGACCTGAAGCATGACAGAAATGTCCTCTCCAAATGGAGCCCATTCATATTCGGGACAGTTTATTGTTAAATTTTTCTTGACATGAAATCTAAATTCACCTCTTAGCAACTTCCTCCCATTGCCTTTGGGGTCAAACAAAATAAATCTAACCCTTTTCCCATATAACAACCCTTCAAATATGTGAACACAAGCTATCATTTCTCCCTGAGTCTTCTCTTCTCAAAACTAAGCATCCTCAATTTTTTCAAGTCATCCTCAAAAAGCATGAACTTCAAGCCCTTCACAATCTTGGTTGTCCTGCTCTAGATAATTTCTAGTTTATCAATATCCTTCCTAAAATAGAATATCTAGAACTGAACTCAAAACTCTAGATGTTGTCTGATTATGGTAAAGTATACAGCAGGACCATGGTCTCCTTGTTCCTAGAAGATCATGCTTTTCTTAGTACAGTTCATGATTGCATTAGCATTTGGGGTTCATATTTGATTCATATTAATTTTATAGTTCACCAAAGCTTTCTAGGTCTTTTTCAGACAAACTCACTATGTCCCTTATCTTGAAATTTTGAAGCCAAATATAAGTCTCTTGTCCCAACTGAATTTCATCTTCTTATATTCAATCCAATGCTTATATCTTTTGGTTTCCTGGTCACCCAGTGTGTTGGTTCTCTTTTCTTCAAATCCATGTCGTGTGAAAATCTGATAAGCATGTGTTCTTCCCTCTACAATCCCTCCACCCATTTATGTCTTTATGTAAATCATCAATATAAACATTAAACATTATAAAGCCTGGTTCCTGAGGCATTCCACTGGAACCCTCCTGCCAAGTAAGTATCAAGGCATTTAGGTCTATCCATTCAACCAGCTCTGGATCCATCTAGCCCACATATTTCAATCATTTGCACAAGAATTGCATGAGACACTTTATCAAATGCTTAGCTATAATCTAAGTAAAACATATCTACCACATTCCCCTGTAACTACCAGGTGAGTAGACCTGTCACTAAATGTAATAATGTTAGTCTTGCATTACTTGTTCTTAACAAAGACATGTCAACTCTTTGTGATTACCAATAGGGATAATCATAGCACCTATCTCCCAGGGTTGTAATGAAGATCAAATAAGATAATATTTTGTAAAGAGGTCAGCAAAGTGCCTGGAACATAGTAGACACTATGTAATGCTTATCCTCTTCCTTTGCCTTCCTTTTCTAGATGTTCACTAAACATATCTTTAAAAAGATGTTCTATAATTTCACCAGGGATTGAAGTCAAGCTCACTGATTTGCACTTAGAAGACTTCTAGTCTCTTCTATTAAAAACTAAAAGAAAATTAGGACATTTGCCCTTCTTCAATCCTATGGTACCTCTCCTATTGTCCATGATGCTTTAAATATCAATGGCAGTGGCTCCACAATCACTTCCAGTGGTATTAAAAATACCTAAGTATATGGGGCAGCTAGGTGGCGCAGTGGATAAAGCACCAGCCCTGGATTCAGGAGGACCTGAGTTTAAATCCAGCCTCAGACACTTGACACTAGCTGTGTGACCCTGGGAAAGTCACTTAACCCTCATTGCCCCGCACCCCCCCCCAAAATATATAAAAATACCTAAGTATATACAGTAGTTCAGCTTTGCCAAGTGACTTGAATATATCAGGAGAAGCTAGGTGCTCCTCTTACCATGTCCTTATTTTATCTTAGGTATTTACTCTCTATTACTCACTTGTGTTTTATCTTTTACAATCCAAAGATGATTTTTCTTGGGTAGAAAAACAAAATAAAAATTGAAGACCTTTGCATGAAACTGTGCTGACTGGGCCCATTACATATTTATGTTACCTATACTCAACAGTCTACACTTTAGCAAGGAAAACATTCTAGTCCTTCCTAACTGATTTGCTATCTTACTCTCCATAGCAGCTGCTCCAAACCTTTTCTCTCTTCAAGCCTATGAACACAACCCCTCCCATCATCCTTTCAGTCAAGGGCCCCACACCTCAAACTGTGAGATCCTCCAAGCTGAGATCATTTCAGGAGAGCTGCTCCTTCTCCTATCTTATTCATTTCCTTCAGGTATCTACTATCTCTTCCTTCATTCTGGTTTCAGATCAAGAGGTGGCCCTTTCAACTTGTAAAGACAAATCCTTCCACATAGGTCCTTAATCCCCTCCCCTCCCAACTTTTCCAACAAATTGCTCCCACCACAATCACCACTCTCTCTAATCTTCAGTCTCTCCCAATTTACTCACTCCTTCCCTGATAACTAAACATATGTGCCTATGCTTCTCTGATCATCCCCTCTAGCTATCATCCTGTATGTCTTCTCTACTTCATCTCTAAGATCCTTGAAAGAGCTATCTATAATTGGTGCCTCCACTTCCTCCCCTCTGACTTTCATTTAAGCCCTCTACAACCTGGCTTCCAACCTCATTCATTCATTCACTTGTTCTTTCAAAAATTACTATTGATTTCTTAATTGCCATATCTAATGGTCTCATCTCAAGCTCTATTCTCCTTAACCTCTCTGCACCACTTGACAAATCTCACTTTTCAGACGTTATCTTCTTTTCTTCATCAGCTGTTGACTTCCTAAATCGGTTTTCACCCTTCAGCTTCTCCTGACTTTTCCACCTTAATCTCAACAACCCTGTTTTTGCAGTTCAAAGATGAGATGCACACACTACTGCTATGGCTTTTAGGGTATGCTATGTTCAAGAGTAGTGAGATGTTTTATGTTGAATTATCCTGTTTTAATTCGTCACAGAGAATACTAATCCATATCTGCACAGTGGAATGAAGGACTCAAGGAATTTTCTGAATCACTAAAGTAAAAGAAGTTCAGGCCAACTTCAACATGAAAGCAGTCTTCAATTTTAACTGGGCATCCATGGGGGTGTGGGGGGGGGGGTAGGTGTTCCTCTCTCCCACAGACCACAAATGTAGAAAATGACAGGGAGACCCTGATTCTGAAAATGAACATATGACAAAAATCATCAGGTCTGCCTAGCAGGTCTTGAACACAAAACAGTGGCCACCTCAGGCTGGTAATATCTCCAAAAGAGACTTTTCTTGCTGTTCCTGTTATTTTCACTTTCAACCCTCAAACCAGGAAGTAAGTGCCGTTTAAAACCACTCAAACAGACCAAGCAATTTGGGGGGGGGGTAACCCAAAACCCGAAAACATCAACAACAAAAAATCAGAACGAACCAAGATTAGGTTTGAGACTGAGGTTTAAGGCACCTTCTTAATTGACTGGAACCAGCTTTTTCCCCCTCAAAAGTCACCGCACTTTTGTTGATCCATCAATTCGCCCATGCCTCCCAAACCCGGGGAAGAGACGGAGAAATCCACGCAGTCCAGTTTGCTTTTGCGATCCGTTTACTCTTCTTCGTAGCTCTGACCTGTTAGCATAGTCCAAATAACAACTCTTTCCGAAGGCCAGTCTGAAGTGGAATTCTAGGAAAGGTGCTGATTCTTAAGTTACCTAAGGAAGACTAGAGAAAAGGAGGGCCACGCCCGGGTCGTGCTCTTTGAACAGTTACGAGATAGGTCTTGGCAAGTTAAAGAAGGAAACCCTAAGCGGCCTCCAGCCCTTCTGCCTGCCCCTCCTCTCCAAAAGTACACAGAGCACTGGGCAGAAGAGATTTGGGGGAGGGAGACAGTTGGGTGAAGACAGAAGACGGGAGCGGATCGGCGGCACCGGACCCCTCAGGAAAGAGTGGCAGGGGGTAGCCTCAGAAACTAGCGGGTGCAGGAAGGGGAGGGACTTGCCGGGGGTGAGGCCCCAGCTTTGGCTCCGGGGTTTGATCGGAAAAGCTGCTTCACCGTTGTATGTACTGCCCCTTTCCTCCCTTCTTTCTCTCCCTTCTTCCCCTCCAGTCACCGCTGCACCCTCTCTGAGATCTGCAGCTGTCACCATGTCTCAGCCCGGCAAAGGCAAGAAGCCCGCAGCCTCCCCTCGGCCCAAGCGGGCTGCTGCTGCCCGGGCAGCCGAAGCGGTAAGTGACTTCTTAGACATCCCACCCAGGAGGGGTGAGGGAGGTGGTAGAGAGTGAGGAGGGGGACAGCTACAGCCCAGAAGCCGCTGCACTCCTCCTTCTGCCGTGCCCCACCCGGCTGTGGCCAGAACACCCTCTTGGGCAAAAGGTGGGGGTGCAGGAGGATGGGGACCGGGCGTGGTTGGAGTTGGAAGGAGATTCCCGGGACCCGACGGGACTGCGGGAGCCCGCTGGGCGTGGCGCGTGCCAGGCTGGGGAGCTGAGGGGGTGGCTGGCGAAGGAAGCAGCAGCAGCTGAAATAGTTAGCAACAGAGAAAAGGGCAGCGTGGGCAATCGGGATAAAGACGAGATGGGCTTCCCTAGAGATGTCAAGAACACTGTAACCCATCTAGTCAGCACTGCTCTATTTCCCATTCTCCCTAAAACGTCCCAAGCTTCAGGGCGTGGCTGTCCCGAGAACAACACAGCCTCCACTCTCTCAAGTGAGGCCGAATCTGGCCCACGGGGCGGGGCTCTGTTGACCAAGGGGGTGGAACCTGTTCTGATGGGCCCCGCCCAGTGCCTTGCCCTCCCACCCGGCTTCTGGGGGAATAACCTGGAGTCTAGAGCTGGAATAGTCAGGAGTTTAGTGTTGGAATAGCCAGGAGTTTAGTGCCAGCTAAAGCCTGGCGCAGGTGGAGACTTTAATCCGGCGCACCTCCACGCACACGCAGCTCCTCACTTAGCCTGTCCTTCGCCTGCTTCAGGGGACTTAACTGGGGTTCGTCATGGCGTTTGCAAGCTGGTGGTACAAGACGGTAAATATCACAGCGGGCTTTTGTCTTAGACTGGAAAGACGAGTGTGTTTCCTTTGCTCTCCCAAACCTGTGGTGGGGGACATTGGCCATTTGGTGACCAGGAAGGGGTGGGGAGAGGGTGCGACTGCTCCTCAGGACTTAAGGTTAAGCTTCCGAAAAGACTCACCCACTTGTGGTATGCTTGTACTTGTGTGTATGTGAGTGTGTATATACGTGCTTGGGTGACTGCTTCCTGCACTCCAGACAGTTTGAATGGACCAGGCTGCAGAGTTGGAAGACTTCCCCCTATAAACCTGGGAATTCCTGGTTTGAGACAAGGTGAAGATTCACCTGATCTCAGATATAGGACAATTAAAACAAAACAAAACAAAACAAAAAACAAAACACTCTGAATACTTTGATTTAAGTGAAAGAAGGCATTCAGAGATCCAGGACCACCTCTTTTTATTTTATTTTTTAAGCCAGCAAATCTGGTGACTTTCAGGTAATAGCACTTCGGTGAAGTGGTTTTTGTGCAGGAAGGGATAAAGGTGCTCCATTTCTTTAATACGTCGTGAATATCTTTCCAGTTAATAAGCAAAGTAATCAAGTTGATGCATGCAAAGTTGTGGAACCAGGAACCATGATTTAATACTATATTGTGAGGGTTTTGTTTTTTAAAGTGTTGGCACTAACGGGTCAGCTTAATTTAAGTTTTGTTGATAGCCTTAAAAGATCTATATCATCTTGTTTCATGGTAGGCAGTTCAAGAAACTGGTTATGTGTGTATACCTTATGAATTTTCATGGTGAATACTTCCTATTCCACATTTTTGTCAGTATAATATTCTCTTAAATATATTCAGTAGAAATTTGCTTTAGATAAAGCTTATCAGTTCTTTTTCTAAAGCTCTGTTTGAAATGTTGAGTCTATAGATAAAAATACCATATTTGAGCCATGGCAAAGCCAGAGTTAATATCATACTTGGTTTTTTTCTGAGTTAGGATTTCCCAGGTAAATTATGCAAAAGTAATAAGATGAAATTGGCTTACATTCTCTCTAAAATACTTGTCTAATCTCTTTGTAAATCCTATTATTGCATTCAATTTTGGGACTGTTCTTTATACCTTATGCTACTTGGAATCTCTCTGAATTTGCTGTAGTAGCTAGAGTATTCTGCTGGAAAGGCAAAACTTTTCATTTTTCCCCTCTTGACACTTATTAGAGATTCTTTCAAACAAACCCTTTTACTAGAGTCTTTTTGCAAGAGAACATTGTTTAATAAAGTTTGGGGAAAGAATGTGAGTAGCCCAACTTTACAAATCAGAATAAATAAGATAAAATCATAGACTATGTAATAAAGTGAAACTGTTTCAGATAAAATATTAGATCTCAAATTTCAACTAACTACAATGGTTAATATTAACAAAATTAGACATTATATTAACCTTACATTTTGAATGACTCTCTAATTTGGGGGGTAAGGGGGCTGTTGGGAATGCTAACATTAAATTACATTTGCTTTGTAGTGATAAAACATAGAATAGTTTAAATTTAGTTTATACCTATAATCATCCTCCAAAGTCATGAATTGCATTGATTATAGTAAGTTAATTAGAGGTGTTTTGTGGACCTAATTAGATACATGGGCTCCAGTGACAGCATTATCAGCACACAGTCATTTGGGACTGGACAGCCAGGCTGGTAGGAGTGTCGCAAGCCCTATGCTAGCACAGCCTGGCTTTAGTAAATCTGGAGGATTAAGAAATTTAAAATTACAGAGTCTGCAGATATTTAGGGTAAACAAATGGAGCACATAGTCTTTGGGATGGATGCCAAAGAGTAGGAAGTGGCAGAACACAGGTTTTCCATTTTAGTTGGTAACTAAGGAATACAGGGCAACCCTATTCACAGATGAATTGTTTGTTTTTTTAATTGTCTAGAAGTTGCATCTTTATTATAGTATTAATTTAATTAGGTTGCACATATCCAACGTCAATTATCATATACATGTTCTTTTTAAAGGGCCAGTGTAGTTCTTCTAGGTAGAAAAAGTGGTTGGCCCTGGGCTGAGCATCGTATACATCTTTACCTTTGTCCAAAGATGTTGATACTCAATAGCTTTTCTCAAAGGAAGACAACTCTTGTACCAAACATAACTAGAGATTTTACATCTGTTCTACATTGTTGTTGCCTTCTAAGGTAGTCTACCTCATTCAACAATTCAACAAATATGATTTATAATTTCATACTCTACATGGATTTTATGGACTTCCTAATGAAAACTTATTATGAATGCATTATACTTATTAAAATGATAAAGAAGTGCTCTCTAATCTAAAAATCTGACCAACTTTGTTTATTGCTTTATTGCTTCCTCAAGCATGTCTAAATCATTAACATTGAGGGAGTGTGAAAAGATTTCTGAAATTCTCTGAAAAATTTTTTAACATTAGAACTTCATTCAGCTAACTAGTAAATAAAAATAATAAGAGAAAGTAAAGGACTATAGAAGTGAACATTCACCAACATTAAGTAACATTTATTGGACATCTGCTATGTGCATGATACTGTCCTATATGCTAGAGACACACAATATATAAAAACAGTCCCAACTCCTTCATAAGGGTAGAAAACCTAGTTGCCAGGCCCTTCTGCCTATATCTACCTCCCTTTAAAATTTTTTTATTTGAGTTCTTATGAGATTCCACATGATTTAGTAGAAATTTGAGCCCAAACCAGGGTGTGAGCATAATTTCCTCGTTTATTATTCAGTTTTCTTTTTAAAAAAAATGGCAAGATGTGATATAAATTCCATTCAGGAACACATTCAACCTGAAAACAGAACTCCTATTGATTTTTAGCAAGAATTCCCCTTTGAGTTCAGTGACCCTAAGTTCAATAACTTTAAAAAGGGAATCATACAGTCAGAGAGATTAAATAGCTAAGATCATCCAACTAGTAAATGCCAGAGCTAGGCCTTGAATTCAGGTCCTTTTACCACCAATCCAGGACACTTTTTTTGGAAGGGGGGGGGGGCAATGAGGGTTAAGTGACTTGCCCAGGGTTACACAGCTAGTAAGTGTCAAGTGTCTGAGGCCAGATTTGAACTTAGGTCTTCCTGAATCCAAGGCCAGTGCTTCTTCCACTGTGCCACCTAGCTGCCCCCACCAGGACACTTTCTTGTCCTCCATATCTTGACCAATAAATAAGAAGGATCATTAATATGACAGAGGGTCTTGCAAGTCCTTAATAGGGCTAGGGAAATAGGCAGTTATATTATATGATTTGAGGGTCATCAGGAAGTTCCTCTCCATCTAAAAATTGCTCCCTTTTACATCACAGTGCTTAAAATTCTACCATTAGAATAGTAGAATTCTATTATTATTAGAATTTTACAGATGAGGAAAAGCAGAATGGAAAAGCAGAATCACTAGCCCTCTGTTAAACTGGTGGCACCATGAGGACCAAAAGCCAGGCAAAAGTCTATGATTTCTCAAAGAATTGTACAAATTAACAGAGGTATTGATCAATATATTGAATAATTAATATTTGCCCTATTTCATTCAAGCATTTCCAGAAATTCTTGTTCTTCATGCTCTTTGGTTTATAAGTGTTTTATTCCTATTTTGTAGATGGAGAGACCTAAATAGATTATGTTTGCTGTGATGTTTATAAAGTCTCCATAGTCGTAGGGCTCTTGTTGTTGTTTTACTACCTCTTTGATCTTACTGCCTTGTGCTTTAGCTTTCTCCATTGGGTTTTTCCATAATTTCCTCTACCAAAGGTTACTCAAATGCCTAGAAATTTGGGCTTATGGGAGACACTGTGGCTCAGCATTTTAAAAGCTGCTTTAGAAATCTAGGTATTACGAATTCTAATAGACTAATTATGTTCTGTGGGAAATGTGTCTTTCACGTGATTCCTTCATCTGTAAAATGGCATGATGGTGAAATAAGCCTACTTTAAATGGACTAATAATTATAAAGTGTTAAATCATAATACTCAACTTACTTGGCTTCTTAGACTGTGGGAAGGAGGGCAGCACTCATCACCAATTATGCTTTAGGGTCAAAATCCTCCACAGAAATCCCCTTCTTATTGTGATATAGAAGGGACCTTTGGTTCTTGAGCAGGTTCTTTGAGGATTTGAGAAAGGCTTTGAGTATGGACCCTGACTCATATTAAGAACCAGACCAGCTAAGCATGGAGTTGTATTACCAGCGGGTTGGTCACTTTGATGAATTCTAGCCATGGAAATCCATTAGATGTCTGCCTATTTAGAAAATACATTCTGAGAGCTTATGGTTAACTGTCACATTTGCTCTAAGTCCTAAAATTATCAGTCAGATAGATGATAAGAGAATAAAGGATGTTATTTCATGGTGAGAATAGTAGATGTCCCAACTTTACCCCCTTTTTACTGATGTGCTGTGTGATTTGGGATTGGGTGAGCATCAGGTTTCTGCTAAGTAGAATAAAGATGATAATAGATTTTCAAGGGATTTGACAATGTGAAAATTCAACAATACTATTATCTAACCTTATTAAATTAGGTCTTTTTTTTTTTTAGCCCAGCTATTCAAAGCCTGCCTCTCCTTTACCCAATGTGTTGACCTGAGAAGATAGTGCCACACACAACCTACTTTAGTTTGTGGAAACATTAATCATTCAGTGAACTGAGGTGTTGTGTTTGAGCCCCTGGCACTGTTCTATAGACTATAGGTACTTAAGGCATGGACCCAATCATAAGTTTATGTCTAGTTGGGGAGCCAAGATATAAGTGAAACAATTAGTAGGAAGATAAGGTAAATGCTACTTTGTGGTACAGACAAAAAGCAAAGACCAAGACAGACTAATAATAGCTTGCATCCATATTGCTATGTTGCAAAGCACATTATACAAATGTGAGCCGGATCTGTGATGTCATCAGTGGCCAGAACACCCTGATAATTGACTTACTAGGGATGCCACATTTGGTAAGTGGCAGAGGTAGGATCTGAACCCATGTCTTTCTGACATGAAACTCAGAAATCTATTCATTACACCAGACTTCTTCTACAACAAAGTTCTTTGCATAGATATGATCCATAACCTCATAAAAGTAGTTCAAGGATTATCATCACCATTTTACAAGAAAGAAATCTGATTTGTTATTAACAACAACAACAAAAGACCTGTGATTTAATTGTGGAGAAAACATCCTATACTGATTTACATGGGCATTTATTCTGAAATGTTCAACTTTACAGAGTTACCTGGGGCACCAGGAGGTTACATGACTTTCTCAGGAACCCACGTCTTCTTGAATCTGAGGCCAATTCTTTATTATGTGGTGCTGTCCCTTACCAAGGAAACAGAAAAATTGGATCACTCATGCAGGGTCATACAGAGACAAGCCTGAAACCAGTATCTTTGGGCTCCAAGTCCAGTGTGCTTTCCAGAATGTCGAAATGATGATTAATAACAAGTTTTACATAATAGATTTGCAGCTTCACGTGCAATCATCTTTTTGTCTATTCTACTATGTTGTGGAGATGCTTGTTTTATTTCTTAAGTTCAGAATAAAATAAAATTGAAAAATAGACAACCGGCTATTAACTCATCAAAGAACAGTTTATTAAAAATTATTGACATTCTAGGCATTGTGATGGATACTGGGGATAAAACTAAAAAAAAGGCAACTGTTCCTGTCCTTGGAGAGCTTATGTTCTATTAGATGGATACAAGCTCTCAGACAAACACAGGATATATATGAAATAAATCATAATTTAGAGGAGGTGGCCACTAACAAGGTGCGGAGGGGAAGGTGCACAGGGATTAGAAAGGGCTTGTTGCAGAATTTGGCATTTGAGCTGAGGCTTGAAGGGAGTTAGAGATTGCAAGAGGTGAAGGTGAGGACATGAGACTAGGCTTTGTAAAGGGACAGAAGTGAGAAGGAGAATATTGCATACAAGACAACAAGAGGGCCAGCCTGTGAATGGGGCCAATGTACCCTGGAAAGATAGAGTGCAACCAAGTTGTGAATGCCTTTAAAGGCAAAACAGAGAAGTCTGTATTTTTACCTAGAAGCAAGAGAGAGAAAACCATGAGAGTGTCTTGAGTTGAGGAGTGAATCAGTCCGACGGCTCTTTAGGAATGTCAGATTGGCCGTTGTATAAGGGATTATTAATTGGAGACTGAAGAGACTCTAAGCATGGAGACCAATGAGGATGCTACTATAATAATCTAGATAATTGGTGATGAAGACCTGAATCACTTGCATCTAGGGTTTAGCCCAACTCATGGCATATAATAGGTACTTAGAATAAATGCTTATTCACTATTGACTGACTCAGTTAATGGTGTTTGTGATCTGAGAAGAGAGAAAGCTATGGATATGGGAGATGTTGAGTTGATAGCATTGAGACTTGACAACTGGTTCTATGTGGGGGTTAAATGAGAGTAAAGAGTTAAAGATAACACCTACATTGTGAACCTGGGTGACCAGAAAAATAGTAGTACTTTCAACAAAATTAAGAAAATTATTTATATTTAAGAAAATTAGGGGTCTCTTTAGCGAGAAAGATATTAATTTCTAATTTGACATGTTGAAATTAAGATAGTTGTGGCACATTGTGGCAACATTAAGATAGTTGTGGAGATGTGCAGCAAGCAGCCAACTATAGCTCAGAAGAGATAAGGAATGAATATATTGATTTGAGAGTTGTCTACATAGTTAAATCCATGGAACATTATGAGATTGCCAAGAAAGATTATAAAGAGATAAGAAGGGGGGCAAGGGTAGCCTACATTTAGAAATAATACATAGCTGATGAACTTGTAAAGGAGTCCATTGGATTTGGAGTCAGGGGAAACCTAGGTTTGAATCCTGGTATTGACAATCTCTCTGAGCCTCAGTTTCCTTAACAATAGAATGGGAATAGCACTTCTTACACTACCCATCCCACAGGATGGTTGGGCTGTAGCTTAAAGTGCTATATAAATATGAGCTATTCTTGAAAAAAGGAGCTATCAGTAGGGCTGGTCTGACAAGCAAGTACAGTAGATAATCCCCTTTATGTTATGATTTGAAGGGAACCAAAATCTTTCCCCTATTACATGTGAAGAGGATTGAAATACTACCATTAGAAACCTAATTTTGGCTTAGAAATAACTTAACCCAGGCAGCTAGGTGGCGCAGTTGGTAGAGCACCAGCCCTGGATTCAGGAGGACCTGGGTTCAAATGTGACCTCAGACCCTTGACACTTACTAGCTGTGTGACCCTGGGCAAGTCACTTAACCCCAATTGCCTCACCAAAAAAGAAAAAAGAAAAGAAAAGAAAAGAAAGAAAGAAATAACTTAATCCTACCCTCTCATTTTACCAATGAAATTGCCCAGAAAGAAGCAAAAAGACCAAGGTCCCACAGCTAATGGCTATCTCTGGAGATTCATTCTTTTGGATCTTGAAAACCTTTTATTCTTCAGGATTCCTCTACTCAAATAAAAATAACTATGGGAGTAACACTTTAAACCTTGGGAGATTAGTTTTGGTCCAGGGCTGGTATACTAGTGGAGGATTAGTATACAGTTTTGGTCTAGGGGACCAATACAGATATTATTTGCTTTTATTAGTTTTTTATACTATGATTAAAGAGCAATATACAAGTACGACTAGGAATATACATGTAGGGAAGCAGAAGGTATTAAGTCAAAGGAGAGGAATTCCCATAAATAAGGTGGGGGCTGATCCAATATCATATTGTATAATATACACCAAACCTGAGACCAATGGACTAGGTACAGAGTTGTCTTGGGAAAGAGGAAAGGAATAAGTATACAGTGCCTACTATGTGCCAGGCACTGTGTTAATCACTTTACAAATATGAGTTTTTTTCAAGTGCACTTTTGGTACAGTGGACTCTCTAGAACTAGAACAGAATCAGTCTAATTATGTTATTCATATCTCATATTATTCTAGTTCAGCAGGTCTACAGACAATAACCACATGTGTAGCTTGCATGGGGTATCCCATACTATGTATTAGTTAGTGCTACACCAAACCCTCTCCCTTCAGTCTGCTTCTAAACTCATTACTTCATTCATTCTCATCCTGGGTTCATAGAAAATTGATGGATATGCTATGGTATTTTCTCATAAATTAATAGAAATATTCAATGTATTTTACTAATCAGTTAGCACAGAGTTCCCATTTTAATTGTAAAATAAAATGAAAAAAAACCTTATTTTTCCATTAACTTTTTCTTAAACTCCCTAATCCCACAGACTTAAATAAACATTGACATTATTGGACATACCATGAAATAATAATGTAACAAACAATATAAAGATATATTTAAATATTTCAACAGTGTATCACAGTAAAAATATCATAACCAGAGTCATCTCTAATCATTAATTTCTGATTTCTCATCTATGGAAACACAGCTCTACCATTCATCTCTCTCAGAATGGCAAAGTTTCTCAAAAAATCTCTTTTGGATGTCTGCTCTATACCATGAGTTCGTTCTCTCAGGAAATGTCTTTTCAGTTTTTCTCAAAAGTAAGAGTTAATTCAGGGAAGAGGTTCTCTTGGTCCTCAAGAGTCTCTTCTCTGTCAAAGATAGAGTACTCCTAATCTTTGTGCAAATGACTTTTGAAGCTAGGAGTTGGGGGCAGGGGAGGAGAGGTAGCACTAAGAGCTATAATAACCATTTCAATATTCCTATGAATTCAGAAAATGTTTATAGTACTTTGGGTTTATTTTTTTAAAGTG
Organism: Dromiciops gliroides; assembly: GCF_019393635.1. Lineage (NCBI taxonomy): Eukaryota > Metazoa > Chordata > Mammalia > Microbiotheria > Microbiotheriidae > Dromiciops > Dromiciops gliroides. The sequence continues at coordinate 460,406,527 of NC_057861.1, forward strand.
CCAATTAATTTTCATCATTAGCCTTACACACACACACACACACACACACACACTGTACTTAATGCAGTCTAGATATGAAGAAGATAATTGGTGTCCATCCCATTTAAAAAAAATGTCCTAAGGACATATATACATTTGGAATTCCTTCCATCTTTGATATTCATCATATATTCATCTCCCAAGCTGTTGAAATAATTTACAAACTCTAGAAAGATTTTCTAAGTCTTGATATTATCAACTAATCTAAAGTAGATCTATTTTTGTCCTTTTAAGATGGGAAGACATAGAATCTATGTTGAAACATTGGCTAGGCTACATCTATGAGGAAACACTTTCTAGATTAAAGAAAAATATTTGTGTTCAGTGTGTGATTTCAATGACCATTGTTGATTCAACAAACCAAGCTATTGGGAATACTTTTAATTAGAAAAAAATTGGGGCTAGTAGACATGGTTATAAATTTATTCACACTGGAGAACAAATTAATTTAATTTCTATTTATCTAATTCTGTCAGTCTCCCTCAAAAATTACCTTAAGATGCTGAATCAATCAATAAGCATTTACTAAATGATTGCAATGTTCCAGACACTGTGCTAGACTTTAGAAATAGGAATCCAGAAGTAAGAAAGTCCCTGCCCTCAAAGAACTTATATTAGAGAAGTAGGAGACAAAATGTTCAGAGATACATAAATACAAGAAATGTACGAAATGAATACACATGTGATGGGAGTAGGGGAAGAGACTAACTGGGGAATTAGAAAATCCTTCTTGAAGGAGGTGACACTTCAGCCAGGCCTTGAAAGGAATTAGGGTATCAAAAAGGAATTTGTTCCAGGTGTTGGGCACACCTTGTACAAAGTCATGGAAGAAAATAATGGAATGTTATGTATGTGAGACAGCAAGGAGGCTGATTTGGCTAGAGCACAGAATGTATAAAGAGTAGTTAATATATAAGCATTCTAGAAAGATGGGCTGAAACCAGGTTGTAAATGAATCTGGATGCCAAACAAAAGGTAACAGGAAACAAATGAACCTTCTTGAGCAAGTAAATGGCATAATTAGATTTGTGCCTTAGGAGGAATGTCATTTAGGCAGCTGTGGAGGTTTGGAGAAGGGACATCGAACACATTGGTTTTAGCTGCCTATTGAACATTCAAGTGGAGTTGTACAGCAAGCAGTTAAATATATAGGGCTGGGTATGTAGATTTGAGAATTATCTGCCTAAAGATGGTAGTTGAATGCATGGGAACTGATAATATCAGCAAGAGAGGAGAGTTAAGAAGAGAGGTCCCAGGACAAAGCCTTAGGGTCCACCCACAAATAGGGAGTAGGACATAGAAGATGATACTGTAAAGGGGATGGAGAAACATCAGTTAGACATGTCAGATAAGAAACACAACAGAGGAATTCAGGGAGGAGAAACTGTCCAGAAGGAGTTGGTGCTTAATAGTGCCAGATGCTTCAGCGATGTCAAGAAGAATGAGAGCTGAGTAAAGACCCTGAGATTTAGGAACAAAGAGATCCTTGGTGATCTTAGAGAGAGCAATAGAGACATGAGTCCTACTATAAGGGAATAGAGAAGTGAGTAAGAAATAAGGAAGAAGCTAGGGGGTACGAAGATGAAAACTAGAGAAAGAAGATTACTAAAGAGGCAAAGTACTGGAGAAGATAGGAGGGAATGGGATCACTTACAAGCAGAGGGGTTGAAGGGTCACCTCATTTAGAAATAAGCAATTACTTGGAGTATAGTAATCTATCTGTAGCCATTTCTACCTGTTAATTTTGAAAAAATACATATTTTTTAAAATTCTATAAATTACTACATATTGATTGCCCTGAAATATAGACCACACACATACACTCATTTACACAAATATTTTTATAGCATGTTACAAAAATATCTCAAAAACAAGAATAGTAATTCATTTGGTTTACCAAGCCTTTGCTGCCTTCAGGCAGTAGAGCCAAGTTTCTGTGGGTTCTAGCCATTAATTCATGACTTTCTTTCTTTGTGGGAAGAATTTTCTTTCATGAGAGGAATTGCTGGCTGACTTTTCTTGAGGGACATCACTAAGGATATGTTCTGAGGCAGAGTCTGGGATCTGCCATATTTGAATAGTAGAGCTCTTGATTTGACAGAAAATTCTCACATGCTATGCCCATCTATTCATTGCACTTACTGAATAAAATTGATCTTCAGAGAAAATTCTCCCCAAACTGTTGCCGTGTAGTATGGAGACACTTCAGTGCCCAAAGCCTTGGTGATCTTATCTGTATGAGTGTTCCCTTAACCAGTACAGATTATGACCCACCTGGTCTTCAAGAGTTAGTTACAGATAGTTGAGTTTTTCACCACTCTGAGGCTTACCTAGTGATGACCCTCTCTGAACCTGGTGAGACCAAACCTCAGAAAACAGACATAGAGACCCATAACTAGATCCAGATGAAAAGCTTTTCTGGGTTATTTAGACTTTGTCAGAACATGTAGTCTCTTGTCATCCTATTTGCTGCCTCCAAACAATGACAGAGTATAAGAGCTGGACTTTAGCAGAGGCTAAAGGACACATAATGATACTTCTTTGTTTCTATTTCAAATAGAAAGGAGAATTCAGTGCCATGTTTGGTCTTAGTCAGGAAAATATAAACTCTTTGAGAGAAATGACTAATTTTTTTGGTTTGTTTTTGTAGCCTCAGTGCCCAAATGCTTGACATTGACACAATAAAAGTGTTTGTCATTGATTTGAATTGGATTTTCTCAGGCCCAGAATCCTCACTACCAACCAGCCATTGGAAAATTCTAAACATAAGGCAACAAGTGGTTTTCCTCTGCAGGAACACTTTTAAATTTGCCTTTATTAAAATGAAATAAAGTTTCTAAATGTGCCAGTCATCGCTGCTGCTCAGCATATTAAAAAATAACATTTAAAGCTAGTAGCATCACCATCGATGGCCAAATGCACTGAATAACTATTTCTTTACCATGTAAAAACTTACATTTGTTCCCAGTGTCCTAGTTCAGGAGAGCTATAGGTTTGACTAATGCAGGCTTTGAATATAGTGGCCTTATCCCTACAGCATAACATGTACAGCCTTGCCACCCTAGGGTGTGGCCTTCACTCTGTGATCCAGCCCTTAGATGAAGAGCTCCAGGGGAGTTCAAGGTGCTACAGGAAGTGGGAACTATGAGTCAGGTGGTTACAAATTCTGCCCTCTGATTCAGCACTGATTGTTGCCTCAGTATAGCTGTGGGACAAATTCAGCCCTTGGAGATCCCATCTCTTGGATGCATCATATGTCTCAGGTAGTGGCAATTTGGGCTTTAAAATTCCATGACACACTTGGCTGGAGACAGGATGCCTAAGTGGCCATCCAGCCAAATCTGCATTTGTCTAATTATAGCATGAGTCTTTAGATCCCAAATTTGTGGCTGTAGATTATTATTATTATTATTATTATTATTATTTAGAATGGCTATTATGTGGGGGTCTATGTGCCATCCATAAAACCTTCTTGGGATGAAAAAAAACACTTTTTTTGGTATGGGCTCTATATCCCCAGTGTTAAATATAGAACTTAGCTAATAGTATACCTAAACAATTATTGAATTAATGAATAACAACATATTGTATTGTGTTTCTTAATATTTATTTACTTGATAGGTAAGGAAATTAAATTGTATGCTTTTCTTTTTTACAGCATGTTTATGAAAAAAACAGTGGAACCCCCTCCAAGGCAGGGGAGAAGAAACAATCTGAAACAGCTGAGGTCAGTACTGCTGTTTGGTGTATTCTTTTTAATGACATGAGAGATGGATATTGCATGAAAAAAAATGAGTCAGGAAAGTAGATACACTCTTTTTAGGTAACTTAGCTTAAAGTGGGTACCTGTAGTGGGTACAATAAAGTGGGTAAGTGATAGTCATTGAAAAAGAAATTGGAAGGAAAGACTCCTAGGAAAGACCCAAGAAATATATCAAAGTACCATTCCCCCCCCCCACACACACACCATGGGAGTCAGTGAAGGAGAATTAGCAATACTTGCCAGTCAGGACAATAGACTTAAAGGAAAACCAAGTGCTTTAAGAGGGAGAAAAAACAAGCCAACATGTTGGATTTTCTCCAAAAGAATTCATTCGAAGCCACAGAGGAGACTGAGGATTAAAGTTAGCAACAGAAAGGGAGATATTCTTTTAGAAAAACATCTTTCAAAGAAATGCTAGTTTAGAAAATTTTATTTCCAAATGGGATTATTTGAACCCCAAAAGTCTTCAATCAGCTAAATGATGTGTTGGTCTACACAAGGGATTCTTAACCTTTTTTTTTTTCTTTTAAATCATGATATTTTTTCAGCAGCCTGGTAAACCTATGGATCCTATCTCAGAATAATGTTTTTAAATAATTGAAGCAAATCCTAAGTTTTAGTTAGAGGCTAGTGAAAATTAAGATTCGTTTTTTTCCCTTCCAAGTTTCACAAACAACCAGAAATCTATCCAAGAATGGCAGGCTAAGAACCCTTGGCCTACAATCTTTCAAAAAGATGTTCAATTTGCCTTCATTTTATCTCGAATCTCAACTCATACATTTATTAAATGAACAAAAAATAAATTGTCACCTTCACATTCCAAAGGCCATAAAGCCTGTTCGTTGAAGGATATGTAAAAATTTATCCTAAATAAAGAGAGATGTAACAGTCTATTGGATTTGGAGACTACAAACATGGTTTGAAATAAAAATTCTGGATTTGTCTTTTCTCCAGGATAATAAATTGTGCTATTTCTTCCCTTTTAACATGAATGAAAATTAAAATATATATGCTAAAAAAATTGTCCACAAAGGGAATGGGTATGATCTATTGAAAAGTCATGATCACTAGGCTCAGATCTGATAACACTGTCTAGAATTTGATAATTCAGTAAACTTGGGAAGCAAGGTGGCACAGTGAATAGAGTACTGGGCCTGGAGTCAGGAAGACTCATCTTCATGAGTTCAAATCCAGCCTCAGACACTTACTAGCTGTGTGAACCATGGCAAGTCACTCCATCCTGTTTGCCTCAGTTTCCTCATCTGTAAAATGAGCTGGAGAAGGAAATGGCAAACCACTCCTGTATCTTCATCAAGAAAACCCCAGGGGCAGCTAGGTGGTGCAGTGGATATAGCACTGGCCCTGGATTCAGGAGGACCTGAGTTCAAATCCGGCCTCAGACACTTAACACTTACTAGCTGTGTGACCCTAGGCAAGTCACTTGACCCCAATTGCCTCACCCAAAAAAAAAAAAAGAAAGAAAGAAAACCCCAAATGGGGTCACAAAGACTCATACATGACTGAAACAACTGTACAACAACAAACTTGTAGCAAATTTAGTTTAAATTCTTTGAATATATTTGGACATTTATTGTTTTAAGCGGGTGGTAGCATGATCTTTGGTCTCCTTATGGTGTTTGTTAATGTTAAATACCTAAAGTGTGTTTGTAAAAGGTTTGGCATCATTTTTAAAACTTTGATAAGGATCTTTATTGTAAACAGAACCAAGAGGAATTAAAACTTTATGTGCAGATATATATGACAGAGTGTGCTTCATTTTAAAAATTGACTATTTCTCTTTCAATGATGGGAAAAAGCAATGCTTTGTAACCCAAGACTCCAGTGGATGGCCTTATTTTATAATTTCTAGTGGAATGCAAATTTATAGATCTTGCCATTAGCCATCCTCTGATAACATGTAGATCTGAACATAGTGGGCTATTACCCCAAGCTGATAGAACCTGACAGAGGGTAGAACATCAATCAGTCAGTCAATCAATAAACATTTATTAAATGCCTGTTATGTACCAAGCACTGTATAAAGTACTGGGATACAAAAGAAGGCAAAAGACAGCCCCTGCCTACAAAGAGCTTACAGTCTAATCAGGGAGACAACATGAAAACAAATATATGCAAAGCTAGCTATATACAGGATAAATAGGAAATAATTATAAGAGCACTAGCATTAAAAGGGGTTATTGGAGGTTTCCTGTAGAAGTTACACTTGGATCTACATTTAGGGTTTGAATCAAGGGAGAAATTTCATGTAGCCTTGAATTGAGGGGTTTTTATTACTGGCAAAATTCTCATGTCTACCTGCTGGAGGGATGATTAAAGCTGTTTATACCATCTTTTCTAAAAGTTCTTCCTGCACAAAGTACCTAGGGCAGAAGCCCTTTTACTGACTTTAGATACTGGACTGTATGTTGCATACTTTTAGAAACAATAAAAGGGTGCTATCCTAAGTTAAATGTATTAATTTTCAAAAACAAATATAAGCTAGATTTGCCGTCTGCCTCCCTCACTGCCTTTGCTAATTTTGGCTTTTGGAAAACTATTTTGCTTCTTAACATTACTGGGAAACAGGCTTCTAAAGCCAATTCTTTCTTTAAAATGATAACATTAGGACAGCTAGGTGGCGCAGTGGATAGAGCACCAGCCCTGGATTTGGGAGGACCTGAGTTCAAATCCAGCCTCAGATACAACACTTACTAGCTGTGTGACCCTGGGCAAGTCACTTAACCCTCATTGCCCTGCCCCCCCCCACAAATGATAACATCACACTTACCTCTTATTACAGATAGGTCTCAAGAGAGAAATGAATTTTTAAAATTTAAGTTTTGTTTTTGTAATTCAAGTTCTGAAGTACCATTGGCCTCCAGAGGTAACCTAACTTTTCCTAAACACAGAGAGAGAGAGAGAGAGAGAGAGAGAGAGAGAGAGAGAGAGTGAGCGAGCTTTCATAAACACAGTGTCCTCTGAATATAAATAATTGGGTCCATTAGAATCTTGTACTTATTAATGCTTCTCTAACCTGCCCTCTAGTGGCTAAAAAATGTATTGCAACCGAAGGGGCAAGATGAGAAGTAACATTCCAATACTTCTCTATTCTTTCTCCTGCCCTAAGCAAACCTGCCCTAGGGTTGCTATACTCGTAGAGCCAAAGACCTCTTCTCTTTCCCACCAAGGTCAGCCTTAGGGAAATAATTATGATAAATAAAGGATTGTCACTCATGATAAATCATAGGCTCATAGATCTGGAGCTGAAGGGACCTTAAAATTTGTCTAGACTAAACTCCTTTTAAAGATAAGCCAGAGAAGGGAAGTTATTTTACCAAGATCTCATGTGTCATAAGATTATAGAGTAGTATCAGAGGCCTGATTTGAACTCAGGTTCTCTAACTCAAGGGCCAGTGTTCTTTCCATTATATCACACTGCCTTCCTAATAAAATAATGTGACAGTGCCCAGAATTGAAACTTTGGTCCTCTGTCTCATATTAGACTAGCAGTACAGATCAATGCTGATAGGCAGGATAGAGTAGAATGTCTTTGTACAAGAAATGAAGTTTACCAATCACCATCAAGTCACTTCGAAATATCATAGAAATGTGGATTCAACAGTTATTACACAGACTAGCCACGGAATCCTAAACTATAAGATATTGGAAATAGGAAAGATAAAAACATTCAACAGTATCATCAACCTCTCTAAATATTTTTGCAGGAAGATTCCTTTCCAAACCTGCAATGAAATCTAATTGAAGAATTTGGCAGACACATGTGGCCACATGGGGGAATACACTCATTTTATAAATACAACTCAGTGAGCTCCTTTGGGGTGGAATTTATAACCATAAGGTGTACGTGACCTTAAAGATACTCAGATCTTAATTTTTTTTTAAATTTAATGATGGGGTATGGTTTTGTGGATAGAAAAGACTGGAAATTGTGCCTCAGGAGAAAGGATGTTTGGTGCCTGTTCCTTTCCTGTAAAAGCCCTGGAAGAATTTACTTCCTCCAGCTATTTGATACTTTTTTCCCCTTTTCCCAAAATGTACAAAGTAAGATTTAAATTACTTAGTTGCTGCTTCTTTAACTTTTTTTTTTAATTGGGGCAATAGGGGTTCAGTGACTTGCCCCAGGTCACTCCGCTGTCAAGTGTCAAGTGTCTGAGTCTGGATTTGAACTCAGATCCTTCTGAATACAGGGCTGGTGCTCTGTCCACTGCGCCACCTAGCTGCCCCTTCTTTTACTCTTCTTGATGACAACTTAGTGATTTAAGGCTTCCCCTTTTTGATCCACAATATCAGAACCCATGTAATAATTTTTTCATTTTCGAATCTTTGAGGATTATTAGTAATAGATAATTTTTCTTGGAAGAGACTGGGGCTTATGAGTTTAAAGATCATTTTTAATCAGGAGACTTTATTTGCCTAAATGGGCGTGCATATCTATGTAGAGAGAAAAAACAACACAACACCCAGCCCTCCACCTTTTCTCATACATGTGACTTTTTTCTATTCTGATCCCAACACAGTTGCCTTCACCTAATGTGTCTCATTAAAAAAAGATTTCATGATCACCACTAGTAAGCCTGTAAATAAGCCTAGTTTATGCAGGTGTTATGGAATTTCTTATTTTATGTGATGCCCATCAGATAGGCATTAATGAGGGAGTCTGTGAAACTAAATTTAAAACCCTTAATTAAACAATCAAGGCTCAGTGCTAAAAACCCAAGAGAACCATTCTGACACGTATAATGGAGGTGGAATTCACTGTGACATTCTGCCCACTATTAGGGACTTTTGATTTACAAAGGTAAAAGTAAATACTGTATCATTCCTGTTTTTCCCCCCATATGTTCTGGATTCTCCAAAATTGATTTTATATCATATTTCATACCAAACTTCCTTCCTGACCCTTGGTTTTTTACTTTTAGTCATGAAATGAGACAGGCTTTAAACACTTTGGTGACTGACTCTGGATCAATAGAGCCTTTGCCGTAAAGGAGGAAATCAAGGCTTGTTTAAAATGGCATTTACTAATCTGAAAAGCCCTTAAAGTTGAACACCTTTAATTTAGGGAAGCATATTCAATAAAAATGAATGTAGGCGTTCAGGGTAGCATCTCTCAAATAAGCCCAATTCTCTTTTCTGATACTTTTACCACTCTGGTGCTAGCCTCCATCATCTTATACCAGTCCTCTTTGTCTCAAGTCTTTCTCCACTTTAGTTCATCCTTCATTTAGCCATCAGAGTGATTTCCCAAAAGCACAGGTCTGACCATGTCACTTCCCTTTTCAAGAAACTATAATGGCTCCTGATTGCCTCTAGAATCAAATATAAAATTCTCTGTATAGCTTTTGAACTACTCCACCAGACCCTTCCCATTTGTCCAATGTTTTTATATCTTACTCAACACCACAAACTCTGCAATCCAGTGACACTGGCCTCCTGGATGTTTTTTTTCCACAAGACACTCCATCTCCCAACTCTAGGCATTTTATTTTAATAAGATTTTATTATTTCCCTAATTATATATGAAAATGCATTCTTTTTTTAAGTTCTGAGTTCCAAATTCTATCTCTTCTTCCCTTCCCTCCATCCACTCCCCACCAACAGTAAGCAATCTGATATACGTTATGCATTTGCAACCATGTAGAACATATTTCCATATTAGTCATTTTGTGGAAGAAAGAGAGAGATGGAAGGAAGAAAGGAAGGAGGAAAGAAAAGGAAGAAAGAGGAAGGAAGAAGGAGGGAGGGAAGGAAGGAAGAAAAAGAAAGAAAGAAAGAATATGTTTCAGTCTGTATTCAGACTCCATTAGTTCTTTCTGTGGAGGAAGATAGCATTTTTCGTCATGAATCCTTTGAGATTGTCTTGGATCATTGCATTGCTGAGAATAGCTGAATCATTCACACTTGTTCATTGTATAATATTGCTGTTACTCTGTACGATATTCTCTTGGTTCTGTTCATTTCACTCTGTATCAGTTCATGTAAGTCCAGGCCTTTCTGAAATCATCCCACTTGTCATCTCTCTTTTTAAAATTTTTTTAAAGTAATAAATATTTTTATTTATAATTTTGGGTTCCAATTTTTATCCCTCCTTCCCTTCCTCCCTTCCCCCCTTCCTGAGTTGGTAAACAATCACATATGGGTTATACATATACGATTATGTAAAACATTACCATATTAGTCATTTTGTATAAGAAAACTTGAATAAAAGAAAAAATTAAGAAAGTGAAAAATAGCATGCTTCAGTCTGTGTTCCATTGATATCAGTTCTTTCTTTGGAGGTGGACAGTATGTTTCATTGGTAGTCTTTTGGGATTGTGTTGGATCAGTATTGTTGAGAATAGTTGCCATTCAGTTTTTTATCAAACAATATTGCCATCTCTGTGCACAATGTTCTCTTGGTTCTGCTCTCTTCACTATACATCAGTTCATACAAGTCTTTCCAGGCCTTTCTGAAATCATCCTGCTTGTCATTTCTTACAGCACAGTAATATTCTGTTACAATCATATACCACAGCTTGTTCAGTCATTCCCCAGTTTGATAGGCATCCCCTCAATTTCCAATTCTTAGCCACCACAAAAAGAGTTTGTATAAATATTTTTGTACCAATAGGTCCTTTCCCCTTTTTAAAAAATCTCTTTGTGGGCAGCTAGGTGGCACAGTGGATAAAGCACTGGCCTTGGATTCAGGAGGACCTGAGTTCAAATCCAACTTCAGACACTTGACACTTAGTAGCTGTATGACCCTGGGCAAGTCACTTAACCCTCATTGCCCCACCAAAAAAAAAAAAATTAAAAATCTCTTTGTGATGTAGACCTAGTAGTGGTATTGCTGGGTCAAAGAATATGCACAGTTTTACAGCCCTTTGGGCATAGTTCCAAATTGCTCTCCAGAATGGTTAGATCCAACTCTGGGTATGTTCACTAGCTGTCTCTTATGCCTGAAATGCTTTCTCTTCTCCTCTCCACCTTCTGGCTTCCTTAGATTCTCAACTAAAATCTCACTTTCTTTGAGAAGCCTTTCCCATACCTCCTTAATTTTGCTTCTTTCTATCTCCAATTTATTCTGGGTAGATCTTTTTTATATATAGTTGTTTGCATGTTGTCTCCCCCATTAGGTTGTGAGCTCCTTGAGGGAAGGGAGTGTTTTTGCCATTTTTTGTATCCCCAACACTTAACACAGTGCCTAGAATTTAATAGACAATAAATGCTTGCTCACTGTGCAGCAATTTTCCATCTTTTATTCATCTTTAAATGCCCACAGGATGACTTTTCTTAATTGGGTCTTTTGCCAGGCTTTCTTTAAACCAGTTTTTCTTTCCATTGCCTCTCATTATTTTATGAGCTCATAATCTTTAACCAATCTTAAGGTGTCACAAGCAACTTTGCAAGGTGTTGCTTTTGTCCTATCTATTTTGCAAGTATTTTCACCCTTTTCTTTTCTTTAATCTAATCTGTATTTTATCAGTGTAAGAAATTCCATGAAGAACTTTCTTTTCTGATGCAGATCAACCTTTTCTCTGCAATTTATATGTTTTGAGATTTGCATGGGGCACTCAAAGATTAAGTGACTTGCCAGGAGTAAAGCATCCAGTTATGTCAGAGTCAGGATTCAAGACTTTACTGCAGGTCTAGGTTCCTATCCAATGATGCAATGCTGCCTCAGCTTGGTAAGTTGATTCTTTGCTGGATAAGGCAAATTTTTAAGGTCTTTTTGGCCTCCTTCCTCTGGGAATTGATACAAATTGCTTAATTTCTATATGAAACTTCCATAGTAGCTGTGAATATCCTTTCTTCAAACCAGTTCCCATTTTTAGCATCAACAACTGGTTTAAATAGAAGAGATTCCAGTGTTTTAATCATATACCATATATTTTTCTCATTTTTATTCTTTCCCCTTGCTTTCTATTTCTATTATTGTTGGCCTTTGCTTCTTTTGATATGGGTATGGGAGATATTGCCCTGAGGACATCTCTCATTTCTTTATCTTTTCAGGATTCTTCCCATGTTTATTTTCTTTAGTAACATTTACTTCTATAAGCACCTACCACGGTTAATGTTATAGTCCACTTCTAGTCCAGATGTGTTGCCTGTTACCGTATACACATAGCTAATTCATTCATTCAGTTAATAAATATTTATTAATCACCTGCTATGTAGGAGAAACTGTGCTAAGCTCTGAGGATAGAAAGAAAAGTAAAATATAGTTCTTGTTCAGTTGGGACCAAATTTGGGGTTTACTTGGCAAAGATACAGGAGTGTTTTGCCATTTCCTTCTCCAGTTTATTTTACAGTTGGGGAAATTGGGGCAAATAGGGTGAAGTGACTTGCCCAAGGTCACCCAGGTAGTAAGTGTCTGAGGCCAGATCTGAAGTCAGGAAGATGTCTTACCAACTCCAAGCCCAGCACTCTATCCACTTTGCCATCTCTCTGCCCTATTCTCAAAGAAAGTATTCATGATTGTATAGTGTGAAAATGCTATGTACTCTTATTCCTTACTCTAAATGTGGATTTTGCAATTTTTTTTTTACCATCCTTTCCTTTGCCCACCTTTTAGGCATCAATGCATATCTTGATTAAATTTGTAGGGCCTGCCAAAACCTTCATAGATATTCTCTGTAACAGATGTAGGTTCATAAATTTCACATGTATATTTCTTATATTTTTACTGCATTTATTATAGGCATCTCAAACTCTGTAGAACAACTCATTATCTCTCCCCCACCAAAAAAAATCCCTCTCACAAGCTTTCCAATTTCTATCAGACACCACCATCCTAACAGTCTTGTAGGTTCATAACTTCAATGTTAATTGTTGACTCCTCATTTGTATTCAACCCTAATATTCAATTCATTGCTGGATCATTTTGTTTATACTTTCACACTTCTCATATCCATCCCCTTTTCTCCACTCACACAGTCAGCACCCTCGTTCAGATCCTCGTTTTTTCTCCTCTGGATGATTGTAATGTAGTGTAAATATAGTGAAAAGAAATAGTGGCTTCTTTGCTCACTCCAGTTGGTTCTCCATAGAGCTATTCCAAAAACAGATCTGATGATTTCACTCCCCTATTTAAAGCCTTTCACAACCTGGCCCCACCCTGTTCTTTCAGCCTTATTATTCATGACATCCCACCACACACACAATGTTCCAGCCAGACCAGCCTGCTGACTGCTCCTCACACAGGACACTCTATCTCTATGCCTTTGTGTTGCCTATCTTTCAGGTCTACAAGACATTCCTTCCTGACTTCTGTCTTTTAGAATACCTACCTCCCTTCAAGGCTAAGCTCAAATACTTTATTCTGCCTACATCCTTTCTTGCTCCTTTCTTGTCTGAATTTTCAGACAAGATAAAATCAACTCCACCAGCTACTTTATTTTTGCCTGGAAAAACCTATCCTCCATCTTTCCAGTTCACTACAACTTTCTTTTGTCTTCTGGTTTCATTTCAAGCAAGAGTGTCAAGACTGATACAATCAAGTTCTACAAGGGTATGTGTCCTCTTATGGTCATTTGACAAGTATCTCACACTCCAGTATCAACCATGAGGTTTTAATGTTTGTAGATTATCTAAAAACTGTGTGGTTCTCATACTCATCATTACCAAACTAGAAGAGGGCACACAAGAATGAGGGCCATTTTGTCTTTCTCTTTGTTTTATGGGGTGCATGGCCAAAGAATTTAATCCTCAAATGGCCAGCCTACTAGTCGTAAGCTTCTCTCTACTTAAGCTAGGTTAATTCTTGGAAGGTTGACATGTTGTATTAGTAGAATTCTTCTTGAAGCCTTTTCTTTTTTTTTTTTTTGGTGGGGCAATGAGGTTTAAGTGGCTTCCCCAGGGTCACATAGCTGGTAAATTTCAAGTGTCTGAGGCTGGATTTTAACTCAAGTCCTCCTGATTCCAGGGCTGGTGTTTTATCTACTGCACCACCTAGCTGCCCCCTTGAAGCCTTTTCAAAAGAATAAAGTCTGGGGCAGCTAGGTGGCGCAGTGGATAGAGCACCAGCCCTGGATTCAGGAGGACATGAGTTCAAATCCGGCCTCAGACGCTTGACACTTAACTCAGAATAGGACTTTCTGAGGAATTTTACATTTATACCTATTAAATTTAATTTTATTACCATCTCTGAAACATGCTAGCTATGTGACCCTGGTCAAGTAGCTTAACTTGTTAATACTCCCAGGTAACTCTTTCAGGCCATGAGGTCCAGAGTAGTTGCTGATCTGCATTAGCAAAAGGATTTTCCACACTGGAAATTCCCAGTACAAATTTGGTCCCTTCGAAAATTCATCCTATTAGATTTGACTCATCAGCCTAGCTTATTGAGATCTTTTTAGACGCTTCCTTCAATATCCCTCCCTTCATGTCATCTCCACCAGCCACTCATCACCAACTTTTTCAGCTATGTGAGATCTAGGAGGTATAGTACCAAAAGTGATAGAACTAACTGGTAGACCTAGAATGGGACATAGAACAATACCTCTATTTTTTTTTGTTGTTTGTTTTTCCTTATTAAAAGCTAGGAATTTAAATAAAAAATTGCTCTTTGTTTTGTATAGTCATTTGATCTTTTTGTTGTTGCTGACAGTCATTAAGGTTATGGAGTTTATGGTGTATGGAGCTCCGCAAAAATGATGCTATCCAGACTTGTGGCACAGTAGAAGGAGTGTTGGTTTGGAAATAGTAAGACCTCTGACACTTGCTGCCTGCACAATCTTGAACATGTCACATTGTTTCCCTCCAATAAAATGTAGGTTCCACAGGGAAGAGACTGTTTAATTTTTGTCTTTGCTTCCCTATGGGGATTGAGGTAGATGGCCCCTTTCCTTTTTCCTTTTCTTCCAGATCTAAACCTACAATCTGGGTTTTGGGATATTTTAGTAGCAAGGACAGGCACCTGTTGTACAAGTGGAAACTATAAGAATTCTGGTTACCCTGAGGATGTGGATGGTGGGGAGATACTGCAGCACCTGTTGGTTGCTGGGCAGGGACGCTTGATTTGCATCGCTTAGAAGGGACAAGAGAAGGTACTTCAAAGAATTTTGATTACCGAAGGCAAAGTTCCAAGAGCTCCTGGCTTTTCTAACTGAGGAAATTCAGGAGACAGCTTCAGAAGATTAAAGTCCAAGGGACATCAGATAGATGAGCTTGGTGCTGACCCTTGGGGTTTGAGGGAACCTGGCAGTAAAGACATAATGCTGTAGAGGATCATAGATTTAGAGCTAGAAGAGACCTGAGAAGCCATGAAGTCCAATCTCCTCATTTTACAGATGAAGAAACAGAGGCAAGTGACTTATCCAGAGTCCCATAGCTAGTATGTGTCTGAAGCAGGATTCGAATCCAGGTCTTCCTGAGTCCAATACTCTACCCACTTTATCACATAGTCTGTCAAGGCAAGTTGCTAGCTATGTAAGGATGTACCAACCAAATGATTAAGCCAGAAAAAATATAGGGCAGAAGGTGGGTCAGGCCTCTTCCTTCAAGATCTAATTTTAGCTTTTCTTGCATTGCAGTCAGCTAGTTGTTAATAGCTAGACACCATAAACTTCCAGATCTCTAAGGCATTTTGAAATTCACCATAAACCCAGAGCCAAACCTTTGAGAACATGGGAGGGAATTGGGTAAGTAGAGAAGCCAGAATAGATGCCAGGGTCAAATAGTCATCCTTCCTGCAGAGCTCAGGGATCTGGATGGGCAAATGCATATGGGCAAGTATTGATGATCTATATAGGTACTACACACATGAGAAAGGATAGACTAGTCATAAAATCCAGGTGATCCACAGAATAGCAGGAATATGGAGAGGCAGATGCAAACTAGGAACATTACTAAGGAAGATCCTCTGAGGCCAGAGTTTCTTATATAGTCCCAATTCAGAGACAGAACTGAAGCCAAAAGTTAGGTGACACTGAGTGCACAGATCTCCATCTTACCTGAGTAAAGAGTGAGAAGGGGTCAATCTGTTCTCAACAGTTTGCTTGGTTACTATAAATCAAATTTTTAAGGATGGATAAGATTTTAGCAGGAAGTAGGAGTGAGAAAGGATATCCTAGTTATAAGGAACAACCTGGGCAAAGGCATTGAAATGGGTATATTTCAGAGACTGGAAGGCCAATTTGAGGGAAGCCCAGAGTACATGGTACATGTGAAATAAGGCTTGAAAAGGAGAACTGAGGAGAGGTTGTGAAAGACCCTGAATGACAAAGTGAAGAAGTTTGAATTTCACTTGGTAGGCAATAGGGAACAACTAAAGATTTTTGAGTACAGGAATGACATGACCAGATCTTTGCTCAAGCAAAGTTGATTTGGCATCCATGTGAAGAATAGATTAGAGAGAGAAGATAGTGGAGATGGGAAGACCTGTTGGGATGCCACTAGAGTATTCTAGAAAAATAGTAATATGGGTCTATACATTATGATAATGACTGAAGAAATAAATAAGAGAAGGCAAACATAAGAGAGAGACTGGAATTTGAATTATAAGGACTTAGCAAGTGCTAGAGATGAGAAATGAGGGATAAGGAAGAGTCTAAGATGTCAATGAGGTTTCAATAATGGGTGTTCTTATTTCAAGGAGCAAATTCCAGGGGTTGGAAAAGTAATAAGTCATTTCTACCTTTTTCCAGTTTTTAGGAGAAGAATTCTCTAAACTATTAGTGATGTAATAAATGTTGCTTCCATGCCAATAGAGGGTGAAAACAAAACCAAATGCACAATCCATGTTTTTTTTTCTAGCTTTCAGTCAGCCATATTAGGCAAAGCACAGTTGTTTTCCCTATTCAACCAAAAGATTCCAAAAAGATGCATGTTAGTGCAGAGAAAACACAACATACCACAGTTATTTTCTCCCTGAAAGGTAAAGGCAGTTAGGACAGATATTTCTCTTTCCCATTCACTGTGGGCCTGTATTTTCCAAACAACTCATAAGCTCCAGATGTCCTGGACATCCAGGACCTGGCCCTTAGTAGTCCTTCCAGGTTCAAGATGATCCTACCAAGTGCTCTTCTCCTCTGAGGAGTAAATTGTTTCAGAAATTACTATCTGCCAATCAGCAGGCATCCAACTTTGGTATCTTACAATTCCCAAACTCATGAGGTTAATACCATGGTTGGAAATGTCCATTTATCAGTATTGCTAGTTACTGGCCTGACTCGGGGAAGAAAACAGAAAGCAGAATAAGGTGACCAGGGCCTCAAGCTCATCTAGTCAAGCATATGTTCTCACTTTCATGAACTTTTTGCCGTCATCCTTCCCCATCTCCTTTTGGAAGTCCAAGATAGAGAAAGTATTTTGTGTATCCCTAAAGAAAGGTTGGAACAGTTTCTCCTCATAACTCACAGAGTAGACGGCTTTTCCTGACTCAGTTGCCAATTATCTTTGCTGCCAAGACACGTGTCCCATAGAAAGGAACTGGAGTACATAGCCTATTTGATACGATGGTCCTAAATAGAACAAATCAAAGAGTTCCCCTATTTCCCCATAGAACTGGGTCCTGAATTGAATATTATGAAAGGGGGTGGTTAGATAGGCATTGGGAAATCATGAAGTTACTTTAAAGGCTCAAGCTTATATCTGAATCAAGAGACCATTTTTTTTCACAATAGATAAAGGCTCAAAGTCAAGAACCACCACTTAAAATTCCCAATCATTGAATATGGGAAATATAAAGTCCCTGTTGGTCAGAAGCAGTCTGAGCAAAGAATGTCCTCATAAACCCATATGAGCCCAAAAGATAGCTGGTCATCTGGAGAGGGCAAAAGGATAACTCCTAGATAGCATAGGTATTCTTATGTCAAGAGAATTAAGGGAAGGCCTCAAGTACATTGGGAGAAGCTCCCTGTGTCTGACTTATGGGAGGACATGGACAAGAGCCAGACAGGATGCTACAGGTGGTGTTGAGTCAACTTCATGGGTTGCAATTGGGCAAGTCACCTTTACTTCTCTGGACCTCAGTTTCTTTTTCTCTCTTTTTTTTTTTGTCAGGGCAATGAGGGTTAAGTGACTTGCTCAGGGTCACACAGCTAGTAAGTGTCAAGTGTTTGAGGCTGGACTTGAACTCAAGTCCTCCTGAATCCAGGGCTGGTGCTTTATCCACTGTGCCACCTGGCTGCCCCCTCAATTTCTTCTAATATGATAATATGAAATACAGGTTTGGACTAGATGATCTTTAAGGTCCCTTCCAGAGCTAAATCTATTATCTTATCTTGCATCTGTTGTTGTCATTTTTCATTTTCATCTGATTCCTCGTGACCTCATTTTGGGGTTTTCTTGGCAAAGATACTGCAGTGGTTTGCCATTTCCTTTTCCAGCTCATTTTACAGATGAGGAAACTAAGGCAAACCAAATGAAGTGACTTGCCCAGGGTCACACAACTAGAAAGTATCTGCGGCCAGATTTGAACTCAGGAAGATGAGTCTTCCTTACTCCAGGTCCAGCATTCTATCCACTGCCCTAGTTAGCTGCCCTTATCTCATATATAGTATGAGCTAGTTGACCATGACTGTTTGTCAAGAGTGTTGTAGAGAGCATTTACGCATCAGGCAAGAAGCTGGGCTAATTGACCTCTATGAGCCTTCATAAGGTTTTATGATTCTTTGAAAAAGAAGGCTTTCTTCTCAGGAAATTCCTCTTCCAAAAAGAAAAAAAGCCCTCCTAAATTCTAAGAAGGCAAACAAAATCAGTGTAAGTTAAATATTTAATTAATGTTTATTATAGCAACCACATGAGATTTAAGTCATATCTGTGATACACTAGAGCCCTATTTGATCCATGTGTACACTAAAGAGTACATTAGGGCCCCTTTTCATGATCAGTGTGTAGAATAAATGGAGCTCATTTTATAGGGAGGTGTTAGAGTGTAATTTTATTGTTTTTGTTATTATGGAGGTATCCCAGTCACATCAGTGCTTCTGTCCATAGTTGGCCATATCTGTGGTCTGTTTGAAGACATAGTGATTAGTCAGGAACACAGCCCCAAATCACGGCATTTTTCTTAAGAGAAAATACCTTGGGGCAGCTAGGTGGCGCAGTGGATAAAGCACCAACCTTGGATACAGGAGGACCTGAGTGCAAATCCAGCCTCAGATACTTGACACTTACTAGCTGTGTGACCCAGGGCAAGTCACTTAACCCTCATTGCCCCGCAGAGAGAGAGAGGGAGAGAGAGAGAGAGAGAGAGAGAGAGAGAGAGAGAGAGAGAGAGAGAGAGAGAGAGAGAGAGCACCCTTCCTTTTAGGATGTGGTTTCCCTGGAGGGGCCAAAAGCAGACACAGTCCTGAGGTACCTTTTCACAACTCAGATAGATCACTGAAGAATGCAGGAGCAGGATTTAAACTCATTTTATATGTTTTCTGTTTTAATATTCAGAGGAAAAATATATAAAAAGATGGATGTTTGCAAATCTAGTATGCTAGCTCCTATTCCTATCCCTGTTTTAAATATTTAGATGGCCATCACACAAAACAAGAAAACTTTGATGTTCAGGCAAAGTATGATATTTGTCGATCGGGTATGCTAGTTACAAACAAAATTTTTTTTTCCCTTGAAAATAAATTTGTATTGAAATGAAAATTTTGTCTTGACTTCTTTGTTGCTATATTTCACACCCTAATGTTGCAATTTTGTATGTGTTTTAAGGAAAAACCAGCAAGTCACAGTAGCAGTCATCCCTCCAGGATATCTACAAGTAGAACAGCCCCTACTAAGGTAAGTGCCATTTCTTTATTGTATATGTCATTGTGTCCTGGAAAATCCTAAAGATGATATCATATGTCTGTCATGGGGGAAGAGGTAAAAGTTTCTAGAAAAGTTAAAAAAAAAGATTCTTGATGTTGGTTTAATCTACCTATTTATTATGCAATGCCTGTACCCATATACTGGTGTTAGCATTGGGTTACTGCACATGCAAGCAGAACAGAAATCTAGTTAGCTCCTTTTTTCATAAAGTGCTTACATCTTATGGTATGACTAGCTTTTTGATGCTTTTCAGCTTTGAGGCCAATAGGTGGCTTCACATAGGTAAGTAGGTGATAACAGTGGATAGAGTGCTGAGCCTGGAGTCAGTTCCTTCTACTCCACCACTCTACTTCTCATACAAAGAAAGCTCAATGACACAGTAAAAAGAGCATCAGACTTTGGGGTTAGGGTTAGGGTAAGAGTTAGGAAGTCCGGAGTTCAAGGCTGGCTTCAGATACTTACTAGTTCTATGACCCTGGGAAAGTCACTTAATGTATGTTTGCCTCAGTTTCTTTCTTTGTAAAATGAGTGTAATAAAAGAATCTATCTTCCAGGGGTTTTGTGAGAATATTAGCACAGTGTCTGGCACATGGTAGGCATTTAATAAATATTTGTTCCCTTCCTTTTCCCCACGACCCAATCAAAATTATGAGTTCCTCTTTCTCTTTCTTTCTTTCTTTCTTTCTTTCTTCAGGCAATGAGGATTAAGTGACTTGCCCAGGGTCACACAGCTAGTAAGTGTCAAGTGTCTGAGGCTGGATTTGAATTCAGGTCCTCCTGAATACAGGGGTGGTGCTTTATTCAGTGCGCCACCTAGCTGGTATAAAATAAGAATAAGAAAAATTAAAGGAATACTTCACCTGGAACTTTCTCCTAGTATGGGAGGATATAAGATGCTTATCTTTTGTTTTGGAACATTATGAAACAAATTATAAGCTTTAACTTGATCAAAAGTTATATAAATACTATAGGACACAGTGTCATTTGTAATCTATCATATAAAAATTTCTCATGTACCATGTGAAGATCCTCAAAATAAGAAACATTTGAAACATGATTTTGTCTTCATTGAAATATTAATTGTCAAACCAGGTAATTAATTACATAAGCTTAACATACAAGAGGTGATTAATCAACAAACAGTTTTTAAGCACAGACTCTGGACAAGGCACTGTGCCAGACACTGCAGATACTAGTTCAAAGAATGAAACAGGCCCTGCTTCTAAGGAGCTCATAAATTAGTGGTGACAAGTAGATCTATAAGGAGATGCAACTTAAATATGAAGTGAATAAATAGAAAATAGTTAAATACAAGATAGTTTGGGAAATAAGACACTGACATTTGGGAGATTTGGAAAGGCTTCATTATTAAAGGAAGAGATAGATTCTATAAGATAGAAGGAAGATATACAGGAGAGCCAGTGCAAAGGCATGGAGGTGGGAGACAGAGTGTCATGCAAAAGAACCCAGAGAAGGCTTTGGAGTCAAGGAAATCTAGATTCAAATGATGACTCTGACATATACAGACCGTATGGCCTTGGACAAGTCACTTAAACTCTCAGTGCTCCAGGCAGTTCTCCAAGAAATTATATTTCAGCAGAAGTGCCTGTCTACATTGATAGAAAGAGATTACTCACTAGGAGTTTCTTATCCTAGGAAAATCAGAGGTCAGGTCCCAATTTTTTTCAAGTTTTATCACATTAAAAAAATGCCCTATGGGGCAGCTAGGTGGTACAGTAGATAAAGCACTGGCCCTGGATTCAGGAGGACTTGAGTTCAAATCTGGCCTCAGACATTTGAAACTTACTAGCTATGTGACCCTGGGCAAGTCACTTAACCTTCATGGCCCCGCAAAAAAACAAACAAAACAACAACAACAGAAAATCCCTCTTTCAGCCTTAAGATTTCCCAGTGTATCCAAGCCCATACGAATGCTAACCCTACTTCAGGAAAGCTCATATACAATCTTTCGGGAGAAAAAATTATTATAAAATGAGTTTCCTATGCTCTAATGACCTTTTGCATTCATCAGTTTTTAAAAACAACAGATCTAATTACTACATCAACTCTCAGTTGTTTATTTTATTTTATTTTTGTTTTTTGGTGAGGCAGTTGGAGTTGAATGACTTGCCCAGGGTCACACAGCTAGTAAGTGTCAAGTGTCTGAGGCTGGATTTGAACTAAGATCCTCCTGAATCCAGGGCCAGTGCTCTATCCACTGCGCCACCTCAGTTGTTTATTTTATAAGAAAGGACAATGAAGTCTAGAAGGTTAAATAGCTCACTAATGTCAAAATAGTAAGATTGAGGATTTGAACCCAGGTCCAGGAAATGATAGTTTCACTATAATCTTCCCTCATCATAATCATCATCATAATAATAGCATTACATAGTGCTTTAAGGTTTAGACAGTACTTTATACATATTATTCCAGTTGATCACAGTAACCATGCAGGGTAGGTGTTATTATTATCCACATTTTACAGATGAGGAAGTGGAGGCTTAGAGAGGTTAAGTGACTTGTCCAGAGTCACACAGCTAGTAAGTGTCTGCGGCAGGGTTCAAACTCCTGACTGCATGTCTAGCAGTCTATGCATTGTGCCACCTACAGAACTCAGCCATCTGGTAGACCATCCACTAGGCCGTCCCGCTGTGTTCAGTTCTGGGCACTGCAGTTAAAAAAGGACATCAAAAACTAAAAAGTGTCCAGAGAAGGACAAGCAAGAAGGTGAAGATTCTTGAGCCCATGAGGTATGAGGACTGGTTAAAGGAAGTAGCCATGTTTTACCTGGAGAAAAGAAGACTCAGGTTGGGGCATGACTGCTGTCTCCTAGCATTTGAAGGGCTGTCCTGTGGCCCCAGAGGCCAGAAGCAGGAGTAATGAGTAGAAGCTATGAAGAGGTTATTTTAAGGTTTTTTTGTTTTTTGGTTTTTTGTTTTTGGTTTTTTTTGCGGGGCAATGGGGGTTAAGTGACTTGCCCAGGGTCACACAGCTAGTAAGTGTCAAGTGTCTGAGGCCGGATTTGAACTCAGGTACTCCTGAATCCAGGGCTGGTGCTCTATCCACTACGCCACCCAGCTGCCCCTATGAAGAGGTTATTTTAGATGTGACGTCAGGAAAAACTTCCTAATTATCAGAGCTATCTCAAAGTGGAATGGCCTACCTTGTAATGTGGGGTGGATGAAGAGACTACTTGTTGGGCTGATTTGAATGGGGTATATTTATATTTATATTTATAAATTTATTGATTTATATTTATATTTATATTGGGGTACATTTATATTGGGGTTGGTCTGGATGGCCACTGAGGTCCCTTCCAACCCTTAAATTCTGTCATTTTATGATGTTCATGAATCTCTCTGGGCCTCAGTTTCCTCATATGTAAAGTTATTAGGGGTATTACTGTGAGACTCAGGTGTTATAATCTATGTACAGCCCCTTGAAAACCTTAAAGTTCTCTATAAATTGCACTGGCATTTTCATTCATGCAGTCAAAATTTATAGAGTAACTCTTATATGCCTAGAATTCTTTGAGGCCCAATGTTTTGGTTTTGTTTTATTTTTTAACAGTTGCTTCCTTTTTCTTTTTCTTTTTCTTTTGTTTTTGTTTTTTGGTGGGGCAATGAAGATTAAGTGACTTGCTCAGGGTCACACAACTTGTAAGTGTCAAGTATCTGAGGTCAGATTTGAACTCAGGTCCTCCTGAATCTAGGGCCAGTGCTTTATCCACTGCGCCACCTAGCTGCCCCTTTTTTAGGCCTGATATAAAACACAAAGATGAAACGTTGGTTTCATAACTCCCTCCTGGGAGTTATGGAATCTTCCACAGCATTCCCTCAAAGATGGTAATGATCAATTCTTTACATTGAAAATGGGGAGGAGGAAGGATTTTAATTTAAATAAACAACAGAAGATATACATAATCAGTTGGTATAGAATTACAGATGTAATCATAGTTTTTTTGGGGGGAAATCGGCTTTCCCACATATCCCCCCCCATCAATTTTATTCATCCTGTGGGTAAGCAGCAATAATCTGGAGAGATCATCAATAAACATTAATCAATCAACAAACATTTATCAACCACTATGTGTTAGAAACTTTGATAAATGCTGGGATACACAAAGAGGCAAAAGACAGTCCCTGCCTTCAAGGGAGCTTACAATCTAATGGGGAAGACAACATGCAAACAAAAATGTACAGACAAGCTATATACAAGATAAATAGGAGATAATTAACAGAGGGAAGGTACTAGAATTAAGAAGGGATGGGGAAGGCTTCCTACATATGGTAGGATATTAGTTGGGACTTAAAGGAAACTGGGAAGATTGGTATTCGGAGTAGAAGAGAGAGAGCTTTCCAGATATGAGGGACAATGAGAGAAAATACCCAGAGCCAAAAGATGGAGTGTCTTGTTTGGGGAACAGCCAGAAGGCTAGTGTCACTGGACTGAAGAGTACATACTGGGGAGTAATGCATAAGAAGACTGGACAGGTAGCAGGGAGCCAGGTTATGAAGGACTTTGAATGACAAATAGAGCATTTTGTATTTGCTACTGAACGGATCAGAAACCACTGGAGTTTATTGATTATGTGTGGGGGAAGGGAGGGGCATGGTTAGACCTGTGCTTCAGGAAGATCACTTTAGTGGCTGAGTGGAGGATGGATTGAAGTGGGGAAAGAGTTGAGGCAAGAAGACCCACTAGCAGGTTATGGCAATAGAGGTGTGACGTTGATGAGGGCTTGCAAATGTCCTCAGTTTTTTTCTGTAAATATGAAGCAAGATTCTCAGCTGAGAGGGTGGGGAGAGGGGGGAATCATGGGAGGTTTGAAGAGGTATGAAAAGGTCTGTGGAGAGTGGGATAATGAGTTGATAAGGGAGTTCTAGAAGGATTGCCCGGCAGCAGTGAGGGCTCATTTGAGGTTATGTAACAAATTTGTAGTGGACCCAGAGGCCATTGTTCCATCTGTTAGCTAAAGTCTGAGAAGTCATATGCCAAGATGAGGCAAGATCTTACATTTAGAAATAGCCTGAATTTAAAAGTATATGATTTAGTGTTTCTGAAAAACTTTTGATACTTCAGGTGATTTGTGATTTTATTAATGTGGGCATGCCCTCTACCAACAAAGATCTTTTTTTAATGCATGAATAGATAATTAATGGGTATGGTGTTTTTATTTTTGTTTATTTTAATTATACCAGACCCTCGGTACTTCTGCAGTATAGGTATAAGAGCTGGATTTCAACGAGCATAAAAAGTGAGGAAGAGAAAGTCTGTTCCATAATAATTCAATTTACTAACAATGTATCTTTATTAATGTTAGTCATTCACATTTGGGAAAAATCCCAAATGAAACATTATTTGTATTTCAATGGCCAAGTAGAGATTGGAATTTCCCAAATCTTTATTCTTTAGGATTGAGCTGTCTCTAATTTTCCCCTCCCCTTTTGTGTAGAAAGCTTAATACAGAAAAAGGAAAACAGGGGCAACACCACACTGGAGAACAGCTCTTTAATTTGTAAGAGAAAATCCACTGGCCCAAGATTACTCAACTAGAGTCTGACCTTGATACTCAAGAGAGAACATCCCTCAAACAGGTGGAGAAGAAAGAAAAACAACACTAGGTGGCAGAGTGGATGGAGTTTTAGGGGTGGAGTCCAAAACACCGGAGTCCAAATCCTGTTTTCCACAATTACTAGCTGTGGGACCCCAGAAAGTCACTTAAATTCTCTTAGGCTCTGTTTCCTCATTGGCAAAGTGGAGATAATAATGGCACCTACTTGACAGGTTTGGGGTGAACCTTTATATAAGGTTATTAAGCCTTAAAGTCCTATATAAATGTTAGCCATGATTATCATCATCATTAGTTGTTATTATAAGAACAAACACTCCAGTGGAGAAACAATGTTACATTTTGAAAATATTGAGTCATACATTGCCAGTTGCTGTTCCTTATACTAGCTTTGCCCCTGACAAACTTGAGACCACCCTCCTTTGTTCAGTCTGTAAAGACATTTTATGTGGTTATGGAGTATGGAGCTTGGAGTCACAGGACCTGGGTTCAGATTCTAGCGCTGTATAGCTCTGCGTAATCTTTTTTTTTGCAGTGCAGTGAGGGTTAAGTGACTTGCCCAGGGTCACACAGCTAGTAAGTGTCAAGTGTCTGAGGCTGGATTTGAACTCAGGTCCTCCTGAATCCAGGGCCAGTGCTCTCTCCACTGCGTCACCTAGCTGCCCCAGCTCTGTGTAATCTTAACCTCTCTAGCCCTCAGTTTCTTTCTCTGTCAAATAGCTACAATGTATGACTACAGAAATTATCCTTCACTATCCTGTCCCCTCCTTCCCTTTGCCTTCCCCAAATTGAATTGGAGAGTCAGACTAGCTTCTGACAAAAAATAAAAAATTCCCAGTGATTAATTGTTCATTATTTATGAATGAGTCTGTAAATACCTATCCCCACCATAGGTAGATCATGGAGGAAGGGAATAGGGAGGGTGTGGAGTAAAGGCAGAGTAATCCCTAATAGGGCCTGGGGAAATGTGACTAGATGGCTCTTCTGTGCCCATTCTCCCTACCCCTCCGGCCCCCTAAAAAAGATGTAACAACAGGCAACCTGCAGCCCGTGAGATTTGCATCCTACTCTGGACCTTGTGGGTTTACTTGTGGTTTCTTGTATATAATCGGAGCTGCTTTGGATCAGTCACTGCCCACTCCCAACCTCCCAGGGCATCTCTGCATGTCCTACTTTTGCTCTAAGCAGCCAGATTATCTGCATTAGGTGATATGTTTCCACAGGCATGACAATATAAAAATTTGTAACTGAGTATTTATAGCAACTCTTATGACAAATCAGTCAAGTCTATCCATGCACTCCTCTTCCCAGAAAGAAACTTGTGTGTGGGACTCCGTGGTAAAAGGAGGTGGGGCCACTTAGAGGCAGCAGGGCGGAACCACATACGTAAGGTACCCTCGGGACCAGCTGTGTCCTATCAAAGGGAGAAGGGTTGGGCAGTGACTCTGTCAAAACGGAAACCACGACTAGGCTCCTCTGAAAGCAAAAAATGAAAACGTCCGGAAAATAAAGCTCTCTGAAATACAGGGAGCTGACATTCAGCGTGGCTCAGGCTTCCTGCAGAAAGTGAGTACGGCTTTGGGGCTGCTTCCTTTTTCCCTGCTATGCCATCTCCAAATTAGAGTCACTTGGCCCTGGCAGCCTTTCCCCCTTCGCCTCTGCCTTCCCTGACTGCTTGAGAGATGTGACTTTCTACTGAGCTGTAGAAAGGTTGCTCTGTGGGTGATTTGGAAGTTTAAATAGGGTCTCTCCCCTCCTCCCCTCTCCCCCTCTCCCCCTTCTCCCCTCCTCCCCTCTAACTAGTGAAGCTAGCTCTTCAGTTGGGAATGCAGATGATGATCGAGACAGAAGGGGTAGGATTACCCAGCAGGGCATCTGTATGACCTAAGCAAAATTCTGAAAGAAAGAAATACATAGTGGTCCTGTAGAATTTACCTTGAACTTTATTGTTATGTTAAATCGAATTTGTCTTTACTTTAAATACCATAATTTGGACAAATGAGCATAAAATTTCATAGAGGGGAGAGCACAGTGAAAAGACCCCAGGGTTTGTCCTCAGATGCACAGTTTGTGTCTTGCCTTTGCTGCTGATCATCTGGGTGACCTTGGCCATCATTTCACCTCTCTCTGCCTCAGTTTCCTCTTCTGTGAAATGCGATAAGCTCTGAGGCCTATTCTTAGCTCTAACATTCTTTGATCATGATGTACCTAGTATTGCATAGACAGGGTGTGGTATCCCTCAAAGGAAATCTTTTGTTGTGACATCTATACTCAGTTGCCATATACTCCTCGATACTCCAGTAGAAAGAGTACCACATTAAGTTTTGATAGGTCCTAGTCTTCCCAAAGCTCAGTGTTTCCACTCTAGTTAAGTAAGATTACCAGAAATATTGTAAGATATATTGTATGCTTATCCCCATTTGACAGGTATGGGAACTGAGCCACAGAGTATTTGAGTGACTTGCCTAGGGTCACACAGGTCTTCAGGGAATAAAAAGAGACCTACAGACCAAATCTCTGCCCAGCAAGTCATTCCTTTAGTCACCAAATTATGGAGTCATGAGATTTAGAGACCACCTAGTCCCACTACCTCATTTTTCACATGAGGAAACTAAGGCCCAGAGAGTGGCTTGTTCAAGGATTGGAATCTGGGTCCCTTGTTTTGGTAATCTGAGGACCAATCATTTGCTCAATCCAGAACTATCTATATCCTACCATGCTGCCTCTTTATACTGATTTCCTATCAATACCAATGAAACAGTGTACAGAAATACATAGCAGTAGGTTTATGGAGTTTTCTCCAATTCTACTGCTTAGTCAACCCCTGCATTGCAGTGGGGCCCTTCTTGCCAACAGAGTGCTGTTTATTTTGTAGTAAACAAAAAGGAAATGGTCATTCCTAAAATTTTGCTTGGAGACACAGCAATTGAATTTGTAATGGTGAATCTTCTCATTATAAGGCTGGAGGCATGGCGATGGATGGGAGGGAGTGTTTTGCTTGGCATACTGATATAGGGGAGAAACTGTTTTCCCCCTTTGCAAAATCATGCATCCCTAAAGAAAAAATTAAGTTTTTCTGTCTCCAGATTGATGGAGTAAATGCTCTGACAAGATGGGAGTAGGAATTAGTATGAATGTAGCAACACTTTCCAACTTGTTAGTAAACCCTCTATTGAGTTATGTAGTTTGTGGCATTTAATAGGCATAAATATCTTTTGTAGTTGAATAGGCTCACATAGTTGAAGAGCATATTTTGACCAAACAATGATTTCTGGAATTTTTCTTTTTTTTTCTTTTTTTTGGTTTGGCCCTCTGATTTTATATTATAGGGAACTCTCTGTGTAAAATCTGTCTCCTCTGATGAAGGACAACTTGTCGTCTTTCAATAGTATCCAACTCTTTGTGGCCCCATGAACTTTACTGACCATAGGGTTTTCTTGGCAAAGATACTGGAGTGGTTTGCCATTTCCTTCTCTAGTAGATTAAAGCATATAGAGGCTAAGTGACTTTCCCAGGGCCACACAGCTAGCAAATGTCTGAGGCCTGATTTGAATTCAGTTAATTTCAGCTGAGTCCTCACTGCAGCAAAGAGAGGGAAGGAAATTAACATTTATGTACCATCTATGATGTGCCAGGGTATATAGGGTGTTCAGGGAGGACTAGCACCTCTGGTGTGAGGGCTTGCCCAGCCCTTTTCAAGACTGCTCATTCAACTTTTGTGTCCACCTTCCCTCAACTCTCACCTGTGTCTCCAAGAAGCCATAGCATGCCCAGCAACCACACCCAGGTAAAACCCCATCTCAGCAGATGGGTAACCAACAGGCCTCAAACCTGTTGGTGAGTTAGGGTGACGTCGACCTCTGGAAGAATGGGCGGATGAGAATAATTTGTCCCAAGGGCCATGAAGTTGGCTGAGGCAGGCCTTGTGGAGCACTTAATGCTTGGTTAGATATCTGAGATGCCAAGGTAGTCCGCTGATCCCAGGCCATTGGCAGTCATCTTGACTTTTGTCTTGTTGCTGGACTTCAATGACTGGAAGAGAGAACAAGGCTGATAACTTTGTGTACCTCTGCCTTACTTAAATCCAATTCACATGCAAGTCAAGACATCACCCCCTGATGTTATTGGTCCTCTTTGAAAACAAAGATGAACCACAACTTAGGTCTTTCTGACTACAGGCCCTGTGCTCTATCCACCGAGTCCTCTAGCTATCCCTTGCAGAACTACTTGCCTGTAATATATAGTCTTGGAGAGTTATCTGTAGGGTGGAAAGGTTAAATAGTGTACTCCTTGTCATCCAGCAAGTATATGTCAAAAGCAGGACCAGAACCCAGGACTTCCTGAGTCCAAGTTACCCACTATGTTGCTTGGGCCCTACTTTGCTTATCCTATACAACCTACTAACTATATGTCATTTTCCACAGTAAAAAGTTATAGTTAATAAAATAAAATAATATTGAGAAGGCCAAAAAATGACTATTTAGAATAATATAGGTGCAGCTAGGTGGCTCAGTGGATAAAGCACTGGCCCTGGATTCAGGAGGACCTGAGTTCAAATCCAGCTTCAGACAGTTGACACTTACTAGCTGTGTGACCCTGAGCAAGTCACTTAACCCTCATTGTCCTGCAAAAATAATAGTAGTAGTAGTAGTAGTAATAATAATAATAATACAGCTATTTCATTGAATTCCATGCATCAATCATTTATAAAATTTTACCTTGTGATCTTTTCTTAAAAGTCCTTTTCAGTGTTGTATCTGAATATCAATGAGAAAACATTGATTCTCTGCCAAGCACTGTGTTAAGAAGTTGTAACCATAGTATAGGTTTTCAAAAGTTACTGCTTTAAGGGACATTACAAATTGTTAGCGTTTGTTCACTTTTTGATTCCAAATCTGCTATAACTACATTGTCACTGGGTCTATAAGTCCAAGTTATCTTCTCCTGTGCACCTGGAATGGAACCCATGACTCACCTGGGAGAGGGAATGCCTGATAAGGAAGCTCCCTCCACCAATAGAGTCAGCACTTTCTGAACTCCTCATTCATAATCTTAGAGTTGCCTGGAGCACTAAAGGGTTGTTGGAGGACTTGCCTGTGTGACAGAGGCAATGCTGGAACCCAGGTCTTCTTGACTCAGGCTTTGTACGTCCTATTCCATGCTACCTCTTGTGGCAGAGTATACCCATATATATGTGTTTTTTCACAAGTTTGGTTAGTTCACCACCACCACCACCACCTCCCCCTGCAAAAAACCCACTAGGTCCCCTTATAATTAGAGTTAAATGACCTGGGTTCAAATCCTGGCTCTGACACTTACTTGTTGTTGCTGTTGTTGTTCATTAGTTTCAGTTGTGCCTGACTGTGACCCTATTTGGGGTTGGCAACGATGCTAGAATACTTTGCTATTTCCTTCTCTAGCTCATTTTACAGATGAAGAAACTGAGGTAAACAGGGTTACGTGACTTGCTCAGGGTCACACAGCTAGGAAGTGTCAGAGGCTGGTTTTGAACTCAGGAAGATGAGTCTTCCTGACTCCAGGCCTGGGGCTCTATCCACCGTGCCACTTAGGTGCCCATGTGTACTTATAAGCAAAGTCATTTTATTTCTCTTGAGCCCAAGTTTCCTCATTTGTAAAATGAAGGTTGGGCCTGATGTTCTCTATGTCCTTTATATTATCCTCTACATATAATATGTATATTAGTCCTTTATGTAGAGTATAAAAGGTCTGACAACCATAGTGTCCTAATGCACAGGAGCTCATAAGTAAAACTTTATCCATTATATGACTCTTTGAATCCTCCACTAAAGTCCTACTGATGATTGGTCATGGTATGGAGGTGACTCTGTGTTCTCAACGGTTACATGAGCAGAGCAAAAGCTCTCATAGATTCTCCCAAGCTAGAAAAAGTTCAGGTACTGCCCAGCAATGGGTTCTATGTCCGTAGCCAAAGCCCAGTCTTGCTAAGTTTAGAGAGAAGCTCATCCCTAGAAGGCTGGGTGGTATTTCCTTGGCTACTGAAATTCATGAAATCATCAACTAAAGTGTGTGGGACTGGTGATCTGTGTAACTGGCGGTCAACTGGATGTTGGGATTGGGGGGAAACGAAGAGCAAAATGATTGCACAGCTTCAAGCCTAGGTAGCTGGAAGAATTGTAGAACCTTCTATAGAAAGACGGCATTTAGGTAATGCCAAAATAAGGATGCAGGAGTAGGAGAAAGATGAGTTCATAATCAAATAGTGGATTTTTTTAAAGCAGAAAAGTCATATTTTATTTTATTTATTTATAGTATTTTATTGACAATCTGTTGTACCAGAAATTGTTTTGACTTCAGCAGATCTGTGAGAGTAATTCTTTTGTTTTTCTCCATTAAATAAGTCTTAGCTTATAAAACATTTTGTTATATCCTGTTTCCCAGAAAGTTATTGTGGCAAAGTATAGTGCCTTTTAAATGATTTTTTGGAACTCTACCAGTTGTTTGTCTTGTCCAGAGGAGAACATGTTATTTAATTGAACTTACCCTAATTTCTGTCCAGAACACCACCATCCTTCCAGTCATCCAGGTTCTCAATTTCCAAGTCATCCTGTGTTCATGACTCTTCCTCACCCCACACATCCAATCAGTTTCCAGATCTTGTCCTTTCTACCTCCCTCCACATCTCTGGCATCTCTCCACTTCTTTCCACCCACATAGTCACCACTCCAGTTTAGGCCTTCATCACCTCTCAATGGACTATTATAACCTCCTTATGGGTTTTCTCAACTTTGATTCAATCCACAAGGCTGACAGAATGGTCTTTCCTACCATGTCGTGTCCCTACTCTATAAAGCCCAGTGCCTAGTGATTACCTCTATAGTCAAATATGAAACTCCATTGATATTTAAAGTTCTTTAGAATGTAACCCTGACCTATTTGTCCAGGCGTATTATATATGAATCCCCTATACACTCTCAGCAAGCCAGTCAAACTTTCCTTCTTACTGTCCCTTATACAAAGCATCCCCTTTCCTTTCTTCATGCTTTTGTACATGTTGTGCCCCATGCTGGGAATGCATTCCCTACTCACCTCTACATCTTAGTCTTGTCTAAGACCCAGCTTAAGTTACACTCTATACACAAGACCTTTCCTGATTCCCTCCCCACACAAACCACCTTGTATTTATTACATGTATATTTTGTATATATTTATTTAGGGAGGAGAAAGGAATCACATAGCGCGTTCTCTCTCGTGCTCTCTCTCTCTCTCTCTCTCTCTCTCTCTCTCTCTCTCACACACACACACACACACACACACACACCCTCCAACAGAACATAAGGCCCTAGATAGCATAGACTGTTCATTCTCCAGCCCCTATCCCAGTGTTTGACATATAGTGAGAGCTTATTAAATGGCTATTGAATAATTGTTTGAAGCATTTGAAGTTTTAAAAATGAATGTATTTTGAAATTTTAAAACTGTAATATGTTCCCACACTCATCTGAGTAGTTAATTTTGGGTTGTCTTCTGATTTAACAATATAAGACAAATAGCCCCCCCAAAGGTTCCAGTTAAGAGTGTATAAATTCACAAGGGAAAGCCCGATTGCCAAGCATCTCACAGATTTATATACCTGGTTTTACTGAGGGTCAAATTACACCCCATGCTCCCAGTGTAAACAGTATAATTCATTGGTTCAGGAAACTATTCGTTGAGTACCACTGTCTCCAAGGCATCAATAAAGTTTAAAATATATTTGTTTTGGGGTTAGGCCTGACTCAGAATGGTCTGGTAGGTCAGTTTCAGGCTTGAAACGAAATGAAAATATTCATCGACTGCCTTAACATTTAAGAAAAGGAGGTTTACTTAACAATATCTTGAAAAGGGGATTCATCGATGCAGCCATGAATCACTGCCCCCACTGTGGGATGGAATTTTAGGGGACTTCAGTAACCAAGCTTTAGTGCCCTTCATCAATTCAATCTCAATGATCATCACCTTTTTGAGGGAGGTGGGAATTTGGAGGGGGAGGGGGGAATAGGCTTCCCTTCTTGTCCCAAGGCATGTCATCCTTGTCTCACTTCCTTTTTCCAGTGACTCTTTTTACCCCTTAAATTCTAATCCCTCTTTTACAGAATGGAACAATGAGATCAGAGGGGTGAATGGAATCCCCAAGATCACGCAGCTTATTAGCAGCAAAACCAGGACTAAAACCTGGATCTCCTGACTCCTATGTAGTATTCTTTCCACTTCACTGTAGAACACTGAGTTCAAATCTAGAAGCCCTGGGTCTGTATTCTAGAGTTGCCACTTACAACCTGGGTAATCTTGGACAAGTCATTTCCCCTCTATAGGTCTCAGTTTTGTCATCTTTAAAATGACAGAGTTAGAATGGACAATGTTTGAGGTCACTTCCAGCTCTATATTTGTGAGCCTTTTTAATGGATGGATGGATGAATAGATAAGATAGATAGATAGATAGATAGATAGATAGATAGATAGATAGATAGATAGATAGATAGATAGATAGATAGATAGATGATAGATAGATAGATAGATAGATAGGCTAGCTAGATGGATAATGAAATTTTGAATAAATGCTTACTATGTGAAAAATACTGAGGATATAAATAGAAATGTATACAATCCCTGCTTTTGAGGCCTGTGGGACCTTTCCATCTGACTTGTAACTGAAGCCTTCCATAGGTGTTGTCTCTACCAGAGCTCCCTGGGTTATTTCCCTATTTGATCAAAATAGATTTGGGGATTATCTAATTTAGTCCTCTCACTTTTCAGAAAGAGAGGTATAATTATCTGTCCAAGATCACAAATGCAGGATTCAAACCCAGGGCCCCTGTGCTCCCCCTGCCCCACTGCTTCTATTTCTGCTAATGGCATTAATATGCACACATTTACCTAGCCTTTGAAGCTTTAGAATAATTTTTTATATCCTCCAGATCTGGCATCTGTAGTGCCTCTTGCATCTGTCCATTCCCACAGCTACCACCCCCATTCAAGCTCTTTCATTAACTTTTTTTCTTATTTTTATTTTTAATTTTTCTCAATTACGTGTAAACATATTTTTGAGTTCCAAATTTTTCTCCCACCCTCCCTTCCCTCCCCCATCCCAAGCCAACAAGCAATTTGATATAGGTTATCCATTACAATTATGTTAAACATATTTCCACATTAATCAGAACAAAAGAAACAAATGCAAGAAAGAATAAACAAGAACAATAACAAAAAAGCAACAACAAAAGTGAAAATAGTATGCTTCAGTTTTCATTCAGACTCTATAGTTCTTTTTCTGAATGTGAAGAGCATTTTCCATCATAAGTCTTTTGGCATTGTCTTGGATTATTGTATTGCTGAGAAGAGTTAAGTC
The DNA here is from genome assembly GCF_019393635.1 of Dromiciops gliroides. Taxonomy (NCBI): domain Eukaryota; kingdom Metazoa; phylum Chordata; class Mammalia; order Microbiotheria; family Microbiotheriidae; genus Dromiciops; species Dromiciops gliroides. The sequence goes on from NC_057861.1 coordinate 460,441,021, forward strand.
TATAACAGCTGATCATCACACAATGTTGTTGATACTGTCTACAATGTTCTCTTGGTTCTGCTCATTTCATTCAGCATCAATTCATCTAAGTCTTTCCAGGTTTTTCTGAAATCCATCTGCTCATCATTTCTTATAGCACAACAGTATTCCATTATATTCATATTCCACAGCTTGTTCAGCCATTCCCCAATTAATGGGCATCCCCTCATTTTCCAATTCTTTGCCACCACAAAAAAGAGCAGCTATAAATATTTTTGTACATCTTTCATTAACTTTTGCCTGGCCTATTTCAGTAGCTTCTGGACTCGTCTTCTTCCTGGCCTCTCCATCTAACCCATTCCTACACTCCCCTGATAGATTAATCTTCCTCATGCACAGCTCTTATCCCAGCTCAAAAGCCTTCTATAGTCTATCAAGGCTAAACTCCTTAGCCTAGCATAGTAGACCCTGCAGAATATGGGCCCAGCCTATTTCTCTAGCCTTATCTCGGACCACTCCCTTGTACATACTCTGTAGTATTCTCTATTCCAGTCTAACTGAACTACTCACTACTCCCACAATGTTCCACAGCTCCTTGTTTCTGCTTATTTGCATGTGATATTCCCTCCATTTAGAATAATTCTTAAAATGAGGTGCACAGGCCTGGGACCTCCCCCACCAAGGGGTCTACAAAGAGATTTCATGGGGTCCAACTTGGATGAGGAGAAAATTATGTCTTTATATTCATTAAACATTGGTTTTCATTGTAGTCTTAATGCATTTCATTTTATGCATTTAAAAACGTGATTCTGAGGAGACTTCACCAGACTGCCAAAGGGGTCCATAATACCAAAAGGCTACGTTATTATTATTATTATTATTATTATTGTCATCATCATCATCAACAACAACAACAACTAACATTTATGTAGCATTTGCTACACAAGTGCTATGCTCAGCACCTTGTAAATATCTCATTCGATCCTCATTTCAACCCTGGGAGGTAGGTGCTATTATTATCCCCATTTTACAGATGAGGAAACTGAGGCAAATAGAGGTTAAGTGTCTTGCCCAGGGCCACTTAATAGCTAGTAAGTATATGCAGCATGATTTGAAATCTGATCTATTTGATTTCAAGCCTGACACTCCATCCACTCAGCCACCTATCTACCTCTGATCTAGAAAGTCTTCTTGCTTCACCATCTCTGTCTTCTAAAATTCTGCCTTTCTCTTAAAGTCCCAGATCTAATACTATCTCTACATGAAGTCTTCCCTGAATACCTCCCTCCCCACACTCTAAGTAGATAAGCTTTTTCCTTCGCCTCTACCCCTTTGACGGGGGCAGCTAGGTAGTGCCTGAATGTAGATGAGCACTGGCCCTGAAATTGGGAGGACCCGAGTTCAAATATGACCTCAGACACTTAGTAGCTGTGTGACTCTGGGCAAGTCACTTAACTCCACTTGCCTTAAACATTCAGGGCCATCTCCAGTTGTCCTGATGTATATCTTGCCACTGGATCCAGATGTCTCTGGAGGAGAGAGGAAGGTTGGTGAGCTTGCACAGCTCCCCCTCACTTAAATCCACTTCACAGCAAGTCATGACATCACCCCAATAGTGTGGTCCTCTTCGAGACTGAAGGACACACAACACCACCTTTGACATGGCATATTTATCATACTATCTTGTATTATAATGTTTTGTATAACTACAGTTATTCAAGTATGTGTCTTTTCTTCTCTTTTATGAGGTTTCAGGGACTATGTATCTTTGTTCATTTTTGTGTGTTCAGCAACACCTGTCACATGGCCTTGTGTGAATAGTATGCTAAATAAATAGTTGTGGTTGAATTGATTTCACACATTGTATGTCATAAAGTCAAACACATAACAACTAGAAACATTTATAATAATTGAAAAGAATAAAATTATGTATTAAGTCTTCTCAAAGATAGCATCAATGTATTACATAGTTTGGTTAATCTGAGCGTATATACTATTGGTAAATATGGTTAAACTATATAATTTGGTTAATCCTAGTGCAGGAAGAAAGGAAGCATGCATTTATTAAATGCCTACAGTGTGCCAGGCCCTGTGCTAAGCTCTTTACAAATATTATTGCACTTGATCCTCACATCAACTCCCCTGGGAGGTAGTACTATTATTATCCCCATATTACAATTGAGGAAACTGAGGCAAAGGTTAAGTGATTTGCCCAGGATCACACAGCTTATAAAGAGTCTAAATCCAGACTTGAACTCCACTCTTCCCAACTCTAGGCTCAGTGCTTTATCCATTATACCACATGTCTGTCTCTTGTACTATAAAGTGTTCATATAACATAAGAATGCAGCCAAATATAGTTTAAATTTGCTAGGAAATGAATATACTATTTGTCTCAATCTCTCTCCAACCAGGCTTCCAACCTCATCATTCAACCAAACCAGCTCCCTCCAAAATTACCAGTGATCTCTTAACTGCCAAATCCAATGGCTTTTAATTGCTATTCATCCTTCTTGACCTCTCTGCAATCTTTAACATCGACAGTTACCTGCTTCTCCTTGATCCTTTCTTCTCTCTAGGTTTATGGGCTCTCTCTGGTTCTCTTCAGTCTCTTTTGCTGCATCTTCATCCAAGTCACACCCACTAACCCTGTGTGTCCCACAGGACTCTGACCTGGGCCCTCTTTTCTTCTCCCTCTACAATTTCACTTGGTTATCCCATCAGGTCCCATGGATTCAATTGTCTCCATGCTGATCATTCTTAAATCTCCTTACCCAGTCCTAACCTTTCTGCTGACCTTTAGTCTCATGTCTCCAATTGTCTGTTAGACATTTTGAAATGGATATCACATAGACATCTTAAATCCAACATGTCTAACACAGAACTCATTATCTTTTCCCCCACCCTCCTTATTACTATTGAGGGCATAACCATCTACCCAGTCTTCCAGGTTCACAACCTAGGTATCATATGTCCTGATGAGTTCCTCAGTATCTCTTGCCTCCTACATACAATATGTTGCCCCCTATATCCAATATGCTGTCAATTTCACCTTTGCAACAGCTCTCTAATACACTGCCCTGCCCCCTTCTCTCCTCTGATTCTGCTACCACTCTGGTGCAGGCCCTTGTCTCCTTACACCTGGACTGTCACAATCTTCTGCTGATTGATCTGCCCACCAAGGTGATTTTTGTAAAGTACAAGTCCAACCATGTCACCTCCTCCTTCTCAATAAACTTCAGTGGTTCTCTATTACTTCTAGGATCAAATACATAATTTAGCCCCTTCTTCCCTTTCCAGTCTTGCTATACCTTACTTTTTACCACATACTCTTCGATCCAGTGACACTGGCCTCCTGGCTGTTCTATACTCCAGCTCTCAGTTCTTGACACATTCACCAGCTGTCCCCCATGCCTGGAAGTGTCCTTCTCTCTGCCTACTGACTTCTCCCAGCTTCTTTAAGTCCAAGCTAAAATCCCACCTTCTATAGGAAGCCTTTCCCAATTCCTCTTCATTCTAGTGCCTTCCCTTGTTGAAGACTTCCTATTTATGCTGTAAGGGGCTAAAATTCTAGCTACACTGTCTAAAATATCTAATGAGTGGTCACCAATAAATTAGAATCTTTAATAAGAGTATTTAAGTATTTATTAAAGAGCATTAGGATCTAATGATCAGAGAGAAAGGTGAAAATCTAACTATTTCTAAGAAACCCCAGCATCCAACCTGCCATGGCAAGGTCAGAAACCAAAAGAACCAACACTTCCTTCTTCGTCCCATAAACCTCCTGTGAAACTGGGAACATCCCGTCCACATGCACACACAGCTCCAAGCTAATAGCTTTGATAGATAGTACCCATGAGCAAATGTCACTTCCTGATGCCAAGGAAAAGCTGCATGGCTTACCCTCAGACGCCTTCTCCTCATGGCGGAGCTTTCCCACAGTAACTCTCCAGCAGGTGGCGTCACTCCAATCATTACAATGCTGTACGTGGCTTGTTCATCATTGTTTGTATGTTGTTTCTTCCATTGAGGGCAGAGGCTGTCTTTTGCCTTTCTTTGTATTCCCTATGGGGTAGGAGGGTGTTAGCACAATGCCTGGCACATGGTAAGCACTTCCTGCTTATTGACTGCTTATTATTGGCTCCTTATTGCCTGACTGAATAAACAGAATATTGCCCTAGAGGTCTTAGAATGTTGGGCTTGGAAGGGAGCCCTCAGTTATCCAGTCATTTTACAGATGAGGAAGCAGGCTCTCAAAGGGAAGGTGACTTACCTAAGGTCACCCTGTGACCAGCAGAGGTGGGGTTAGAACTCAGGTCTTGAGTCTCTGAGGTTCAGTGCTTTTTTCCACTATAGGTTGTTTCTTTGCTTTAGCCTTTAGAAGGGCTTTTGAGGAACACTTGAGATATTCCTGGTCTCTTAAATTTGTTTACTGTGGAGCTGATATAATCTTGTTTTTCTATTGTTAAAAATTCCTATAATAAGCAGAGATATCCAGAATCATTTGTTTATCTTAGAGTTTTTTGAAAATAGGTGCTTCATTTTAAATCCGTTCAGCAAACAGCTATTAAATCTCTGCTAGATGCACTTTTCTGAGCCTTAGGAAACAAAAATGAAACATAATAGTCCCACTGTCAAGAAACTTTTATTCCAGCAGGGGAGACAAGGTGTGCACTGGTAACCATGGTTGTCCTTCCTTCTCAAAGACAATCAAAATGACATCACCATGTTGGAGTCAAAGTACAACATATTGGACTGTGGCTGATCAGACCAATATGAGCTGGGAAGGCTCTGCCACAGATCGGACACACATAGTCCACATGAACATTTGGAGTGGAGATTTCTCTCAATTTGAGCATCTCACGTTTCTTTTGAGTTACTTCAGTTCTGTTTTGCTTTGGTGTGGTCATGCCAGTGCCTCCCTTGTCATGTAGTCAATTCCAAAGTTCTTTTGAGACCTTGAGAGTGTCCCCCTATCACTTTTTCTGACCTCTGTGTGAGCACTTGTCTTGTATGAGTTCTTTGTAAAATACTCTTTTAATATCTTTTTGGGAAGCACCTAGGTGGCACAGTAGATAAAGCACCGGCCCTGGATTCAGGAAGACCTAAGTCCAAATCTGGCCTCATACACTTGACACTTACTAACTGTGTGACCCTGGGCAAGTCACTTAACCCTCATTGCCCTGAAAAAAAAATCTTTTTATATGCCCAGGGCTTAGCACAGTGCCTGGTACATAATAGGTTCTCATTAATAAATGTATATTGACTGGTTGAAAAAAGTAAAGACTGACCCTACATTTCTCCTTCACTTTCCCCTTCTTCCTTTAATTTATTCAAAGCAACTGCTCAGTAGCAAACCCAAAAGAGGCCTCCAGGAAGCAAGTGTTATTACTCCACAGTTTGAGGGTTTCTAGATCATTCTCCACACCACTGGAGAGATGATTTATATGATTTAATGAAAATGAGAATTCTTATTTAAAACAAAGGATTTGCTAATTGTTCTTCTTCAGTTGAAAACTGGTCAGTGTTTGGTTTCCTGACTTTGCGTCCTGAAATATCACTCTCCATCAGTAAAATGTATTTTAAATCGGATGAAATTCAAAGTCTGTTTTAAATTTAAGCCATTAATTAAAAATATGAAAAAAATACTAGACTTACAATCAGATGACTTGGGTTCAAATCATTGTTGACCTACTTGTGTGAACTTGGATGAGTCATTTAAACTTGCTGGACCTTAATTTGTAAGATAAGAAGGTTGAATGAGATGATCCCTAAGGTCTCCAAACCTCTGGTCCCACAATTCAAATTCTGAAATTTAAAACTGAGTACAATTTTATCAGCTTATTTCACAAATGAAAATTTTTCAATCATTAACCCAGAGAAATTGTATGTGGTATTTCAACAGCTCATATTAATAGCATGTTAAAAAGAAAAGCTAACTAATTCCCTTAAAGGGTCAAATAAATCATTACCAGTTAGTGATGGAGGGGATGAATGAACCAAAGCTTCTTCCCTGAAACCTTCTATCTCTGTGCCCTAATTCATGCATATTACCATACTCTTTTCTAAACGTAATTTAAAAACTGATCCATCTCATAACTTCTTGTTGTTCAGTCATTTTTCAGTTGTGTCTGACTCTTCATGACCCCATTTGGGGTTTTCTTGACAAAGATACTGGAGTAGTTTTCCATTTCCTTCTCCAGCTCATTTTACAGATGAGAAAACTGAGGCAAACAGGGTTAAATGACTTACTCAGAGTCACATAGCTGGTAAGTGTCTGGGGGTGGATTTTAACTCAAGTCTTCCTGACTCTAAGCCCAGCACTCTCTCCATCAAACCACCTAGCTGCCATCCCATAACTTACATTTACTTTATTCTAGATGCCATTCATTTTTATGCCTTCTATTATTAATCTTTTAATTTTGTTATCAGATACTCCCCTTCCAATGGTATGCTGGTAAATATTTAACAACTGCCTCTCTGCAAAAGTATAATCTGCACTATTAATATTTTCTCCATCACTTTCTCAAGTCTAGAAATCAACAGAATGTTAAACCAAGCCTTGATTTATAGCCTTTGCCAATTTCTGAGGTGTAAATGCTCACACTGAAAATTTAACAATCTGCTCTTTCCAGTCTACTGATCTGGCTCTGTCTTTGTCTATCCTTCCAGGGAGATGGATGATAGATTTAAAGCAGCAAGAGTGCCTAGAGGCCACTGAATCCAACTTTCTTATTTTACAGATAAAGAAACTGAGTCACAGAGAGGTTAAGTAATGTTTCTTAGCTGTATTTTCCCTTAAAAACATCACTTTACTTAACCTATCACTTTTTTAAATGGACTGTTTTAAGGAGTATCCACAGAACACATCTGACTTTCCTTCTAGGACTGTCTCGTCTCACTTTTGACTTTTTATCCCTAGTCCTTGCACACAGTAGGCACTTAATAAATGCTTGTTGATTGATTGGCATCATCTTACATTCAGATCAAGCACTCAGATTTCAAGAAGACCAGAAAATCCTGTTCTGACCAATAGCTCTGACAAGTTTGTTGTGTTAATCAGTCTGGGCAAAAAGCTCCATTCTGTCAGGCTGAGAGGCTGTTATTGTTGCTACTTCATTTTTTCCTCCTTCCTCTTAAAGTACAAAAGAAAAAAGAATCTAGGTTACCTCCCAGGCCTCTGAGAAAATACTGTTGGGATGGTTTGGCTTTGAGGTCAACATTCCTTATCTCGAACAACATATTTCTCTCATTCTGGTTCCTTTTTTTTCATACTTGGCATCTCCCACTGAGTAGATACTGTCCCAAGTAAGGTATCAGGTGGCGTTTTACTCAATTCTTTGCCACCATTTATACTAGCCCTTCTTACTGTGATTATTCATGAATATCTATAGTGCAGTGTCCTTGCCTCTATTTTTTTTTTCTATTGAGTCTTTAAAGACCGTTCCGTTTTTATTCTGGATACTTTTGTTATTTAGTAGATTTTTTAAAAATTGTTCTTTGTTTCTGCAATTCTCTTGATAAATTTTTGCTGATAGGTTATTTTACGTGCTGACTTTCTATTGCCTAAAATGCTGATGCCTGAATTATGTTATGGAAAAGGCCAGTAACTGTCATTTGGAAATAAATTAAATATTTAACTGATTTGTAATTAATTCATGCTTAAAGCCTTGTTACAGAAGCTGAGAAATTCAGAAATTAGGGAGTTCTTGGTGGTCTGGACTGAACAAGTATCTTCCCCAGTATATGATGGGAGGAGGCACTCTTCTCCTCTGTAATGACTGTAAGTTACATGAGTGCTTGAATCAAAGCCCCCAGACAAGTCTCTTTGCTTCAGGTTCCTCATGTGCAAAATGAGGACAATGATAGCACCTAACTCCCAGTATTGTTGTGAGGAAAGAATGAGATGATATTTGTAAAGCACTTAGCACAGTGCCCAGCACATAGTAGGTACATTTCCTTCTCCAGTGGATTAAGGCAAAGAGAGCTTAAGTGGCTTGCCCAGAGTCACACCGCTAGGAAGTGTCTGAAGCCATACTTAAACTCAGGTCTCCCTGGCCCCAGGACCCGCTCTCTATATGCTGTACCACCCAGAAAACAGTGTAATGGTGAACAAGTTAACTCTTAGGTGAAAATTGGGAAAGGGAGGGAAGAGAAGCCAGAGAAGGCATGGTGGTCTGGGGTAGCATTGAGGGGCAGAGGGACTTCAGGTCACAGTGAGGACAAGGAATGGTTTTAGAAGTAGTGAGGTGTAGAGAGATGCAGTGATAGGAGGTTATGGCTGAATAGAGGAATTCCAGGTATTTCTTCATTATAGAAATGGAACATTTGGGGTGACGGTGAGATTAAGGGTGTAATCATACCTATGTGTGGCTGAGGTAAAGTGAAGGAATAGGTCACGGCAGGAACAGGGAAGTCGGGATGCTTGAGGAAACCCCAACATGGATGTCGAAATCACTTGGAATTTAGGCATGAATTGGGGCAGAGCGGACAGACTAAGCTCTAGGTGCTGATATCCTTGAGAAAAGAATGAGAAGGACACACGAGGGCTGGTAGATAATTGTCAGCTGGATCCATATGGACTGTGTAGTGAAGGTGCCTCAGGGAGTGTGTGGACGTTGTCACAGGAAACAAGGAGAATGCTCACTCCTCCTCCAGGACAAGTGTGTCAGGGGACCCAGGAGAAGATGCATCCAGGATCTGAAGTATGCCCAGGAGTACAATTGTCCCTGGGGAGCCAGATCTCAATGAGTGCTGAAAGAAGACAAGAATCGGGAGAGAGAGATCTAAGAAGAAGGGAGATTTGTTCAAGATAGACCTGAAGCAGGAGTTCAGAGAGACACAGTAGAAAAGGGTTAAGGAGCATTGGATTGGATGGGGGAGTAGTGGGGGAATGGGAATGAGAGAAAGCGGCCTCTGGAAATGGGGTGATTTCTGCTAGCCAAAAGCTGGTGATGTAGCATCTTTTTGTTTTTGGTGGGGAAATGAGGGTTAAGTGACTTGGCCAGGGTCACACAGCTAGTAAGTGTCAAGTGTCTGGGGCCGGATTTGCACTTAGGTCCTCCTGAATCCAGGGCCAGTGCTTTACTCACTGTGCCAGCTAGCTGCCCCGATGTAGCATCTTTTACCAGCGTTCAAACTGTTAAGAGTCTTATGAATGGCGGAGGGGACCTCAGATTTCTATCAGTTGTCAGGAAAGCAGAGATAGCAGGCTTGGTCTGACTGGCTCCTTTTGTTGACAAAAAGATGGAAACAGAAGGTCTGGTATCTTGAGTGTGTGATCCTGGGCTGAGACCTTGAGGAACCATTTGTTGGAATCTGTGGTCCTGGAGGACCACAGCAGGTGGGGTGTCTGGGGCTCTGATCCTAGAGTCTGATATCAGGGGATGGGTTGGGTCTTGGAGATGAGAGCTTGATGGTATCAGAGGCCCAGCTGCTGAGCTGAGCCCCGGAAGCAAAGAGGTGGTATGTGAGGCTCTGGCCTTGGGCTGGGTCTAGGACAGTCTATGAAGCCTGATTGCCTCTGAGGTCACATATGTCATGCTGCCTCCCATTCATATATGTTCTCCTTCATACCTTAGCTTAATGCTTCCTTTTCCATGAGGCTTCCCTCATCCCAGCCCAGTTGGAGATAGAAGTCCTTTCTCTCATAGCCCATTTTCCTTGTAGCTCTTATAAACGTTTAGCTCCCTCAACTTCATGCTGTATTTGAGTAAATCTCTTCTCCCCTCCTAAAAAATAAGTTCCTTGAGGGCAGGAATTGTGTTTCATTCATCGCATCCTACCCACGCTTTAACACAGGGTTGTCACACTGTAGATGCTCATGATTTGGGGTGAATATAGTTTACCCCAAATTATCTGGGCACCTTTTGATTGATTGAGTAAACCAGGTGGAATGACTAATCATGAATAATGGCTAACATAAATGTTCTTTGCATGTGTATTATATGATCTGGGGTAACTTAATTTGCCTTTATTATTTTATTCTGTGACCCCTGAATATATACTTTCATTCTCACAGCAGAATGAAAGAGTCCCAATGCTTGCAGGAGGAGATGAGGGATGGGGATGTGGGGTGGAAACTGAGTTGGGCTTTAAAACTTGGCTGCTGTGCATAGGTGGGTGATAGTTGACTACTGAAAATTGACTGAAGTATAAAGAGAAAGGATGATTTAATTAGAATTAATGATAGAAACTAATATTGCTCGGTAGTTGGTAATACTAAGTATATCAATGCTACTGGAATTATTTAATAAGAGTAAGGATTGTGTATTTATCTCATACATAGTGAAAGTCATTTGACATTAAGTGGAATCAGGAGATTCATTTTATAGAAATGACATAGAACAACATTTATAAAATTAACCATCTTTGAATATAATTTAAATGTTGAAATTTAAATGAAATCTATTTTAATATTGAAATTTGTTCTATGTTTGCATTTATTTATATTGAAATATATTTCAAAAGTAAGCAGAGTAGAACTGGAGAGGACCTTTGAGGTCAAGTCCAATCTCCTCATTTTATAAATGAAGAAACCGAGGACTCTCAGAGGTTTAGTGACTTGCTCAGCTTTACATAGAGGGAAGACCCAGGGCCTCAGGATTTTTGACCCCTCATCTTAAAATCTTTGCCCTCTCTCAGCCCATACTGTTCCTTACTCTTTATTTTCATCACTTTTCTCAGAAATCAAGGTTCACAAGCCCCTGTATACACCAGATATGACCAGTGAATCATTGGTCAGAGCTTGTGAGGAATGGCCTGTTCGTCAGGCTCTAGAAGTGTGCTCCTCCTTTTATGGTCATTTTAAAGGGAGTGAAGAATGGTGTGATGGAAAGGACACTGGTTTGGGAGTCACAAGATTTCAGTTTGAATTTATGTTGTGCTACTTGCTGTCTACAATAATGCCCCTTACAGCTCTCTATCTTTTGAACTTAGCTAGGAGTACAGAACATGTAGCCTGATTCTCCCGCTCACCTTAGATGATAACTCCTAAAAGAGAGGATCAAGGAGTATGTTTTGCATTTCACCTTGGGCTGTGACTACATTTTCAATGGTTCTACCATAACCAGGGGTATGAGGTGCTCAGGGAGGATTAGCACCTCTGCTGTGAGGGCTTGCTGAGCCCTTTTCAGGGCTGCTCATCCACCTTTGGTGTCCACCTTCACCCAACTCTCTCGCCTGTGGCTCCAGGAAGCTGTAGCATGTGCAGCAGCCGCACACCAGCAAACCCATCTTGGCAGATGGGCTAAACCAAACTGAGTGTAACCAACAGAACTCAAACCCATTGGTGAGTTAGGCGCATGTCTACACCAAGCATGTGAAGTCTCTCTGAGGAATGGGTAGATGAACACAATTTGTTCCAATGGCCATGAAAGCAGGCTCCGTGGAGGGCTTAGAGCTTGCACAGACATGGAAGAAGCCAAGGTCACCCACCTCATCCCGGACCATCACTAGTCATATTGACTTTTGTCCCGCCACTGGACTTGGATGACTCTAGAAGAGAGAGTGAGACTGAGGACTTTGTTCAACTCTGCCTCACTTAAATCCAGTTCAGGAATGAGTCAAAACATCACCCCATGATATTACTGGTCCTCTTTGGAAGGAAAGGAGAACACTACTACTACTACCATAGCCACCTCTGTGAAAGAGGAGGTGAGGGGGCAGCTAGGTGGCGCAGTGGATAGAGCACCAGAGCTGGAGTCAGGAGGACCTGAGTTCAAATCCGACCTCAAACACTTAACACTTACCAGCTGTGTGACCCTAGGCAAGTCACTTAACCCCAATTGCCTCACCAAAAAAAAAAAAAAACAAGGTGAGCCAGCAGCTCCCCAAGAGGGGTCTACCTAATCAAGGAGAATAAGTGCAGAGTGTTAGCCCTAAGCTTAGAAGGCCAGATACAAAATATGTCTTTAAGTTTTCAGATGTCTTGGACGACTCCTTTGATGTGCCTTGTCCCCAGCTGGCTGACTCTTGCCTTGGCTCTACAATGCAATTTTTTTTTCTCCACTTCAGATTATGCCTATTTCACAATGCAGTATGAGGCCACAGGTTGCCTTTTAGCTCTGGATTAACTTCTCTGTTAGCAACAGTTTAGCTACAGCAAAGTACTAGACCCCTGGTATGGCTCCCCATGTCACTTTAGCTAGTTCCCTAAAAGACTCTCCAGACAGCTAGGTGGAGCAGTGGAAACATAAGTCAGGAAGACTCCTCTTCATGAGTTCAAATGTGACCTCAGATATTTCTTAGCTATGCGATCCTGGGCAAGTCACTTAACCCTCTTTGCCTCAGTTTCCTCATCTGTAAAATGAGCTGAGTGGCAGCTAGGTGGCACAGTGGATAGAGCACTGGCCCTGGATTCAGGAGGACCTGAGTTCAAATCTGGCCTCAGACACTTGACACTTACTAGCTTTGTGACCCTAGGCAAGCCACTTAACCCTCATTGCCTCACCAAAAAAACAAACAAACCTGCTATTAATGATTTAGGGGGCAGCTAGGTGGTGCAGTGGATAAAGCATCGACCTTGGATTCAGAAGGGCCTGAGTTCAAATGTGACCTCAGACACTTGACACTTAGTAGCTGTGTGACCCTGGGCAAGTCACTTAACCCTCATTGCCCCACCTCCCCACCCCCCAAAAAAAGAACTGGAGAAGGAAATGACAAATCACTGCCAAGAAGACACATTCGGGGTCACAAAGAGTCAGACAGGACTGAAACTACTGAACAATAGCAACAGGGATTATATAGTATGGGATCAAGGACATAGAGGGTTATGCTTTGACGAAGAGCACCTCTTCATGTGAGATAGAGATAAAGCAATACTATGGGAGATACTAGGAGAAGATGCCTTAGTGATGTGAGATGAGGAAGAGGAGAGAAGAGGCAGCTTCTCATTGAATGGCCCTAAATTTTCCAGTAAAATATGAGATGATGCCCCCCAGGTGAGAGAGTTGGGAGAGAGGTACCATGGGAGACTTGAGAAGGGATGAGACAGTTTGAAATAGCCCTGGTGGTGAGTGAGCTAGTGACCTGATTAGAGAAGTAAAGGGGGTTGCTTTGCTGCAGTCAGAGCACAGTTGAAATTATGTAACATAAATTTGTAGAGGACTCAGCTCTGTTCAGCACATGAATAAGAGTAAAGGAGGCAGATGTTGGGAGCTGGGGATTAGCAAAGCATAATTGGCAGTAGGACAAGGGGTAAGGCAATCAAGAGTAGAAGATAGAATAGAGTTAAATTAATTAAAAATAGGGAAGGAAGGAGAGGGTAGCCAGTGTAGATGTGATGACCTGGAAAAGAACTCCATGGAGGGATTAGAGATCATGGTCAGTAATTGTAAGGTATTGAAAAAGATGGTGTGAAAGATGGGAAGACCTGAGTTCAAGTGCTTCCTTAGAGTCTTTTTTTTTGGGGGGGGGGCAGGGCAATGAGGGTTGAGTGACTTGCCCAGGATCACACAGCTAGTTAAGTGTCAAGTGTCTAAGGCTGGATTTGAACTCAGGTCCTCCCGAATGCAGGGCCAGTGCTTTATCTACTGTGCCACCTAGCTGCCCCCTTCCTTAGAGTCTTAATACCTGTGTGACCCTATGCCAGTTACTTACCTCTCTGTGCCTCCATTTTTCATGTGTAAAATTTGGAGGTGGGACACAATGACCTCCACAAGCTTTACATATCTTATCTCATTTGATCCTTCCAGTAGCTCAGTGAAGTAGGGGTTATTATTATACCTTTTTACAAATGAGAAAACTGAGACAGGTCAAATGACTTGCCCAGGGTCACAAAGTAAGTGTCTAAGGCAGAATTTGAGCACACATCTACCTGATTCCAAGGCCAGCTATCTGCTTCTAGCTGCCTTTATCTATCACAGTGTTGGTGAAGTTGCAGAGAGAATATTTGATTTGTCACTAATGTTTTTGGTGAGTTTTTCCCCCAACTAATAATACTAATCATATCTATGTTAGCAGTAATAGATAAATGCATATATATATATATATATATATATATATATATATATATATATATATATATATATATATATATATATATAAATGTATTTATACACACACATCTGTGTGTATGTATGAGAGGGAGTGAACATATATATGTTCAATGCCAGAACACGTGTAGCATAGGAAACAGAATTCTGGATTTGGAGCCAGGAACCAGGAAAGATGGATGTGATCAGGGGCAGCTAGGTGGCACAGTGGATAGAGCACCAGAGCTGGATTCAGGAGGACCTGAGTTCAAATCCGGCCTCAGACACTTAACACTTACTAGTTGTGTGACCCTGGGCAAGTTACTTAGCCCCCATTGCCCCGCAAAAAAAAACAAAAAACAAACAAAAAAAAGATGTATGTGATGATGGGGAAGTCAATTGTCTTAGGAAAGTACCAATGGCTCAGAAATCAGTCAGCCAATAAGCATTTATCAAATGCCTGCTATGAACCAGGCACTGGGTTATGAACTACAGCTAGAACTAGGAACAATAGGATGCTAGTTGGCACCATGGTGCACAGAGGGTTGTTCTGTCATTCCAGGCTCTTTATGATCCCATATGGGGCTTTCTTGGTAAAGATACAGGAGTGATTTGCCATTTCTTCTCCAATGTGTCCCCATTTTACAGATAAGTAAATTAAGGCAAATGGGAGTTAAGTGACTTGCCTAGGGTCCCACAGCTAGTGAGCATCTGAGGCCAAATTTGAATTCAGATCTTCCTGACCCCAGTGAGGAAATCAGAAGTATAATTTATTAAGTAATTATGTGATCTGGCCCTGGTGGTGGAAGTCTCCACATCAACTGATTATAACCCATATGCATGATAGTCATATAGATAACAAATCATACTCTATGGTTTCAAAGCACTTTTTACCTCTAAGGTAACTTCCAATTTTTAATCTGTGATTCGTCATCTATTCTCATTTGAGCCTTACAATAATAACACTTTGAGCTATGGTGCAAGTAAGATTTTTCCTTTTATAAGATAAAAAAACAGGGTCAGAAAGGTTAAGACTAGCTGATATAGTGCTTTTAAGATTTGCAAAGAACTTTCCAAATTATTATCTCATTTTAACCTCAACTTAATCTCTAGGAGGTTGATGAAGAAACTGAGGTAGACAGAAGTTAAGTAATTTGCCCAGGGTCATACAGCTAGTGTCTGAGGCCAGATTTGAACTTAGGTCTTCCCGAGTTTCCAAACCGGTGTTCTTTCCACTGTGCCACCCAGCTGCCCAAGTTATTCATTTGCTCAAAACTATACAGCTGGGAATTGAACCCAAATCACTAGGCTCTGCATGTTTTCAGAGTGAAATCCATTTCACTGAGCATTTTTCCTTTTAGTCATCTGAAAATCAGATTGTACCATTCATTCCTCGTAAATGTATGAGACAGGTCTTCTCATTTAAGTTCTAATTTTATGATTACCTTACAAGTCTTTCATTGCCTTATATGGTAATTCCCACTTCAGCAATCATATGATTGACACCCATCATCCCAGCTTCTTCATTTCCTGTCCAAGGCATTTTGAGAATATCGTCTCTGAACTGTCACTTTTATTTTAGAACAGGAAAGAGTATCATATGTCTAATATTGCTCTGACCCCTTTAGACCAAAGCACTGAATGAGGGCTTAAGTGGTAACCCCAGCTGAAAGCCTGCAGGTGGGGCAAGTCAGTATGGTTTGGAATTCCTTATCATTGCAGGAATTGGGTGTGTCTTACAAAGGCCTCTTCTGCTATTTAGTGTTTAGTGCAAAAAAATATATTTTCTCAGAAAAGAGATTTCAACAAACAACCTATTTTTTTACATGGCAATGAGGGTTAAGTGACTTGCCCAGGGTCACACAGCTATTAAGTGTCAAGTGTCTGAGGACACATTTGAACTCAGGTACTCCTGAATCCAGGGCTGGTGCTTTATTAAACAACCTATTTTCAAACAAATCTTTTCACAAAAGAATTTTGCTTTATACTCGCTTTTCACAAGATGTTGACCTATGGAAGTGGCAGAAATTGTGGCTGAGTTATTATGGGTGATTTGGGGGCCTTCTGTAAAGATAGTTGGCAGGAGTGTTGTTATTGTTGTTCATTTCAGTCATGTCAGTGTCTTTGTTCACCCCATTTGGGGTTTTCTTAACAAAGACACCAGAGTGGTTTGCCATTTCCTTCTCCAGCTCATTTTACAGATGAGGAAACTGAGGCAAACAGGGTGAAGTGACTCACCTAGGGTCACACAGCTAGTACAAGTGTGAGGCCAGATTTAAATTGAGGAAGATGAATCTTCCTGATACCTGGCCCACCATTGCGCCACCTAGCTGCCCTGGGCATGTGAAGACAGATGTAATCATTAGATGCATTCTTAGGTCGACTCTTCTTTAGCAGCATTTTTGAGATGAAAGGAGCCCTAAAGCTCAAAGTACGACCATTTTGCTGATTGAGATGAGAAGGGTGATTCCTGGAGTGGGTGAGTAATGGTCCATAGTTACACCATTCTCCTGACTTCCGTCTCCACTCTGTCTGTCTCTTTTCATTCACCGGGTTTGCTTTGTTTTAATGCCTGTCTCTTAAAGAAGACTCGTTTGCTATTTCTTCTGCCCACCTCTCTTCCTCCCAATGTGTTTGGCAGAGGGCCAGGGAGGACAGGCTGCCCTAATTGTCACCTCTGCATTCTTTGCATGCTCATTGCTCCGTCCTGGGAGGCAGAGATGGGAGTTATTGAAGATCTGTTAATGAAGCAAGTTTAAAAGGAATTCCTGAAAATATTTGCACTCTCAGGAAGAGGCCCAGTGAATAAATAAGACCTCTGGACCGCATTGGTGATTCCCTTACCCTACAAAACAAATATTTGAAAGAGAAAATGAAAGAGTTTTGCTAAGTGAAAGAAATTTTTTAAAAACCCTGCAGAATTTAAATCCTGGAAGTTCTAAGAATCAATTGTTTGGTCTGACTCCAGGCCCTACCCTGCTTTTCCCAGTATTTGGTATGATCCAGGGTCAGAGTTTATGAATCTAACACACACAGGGTGTGTCAAGCCCTTTTCACTTCTCTCTGACTTGGATGTAGATCACGCATCAGTTGTGGCTGAATCAGTTACTAGGCAATATTTTAATATTTATTTCCGAGTCTACACATTGCAGGGCAAAACATTGTCTGCTCTCTACTGCCACCATAGACGGAAGGTAGGAAGCACATGTTATTTTAGATTGAATTGTATGAGTACACATTGACTATACCTGTGGTGTATTGTGAACAATGTTATCAATCTAAGACTTAGTTCTAATCAGTCAAGTAATTATTAAATGCCTACTATGTGCCCAATACTTATTAAGTATCTACTATGTGTGCCAAGTTAGGCGCTAGAGATAATGAAACCTCATGAGTATAACTATTAGAACACATTTGGGGGGCAGCTAGGTGGCGTAGTGGATAAAGCACTGGCCCTGGATTCAGGAGGACCTGAGTTCAAATTCGGACTCAGACACTTGATAATTACTAGCGGTGTGATTGTGGGCAAGTCACTTAACCCCCATTGCCTTAAAAAAAAAAAAAAAGGAACACATTTGCAGAGAAGGAAATGCCTTTATGGTTTTGAGGAAAGCTTAATCACACAAGTAAATGCATACAAATGGACAAACTAATTTTTTTTTCTTTTTTGGTGAGGCAGTTGGGGTTAAGTGACTTGCCCAGGGTCACACAGCTAGTAAGTATTAAGTGTCTGAGGCCGGATTTGAACTCAGGTCCTCCTGAATCCAGGGCCGGTGCTCTATCCACTGCACCACCTAGCTGCCCCCACTAATATTTTTTTAAACCAGACTAATTATTGTTAGAATTAACGCTTATGGAGCAAATAAAATGAGCTGGAGAAGGACATGGCAAACCACTCCAGTTTCTTTGCCAAGAAAACCCCAAATGGGGTCACCGAGAGTTGGACGCGACTGAAACAACTGAACAACAAACAGCATATTTCACAAGGGCAGCCAAGTGGTGCAGTGTTGGACTTGGAGGCAGGAAGAGTCGTCTTTTTGAGTTCATATCTGGCCTCAGACACTTACTAGCTCTGTGACCCTGGGCAACTCACTTAATCCTGTTTGCC
This sequence comes from Dromiciops gliroides, assembly GCF_019393635.1. Taxonomy (NCBI): domain Eukaryota; kingdom Metazoa; phylum Chordata; class Mammalia; order Microbiotheria; family Microbiotheriidae; genus Dromiciops; species Dromiciops gliroides. The sequence goes on from NC_057861.1 coordinate 460,459,081, forward strand.
TCAGTTTCCTGATCTGCAAAATGAGCTGGAGAGTCAGACATGACTGAAAACTATTTTAAAAAAGAACATTTCATCTGAAAAGTTGAGCAAGCATGCTCTTTGTGTATTTCATAGAAACCAAAGCCACTGTTTATAAATAATGAACATCATTTATTTTATTACTATCCCTTTAAGGAACACAAAACTCTTTATCTTTCTAGTTTACTAAAAAAATAAAACAAAAACTTTCCTAGAAACACTTGAATGTATCTTATACTGTTTGGGTATAAGAATATGCCCCTGTTTGTGTAGTTAATTAATACATTTCAACAGCATTTCTTTATCCTTAATTTTCTTTTCTTTTTTTTTTTAATTGAATAACAGAGGAATCTCAATTTTTTACTCACGTACACCAGACTGAACTTACCTTATTTGATTTTCTATTTGGTAAAGCTCATTTTGAGAGTTGTCATAGCACAATAGCTGGAAAATGGGTTAGACCCAGGAAGACCAGGATCCCACTTCAGGCATCCTTCAGTCTCAGCTAAAGTCCCGCCTTCTGTAAGAAGACTCTCCCAGTCTTCCTTAATCTGAGTGCCTTCCCTCTGTGACTACCTACAATTTGTCCTATGCATACCTTGTTTGTATGTAGTTGTTTTCCGTGTTGTCTCCCCTATTACCTGGTCAGTTCCTTGAGGGCAGGAACTGTATTTTGCCTTTCTTTGTATCCCTAATGCTTTGGTCAGTGCCTGGAACATAGGTAGGTGCTTATTAAATGCTAGATGATGGACTGACTGTGCACTATAGAGCAAGTTGTTTAACCTCTTGGTTCCCCAAGCTAATTTCTAACACTAGAAACTGCAGCCTATCTGTGGGGAGAAGTTTCCTCACCTAGTGTTCTTTATACCAATGTAATCACTGGCCTGGTCCTCTCCCACTCCCCACAGCTCATTTTAACCTTCCTATATATTAAATAAGTTGCTTTTTTTCCTATGTCCTCTTAAAAACATCTTAGGATCACAAATTTAGAGCTGAAAAGAAATCTTAGGATTCATCTAGCCCAGTCCTCTCATATTTACAGATGAGGACATTTTTGTAGCTTATCCAGTATCACATAGGGCATGTGGACATGAGATCTAAACTTTTATCCTTTTACTCCAAATCCATTTTTCTTTCCATTGTACCACACGGCTCTGGACCTGATATCTTTCACATGGGCTTCGTGTCAAATAACACCTGCCCATTTATACCCTAATAAATCAACCCAGAAAGTAGACTCTTCAGAAACTTTAATCGACCCACAAAATGTCCCTGGATTCTTCTTGTGTTTTTGCCCCTTTTTACTAGAAAGCATCAGAGTTTGAAAGAGGGCCAATATCTGTGTGGTTTTACTCAAAATGAAACAGTCCTTTCTAATTTAAAAAAATAGAACTTTTAAATCTATCTAATCTGTGAAACAGTTTCTTCTATCATATCTGCTGTTGTTTTTATTTCCACTAATAATATGATGCCGTATGATTTTTCGGTTCAAAGGATCCGTTTTCCTCTATGTTTGTGTGCAGATTAGATTTGAACTATCATTTTGGAGAGAAAATAGCTTTGTCCCACCATGATTTGCAGTGACAAAATTTGTTTTTTTAATCATTCCTCCAAATTACATTCCCTTGCCCTTTGTCTGCAGAAATTTATTACATGACTGTGTTGAGCACTTCTTTAAGAAATAACCGTGGCATCTAGGTGGCACAGTGGATAGAGCACCAGCCCTGGAGTCAGGAGGACCTGAGTTCAAATCCAGCCTCAGACACTTAACACTTACTAACTGTGTGACCTTGGGCAAGTCACTTAACCCCAATTGCCTAACTTAAAAAAAAGAAAGAAAGAAAGAAAAGAAATAACCATTATTTTTAAGAATTAGAAGCTTCCAGGAAAGGCAATTATAGATGACAGATTGATGACACAGGCAGATGAAGTAAATGTTTCCTTTGCACATTGCTATGGAGAGGAAATTTTAAATCCATATGCAGGGACACTGCTAGGAGTGGAGCTGCTGCTGCTGCTACTGCTGCCATTGCTGCCAAATAACTTTATTCATACCCTTAGAGACACTTCTCTTTTACTCTAAATCAGAGCTTCTTAAACTTTTTCTACTCACAATCCCTTTTCACCTGAAAATTTTTTGCATGACCCTGAGTATCTAGGTATATAAAATAGGTATATATAACCTTTTACTGTGGCCAAATTTTTTCATGACCCTCACATTCAGTTATGCAACACTGACCCACAGTTTAAGAAGCTTTACTCTAAAGAACATATACCTACTTCAAATCTTTGAAAAGACGGGGAACTATGGGTAAGGGATATTGAATATGCTGTCAGATTTAGTGGCTGATGAGTTGGTTAGTTTGGCTGAACTGCTTTTTTTCTTTTTTCCTCTTTTCATGTTGATGAGAAAGGATGGCTTTCTGGATAGGGAGGGGAGAGATATTTGAAATGAGATGATGTAAAAGCAAAAGATCAATAAATAATTCCTCATCTGTTCCTATTCTTGTGTTACTAGTCACTAGTAACTTGTGGGGAAAATTTTCCCACTCTAGTATTTTTCTAATTGTAAAGTAAATACATGATGTCAGCTAGTTTTCTTAAATCATCTTTCTGTTCTCAGTTGTTTCTAGTCATGTCCAACGCTTTGTGACCCTATTTGGGGGTAGTGAAGTAGTTTGCCATTTCCTTCTCTGGCTCATTTTACAGATGAGGAAACTGAGGCAAGAAGGGTTAAGTGACTTGCCCAAGATTAAATAGCTAATAAGTGCCTGAGGCCATATTTGAACTCAGGAATAGGAGTCTTCTAGACTCCAGGCCTATCCACTGGATCACCTAGCACCTGATTTTGTCTCTTATTTTTCATCAGCATTCTAAATATGATTTTTGACCTATCGTATTTTCTTTTTTATCTTCTAGACATATGGTGACAGTCCTTTGATGTTTTAAAATTCTATATGTTGCTTTCCTTTGATTAATGTGAATATATTTAAGTAGTATGCCATGAAACAAACAAATTTAAATAACAGTCCTAGAAATATTTCAACTAAATATCAAAAGATAATGTTTTTGTATAACATATCTGATTGTTTAATGCCTTAGGAAGAAGGGAGGGGAGGGGAGAGAAAGACAGAGGGAGGAATAGAATTTGGAACTCAAACATTTAAAAATGTTTATTAAAAGATAATGTTGGGGCAACTAGGTGGCAAAGAGGATTGAGCACCGGCCCTGGAGTCAGGAGTACCTGAGTTCAAATCCGGCCTCAGACACTTGACACTTACTGGCTGTGTGACCCTGGGCAAGTCACTTAACCCCAATTGCCTCACTAAAAAAAAAAAAAGATAATGTTTCTACAAAGTGTTCTTTTTTTCATTAACCAAGAAAAAGGAAATGCCTTTTTAAAAAATTGGTAAGTAGGGGCAGCTAGGTGGTGCAGTGGATAGAGCACTGGCCCCGGATTCAGGAGGACCTGAGTTCAAATCTAGCCTGAGATACTTGATACTTCTAGCTGTGTGACCCTGGGCAAGTCACTTAACCCTCATTGCCCCACTCCCCCCCCCAAAAAAAAGTATTTAAAAATTGGTAAGTAGGGGGTGGTCAAGACTTTAGCTTGGCTGTGATTTAGCCTTTTCTTTTGAGTTTATAAATATATGGATACTGAGGTTTTTAAATGTTCCTATCTCTCAAAAAAAATGAAACTAATTGTGATTTTAAAAGGGTAAAAAAGATGAGATTAACAATTTACCAAAAAAAAAAAAAAAGGTATCTCTGTTGCTAAGCACTATGAGATATTAGACTTATTGGGAAGTTAAGACAGATATTCATGAAGCAATTAATTATATGCCTTCCTTGTGTCTTAAGCAGAAGTTTGTTGGTTTTGAGTAGGTGAGATTACCATAGAAGAGATTATGAAAAGGAGCAACCAAAGCAAAAACCCAGAGGTTGGAATGAACACGATACACCAAGACAGTGGGGGACATCCACCTAGAGCAGAGGGGTGAGGTGAGGTGAGACTGAGTAGACTAATCTAGTGACAGTATATAGGAAGGATTGGAGAGGGAGTAGTTAGGGGGCAATTATAATCCAAGGTGATAAGGACTTGGATTAGATTGTTGACAGCAGGAGGGCATAGTTAAGAGTCAATCTTTTAATGGAAATAAATCAAACTAGGGCTAGGGATGGAGATAATAACTTGGCCTTATTCCATGAAAATGGACAAGTAAAGTTATGAATAGCTAAGTGTTACAGTGGTAAGAGCATAAGACCTGGAGTCAGAAAGACTCCTTTCTGTGAGTTCAAATTCAGGCTCAGACACTTACAAGCTGTGTGACCCTGAGCAAGTCATTTAACCCTGTTTGTCTTTGTTTCCTCTTCTGTAAAATGAGCTGGAGAAGGAAATGGCAAACCATTCCAGTATCTTTGCCAAGAAAACCACATATGGGGATCATGAAGAGTCAGACACAACTGAAGAACAACAACAACAACAACAACAAGTCATGAAGTTGGGTTAGCTTTCTGAGGAAGAAGACTTTGTATATAGAGGAGAATAGGAGGCCTTTAAGGATCAAACTTTGGAGAAGCAGAGTAAAAGGAGAATGGCAGTCAGAGGAGGGTAATGAAGGAAGCATCATAGACCTCAACAGATGGGAGCTTTCCAAGATAAATCTGTATGGGGGGACCTAGATGGTGCAGTGGATAAAGCACCAGCCCTGAATTCAGGGGGACCTGAGTTCAAATCTGGCCTCAGACACTTGACACTTACTAGCTGTGTGACCCTGGGAAAGTCACTTAACCCTCATTGTCCTGCAAAAACAAACAAAAAAAAGATAAATCTGTATCAAATGCTACAGAGAATCCATTAAAAATAGAGAGATAGTGTGGCCAAGTGGGCAAAAGCTCCATCTCTGGAGTCAGAGGACCCAGGTTCAAATCTAGTCAATGATGCTTTTACCTTGAATAAGTCACTTTCCAGGGTTTCTCTTTCTTCATCTCTAAAATGAAGGAGTTGATTTCTGAAGTCCCTCTAACTATAGATCTTTAATCTTCTATGTGAGGCAGTCACATTGGATTTGGAATTACCTTCAAAAAGGCTTATAAAATGGACAAATAAGGGTACAGCTTCTTTTAGAACATTTTGTATTTCTACAATAATATTGTTGGCCAATTAATTTTTTTTAAATTATTTTTAAAATAAGTAACAGCCAGACATATAAATAGATATATAAATAGATGATGGAAGTGGTAGGATGTTGGAAGACTTTCAGGATCTAGGTAGGAGTGAGAAGCATGAGTTGTCCTGAAGAAAAGGCTGGGAGTGCAGGGGTGGAGCATCAATTTACCTCTGAGTCACAGGGCAGAGGAACTCTTAAGGAAATTATGAGAGGGAAATAAGGAAGATAACTAGCTCACAGAATCAAAATGAATTTTCTTTTGAGATAATAACCTTTGTAACTGCTGCTGGTCCCCCTGAGTCCTACTTGTTCCCATATGTTTCTGCCCAACCTTTTCAGAGCTCTGTCCAGCCCCAATAACTCTCTTGAAAAGGTCTCTTCTAACCAGGTAATTTAGGCTTTTGGAGTGAGAAAAGTGTAGGATTCCTACAGCAAAGATTACCAACAGATAACCCTGACTGCACCAATAAACTTATCCCAGAAGCAGTAAAGTTCCACACATACTTTCATAAGTAAGGCCAATATTGAACCCTAATCCTGGTTAACCCATTCCTTCTATTTTGCCTTCAGCAGAACCAATTTAGTTGGAAAGCAAAATAATGCACTTGAAAAAAAATTAGAGAACAACTAATTTCAAGTATGTGAGTTATTTCTATAAGTATGGCTATGAATTAAGAGAAAGCAGAGATCAGAGCAAGTGCCATCCACGCACAGTAGTAGGCACTTAATAAATGTTTGAGTTGTGGTGAGGTGGGGTGAGATGATCTCTAGGATAAATTGGAAGTAGTACGGGTGATGGTTGGAAACAGCAAAAGAAAGCCTTCAAAGGAACTGGAATAAGAATTTGCATTAGAGAGTATTTGGAAGGTAAAGCTGGGGCCAGATTTTGGAGAGCTTTAAAAGACAAAGTGGAGAAATTTGATTTGTAGGATTATAGATTTAGAGCTGAAGATTGAAGAAACTGATAGCCAGAGAGGTTCAGTAATTTACCCAGGGTTACACAGCTCAGTAGCATCTGAGGTAGAATTTGAATCTAGGTCTGCCACCTACTATACCTCTATAAAATATATAAATATGATCAAAGAGAAATGATAGTATTAAAGCTATGTCTGACATAATATGCTCTGTATAAGCTAGGTTAGAGGAAGGAGAGATCAGTTGGGGAAAACAGCTAGAACACTGCTGGAATAATCTAGGTGGGAGGTGATTGGGACCTAGACCAAACTGGTGACATTAGGGTGACATTGTGTGCTAAGAAAATATCCTACAAAGGCTTTAAATCATGCATTTATCCCATATATCTGGATTTTTTATTTTATTGTAATTCCTATTAAATTGAGATTATAAGAGGTTAAGGAATCTCCTCATTTATTGTAAAGAGAGGTGATAAGTGATATCAATATAAAAATGTTCCATATTTTCAAGTAGACCATTGACAGCAACTGCCCCATAACACTTTAATTTGCCATCAGAATCTATTTCAAACATATTTTCAAACATGTTTAAAAGACCATTTCAAATAGATACTGGTTGCATGATATCATTCATTCTGCAAACATTTATCCAGTGCTATGTGCAAAGCGCTTGCTGGATGCTAAGGGTAATCCATAGTTAAATATAATTGGATCTCTGCCTATATACTCTGTGTGTGTGTATATGTATATATATGTATATATGTGTGTGTGTGTATATATATACACACAGCGACAGTTTATATACTGTAGGAGTAGAGGTAGAATTTATTTTAATCATGTCAAGGCATGATCTATACCCCCATTTAACATTCACCAGTGAGCATACTCAATATAGTTAATATCAATAGAAAAGCAAATAGATCATCCTTTTAAAAAGCTGACTTCTTTCAGACTGATAATGACACCATTGTTTGGGGGAATCGAGAGTGATGATTGTGGCATTTCTTGAATGATCCAGTCCCCATTAACATTGCACTTTTCTCTGGGAAGAAAAACTATTTTCTTGTCTTAGAATTTTAAGGGGCAAGTAATGTGGCATGGTGGGAGGAATGCTGTCCAGCAAATCAGGATAATGCAGTTGTGATTCTGCCAGCTGATTAATTGGGTGACCATTGGGCAAGTTACCAAACATTTTGGGCGCGATCTTTTTTCTCATCTCTGAAATAAGGGGATTGGACAATGTGATCTCAGTGGTTCCAGCCAGCTCTGACATTCTATGACTTTAATATATTATGGGGGCAGCTAGATGGCGCCCCCAGCCCTGGATTCAGGAGTACCTGAGTTCAAAGCCGGCCTCAGACACTTAACACTTACTAGCTGTGTGACCCTGGGCAAGTCACTTAACCCCAATTGCCTCACTAAAAAAAATATATATATATATATTCATATATATTATGAAGGCCATTAAATCAAATAAGTGGTCCAGAAATGTTTGGGAAAGCTTAAATTTCTTACAGATCTGAAGGGAAAAGAAGCACAGAGATGTTTGTTGTTGTTTTCCTGTCAATCCCCAAAGAATTTCAGCAACAAGATATTGTGTGTCACAAGGATCAAGTTGAACACTCGTGTAGGAAGTTTTTCTGAGATCCTTGGAAAGACTCTAGGGTGGAGTGGTTAAACACCAGGATAAGTTTCTAGCCTCAAAATTGTTTACAACAATGCCAACAAAGTGTTGAGAGAGTTTGGGAGGTTCACGTTTGGGAGGTAATTAAGATGGTTGGCTTGTGAGGAGGGTTTTGAGGAGGGAGAGAGGACTGGAAGAGAAGATGATGGGAAGAGAGCTGCTTTTGTAGCAAAGTTGAGCTTTCTGTTTTTGAATAAGGATGCAGTCTGATTCAGTGGAAAGAGCATTAGATTTGGAGTTAGGAAACCAGGCCTAGGACGAGACTCTAAAATTTACCAGCAAGTCACTTCACTTCTTAGAGATGCTATTTCATGATCAGTAAAATGGGGGTTCATAATACTTAACCTTACATTCCTCAGAGGTTTGTAAAGAAAGATGTTTTTTTAACCTTGAGCTATATAAATGTGAGTTGTTAATAATATTAATACTATTCTCCATTTGTAGAAAAATAAGAATATACAATCTTCCCTCATTTTAAGTCCTCAGAATTAAATCATGAAAGCGTTAGGCATGAAGAACAGGTAAACTATCCATTATTTTAAATATGTATTTTAACATGGAAGGGTAAGGGTTTTTTGATCTTTTCCATAAGCTCTTTCTTCCTATTTATAAGGTGAGAATCATATAGTTAGGAGACAAAATGACTTTTGGGGAGTAGCTGTGGGTGCTTGGACCATGTTGTAGGAAGTAGGGATCCCAAACTTAGAGCTGAAAAGGGTCATTAAAAGTCATTTTGTCCAATGCTTTCATTTTATAGATAAGGAAACTGAGGGCCAAGAAGGCTAAAAGCATGTGCCCAAAGTTTCACCTGTTTGAACTTGGGCAAGTTCCTGAGTCTCATGAGTTTGTTTATCTGTGAAATATAGGGGTTGGACTACATGTTCTCTGAGGATCTCCCTAAACCCTGTGATCCTGTGCCTCTATACAGGCATTCAAGAATAAGAACTCAGAAATCCCTGCTTTTGAAAAGTCACTGCATTAGGTTATGCGAGGTTAATCTAAATTCATTAATAATCATTCATTGAGCATTTACAGAGTACAAAGCATTGTGCTAGATCCTGGGAGAGAAACAAGATTCTGAGAGAGAAATTAGACCTCTTTCCTGCCCGCTTGGCACTTTGCAGTCTAACAGGATGGAATGTGATACTTAAATCTGCAATTCTAGGCAGAATATACAAAATAGCTCTATAGTAATGAATGCACAATGTAATAAGAGCATATGACAAATACAAAGGGTTAGGTGAGGTAGGAGGACAGAAAAAACATTTATAACTTGTGGGAGTGATGAATCAGGGAAGACTTCCTGGAGGAGGTGACCACATTTAAGTTTGAAGGATGACTAGAATTTCAAAGCATTCCAGGCATAAGAGACAGCATGAGGAAAGCCATGGAGATGACAGAACATCCTTGACACATTGAAGTGACACCTAAATATAAGTGACTCCACTGATTCAGGTCTTCCTTCTTCCCCTTTCCCTTCCCTTCTTCTCCTTTGCTAGTGTGGTTCATATCTTATCATGAGAGGCAGTATATAGCCAGTGGATAGAGGGCTGTCCAGAGCTGAGAAGACCTATGTTCAAATCCTGCCTCTGTTACAAATCCTATAATCATGTGCAGCAGGGCAAGTCTTCTGGTGGTACAGTGGATAGAGCACTTGGCATGGAGTCAAGAAAATGTGACCTCAAATCTCATTTTCCACACTTGCTGACTGTGTGCTCCTGGACAAGTCATTAAACCTGTGTTTGCCTCAGTCTCCTCAACTGTAGAATGGGGATAACAATTACACCTATCTCATAAGGTTGTTATGGATTCAATGAGACAATTTTTGTAAAAGAGCTTTGTGATTCTTAAAATGCTATATAAATGCTAGCTATTATTATTGTTGATGAACCTAGTGACTTGCCCAGGGTCATATAGCTAGTAAATGTCTGAGGCCAGACTTGAACCCTAACCCCAAGGTCTGATGCTCTGTCTACTGTGTCATTGAGCTCTCTCTGCATGAGAAGTAGAGTGTAGTGCCCTGGATAGGAGCCAGGAGACTTAAGTTCTATTATTATCTCTCCCATGAAGCCTGCTGTGGATGCTTGGACAGGTTACTTAACCAATCAAGGACTCAGTTTTATCTCTAATGTGATTGTGATGGAGTACATAATCTTGTAGAAGCCTTTCAGTTCTGAAATTCTCTACCTGTTTAATAATTCTGCTTAGGCTACAAGATGTAAAAGGCTGCTCTCCGACTGTGATGCCCCTTGAAGAGATGGGGGTGGGGAATTATTTCACTTTGGCCAATGACAGAGCTTTGCAAATGGCCAGTGGCCAAGCAAATAAATATCAAAGGATACCTTTTAGACCTTCTCTAACAATGAGAGTTCCCATTTCCTGGCAGCTTAGAATTTAAGGACAACCAGTACCAGAAATCAATTTACATAATGGTTTAGAAAGATGAGGGGATTGAAAAGAGACTTTGGTGAGCCTGCTACCTGAATGAGGATGAAATAATAGGCAGCTATTTTTATTATTGATACTCTGTTTTATTATTGTTGTTAGAATAAATAATGGGGCTGGCTGCATTTTCCCATTGTTTTAAGTGGATAAATTTGTAGGGTCTGTTTCTTTTAATCCCTAGAAATGTCCCTTTCATTTTTAAGGGTTGGGAGAGGAACATCCTTTGCTTGTATCTGTAATAACAATAATTAGTCAATCAACAAACATTTATTAAGTTCCTACTATGCTACTCACATGTACTCTGTAAGTACATACAAAATGTATATGAGGTATGTAGGCACCACCTGAGTGACCTCTAGTGAGGGGGCTGGAGAGACAGGTATTTCAGTTAATCTCTCTCAATTTCTGGTCTTCCCATAAGGTGACAGGTAGATGTATGCAGGTATCCACTGGTGATTTTTAGGGCCACTCCTGTTCCCTAAAAGACTAGAAGGAACTGGAACTTGGAGTCAGAAAACCTGGGTTTGAATGGGCTCCTATATTTGTTTTCTCTACAACCATGAACAAATCACTAAATTTCTTTGAGTCTCAATTTACTCATCTGTAAAATGCAGATAACAGGACTTGTGCTCCTGACCTTGCAAGAGTCGTAAGAAAAGTACTTTGTAAGGTTGTTTTTTTTTAAACTGAGCTTCCCCAAATTGTCTAGGCTGGAAATATATAGAGCTCATCCCATTACTGATTGGCACTAGAGCTTAAGGCAGCTAGGTAGCTCTGGGCCTGGAATCAGGAAGATCTGAATTAAAATCCAACCTCACACACTTCATAGTTGTGTATGACCCTGGACAAGTCATTTAACCTCAGTCTCGGTTTCTTCATTTGTAAAATGGAAATCATAATAACACCTGCCTCCCAAGATTGTTGTGAGGATCCAATAAGATAATAATTGTAAAGCACTTAACACAGTCCTGGCACATAGTAATCACTATATAAGTTTTAGCTATCATTATTTTCATGACTATTATTAGCTTGACCTGCTCCTTTTCTGGCCTGGGCCAGTTGGATCCTCCATGAGCAACCTGATCCCCCTGTCCCAATCCTGCCAGCTCAATGTATTAATGCCAAACTTAGCACGACGCTGGTTGGCATAGCCTACTACAGTTCAGAACTCCCGAGCTCAAGAGATCTATCAGCCAATGTAACAAAAATGACAGTTATACCTAGATTAATTTATGTATTCAGTGCCATACCAAACAACCAAAAATATTTTATAGGACTAGAAAAAAAAATAACAAAATTCATTTGGAAGAACAAAAGTTCATGAATGTTAAAAGTAATCAATGAAAAAAATGTGAAGGAAGGTGTGGCCTAGCTGTACCAGATCTCAAATTGTATCATAAAGTGGTAATCATGAAAACAATGTGGTACTGGCTTAGAGTGGTGGGTCAGTGGAATAAATTAGGTGCACAATACACAGTAATAAATGACCATAGTAATCTAATGTTTGATAAATGCAAAGATATAAGCTTTTGGGCTTGCCTATATAAGCTTTTGGGATAAAACATTTGACATTTGACATTTGACAAAAACTACTGGGAAAATTGAAAAGCAGTTTGGCATAAACTAGATTTGAAAAAGAAAAAGAAAAGAAAAAGGACATATATGTATAAAATTATTTATATGAGCTCTTTTTGTCTTGGCGAAAAATCAGAAACTGAAGGGATGTCCATCATTTGGGGAATGGTTGAATTAAGTTGTGTATGTGATTGTGATGGAATACTGTTGTGCTATAAGAAATGATGAGCAGGATGCTTTTAGAAAAAACCTGGATAGACTTACATGAATTGATGCAAAGTGAAGCAAGCAGAACCAGGAGAACAGCATATACAGTAACAGCAATACTGTACAATGATCAACTGTGAATTACTTAGCTATTCTCAGCAATACAGTGATGCAAAACAATTCCAAAGGACTCATGATAAAGAAAATGCTATCCATCTCCAGCAAAAGAACTGGTTAAATCAGAATGCAAATTGAAGTATACTTTAAAAAAAAAAAAAAACAACCTTATTTTTCTTGGGTTTTTTGTCTGTTTTCTTTCACATGACTATTTTAGAAATATGTTACATATGACTACACATGTCTAACCTATATCAAACGTCTTGCCTTCTTAATGAGATGGGAGGGGTGAAATGGAGGAAAAGCATTTGGAACTCATTTTTAAAAAATGTTTAAAATGTTTATATATAATTGGGAAAAAATAAAATATTTGAATTTTTTTAAATTGCTGACTTCATGTGGGCACAGATGCTCCAAATCCTATGAGCTAATTAGAAAGAAAAGATAGGATATGATTGTGAAAGCAATGAGGGAAAATGTGAGTTTTAATTTAAAAAACATCAGTCATATTATTCTCTTTCTTTCCAGGCACCTACTTCCTTTCCTGCTTCAACCAGTAATCTCAGAATGAATCCCACAGAAACCAAGGTATGTGAGGGCCTTTGGGAATTAGTCTATTTTAACTTGGCTTATACTTGTTTTTTGTGCATGTGTTTGGAAAAGTATGGAATGATAATTGCTATCAAATGGTTTTATATTCCTTTGTGCAGTTAGTCAACTTGAGTTATAGAAGCCACTTCATGATCCACAGGCACATTTGGAAATCCAGCTTTTTCTGATACCAGAACAAATAGTGAAATATCAGTTATCTAAATCCAGGATGTCAAACACCACATACCTAACCTCCCAGAACACTCCTGAGTGGAGGCTGAACCAGATTAAAAATAATTGGGAAATATTTAACAAAATAAATGAAAATACAATAAAACATAGATAACATTACATGTGAAAATTAAGTCAATATATAGTTCACAGGGATCCTTATATGTGGATAAATGGCTGCCCTGTTTCTATTTAACTTTGACAGCATTGATCTAGTTCTCTGGTTGTTATTCAGTCATGTCTGACTCTTCATGACCCTGTGGACCATACTGTCTGTGGGGCTTTCTTGGCAAAGATACTGGAGTGGTTTGCCATTTCCTTCTCCAGTGGATTAAGGCAAACAGAGGTTTAGTGACTTGCCCAAGGTCAGTCATATAGCTAGTAAATGTATGAGGCCAGATTTGATCTCAGGTCTTCCTGACTCCAGGCCCAGATGTCTGTCCACTAAGCCACCTATGTCCTCTAGTCCTCTGTAAATTTCTACTGAAAAAGGAAGTTTTTGAGCCATGATGGCACCTTGGTTTTAAATTTTCTTATCTAACTCCTAAGGTAGTTTCAGGATGCAGATGAACAAATGAAATCCTATTTTGTGGTTTCTCCAGCATTCTAATGAGCTGCTAGTATATTGGAAAGGACATGAATACAGAATTTCATTATTCATAATTAAAGTAAGCCATACATGTGTCCAAATATACATTTCATGCTGATAACTGCATAAAATTCAAGTAGGTAATTGCTTATCTTTACTTTCTGAAGTTTCCTCTGGAAAAGCACTCTCTCCTTCTTCCTCTTCCTTTCTCCCTCTTCTCTTTATATACATAAATATGTATAGTATGTATCTATTTCACATATACATGTGTATATATGTATGTATATGCATATGCATATACGTGTGTGTTCTGTTTTATTCTAAGAACCAAAGTTTAGAATTTTTAGCTGCAAGGCTTTGAGTTCCTGCCATATAAGACGTGGTTGATTGAGGGTTGAAGGAAATAGGGTTGTTTAGCCAGGAAAAGAAAACACTTAGGTAGAACATGATTTCTCCAAGAGCTGTTACATGGAAGATGACTGGGAATTGTTCCACATCAGGAAATAAGAACAATGAGTGGCACTTGCAAAGGGGCAGCTGTGGTCTTGAGGTAAGGAAGTACCTCCCCCAAATTTGAGATTTCTACAAATGCTGTGGTTTGTACTTTCATATAGTGGATTTTCCCTTAAACTGGATGGAGGCTTTAGTTCAATTCAGCAAGCCTAAAGTGGTTATATATGAAAGCAGCTGTGCTAACCGGGGACTTAAGATGCAGAATCCTGACAGCCCCTGCTTCCAGGGAATCTCTATTCTTTGTGAAGGAATGCACCACAGCTATGTACATGAATAAATTAATACAAAGCATATGCTAAGTGGGAAGAAGAATGAATTGAGAGCTGATCTCTCTTGCTATATACTCATTCTCTTTTAGGTAGCTGCCCATTTTTTATAAGCTTTATCTATTTTGTCTTACATTGCCTTGTATAACTTCTCCTTCCTCCTCCTCCAAACCCCCGTGTGACCCAACTTCAAGAGCCAGGGTCAGGCTTCACTTAGCCACCAAATAGCTCAAGCAAAGGCCACAGACACTAGTGGCAAGCCTAAGACATAGACGTTGGATGAAAAAGAGAGGATCAGAAAAAGTAAAGAAAGAGTAAAGAGAAGGGAGGGAAAAATAGGTATGTGTGACAGACTACCATCAACAATCGACTTATTCCTAATCATTGACACTCATGTCATTGTTCTCCACCATTACTAGAGAGTTCAAATTATATAAACCCTTATTACTGTTAAGGGCTAAAATTCTAGCTAGTCTGTCTAAAATATCTAATGAGTGGTCGCCAATAAATTATAAGCTTTAGCAAGAGTTAGACTTTTAAGCATTTATTAAGGAGAATAAGAATTTGGTAAAGAGAGAAGAAAGGCCTAGATTCCTCTATCTATTAAAGGGAGAGCACATTTCTAGCTCTGCTCTCCACCAGAGTCCAAAGGAAAGAGAGCCAGACAGAGCGCTAGTCTCTTCCTTCCTCCTCCCACTAGCCCGTGTCACTTCCTGACGCCAAAGAAAAGACTCCTGGTCTTGACCTCAAAGACCTTCGCTTCATGGGTGGAACTCTTCTACAGTAAGTCTCCAGCAGGTGGCGTCATTCCAATCGTTACATTACTAATTCACTTCTTCGTGTTTATTGGGTTCCTCTCAGATTTCTCAGAGCAGTTTCATAAGGATTGATGACCATGTGGTCTCTAAACTATCTTTTTTCCTAAAAAAAGCTAGTCTTTGTGGGGTCAAGTTATGCCAAAGCTTATATTTTTATTTAGGCACACTTTTATGGTATCAGTAAGTTCATATAAGGGCAGCTGGTGCCAGGCCTGGAGTCAGGAAGACTCATGTTCCTGAGTTCAAATCTGACCTCAGACATTTACTAGCTTTGTGACCCTGGGCAAGTCACTTCACCTTGTTTGCTTCCATTACTCATCTGTAAAATGAACTGGAGAAGGAAATGGCAAACTGCCCCAGTATCTTTGCCAAGAATACCCCAAATAGGGTCATGATGAGTCAGATGTGACTAAAACAACTAAACAACAAAAAGCCCACTTAAGATCATAACTGTAGATATTACTTTTTTATTATTATGACTTTGTTTTATGTACACAGTGCTTGTATATGTCTCATATCAAATAATGATCATAGGAACATAGATTTAGAGCTAGAAGCAGAGGTGCTAGAGTCAATTTATCCATACTAGCTCTGAAGAACCTATTGTTAAATTTTCAATGTGAGCCTTTATACCTTGGAAATCAGCAAGCTACAAATCAGGATTTGAGTTATTTTTTTATTGATTGTCTAGACTTAAGAAAATGATGGAGAAATTGTTAATAATTAAGATTAAATTCAGAAGTGTTTTTCCTTCCCTGGAGAGCCACTTGCTAAACACTTAGCAGCACACCACTGGCTGGAAGAGATGTTGTTTACTCACTCAGTAATGCCCAACTCTTTGCTAACCCCATGGGGTCAGCACCTCATCTATGGGGTTTTCTTAGCAAAGTACTGGAGAGGTTTGCCCTTTTCTTCTCCAGTGTGTCCTCATTTTACACATGAGGAACTGAGGCAAATGACTTGCCCAGGGTCACACAGCTAGTAAGTGTCAGAGGCCAAATTTGAACTGAGAAAGGTGAATCTTCATGACTCCAGGTCCAATGATCTATCCACCTCACTACCTAGCTGC
Source organism: Dromiciops gliroides (assembly GCF_019393635.1). NCBI lineage: Eukaryota > Metazoa > Chordata > Mammalia > Microbiotheria > Microbiotheriidae > Dromiciops > Dromiciops gliroides. The sequence goes on from NC_057861.1 coordinate 460,475,289, forward strand.
CCCAGAAGAGACCTTAGAGGTGTAAAAAAAAAATTAACTATATCTAATCTGAAAAATTATGTAACTGTACTTATATGAAAATTTATAATTATATGAAAAATTATAACTTTAGAAAAATTATAATTGGGCCATAAATCCCTTCGTGGTTGCCATTCAAATGTAAAGGTGTTTTTGTTTTTGTTTTTGTTTTTGTTTTTGTTTTTGTTTTTTTTCGGGGCAATGAGGATTAAGTGACTTGCCCAGGATCACACAGCTAGTAAATGTCAAGTGTCTGAGGACGGATTTGAACTCAGGTCCTCCTGACTCCAGGGCCAGTGCTCTATCCACTTCGCCACCTAGCTACCCCCCCTAAATGTAAAGATATTTTAACTGACTTGGCCCTAATCTATCTGGGGGCCTAATCTGTGGATGTTTGACTGGCTGGCTATCTGACTGCTACCAATTTCCTTAGCCAGTCTGTTAGGGCCTTTTAAAAATTTCTCCACACTGCTTGCTCCCACATTGATAAGCAAAAAATTAAGAAGCCTCTTAATTAAATAACCAAAGCAGAATTTATTTACAAAAATAAATGTAAGAGATAAGGATTAAGAAATGCAAATTATACAACCTGTCTGCTTTTAATATAATAAGGGTTGTCGCCACCTCTTGGTTCTCTCCAACTTTCGCTTTTTTTCTCCTTCACGCCAGCTCCCCTGCACTTTCACTGCTCTACTCCTCTCTTCTAACTCCAAGCCCCCTTCACTTTGTCTTCTCTACTTGCTCTGTCAGTCTGCCCCACCTCAGCACCTCTAGAGTCCCTTTCTCACTGACCTCTCAGCATTCTCTTAGTCCTCCAGCATCCTCCAGCCTCCTTGCTCTTAACTTTTTCTCCATCTCCCCCTCCTTGTCTAACTACCCCGGTATATAATCTTCCTTCTCTCCCCTCAAACCTCGGGCTCCCTGCGCCCCACAGACACCAACCTAATCCTCTGGCTGTGCTAGGGATGCACTGGGTGGGGACTCTAGTCTGCCGAGCGTACAACACCCAGGGCTCAAGGGGCCCGTGCCCCTTGCTGCGTGCCTGGGACCTCCACATGGGCTGTGCTAGGGCCTGGCAGGACAAGCCTGGGATCTCTGGGGCAGCTCCCCTCAGGGCAGAGGGAACTGGGGTTTTCCCCAGCTGTCTGCCCAGCTGATGTTACATGGGCTTCTCTGCTGGGCTGAAGCAGAGGGGGAGAGGCACCAGCCCCTCTTACACAGAGAAGAACCCTGAGGGCCCAAGGATTTTTTAATCTCAGCCCAAAGGCAGGGTCCTTAAATCAAAATAAATTCCCACAGAGGTCATCTAATCCAGTCTCTTTATTTTATAGATGAGGAAACCAAAGTCCAGAAAGGTGACTTTGCCAAAGGTTACATAGCTAATAAATGTCAAATAATGATTGCAGATTAATCTGTGTATTTCACAAGTATAAGGCTGCATCAGTGGGCAATCATAATTTTTGTTGGCACAGTTTGTTACATGCAAAGAAATTTGATTGGCTATTAATTAGATACCTATTTATAGTATTTTGCTAACATAAAATTCTTTACAATAAGCATTTTTAATGCTTACAGTGCACAATGCCTGACATATAGTGGGTACTCAATAAATGTGGAATAAATTGAAATGGATGCTGTCAAAGAACTAAAATGCTGAGTTAAACTTGATTTATTTCATTTCTTTTTTTTTCTTAATTTTTATTTTTTCAGTAAGGCAATTGGGGTTAAGTGACTTGCCCAGGGTCACACAGCTAGTAAGTGTCAAGTGTCTGAGGCTGGATTTGAACTCAAGTCCTCCTGAATCCAGGGCTAGTGCTCTATCCACTGCACCACCTAGCTGCCCCGATTTATTTCATTTCTAAACAGATAAACCAATAAATTGTGCTTGCAAAAAAAAAACAAAATAAAGGCTGTGGTGTGAAAAAAGAAATCATTACTGAGTGTCTATTTGAATGGATACAAGTACAGACTTTTTTTGTTTTCTTTAAAATGTGCCCTTGAACATAGAATGTTTTTGTTGCCTTCCTTGGAGAAACAGTCCCTTTGTACAAATGCTTTGGTATGCTGAATGACTCATCATCATGCAAGTGATTGGGTCTCTTGATATTATGGTGTCAGACAAAATGTTCTATTATACTGTATTCCAGGTAGAGGATAACCTATAAAAATAAAAATAAAAAGTGGATCTTTAGTGTAGAACATTTCAACATCTGGCTTCTCAAAACAAAACGCATATAATCAGCAATGGGGACATATGGGAAGGACAGTTATAAACTCCAAAATATTTAATCTTCTACAGTGTAAATTTCATGAGGGTGGAAAACACATCTTGACTAAACTTTCAGTCTTTAGTGCCTAGCAACAGACATTTATTTCATTGTTGTTGTTCAGTCATTTCAGTCGTGCCTCTTAGGGGTTTGCTTGGCAAAAATATCGGGGGGGTGGGGCAGCTAAATGGCGCAGTGGATAGAGCACTGGCCCTGGATTCAGGAGAACCTGAGTTCAAATCCCACCTCAGACAATTGACATTTATTAGCTGTGTGACCCTGGACAAGTCACTTAACCCTCGTTCCTCTGAAAAAACAAAAAACAAAAACAAAACAAAACAAAACAAAAAATATCAGAGTGGGGGGCAGCTAGGAGGCACAGTGGATAAAGCACCGGCCCTGGATTCAGAAGTACCTGGGTTCAAATCCCGCCTCAGACACTTGACACTTACTAGCTGTGTGACCCTGGGCAAGTCACTTAACCCCCATTGCCCCACAAAAAACAAAGAAACAAAACAAAACAAAAAAATATCAAAGTGGTTTGCCATTTCCTTCTCCAGCTCATTTTATAGATAAGGAAACTGAGGCAAATGGGATTAAGTGACTTGCCCAGGGTCACACAGCTAGTAAGTACATGAAGCGAGATTTGAGTCCAGTGCTCTATCCACTGTGCCACCTGGCTACTCAAACTTTTATTAAATACCTACTATGTTCCAGGGATTATATACATATGAAAAAGAAAAAACAGTTCCTGACCTCAAGGAGCTTGCAATATAATAGGGAAAGATAACACACAAGAGGATGCTGAGAAGAGTTGGAGAGGGGACCTCTCCCCACTCCCCACCTCATGCCCCCCCCACACACACACACGGATATAATGGAGAAGTCAGATGGGAAATGATGAGATGGCTGACCTGGGCTCCCTCTTTAAATACCTCTAGTTTTAGAGTTCATTGGTTGTCACTTCATTCAGAGGAATGGGCGGGCACTGATGAGGAGTGAGCACCAAGCCTGATTTGATCTTGCAATATAATGAGGTTTCCCATTGATAAGGTCCCTAGGGCCATGATGGAGACATCAAAGGAATTCAGCCAGGTGGATAATGGAAGTACTATACTACTCTGTATGTAGTAGACACTTGATAAATATTGTTGAATGTCGTTAGGTCTGATTGTTCAGTTAGAAGCAACATAGCATAGTGGAGAGAATCCTCGACTGGAGTCAAGAAAACCTGCAGGTAATGGCCTTTGCCACATATTAACTAGTGACCAGGGCAGCTAGGTGGTACAATAGATAGAGTTCCAGGCTTGGAGTCATGAAGACCTGAGTTCAAATCAGACCTCGGACACTAGCTGTGTGACCCTGGCCAAGTCACTTAACCCTCTTTGCCTCAGTTTCCTCATCTGTAAAATGAGCTGGCAAACCACTCCAGGAACTTTGCCAAGAAATCCCCAAATGGGGTTACAAAGAGTCAGACAGACATGACTGATAGGATTGAATAAAAAAATGGGCAAATAATTAAACCTTTCCGAGCCTCTAGAAACTCCTTAAAAATATTAACTATTGGTGCATTGCAATATGCTTTAGTAGAGAGAACTCGAAAATATGCTTTAAAAATAAAATACATTAAGATTGTGTTGATAGAAACTTGGAACACTATTGAAGGTGGCCCCTATAGATCTGTTGATAACCACATAAGAAACTCTTGGATTCTTAGGTATAAACAATGACCAAGAAGCAGCTACACAACAGTAGAGATTGTTTATCTGGTAAAGAAATCTAATTTGCAGTTAGTAAAGAGTAAGGTGGATTTCTTAAATTTTTACTAGAGTTACTTGATTTTAAATTAAGTTCTCCTTTTGGAATATGTATGTAGATTTATGCACATATATCTTTATACATATTTACATGTGTGTGCAAATATGTATATTTTATATATACATATACAGTATATTTATACTAACTTTCATGGTTTATATGTATGTATATATATACATATATATTTATACATATATATAAAAAACCATGAAAGTTAATAATACAATTATTTTTGTTGCCCTTTTCTATACTTAAAACATTTGACTGTTTCATCTCACTTAACCTTTTTTCTGAAGCCCTGAAAAATATGTATTGTAATATCAGGCTACTCCAATCAAACAGACCAAAGGACTGCATTATCATGACAAGAAAAGGAAAAGTCCCCAGGTGACATGTGGCTCATCATATTTCTCTATCTCCGTGAGTCTGTGACACCACAGGCACACTTTACTAATGGTCACTTTTCCTGCTCAGCACATGCTAATATTTTAAGATCACCATTTTTAGTAAAGAACTAGGCACTAGCCTGCAATTCCTCTGGTAGATTCCCTTTGGCATCAGACATGTTCTGCCATTAAAGTTAGCTTCTCTGTTTTCTCTGTCCTATCATGCATTTCATGCTTTTAAGCCATCAGCTAAAATTCAAGGTAAGTATGTTGTTTACGGGTCAAGAAATTAGTTCTGCTTCAGTGGCAGCAGAATACATAGAAGCACCCATTGCCTGGGAGGTTGGGACCTGAGTGGTTATTTACTCATGACCCACCAGTGACATTTGATAATGATGAGCTCAGTGATAATGTGACACAAGACATTTGAAGGACTCTTAAGAAGACTCCTTGAAATGTGTAAAAAAAAGAGGTAAATTGTATAATATCACTTACAAAAGTGAAGGAAGAATATTGGGCTTTAAATATAGTTCTTATAACTTTAATATTATTTTTAGATGTGATATCAGTGTTTCTATATTCTTGCTCTTTTAAGTACCATCCTCTGAGGAAAAATATATATGGCAGTTATTATAAACTCTTAAAATTACTTGTTTGTTTTTATTTCTGACATCAGGCTAAAAAAGAAGAAACTGAAGAAAAATCACAGTCAACCAAGGTATGAGATTTTTTTTATATTGGCACATGCTTCTTGCTATTACAAAGAATCAGAGATAGCAGAATAACCAGTAGTGGAAAGAGTGTGGAGCCAGAGATCAGAAGGTTAAGGGTTTTCAATTCATCTCTGCTACTTACTATCTGTGTATTCTTGGGCAATTAAGTATATTTCTCTAGGTCTGGCTTTCCTCATCTGTAGAATGAGATAGTTAGACTAAATGATTTCTAAGGTCCCTTGCAACTCTAATATGCTGTAATTAATGCCACTATATTACTGTTTTGTACATATTTATCGTGTAGAGGAGCACTTGAAGCCTTGGCACTAAAACATTGTTTGTGTGACCTTGGACAAGTCACTTAACCTTTCAGTGGTCTAGACAACTCTCACTGAAAGTTGCCAAAAGGTTATCCATTTCAGAGAATATGCCAACCTGAAATAGTTGACAGAGCCTCCTCTGCTTGTGGTTCCCTATGTCAATGAATCACAAGTCCATTCCCTATTCTTTAATGTGTAACTGTTGCTAAAATGAAAATGCAGTAGTTCTTAGAGAAAAATTAAACATAAAAGCAGTTTATTTTATTCAAATCCAACTTTTAGGCTTTGGGTGAGTAATTTTAAAAGGAGAACAGTGTGAGAGGGATAAAGAAAGGGACAGAAAGGGAGCAATAGCAAATATCAAAGGAATATAAGTGAAGAATGAATTGACTCTTTGGGGTAAAGCACCTGTATTACTTTAAGCAGGAGAGGATATTCCAGCATAGGAGTCTGATTAATCTGGATTGGTTAGTGGAGGTGCATCTCTAGGGATAAAACTTTCTTTTGTTGTATAACCAATTATCAATTAGGTAATCTATCAATTATGAGACCTAGGAAGGAGAGGAGGAGATTTTAGCTTCATTCCCTGAAGTTTCAGAAACTTCAATGGGCTTGCAAGTAGATCAGGTCACCCCACCCCCTACCCCCACCCCCTGGATGTGTCTGCAGTGCCAGAACATCCCAATGAAAAGTGAACAGTAAACCATGAGCTAGATGCTTACAAGAACAACATGCTGACTAATGTGACAGTTTAGAAATGTATTTTTGGGGGCAGCTAGGTGGCGCAGTGGATAAAACACCGGCCCTGGATTCAGGAAGACCGGAGTTCAAAGCCGGCCTCAGACACTTGACATTTACTAGCTGTGTGACCCTGGGCAAGTCACTTAACCCTCATTGCCCCGCCAAAAAAAAAAAAAAAAAAAAGAAATGTATTTTTTTACTTCTCATCTGGATCCTTGGTATTCTACAAACAGGCTACATTCTAGGCATATTGCTTGAAGTAAGTATTGACCCTAGAACATGCAGCTGCCTTTTTAAAGCTACCCTGTAGGACCTGAAAACTTAAGTGATGCTTTTCCCAAGACAAATTGACTGCTTGGTTCTAGCCCTTTGTTCTCTTGCCACCTCAATAGCCTGAACCAGTTGTTTCATTGCCCTTGGGCTTCGGTTAAATGTTTTCTGTACCTCTTGAAATCGCAGGCTGCTGAACCTCATGTGAAAGATGCTCATGAAGAAAAGGAAAAAGAGGACAAAAAGGTAAGTACCCACAATTTAGTGTTGCTCTCATATGGCTCCCTTCCTCTACTTAGAAGAATCCACCAAGCTTGTCATTTAAAAGATATGATCTTGGGGCAGCTAGGTGGCGCAGTGGATAGAGCACCGGCCCTGGATTCAGGAGTACCTGAGTTCAAATCCGGCCTCAGACACTTAACACTTACTAGCTGTGTGACCCTGGGCAAGTCACTTAACCCCAATTGCCTCACTAAAAGGTATGATCTTGATTATAGATCTGTTTCTATGCTTATAGCAAAAAAGCCTCTCTAAGCAGTCATTGGCCGCAGAAACTAAAGATTCTCTTGATGGAAAAGAGACCCTCAAGTCCACTGACCAGCCAACACCAGGGAAACCAGCAGAAAGCCCCCAGGTAAAACCAATTGGATAGAAAATTCTAAAGTGTGTCTGGGAAAGAGAACAAACCTGTATCCACACAGTCAATTTATCTGCTGTGTTTTGAATATGGTGAGCCCTCAGGTACTGGTACTGTAGCTTTGCCCTTTCCTGAGCTGACTTAGTTGGAGAACTTGGTACCTCCAAGAGGTCCTGCCTGGGAGTATAGAGCTAATAGGCCACGGAGTACTTCCTCCAAGCTTTTCCTATTCCTGAGAAGTGGCTAAGATGACTTTATTGTAGAAGCAGATGCAGATGTGAGAGAACACATCTAAACAGGTTCATAGTAACAATCTAGTAAATATATGCTTTGAGGCAGCTAGATGGCTAATTGGATAAGAGTGCTGGGCCTGGAGTCAAGAGGACCGGAGTTCAATTCTAGCCTCATGGACTCACTAGCTGTGTGGCCTTGAGCAAGTCACTTAACTTCTGTTTGGTTTGGAGGCAGATAGGTGGCTTAGTGGATAAAACACTGGGCCTAGAATCAGGAAGACCTGAGTTCAAATCCAGTCTCAGACACTCACTAGCTGTGTGACTGGACAAGTCACTTAACCTCTGTTTGCCTTAATCTGATGAAGAAGGAAATGGCAGACCACTCCTGTATCTTTGACAAGAAAACCCCATACATGTTCAGACATGACTGAACAATAACAACACATACTTTTCCTCTCTTACTTCTTCCTCTAACCCCAAGATCCAGGTCTGTTTTCAAGGCAAAGACATCAGAAAGATTCATGAGATCTTTGATTTAGAGAGCAAAAGAACCTCAGAGACCATCAAATCCAACCACCTCATTTTACATATGAGGAAACTGAAGCAGACTCACACGGCTCATAAGGGTCTATGTTAGGATTTAGATATTCAGATATTCCTGACTTCCAATCTGTGACTACTATACTATGCTGACTTTTAAGTCTTGCTGCAAAGGAAATAGGAAAATGGGCTGATAGATTATATGAGCACTTTTAAAAAGTGTCCTAACTTTACAAAGCTGGAGAAACAACAATTAGATAACTTTTTGCTTAGGAACTCCTGCAAGGTAGGGACTTTGTTTATTCATCTGCTTGGTATTGGGTGTCCCCAAAGTCTGAGTTCAGTGTTTAGTAGCCTAAAATTTGACTAAACCTTAAGTTTCAAGGTACTAAAGCTTAAAACTGAACTAAGACTCTGAGAGCATCCTGTAAAGTGCCTGGTGCCAGCACCATGTATATATGTAAACTTTAAATATTTGATAATATCAGTGACAGTGACAGGGGCTATGGGTGAGGTTCAATTCAACACATATGTATTAAGCATCTATTATTTGTCACCTCTGTGTCAGGCACTAGGAATATAAAGGTTCTGAACAACATTCCTATCTGCAATAAGCATAGTTATAGTAAAGAAGTTAAGACTTATACAAATGGTTCCCGGGTGACAAGGTTCTCAGAAAGCATTTTGTAAACATTAAAGCATGATGGAAATGAATGTTTACTTTTCTTTATAGAACTTTCATATCACATCAATGCAATGCACCTAAATGTACCTTTTTATTGGAAAGCAAAGTTGAGAAATGAATGCAAAACTTTTAGTTCTGTTTTTAATAGTTATTGAACTTTCCAGATAAAAGTCAAGATCCAGAAAGATCTAAACAGTTTTGAACAATGAATTGAACCAAATAAGATGGAATTTAACAGGGATAAATGTGAAATTCTACACTTGAGTTTAAAAATCAACTTTGTAGGGGGCAGCTACATGGTGCATTGGATAAAACACCAGACCTGGATTCAGGAGCATCTGAGTTCAAATCTGGCCTCAGACACTTGGCACTTACTAGCTCTGTGACCCTTGGCAAGTCAGTTAACCCTCATTGCTCCACAAAAAAAAAATCAACTTTATAAATACAGAGTGGGCGATAGGTAACTTTTTCACAATTTCTATGAAGAAAGACTCAAGGGTCTTCCTGGACTGAAATCTCAATGTGAATCAACAATATGGCACGGCAACCAAAAACGACAACATTCTAGGTTACCCTGAGGGACACAATGTCCTAGGGAGGAAATAGCTCTACCATATTCTGCCCTGGTCAGGCCACATCTACAATTTTATGTTCAGTTTGAGTGGGTCGGGGAATTCGCCCACCAATTCAATACTCAGGACTCAGGAAGAAAGGAGGCCAAAGCATATAGAACACATTTATTCTTTCAAAAGAAGGTGCCCATGCTATCAAGACATGAGACACCCCAAAGCAATAAGTCAAGCCATTTTTATACTTTTTTGCAAACAAGCACAGGATGTAATAATGAAGCTGAGACCAGATGGTTTGTGACACATCTTTCCCTCTCAGAGCAGAATCCCCTTGACACCAGGGTCCCCACAATGGGGTATTCTTCTATTCTTTATTTGATTTCTTTGATTTCTCAACACAGCCGGTGATAAATTTTAAGCCTGTCATCCCTCTAAAATTAACATGGCTATAAAACAATGCTAAAACACCTGAGTGAGTCTTCCTGTTATTCGAGTTGACCATCTTCAGAGACAGGGGCCAAGGGAGGGGAGGATCAGTGGCAACTATGAGATCTGAACATAATCCTCTCAGTCCCTCCTCTTTTTAAGGACCAAGATTCTACTCACTGGTCCACTCTCTGTTTCAGATCTCACTCAAAACCTCTTTAGAAATAAGACTTTTTCTCCCCGGTGGTCCCAACTTGTTGTTGCCACAAGGGACATCCAAGATACAGTACGGTGAATAAGCATAATAAAACATGGAACTAAACAAGGTAATAATAATAATAGTAGTATGAGTCCAAGTAATGGGCTCAAGAACTTCATCCACCCCCCCATCCCAAAGACTATCCCACCAATTAGTCCAAGGGGCAGCATTGACCCCAGAGTTGATAGCTATTTCTTTGCTAAGCTTGTCTAATGCCCTTATACCTTTGGTTATGGCCCCATTGGGGGCCATATGGTTAGGGATAAAAGTACGACTGTCTCCAATAATTTTACAAGCTCCTCCTTTTTTCTGCCAGTAGCATGTCCAAGACCATCCTATTTTCCATGGCCATTTGACTAGTTGCTGATAGTTGTTCTGCCACTCTATGTAATGCTCCCCTGGTGTAATTAATATACCTTTGTTGATTATAATAAATGTAGTTTATCCAGTCCACGTTCTTATTTATAGTAACCCACCAGAACAAGGACTCAAATCCAGTAGCAATCTGATTTCTCGCCTTAAATTCATCAGGGACTCCTCGTGGAACTCCAATACTATCTAGGGTGATTCCCGGGGGCAATCCATCATCAAGCTCAAGTAAGCCAGCTGATCTTTTCTGGCGTCCTAAACCTATATTGGGACTAGGTTTTACACTTAAAATAGTAAAAGGGATTGCCAGTTGGACTAGGGCACACGTGGCTTGAGGAGTTGGGACCTGAAGTAATCGGTTGCTCTTAGGGTCACATATCCACCAAAGGTCTGAGCTGGGGCAGGTAAGAGGGCAGGTATAATGATCTATTCAGGTCATGCTTCTACACCATGACGGAGGAGAGGATGTATCAGTTCCAAGGCAGTCTAGCCTCCGAACACCTCAATTTACCCGAGGCCTTCCTCTTTCGTGTGGTAGAAAAGGAGGGTACAGGGTGTTCCACACAGAACAATTGCTGGATAGACTCTTATTACAGAATAGTGCCAAAATGCAAGTAAATTCTTCAGGGAAAGTAGTGAAGTTGAACGGGAAGGGGACCACTATCGGGTTAGCTTTGCCCTGGGCACAGGCATAACAGTCAGTTCGATTCAAAGATTTTACTGAGAACTGTACCCAATCCAACGAAACATTCCCTTCTCCGTACCCTAGTTCTACTTCCATGGCTATCTTAAGGTCTGTGACCTTAAATACCTCGTAGGATTGATTTGAATCAGGAACACTAGTTGGTTCCTGATCTGATGGGAGGAAAATTGGGTGGGTCCTGTTGGAAGGGATTACTACCACTTTAAACCTTCCCACTGGGTCCTTCCCATTCAAATCTATTCCAAACCCATAGTACCCTCAATGCAAATTGATTCAATTGGACAAGAGTCCCCATCTCCTTTGCACCTATTTGCCTCTAAGAAGGTGATGGCCACCGGGTTGCAATTCTTTGTGCAACCTGAGGGAGACCCTAGTTTGATGAATTTTACCATATCTTGCAACTGAACTGTGCACTTCCCTTTCAAGGATGTCCATCTCCCTGCCCAAGTGGTCCACCATACCGCATCCCAAGTGGGACAGGGCCTCCTACTGCCTTTACCTCCTCCCCATCCTTCCCAACACAAATATTTGTCCGATCTCATGTAATATGAGTCCCGCCCACCACAGTTTATCACCTGACAGGCATCGAAAGTCACAGTTACAGGGTCACTAGATTCTTGGATCTGAATAGTGAAAAGTTCTTCTCCTTGCCCTAATGTCCAGGAGACTACCACCAAAATTATCCAAAGTTCATACAAGGTCATCTTGTTCCTACGTCTTGGGACAAGCTGTCTACTTCAGACGTCGGCTTCTTCTCGTCCTGGTCTGGGAAGAAACCGAAAGGGGGTCCACCTGTGGTTGACTAAGTTCAAATTCGAATATTGGGGCCGGTTGGTACGTGAGCAACAGGTAACAATAACTATCAGAAAGCAGCAGAAAGAAAACAGAGCTAGAACAAAAATTATCAATCCCAGTTCATTACTCATCGGCTTGCTTTCTTAACCGGATCTGGAGAGGGTTCGGGCCAAGTTCCACCTTCCAATCCGCTTCCGGGGGAAATGATTTTTTTACCCAAGTATGATGAGTCCAACCTCGTTCTTGGGTGCGGACTGCAGTGTCACTGGTCAGCAGGACCTGGAAGGGTCCCTCCCAAGCAGGGGTCAACTTCTCCCCTTTCCAGGAATTGACCAGGACCCACTCTCCGACCTGGGTCTTATGCACCAGGAATCCCAGGGGCGGAGCCTGAGCCACCAGACCTTTCTTCTGTAAGGATAAAAGACAAGAATGCAAGGAACTTACATATTCTCTGATAAACTTATCCCTGGAGCTCCAATCTATAGGTTTGGAATGGTCCTGTGGAACAGCCAGGTAGGGATGTCCAAAGAGTAGCTCAAAGGGTGAAAGCCCAATGTCCCGCCTGGGCTTGGTACGGATCCTCAGCAGGGCCAGAGGCAAGCACTTCGTCCAAGGAAGCCCGGTCTCTAATCCTAATTTAGTGAGTTGTTTCTTGATCTCCAAATTCATTCGTTCCACTTTCCCCGAGGATTGTGGATGCCAGGGGGTATGGAAGGCCCATTGGATGGCCAGGGCTCTGGCCAACTCCTGTAAAATACAGGCTGTGAAATGAGTTCCGTTATCAGAATCAATCCTTTCCACTAGTCCATATCTGGGAATTATATGTTCCAGCAGGACTTTAACCACCCCGGCAGCTGTGGCCTTCTTGAGCAGATATGCTTCTAGCCAGGATGTGAGATGGTCAACTATGACCAAAAGGTATTTCAGCCCACCTATGGGGGGCAGTTCAGTGAAGTCAATCTGGATGCTCTGAAAAGGTCTGTAGCCTGGTGCCCTCCCCCCCACTGGAGAACTCCTGAGGGCTTGCTTATTTACTTTTTTACACACTAAACACCCTTCTACCATTTGCTGGGCAAAAGTATACAGGCCAGGGCAAATGTACTTGTGGAGAATCAAGTCACATAAATGCTGCACCCCCCAGTGGCTTCCTTGGTGGAGACAGATTATAATTTCCCTGGCTATCCCCTTTGATACTACTTCCCTGCCATCAGGCAACATCCATCTTCCTTCTTGATTTGGAGTGGCACCCAATTGTTTAGCTGCTTCCTCCTCTCCCTTGGTCAGTTTAGGCTGTACCGGGGGCATAGTAGGAATAAGAGGGAGCAGTCTCTCTGATTCAGTCAAAACCTGTTCTTCCAGTCCGGCCTCTTTTGCTGCCTCATCAGCAAGCCGATTTCCCTGTGCCTCAAAGGAACTCCCTCTCTGGTGCCCTGGGGCATGTACTATTGCTAGTTCCTCAGGTACCAACAGAGTTTGTAAGACCTGTTCCAGTAACTCAGGATGAGCCACAGTTCCCCCTTTACTGGTTATCATTCCCCTCTCTTCCCAGATTTTCCCAAAAATGTGGGCTACACCCCAGGCATACTTAGAGTCAGTATATATGGTCCCAATTCCTTTCCCCACTAAAGAAAGGGCTTGCTTTAAAGCAAAAAGTTCACAGGTCTGAGCTGACCAACTCCCTGGGAGTCGGCCTTTTTCCAAGATTGCCTGTCTGTCTCCATCTATGATGGCATATGAGTTCCTTCGAGTACCTTGAACCACTCGGGAAGAGCCATCGATGAAAAGTTTTAATCCAGTGTTAAGGGGAGTTTCATGCAGGTCCTCTCTTGCCTTGGTTTGATAATCTATAAATTCTAGGCACGTATGAGGGAGTTCCTGAGTTTGGGTGGAGGCTGGAGTAGTGAGGAATAAAGCAGGGTTAATGTTGTGGTCTAAAGACAAGACAAGATCGTCCTTCTCTAATAGGATGGCCTCATATTTTAAGATGCGAGAATCAGTCATCCATCTGCCTGCTTTCTGTTGGAGGATGGTTCGGACCTGATGTGGGGTGCTCACTATCAGGCTTCCTCCTAATGTCAGTTTCCGGGCTTCCTCTACCAACAATGCAGTTGCTGCCACGGCTTGTACACAATTTGGCCAGCCTCTAGCAACTGGGTCCAGTAGTTTAGATAGGAATGCCACCAGTCTCCTTTGTCCTCCCCACACTTGTGCCAACACACCTAATGCAGCCCCTGACTCCACACTGACGAACAGATGAAATGGCTTTTCTAATGACGGGAGAGCCAGGGCTGGTGGGGAATAAAGGCTTTTTCTCAGAGTTTCCCAGGCCTCCTGGTCCTCAGCAGTCCACTCGAGGCAGTTTGGTGCCTCGTCCAACAGATGTTAATACAAAGGTTTGGTTAACTGTGAATAGTTCAAAATCCATAGTCGACAATACCCGACCAGTCCTAGGAATTTTCTCAATTCTCTCTTAGTCTGAGGAAGGTCAAGCTGCAAGATCCCCTGGATTCTAGACGGGTCTAATTCTTTCTTCCCCTGGCTAAGGAGGTGTCCCAAGTACTTGACAGTTGGTTCAGCAAACTGCAGTTTCTTTTTGGACACTCTCAATCCTTGAGAGCCCAAAAAGTTCAGTAGCCGGATGGAAGCATTTACCAGGCCCTTTCTATTTGGTCCACTTAGTAATAGGTCATCTACATACTGGAGAAGGGTGACCCCTCTGGGCTTGGAATAACTTTCTAACAATTGTTCCAAAACTTGTCCAAAAAGATTAGGGGATTCTGTATATCCCTGTGGGAGGACACACCAGCGAAGCTGTTGCTTCCTTCCAGTTTCCGGGTCTTCCCATTCAAAGGCAAAAATGTCTCTGCTGTCAGGGTGGAGGGGAACTGCCCCAAAAGCATCTTTTAAGTCAATTACTGTAAAAAAAATTATCACCCAAGGGGATCTTACTCATGATGGTATAGGGGTCTGGCACCACGGATGTGTAACGATTGGAATGACGCCACCTGCTGGATACTTACTGTAGAAGAGTTCTGCCCATGAAGGGAAGGTCTTTGAGGGCAAGACCAGGAGTCAGGAAGTGACGCGGGCTAGTGGGAGGAGGAAGGAAGAGACTGGCGCTCAGTCTCGCGCTCTTTCCTTGGGACTCTGGTGGAGAGCGGAGCTAGAAATGTGCTCTCCCTTTAGTAGATAGGAATCTAGGCCTTTCTCTCTCTTTACCAAGTTCTTATTCTCCTTAATAAATGCTTAAAAGTCTAACTCTTGCTAAAGCTTATAATTTATTGGCGACCACTCATTAGATATTTTAGACAGACTAGCTAGAATTTTAGCCCTTAACAGATGAGAGGGCAGAACAATCTTATTTACTTGTCTTAAGTCCTGTACCAATCTATAAGTCCCATCGCTCTTAGGAACGGGCAGTATAGGAGTGTTGTAGGGCGATCAACAAGGCTCTAGAAGCCCATCCTCAACCAGTCCCTGAATCATGGGCTTTAGTCCTCTTCTACCTTCTAGACTTATAGGGTACTGCCTGACCCGGGCCACCTGTTGGGGTTCTCTAAGTTGTACTTTTACTGGTTCTATAAGAATTCTTCCCCGGTTCCATGGTCCTGCCCAAACATCCCCCCGGATCATCTCCTCTTCCTCTTTCCCTAGAAGAAGGATTCTACTTTCCGAAAGACTGGCCGATATTCGATCTCCCTGGATCCTGATATTTACCCCTAATTTAGTTATCAAATCCCTCCCCAAGAGGTTGATACCAGCTTCAGGAACCACTAGAAAAGGGTGTTCAAACTGTCCAATTTTCAAAGGTTCAGAGAAGGGGACCATAAATCTTTCCCCTTTAACTCCTGAAATTGTTAGTTTTTGTTTTGAAAGTTTCCCTCCCCTTGGTAGATTTGTGAGAGAGGAATGACCAGCCCCAGTATCTACCAAAAAAGTGTATCTGTCCCCAGAATTCCCCACCACCATAGATAACGAGGGCTCTGGGTGGGGGTTCGTGAGCCCCTGTCCCCCCTAATCTTCTAGCTCAATCAGTGAATAAACTCTAGATTCCTCCCTCAAGTGGGAACAGTCCTTCATATGCCCTTCTTTTTCACACTCATAGCATATTAAAGGGGGGTTGGGATTCCTTTCCCTCTCCCCTCCTTCTTAGTGTCCCTTCAGTCCTAGATCCTGGTTTTCCCCCTTTCCATTGTCTTTCTCTTTGCACCAAGACCCTCGAAATCCTGTTCTGTTCTTCCTGAGCCTTAGCCATTTTCCCTTGTATTTCAGCCATCTGAGCCATCAATTTGGTCTTATTCCTGGAGGTTTTTTCAGCCTCATCTCCCCGGCGCACAAAAACCTGTTGTGCGATCTGAAGTAGGTCAGGGAGTCCTTTTTCAGCCCAAGTCCCATCTTTTTGCAATTTCTTTGAGATATCTGGCCATGAATTTGCCACGAACCAACTCTTAAGTATATGTTCATAGGTAGGAGAATTGTCATCTATGTCTCTGTATTTTCTCATCAGTTCCTTTAGCCTCTCAAGAAATTCTGACAGAGATTCCTCTTTCCATTGTTTAGTAGTACTAACTTTACTTAAATTCTGATTCCTGAAAACTGCTACCTTGATTCCCTGAACAATAATATCTCTTAAATCTATCATGTGCTGTAAATGCTCCTCATTATTATGATTCCACTCAGGGTCCTGGAGGGGGAACTTCTGGTCTCCAGGTACCCCTCCTCTGGGCCCTGGGGGATGAGCATCTTCCCAAACTCGCATAGCCGATCTCCTAATCTGGCCTCTCTCTTCGGGGGAAAAGAGGTGAGTAAGAATGGACATTAACTCAGACCAGGTATATATGTTAGGGCCAAGAAATTGGTCTAACTGCTCTGCCAGACCAGGAGGATCTTCTAATAAGTTCTTCATATCTCTCTTGAAAGCCCTGATTTCAGAGCTACTCAAGGGGGCATTTACATAGCCTTTCTGCCCTCCCCCCAAAGGAACTTCTCGAAGGGGATAAACTCCAGAATGCTTTGGCTTAAAGGGGAGATTTAACTGGTCTTATATTAATTGCTGAACTTCCCTGCTGCACTCCTTCCCAGGAATTTCGGGATAAATTTGCCTTGGAGTCTCCTCTGAGTTTTTCTTATGAATTTCTTTTTCAATCAGCGCAGAGGGAAGGGGAGAGGGAACATAAGGGGGAGGGAGGGAAGAAAGAGGGTCCCACCCTTCAGACGGAGCTTCCTCCCCTTTCCTGTGAACTTCTGTTTCTCCTCCCTTTTTAACTACCATAATCTTAGTTCCTCTAGGCAGCCACAAAGCAGCATAAAGGCTTTCTTCCTGACTGTAATCTTTTTTTCCATTCACATAAATATTCAGCGCCTGGCAAATCCACATTTCCTCAGATCCAAACTCTGGCCAAATGACAGCAGGTCCCTGAATGGCTTGTCCTGCCCAGACCAGACAACAATACCTTATCATCTTTTCTTTATCAAATTCTGGTCCCATTAAGTCATCCCAATTTTCCAATTTATTGCCTAAGGGACTGTCCCAGGGTACCACCAGCAATCGGGCCTTAGATTTAGATTTTGCCTGTCCCATCTCTCTTGCCAGTATCTTGGGGTGTCAGCTTTTTGTTCTGAGCTCCACGCGTCGGGTCAGAGGCTGCCCCCTCACCTGATCAAAGACCTGACACCTCTCCTGGAGGTTCTTCCCTTTATGTGTCAGGGAAAAGGGATTTTGGGCAGGAGTACCAAATAAAAAAAAAAAAATCTCAATCGCTTCCCAAGGTTTCAGACCCAAGTTGTCGCATACACATTCAACATTGAGAACTGCTTACTTCCCTGGTACCGCTTTCAACTCACATCTCCCTCGTTGGAGGGGAATGACTGATTCACTCCGGAAGGCAGAGTCCTTAGTGGGGTCCCGCTCTTAGCAATAGGTCATCCAGGTATAGCGCCCCTGGCAGGATTCCAACCGGAAAGCCATATGAGTTCGGACCCCAGACTCAAATTCCTTCCCTCACACACACACATTCACCAAGAGATTTTGTTTTTTTTTCCCCTCCGGTCCCTGCTGCCAAAAGTTAACTCCCCTTTCTGGGACGTGGTCGGCCAACCAGGATCACCTCCAACCTGGCCCTACACACAGTACTTACGTGGCCCACCCAAGTCTTAGCCGAATCTTACCTGGCCCGAGCATTGGCGTCCTTCCTCTCTGTCCCTTAATCCGGATCCCAGCCGCCAGCTCACAAGCTACAGGAAAATCAGGAATGAAAAGGCTGCCTTCCAAAAGAGGCAGGGGGCCCCTTCCTTTTCTCCCGAGTTCCCAGACTGCTGGAGTAGGGCAAAGATCCCGGACGAGCCCCCAACTGAGTGGGTCGGGGAATTCGCCCGCCAATTCAATACTTGGGACTCAGGAAGAAAGGAGGCCAAAGCATATAGAACACATTTATTCTTTCAAAAGAAGGTGCCCATGCTATCAAGACATGAGACACCCCAAAGCAATAAGTCAAGCCATTTTTATACTTTTTTGCAAACAAGCACAGGATGTAATAATGAAGCTGAGACCAGATGGTTTGTGACACATCTTTCCCTCTCAGAGCAGAATCCCCTTGACCCCAGGGTCCCCACAATGGGGTATTCTTCTATTCTTTATTTGATTTCTTTGATTTCTCAACACAGCCGGTGATAAATTTTAAGCCTGTTATCCCTCTAAAATTAACATGGCTATAAAACAATGCTAAAACACCTGAGTGAGTCTTCCTGTTATTCGAGTTGACCATCTTCAGAGACAGGGGCCAAGGGAGGGGGGGATCAGTGGCAACTATGAGATCTGAACATAATCCTCTCAGGTTCTAGGTATCACATATTCAGAAAGATATAGATGAGCTGGACCATGTCCAGAAAAGTGTGAACAGGATTTTACCAGACTGGAGAAAATGCTATATAATAGTAAGTTGGAGAAACTAAGGATTGTTAGCCTGAATAAGAACATTCTAAAGCAGAGAGGGACTCACACAGCTGTCTTCAAGTATTTATGGCATCTTCATTTGAAAAAGGAACACTTGTTCTACTTGATTCTAAAGGGAAGAATTAAGAGTAATCAGTAGAAGCTGCCAAGGATTGTGGGTTTCTTTTGTTTTATTTTGGTTTGGCTTTTTTTGTTTTGTTTTGTTTTGTTTTGCTTTGCTTTGCTTTGCTTTGTGTAAGGAGAGATTTCCTAACAATTTAAGCCATCCAGAAGTTGACTGACTTCAGAAGTAGTGACTTCCTCTTCATTAGAGGTATTGAAGTGGACACTTGAATCATTCATTGGGGCTGTTATAGAGGGGGCTTGCAGGCAGGTACAAGATGGATTCTTGATTATATGAATTGTCATATTTAAAATAGTTAATACAGAATGTTCTAAAAGAAAACGCTGGACTCCTAATCTTGGATTAACTCTATTTAATGTTTAGCCATGGCTTGGCAATTTACCCACTAGATTATTTGAGGAACTACATTGCAAGTTAAACCTTTAATACAGTGAGAGGTAAAAATATGGATGTTCCATTTGTGGAAACAGAACAATACAGAGCAAAGGTGGAGTTTGGAGATAATTGACCCATCTCCAAAATTCTGAGGAAGAACTTGAACTTCTTGAAGTTCCAAATAGACAATTAACATACAAGTTTGTGATGGTGAGATTTGGGAAGGGTGGGAAGGAGGGAGAGGGAGTGGTTCTCTACTTGGCCCCAAATGAAGAAAATGCCACCCATTCATTTATATCCATAATAGATGGGCAGCCCACTTAGGATTGATTACAAAGTTTAAGTAGATTAGATTGTAAACCTGAAGAAAGCCAAAGTTGTTCACTGAAAATTAAACCTTAATTAAGAAGGGGAGGAAAGGCTGTGAATTCTTACCTGCCTTAGTTTATGAAAGAACTTCAGGGCAAGTCAATTTCTTACGTTGTTTAAAAGGGGGGAAAAGTAGGCTAAAATGAGATACTTTGGGTGATGTGAAGAATTGTACCACTTTATAACTGTAGGAGGCTGTTGCATTTTAAAACACTTAGAACAGATAAAGATATTTATTAATTTTAGCATGCTTCCATGGTTTTCCTTATTTTTCTAGAACAAAGAAAATAAATCCCTGCCTGTATCTGCACCAGTAAAAGCTGAATCCAGTACAACTTCTGAAAAGGTAGGACAATGGTAGATTCTTACATAAATCATTTATTTGTATTTGCCATAGTGTATTCCCAAATCTGATGGTATGATCTCTTTTTATAGGTCCTAGAAGTAAATATACTCTTTGGGGCATAATTAAGAACATCCAAGGATTTAACTAAAGGAAAGATCTTTGTAGCAAAATTACTGCTTTCAGGCCAATATATTAGTAAACTGAAATTGTTTGTGTTCTTTCTTAAATGATAAACATATCTGAAAGTCACTTCTTATTTTTTTATTAGATCTATAGTTTCATTGGTATAGAGAACTGGTAAATCATTAAGTGTAGGTATAGCTCCAATTTACCATGTATGCATATACATGGTACATACATATATAATAAGTATAGTAGGTACATATGTAGTTAATACATATACTATATATGGATATGATAAATTGGAGCTATACTTATATTTAACAATTATATATACATACATGTATATATTAAGTTAAAGCTAGATATACATTTATATATGCCTATATACCTACATATACAGTAAATATTATTATCCCATCCAATAGCTTAAAATCAAATTAAAATTTTCTTTCATAAAGCTAAACAAGATGAACATGTTGTCTCCCAACCCCCACCCCCACTCCTGTCATTAGACTGAGCTCCTTGGGTCTGATTCTTGCCTTACTTTGTCTCCCCAACACTTAGCAAGGTGTCTGCCACATAGGAGGTGCTTAAGTTGATGCTTTTTGACCTGACTAAGGAACTCCTACTATGGAAAGTCCCTTTACCAATGTATGGACTAGCACCTGCTTCAAAACATGGACTTTTAAAGATTGATGTCCCACTTCTGATACACACAGTTTATAACTCTGGGCAAGTCACTTAACCCTTCTGTAACTTAACTCCTGTAAGACTTTTCATGGGTCATATTTCATTTTTTTCACATTCAGAATCAAGCCTACTGAAGTCATGAGATGAATGGGACTTGGAGTCTAGAGAGTTTCAATCCCACGCCTTACATTTACTGACTGGGTGACCATGGGCAAGTCTCATTTAGTTTATTTGAGGCCAAGCTTTCTTGCCTATAAAACTAAGATGATGCCAGCTATACTCCCCACTTCACAGGGATGTTGTGAGGATCATGTGGAGATAATGCATGTAAAAGCTCTGTAAATGTAAGGTGCTCTGTAAGCATCAGCTAATAGCAGCCATCGTGGTAGGAGTAGTAACGGTATAACAATCACCAAATTTAAAATTTGGTTGGGACCTTCAGGGCTATGAAAATCCATGACATACCCAATAAGTAGTTGTCTAGCTTCTATTTGAATCCCTCCAAGGAGGGAGGGGGAGCTCACCCCTCTCAAGGTAGCCCATTCTACTTTTGGATGAATCTTACTGTTAGAAAGTTTTTCCTGAAATCAAACTTAATTTCGTCTCTTTGCAACTTCTTTTTATAAAGTTTTATTTATTTTATTTTAAATTTATGGAGTAAAACTAGCATTTGCATAGCATAATGTAATGGGTAAAATAATGTTATGGAAATGCTTGTTTTATTCTAATTCCTCTTCCCCATGACATCCCTTCAGATACTTGAAAACCTGCCCCCCCCATCCTCCAGATCTTCTTTTTTTCAGGTTAAATATGTCTAATTCTCTCAGTCAGTCCTCACATGTCATGGACTCAAGGTCCTTCACTATCATTCTGTGTGCCCATCTCTGTGATTCTCCTCTTGGAGACATCTTGGACAGCATGAAGAAGGATATACCTACTGGGAAGAACATGACAGTCCCACTATACTCCTCACCTCCAGTACTGTGTTCAGTAGTGAGACTTGAAGTATATGGTTCCACTGTGAAGTGTTGCATTGTTAAGGAACACTCATCGCTCAATTGTTTCCCTATGTTGTGGATCAAAATTCAGATATCCATCGATTTGCTCTCAAATGATGGTTACTGAATTATTTTCTTCTTTTTCAGAGTTCCTTAGATGATGCTTTAGATGATTTGGTAGACACATTAGGAGGACTCGAAGCAAAAGAACCTGAAGGTCCAGAATATACAGGACCTCCTGTTTCGGTACAGTATCTTCTATTCTTTGTGACCATGGGCAGGTCATTTAACCTCTCGGTGTCCAGGGCAGCTCTCTGAAACTCTAAACTGCAGACAAGTGTCTGGTCTGCATCAGCAAATGGAGATGTCATACGGGGGGTTCCCTACACTGATGAAATTACAGAACTGGTCCATATAATGTTATGATAAAACATTATATAAGTGTAAACTGAGGCTTATGGTACACTTTTCTCAAAACAGCTTATGAAGTGAGTGGTAGAAATAATATTATCCATAGGATACTGAGGCTCAGAGATAAAGTGATATACCAAAGGTCACAGAGCTAATGAATCAGGTAAATAAAGCATTTGGAGCCCAGTAAGCGGTAAAGGAATAGAGAACTACACTTTAAATCATGCCTCAGACACTGATTGTGACCCTAAACAGGTCATTTTAAGCTTTCTCAGCCTCAGTTTCTTCATCTGTATAATGGAGAAAATAATGGCCCTCAAATCATAGGCTTGCCATTGGATCAAATTAGATACAATACACAGAGCGCTTTGCAAACCTTAGTGTTATGTGGCAGTTAAGTGGAGTAGAGCTTTGGGCTTGGAGTCCAGAAGACCCAAGTTCAAATGTGTCCTCAGACATTGCCTAGGCATATGACCTAGACAAGTCTCTTGAACTCAGTCTCCCTCAGTTTCTTCAACTATAAATGGGAATAATGAATGCACCTACCTCGCAGGATTGTTTTGAAAACCAAATGAGATCATATTTGTAAAAAGCTCTTAGCACATGCCTGGCATATAGTAGGTATTATATTTACATAGCATTCACTTTTTCCCTTCCCCTTTCCTTCCCTTATGTAAGTGTTAGCTGTTAGCTACTTGGAACTTTAATTGGATTTTTCTGACTCCAAGTCTAGAATTTTTCTTCTATTGTGCCACAGATAAGAACATAGGTATTGGTTATTTGATTTTATGCAGAATGATGTCAGCAAATAAAACAACTTGTAATTATGAAGGAATGGAAAATACTCTACTCTTACTATTAAAACCACTCAATATATCCTTATTGATCCCCTTAACTATGCAAGATGCTGGGAAGGGAAAGGGCATGAGCATTTATATAGTGCCTACTGTGAACCAAGCACTGCTAAGGCCTTCACAAATATCATTTCAGTTGATCTCACAGTGCTATTTCCATCTTCATTTTAGAGTTAAGGAAACAGGGAGATAGAGGTGACATGACTTGCCCAGCGTCACACAACTTTTAAGTATTTGAGCTTGGATTTGAATTCAGGTCTTACTGACTCTAGTGGCAGTGCTCTATCTGCTGTACCATCTACCTTCCAGACTGCTTGGTGCTCACAGATAAGCATAATTTGGTTGGAGAAGCATTTGTACTATATGGAAGGAATTCTGTTAAGTTCCAGGGATGAAAAGACAAAACAAATATTTGTCATGTGTATCTTTAGTGCTTACAAAGCAGATGTTTGGAATAATCCTTTACTAGAACAGGATGAACTGTGATATCCTTCCTAACATCACAGTGGATGTGAGACCACTGTGGCTCATGGTCTTCTGTAAATCTGTGCCACCATGACATAATCCCATTCCCTCACTCATCCCTGGGCTTCCATGCCCTGGGTTGTAGTAGAGAGTACCAAAAGCCTGACTCAGTAGGGAGCAAGGAGGGACCATTAACATATTCATGGATAATGGTTTTGTTGATTGCAAAGTAAATCATTATTTTAAAAGTCTCTGTGCTTGCTCTGATTTGGGGTTTATTTTTTTTTTCATTTATTTACTAAGAACGAAAATACTTTTGTCAAATTAATTTTCTATACAGCTCACTCTGAAATGTTCATGGTAATGATGTTAAAATAGCATTAAAGTCCAAATAAGAATTTATATTTTTTAAGGATAGGGAGGAACATAGCGATTTTATATCTTATTTACTGCACAGTATAGTATTTTGACTATAAAAACATGATGCTTTTATGTATCTCATCTTAAAAATAGCCTTCACTGGAGCAGCTAGGTGGCGCACTAGATAAAGCACCGGCCCTGGATTCAGGAGGACCTGAGTTCAGGTCCGGCCTCAGACACTTGACACTTACTAGCTATGTGACGCTGGGCAAGTCACTTAACCCCCATTGCCCTCCAAAAAAACAGCCTTCATGGAAGATTATACTTCAGCCAGTGAGCTGAGTTTTTCTTCTAAGGAATAACAAGGTCACAGCATTTACAGGAACATAGTGTGATGAAGGAGCTTGGGTATGTCCAAGTGCCCAGACTGACTGACTATCTAAACTTCAGTTTGGAACCTTGGAAGGAACATAAGGCACATAGTAGGTGCTTAATAAATGCTTTTTGCCTTGACTATATTTTTCTAAGACTTTGGAATTCAAGGCAAAACACATTTATTTAAACACTTTCTATATAACATACTCTGATAGGACCTGGGGATACAAGGACAAAAACGACACAGTTCCTAATTTCATAGAGTTTATATTCTCCTGAACCACAGGATTATAGAATTTGTGGTCCTCACATTTATAAAACACATATTTATATGCATTTATGTATATATACACACATATAATTTAACTACATGAATATTCTATTAAAGAATTAGGTTGTATTCTCAGTACTTGGTACAGTGCCTAACATATAGTAAGTGCTTAATTAATGTTTATTGACTCAATTTTATGTAAATGTTCATTAATATTTCAGGGGGTGGGGAGAACGGGCATTTATTAGGGACCTGTTATGTGCCAGACAGTGTAATAAGGATTTTACTAATATAATCTTATTTGATCCTCATAACTTTTAGCTGGTTACATATGTCCTATGATTTGTCCAAATTTAATATAATTATTATTTAAAGTCTGTTTTCTATCTAGATTGTAGATAATCTTGCAGTAACTTCACATCTTAATAACATGTAGGGCTTCAGTTTCAGTAGGTTCCTTTATTGTTTTCAACTCATTAAATTATATCTCTGTTTTTCTAAATATTTCAGGAAACCCTTTATTCCACTTACATAGAGGAGTTGGGCAAAAGGGAAAGCACAATTCCACCAAAATACAGAAAGCTATTGGAAGTAAGTAGGGTGAACACAGAGGTGTATTTCATATTTCCTGGAGTTAGTGGGCATTAATGTTAAATTATTTTTTTTAATTTAGAAAGCATGGTTTGAAAAATGTAATACAAATCTTTATTCAACAGTAAATCCATTAGGTGCTGTATTTTGTTAAGTATTAACAGTCCCATTTTGGAATGGTATCGCCTTCTCATCGTCCCCAAATTAATGTTTGGTTTTTTTCAGAGTCATGAAGGAGCAGCCCCAAGTCCATCAGACTATGAGGTAAATTTAGATGATCACCTTGTAAATAATCAGAAAGGGAGAGAGGGAGGGAGGGAGGGAGTGACAGAAGAAGGAAGGAAGGAAAGAAAGGAGGGAGGGAGAAAATCTCAAACTTCTGAGGAATCTGACCCTTTCTACTCCCTGAGAAGGTGGTTCATTGATTTTCTGTATATTTCCCATGGGAAGAAAAACAGCATAAAAACTTATTGAGGTTATTGTGAGTCAGATGTCTGGAAGGAAAAGCTTCTTTAGAAAGATGAGAAATCTAAAGGAATAATTCAGTGCTTTAATACTATGGGTCATAGTAATTGCCCACTTACTTTTTTGACCAGCCTTTGCTGATCATGGGTTTTCTCTATACCTCTGTTATTTCTTGAAGGCAGGTCATCATTGGTGACCTGTGGTTGTCTGCTTACCACCCTTCATGCAGCAACACTGCGTTGTCCCTCCTGCTACTTACAATTTTAATTATTCTGAGATTATGGTGTTCCTCATAAGCCTCTTAAGAACACTGGGAGAATATTGGTGTTGAAAAGCTGAGCTTTTTTGATAGCAAGCAGCTCGATTCATTAAGAGCACAGTGTAATTTTCCAAATGAGACCTACCCATTTCTACTCTTCTTATTCAGTTCTGGGCCCAGGCCATTGTCAATCTCTAATACTTAAGGTATATATGATATTTAGAGGAGCCACCTGTCCAGATGCATAGCCTACTCTGGCCCTACAGAATATGTGAAAAAGTAGGGGAAGGCTCCAGCACTTGAGGGAAGGAACATACACATGGAGAATTTATGGTAGGATATGAGCATGATGGGTTAGTCGCATTTTTGCACCAGTGGATCAAATTGATTCCATCATTAATCCATTGTAGTATCAGCGCCTTGCTCTATGTGAAATAACCTGTCACTGAACTTGAATGCTTCATTTATGCTGCATGCCAATCATAGTGCCTTTTCATCTAGAAGCCAATGGGAGAGGATGAAGCCCTTGATTCCCTGTCGTCAGATTTCACTTGTAAATCTGCAGCTCCAGGGAAGGAAACAGATAAAGAGGTATTGTTCTCCATGGTACTTGACTTTTTATTTAATGCTTTGCAGTTCCGGTCAACAATATTAATGTTCAAAGTGTTCTGCATGTGGAAGTTTGGATTTTGGTCTTTATCTTTCAGAAAGCTTCAGAAGGAGAGGTTTTAAAAGCCGAATCAGTAAACCTCATCAAAAGTGCTATTCCTCCAGACGAGAAGAAACGGCGGATAGAAGAGGTACCAATACTTCTTCCTTAGGAAACTACCCAATTCTGTCTGAGAATAATCATTAGCTTTCCCATAACCTCCCTCAGCTAGACTAATATGAACAATATTCTATAAAGTATGACATGTCTATTCCCACTTGTGTGTTTGGGTGATTAAAACCAGTTGGAGCCATGTCTGTCTGTATCCAGCAAGAAGCAGCACAGTAAAGTAGAAAGAGCCCAAGGTCTGAGTCACAGGATGTGGGTTCAAATCCAGGCTTTCTTAGGTAGAATAGTTCTTTGTCATGTCATTTACTACAAAATTAGTAGACTTTAGCTAATTAGACTAAAAATTGAAAGGGAAGAAAATCTCATTACCAAAAAAAAAATGAACCAAGTAAAATTTTAATAAAGAAAAAATAAAGAGAATTATCATAAATGAGAAGTAAAAAAGAGATGAAGGATTATCTGCAAAACCATAAAATACCCAAATTAGCAGAATATGAAATAAAAATCTCTAATAATCCAGTTTCAGAAAATAAAAAATTAACCCAGACAAGATGGATTCATGATTCCATCAAACATTTAAATAATAATTTGTAGCCATACTACACAAATTGTTCTTAAAAATTGGGAAAGTCTCTTAGCTCCTCTATACTTCAGTTTCTCTATATGTAAAATGAAACTGGATTTAGATATTCTCTAAAGTTTCTTCCAGATCTAAATCCTACACACACACAAGTAGGCTTTACACATGCATAAGAGGAAGGACTTATGTCAACTTGTTGTTTATTTTGGGTCACATTGCAGGTGAAAATAAGACTGTTGAACTACTTCTTCCTGCCCTTCATTTTGTATTATAATATGATATGTAATCGCCTTCCCCCAAATCATCTTGCACTTATTTTGTTTATCCTTATTTATACCTATTTTGTTTGTGTATATACACACACACACACACACCCCTGTTATCTTCCCCCAATAATGTCTTTTAGGGAAGAAACTATTTTAAGCTTTTTACCTTTCTATCCCCAGTGCCTACCAGAGATCCTGGCACATACTGGACATTTAATAAATGCTTGTTCAATGAGTCACATTTTTGGTGTTCTGAGAGAGCTTGCCCATTCTCCTAGGAACCCCTCACTGTTGTGAAACAGGAGATATGAAAATCTTACTATGTTAAAAGCTGGGAGTAGCCTCAGAGATCGGCAGTCAGTCAAACAGCAACACTTTCTTTTTCATAATCCTAAATCAGCTTGACTCAAGGGGACATTGCAGTCCTGTTGAGCCCTTCTTCCCCTCTTAAAAACAACAAGACTATTCACTTCCTTCTCTCACAGCCTGTTTGTGCCTGAAGAGCACACCATGCGTGTCACATGTGGCAGCAGGCAGCAGCATGATGCCCTGGAGTCATTTGTCAGTGTTCTTGTCCAACTTCCCATAAGTTCCCCTGTAAAGGAAAGTTAGTTTGTTTTGTTTTTTTTTTAATCTGAATGGCTAGTGTGACAGTGATGGAACACCACACCCCTGCTAGGCAGTGTTCCAATAGCAACTGGGATGAAGCTGCCAACAGAAAATGAGTTGGCCTTTCTAAATAGCTCTGTTCAACTGGGGAAGCTATTTGGGCAGGTGAGGAAATTTTTCAGAAGACATTAAAACTGTGTCCCAGAGAAATGTTGTTAGGTGTTGTAAAGGTGTAGCAAAATAGCTGGTAAGCAGTGACAACTTGGAATTTGTAGGTTGGCAAAACAATTTAAGTTATGGAAAATAATAATTATTGAAAAATATTTTCAAGCTTCCTAAGGGAAAAGGAAATATCACCAACTGTTAGCACAAGCCAATTATAACTACTATCTCTAATGTCTTTTTCATGTTTTTCCACACATTACAGAATCATAGAATTTTAGTTGGGAGGGAAGAGAGCTCACTAGCCATTTAGTGCACTTCATACTGAAACTATAACTTGCTCCAGAAATGGGTATCCTGCCTCCTCCAAGGAGGAGGAGGAGGATCCCATTGCCTCCTGAGTCACCCCATTCTACTTTGTTATAGGAAGTTTTTCTTGACATCCAGCCTAGTCACCTTTTTGTAATGTCTCTCCATAGTTTCTTGATCTGTCAGGAGGGGCATGACAGCCTTAAGATAATTGAAAATATCTAAGTTCCTTCTTCTCCAGACCCCATTTCCTCCACCCAGTCTCATATATCATGGACTCCAGACCCTTCAGCATTTTAGATACATTTCTCTGGATAGTCTCTGGTTTATTAATGTCTTTCTTGAATTGTGGCCTCCAGAAACGAACACAGTACCCCAGATGTGGTCTGACCAAGGTAGATTATGAGACAATCACTGTCTAATTCCTGGAAGCTATGTCCTCCTTCCTGCAGCCCAATATTGAATTATCTTTTTTTTTTTTTCTGCTACATCACACTGCTGACTTACATTTAGCAGTTACAGTCAGTCCACTAAGCCTTTACACCATTCATTGTTTTGCTTAGTGTCCATTTGAATGTCCTTCTCTATGTCCCCTATCCCACAAAACAGTATGTTAAGGTTCATTCTACAGAAAATAGGGTCATAGATTTAGAACTGGGAAGGTCCTTAGGCATCATTTCATACAACCCCCTCATTTTACACAAAAATGAAAAAAAATTGAGGTTCAGAGAGGTGACAAGACTTACCTGAGATTACAGATATAGTAAATGGCAGAACATAGATAGGTTCCTCTGATAGCTAGCCCAGTGTTTTTTCCACTATGCTACAGTGGTTTGTAAACATTTGCTTATAAATTAAAGACTTCTTTTTTTTCTTCTTCTCAAACTAGTCTTATTCAGAGAAAGCCTCCACACAAGCTCTAGATGATCTTTCTGACATGCTTGGAAGCCCAGAACCTGAGCCTGAGATAGATACAAGTTCCTTAAAAGAAGTTGATGAGGTATTGTGCATGTCACTGTTTGACAATCTTGCATCGTTTTGCTTCTCTGAAGTCTTGCTTTAGCTTTTCTTTCGGCCAAGGTTAAAAGTGAGCTGGTAATGTTATCTTTCATTTCCTAATGGAGAGAGTTCAATTAAAAGAAAAGTAGAAACTTCTTGTCACTGTAGTCAGTAACTGTCAGTCAACAAGCCTATTGTTCCCTATTCTAAAAGATATCATCTGACCTTTTGGGAGAGGATGAGAAACATAAAATAATACTGGTGCATCTTACACAAGAATAGCCAGGTAAATAATAGCAGTGTGATATAATGGATTGTAATGGCCATAAATCAGTCTAGTAATGCAGAGGCTTATAAATTTAAATCTGGACTCATTTCACCATTAATCAGATTTTTTATATGTAAAAGTGAGGATATTATTTTCACTCTTGTCCATTTCACAAGTGGTTGTGTGGAATAAATGAGACAATAGAGAGGAAAAAATGTTTTAAAAGGTTGGCCTGAGGTAAGTGTTCTTTAAATCTAAGTGTTAAGGGAAGAATTAGAACAGATTAGGGCCAGGAAGTTACATCAGAGAAGTTCTCCTGTCTCTAATGCCTTTTCATGGAGCTTCATGAATCATTGAAAAGAATCAAAAGCCTCTCTATTAACTGGTCCTCATGAGGGGAAAAATATAATCTACATAACAAACAAATGCCCACCAAAATCACTTCTAAGGGCCATAGGACTTAGAGTTAGAAGGGGCCCTAGCCATCATCAGGTCATCTTTTAAAATGAGGAAAATGAGTTTCATGGGAAGTATCCATTTGAATTTCTGTAGCACTTTAAGGTTTTCACAGTTCTTTGCTCATAACAGTCCTGTGGTTGTATTATTACATTCATTTTTCGGAGGAGGGAAATGAGGATTCAGGAAGAGGTTAAGTTACTTGCCTGTGGTAACAGGATAGTAAGTATCTGATAGAGCTTTCAAGCCCAGGTCCCCCCACCCCTCATCAGCACTCTTTGTCCCTGGAGTCCCTGGAATCCCTGGAATCCCTGGAGCCGAATGAGGTTGATGGCTATATTAGTGGAGAGAAGGGGCTGGATGCAAAAGACGTTAAAGTCCTCTGAAAATATGTTCTCCTTAGATGCAAAGACTAAACAATAGGAATTCTCTGAAAAATTCAATACTCCTTTGGATAATTTAGGTGCATCTCAGACACTCACCTCCTCTAGGCACTGGGTATTCTGAACTAGAGGCTTAGTTTCATGAAAGTTGCTACCACTGTGGAATAGTTTTTCTTTCTTCTTTTATGTACTAATATAGAAATAGTCATGGAGTGCATGTAACTTCATTCAACTGATGCATGCTGAGTGCTTCATTTGCTTAGAATTTTCTTTTACAGAATAGGATTAAATGAGTAATATTAAAGTCATTGTACTGTTTGGTTTCTATTCTTTCATCAGACAAAATCCAGAGAA
Source organism: Dromiciops gliroides (assembly GCF_019393635.1). Classification (NCBI taxonomy): domain Eukaryota; kingdom Metazoa; phylum Chordata; class Mammalia; order Microbiotheria; family Microbiotheriidae; genus Dromiciops; species Dromiciops gliroides. The sequence continues at coordinate 460,506,230 of NC_057861.1, forward strand.
GAAAGACTGAAGAAGTGTGGTGAACGTGAAGATACCCTCCCAACTGACTACCAGTTAAAACCAGCAATGGTAATAGCATAGGGTACCATACACAATTAGATTCATGCCCCCAGTATTTGTGTGCTACCAAACACCTTGTCTCACAAAGATTCCCTATATGTTGGTTTTCAGGGAATATTAACAACTGCTCTTCAAGGTAATATGTCACCAGCCTTGCCAGCTTGATAGTATTCTGGGCATCAAGTACTGTCCTAAATTTGTGAATTGTTCCTTTTCTTCTTTGGAAGATCAGGTTCATTGGGTCATTGCACAACCTTGTTATGGTAGAGGATAGAATCACTGCTTTTGACATAGGGGGAAAGGCAATTCCCCATAGTTGATTTAAAATTTTCCCTTTGAAATAATACAAATAGATATTATATGGAAGATAAACACACTTGCTAAAGAATTTGCTTGCATTTTGTGTGAAGTTGGCACACCCATTTTATGGTAGAGTAATTAAAGCCAATATTGGTTTTATAAAACCAATAAAACTGAATGGCCTCAGTCCTTTCTCCTCATGCCTTCCCATTCTTCTCTTCTCCAGGCTTAACATTCCCATTTCCTTCAGCTAATCTACATATGACATAGATTCAAGGCCCTTCTCCATCCTATTTGCTTTCCTCTTCATATCCTCTTGTCTCTTGTCCACTCAATTGCTATTATAGCTGAACGTCCATACTAGCTTTTTAAATAGAGCCACTGCTTAATTTTTTAAAGGGGGGTTGGGGGAATGGTGGAACTTCTCTGCAGATAACTCTACTGATGGTATCTTTAGGATACCACCAGCCTGTACACAAGCTATATTTTGTTGCAAAGTCATAAACGTCCTCTTTTTTAATAGCTTCCCCTTATGCTGATCGATTTGAAATACAAATTACATGTGGTACAATAAAACCTGCTTCCACTCCCATCTATAATCTTGTTTCTAGCATTGAATTATCTAAGGGAGGTGGGATTGTCAGTATGATAATATAACAAAACAAAAACTATTTTCCATTTTATTTGCAGGATAAAGATGGGAAACCTCTATTGCCAAAGCCTGAAGAAAAACCTCAGGTTAGGAAATGAAATCTTTCAAACTGATATTTTCTTCTTTCCCAAAAGAAATGTTGAGTATAAGTTGAGAATTCCTGATACCCCAGGTATCGCCTATATACTTTGACATGTCACATTGATGTCACATTAATGTGACAACAGTGAAGGCAGCATTGGGGTAGGGATTTGCAGTTTCTCTTCTCATCTTTAAAGTGGAAACCTATCTGAGAGAACTTGGTTATATCGTTTTACCCAGAGTTTCATAACGTTTTATTTACCTTTTGTTTACATAATTATAGTCAATATGGTCAGATTAGGTTAACCCCATTTGACATCACTTTCACAGATATGTCCATATTACTTTGTATTCATATTTGTCATTTTGTGAAAATTGTATTCAGCCAGCCAAATTATTGAGCCCTAACCATGCACCAGCCACCATGCCAGGTGCCAGGGGGGTACAAAATCAAAAGTCCCTGCATACTCTTTTTTTTTTTTAAAGTGAGGCAATTGGGGTTAAGTGACTTACCCAGGGTCACACAGCTAGTAAGTGTTAAGTGTCCGAGGCCGGATTTGAACTCAGGTACTCCTGACTCCAGGGCCAGTGCTCTATCCACTGTGCCACCCAGCTGCCCCCCTGCATACTCTTAAGGATCTTATACTCTATCAGGAAGTACAAAATATGTACCAGGCAAATATTGAGTAATGGGTTAGACAGGGGTGGAAGGTGGGGGAATAGAAAGGCTTCATGTGAGAAATGGCACGTGTGCTGAGTTTTGAAGGGAGCTAGAAACCCTAAAAGATGGAGGTGAGACAAGGAGTACATTCCAGGCATCAGGGAAAGCCTATGTTAAGGCATGGAGCTGGGATATGGAATGTTGTCTATGAATAACAATAATTAGGACAAATGTATTTATGGTTAGAGTGTTGGACCTAGAGTCAGGAAGACTCAACTTCCTGAGTTCAAATCTAGCCTAATATACTTACTACCTGTGTGACCCTGGGCAAGTCACTTAAAGCTGTTTACATTAGTTTCCTCATCTGTAAAATAACGGAGAAGGAAATGACAAGTATCTTGGCCAAGAAAATCCCAAGTGGGGTCACAAAGAGTCGAACTTGACTGAACAACAACAAATTTGTTTCTAGAGGCAACTGGAAGCCACTAGAGTTTATGGAGTGGGGAGGAAAGTGGGGAGGTGGCATAGTCAGACCTGTGCTATTGGACTAGCATATCACAATTTGTGCAAATATTCCCCATTCATTGGACATGGAAGTTGTTTGCAGTTGTTCTTTTAATTACTCGAAATTTGAATATGAATATTTTTGCACAGATAGGTTTTTTCCCCCCCTTTCAATACCAAGCCCAGCAGCAGAATCACCGGATCAAAGAGTATGATTGCTTTTTCTTTAAACTCTGTTTTACTACCAGATTGGATCATAGATGGATGAGATGTTATCAATCATCTGACCCAGTTTTTCTTTTTTACAAATAAGAAAACTGAGATCCACAGGAGTTAAGATTCCTTGCTTAAGGTCACAGAGCTATTTAATGGTCTGATTCTAATAGGTCTTCTAAGAAAAAAAAAACCTAGGCAGAAAAGTCAACAGCTGACTTCTGTGAACTCTAAACCTGAGGTTTTAGGTTACTCTGAAAGATCAACACCCCAGAATCTGTCTGTAAGGGCCTCCTCTCTCTTTTGTAGCCATTGGTCTGCACCTGGCCTCAAGGGGAATTGATATCCCTTATACTCTCATGGTCTAAGTAGGGCAAAACCAATTTTGTCTTACATCATCTAAAGGACTGAGTTTCTTAAAAAGCAAACATTTTAAAAAAGCTTGGATGAGTCCTGATCTCTACTCATGGACCTTACAGGCACAGTATGAGCCTATGATACATACGTAAATAAGTATAATACAAAATTCATAAATGTGTAAGGTACCAACCAAAGGACTGAAATGTGAGGAGTTCTAAAAAAATAAAGCCTTCCTTGAAGTTAGAACTGTCCCAGCTATATCTATACATGAGTCTAGGTATAATTGACATGGGGTCTAGACTGAAAGTAGTTGCCCCTAGGAATATGTTTTAGCCAGTTTTTATTGTTAATTTTAGGATATAATTTTTAGGCTCCATAAAATTCTGATTTTTATATGATAAATTTTTATTTTTCTTATAGTGAAAAGGATGTTTTAGGGGGCAGAAATATTGACACAATAAAAGCAACTTCAAGCCTTCAAAAAGACAAACATTTGTTATTTGGTAAAAATTCTTCAGTAACTAGAAAATATTTGATTAAATCAATCACTGAATTTTGTGTAATAATGTATTAATATAAGAGCTGTTATATAATATCTTTATCTTATATCAATAAAATAGTGAAGTTCCCATTTTTAAAAGTCTTAAGAAAATTTAGTAACTGTGATAGGAGGGCATCTAGGTGGTACAGTGGGCCTGGAGTTAGGAAGACCTGAGTTCAAAGCTGGCCTCAGACACTTACTAGCTGTGTGACCCTGGACAAATCACTTAACCCTGTTTGCCTCAGTTTTTTCATCTGTAAAATGAGCTGGAGAAAGAAATGGCAAACCACTCCAGTATTTTTGCCAACAAAACCCCAAATGGGGTCACAAGGTTAGACACAATTGAATCAATTGAATAACAACAACAAAAAAACTATAATAGGACAGCTTTCCTGAGCACAGCAAGTTTGAGATTTGATATTTGATGTTGTCTTGATTTGGGAAACTTGAGTTTGTAGACCACAAATGGATTGCAATGCATTGCCAGAAAAAAAAAAACCAATACAAAACTAATTCTAGTTAAAACCATTCATGTTCACTTAGTTAAACCAGTCACTTTATATTATGTAACTTTCTTCTTGCATTGTAGCCTATGAGTGAATCCAAACTTGTTGATGAATTATCCAAAGATTTTGGAAGTTCTGAACCTCAAGGAAAACAACCTAAACCAGCTGACAAAAGAAAAGTAAGTCAGAGAGGTTTTAAACCTCTTGTTTTAGGCGCTTCTGTGTTCCTTTCTATAGTAATAAGACACAGGCTAAGCTTGAAATGATCAACAAACATCCTACTTATGCCATGCTTTGCCTTACTTTTTTCAGTCTTGGCCTTTTCTGGATGTTTCTTCTTTTCCTTTATCTTCCAGTGACGTTCCTACAACTAAAATAATTAATTCAAAATTTCATTTCATAGATAAAGTAAGATGTGCTATGAATGGTGGCCGGAAGAAGTTTAGAATGTGCCCAGTTTAGTATTGGGCAATCACAGGCACTTAATTTCCTTCCTGTAGTTTATAATGCTTGTAGCAGGCATTTTTAGTACACACACATGCTGTCTTGCTAACCATATCTTTTCATTTTTGTTTTTATATTTGTTTCTTCCTTTAGAAATCTGAGACTCCAGCCCATGCTCCTGTTAAAGAAGTTGTTTCAAAAACCTCCATGTGTGTTGTACAAGAAGTGCCTCAAAAGCCTCCTGCAAAGCCCGTGAGTATTGCCTGTTTTCCCAAGAGGCGCTCTGAACATCTGTTCACCTACTCATACAGCAGTGCTCCCTAATAAACATTCACAACTGTATCGTCCCATTCTAGCACTGAGTCTGACTATGACGTCATCCTCCCACCCCTTTTCAGTCAACTCTGGTGGCCCTTTTGCCTCCAGGGTCAAATATAAAATCTTCGGTTTGGCTTTTAAAGTTTACCTTTATAACCTGTCCTCTTCCTACCTTTACAGTTGTCTCACACCTTACTCCTTGCCATATACTCTGAGATTCAGTGACATTGGCCTCCTTCCTCTTCCTCTCATAAGATGCTCCATCCCCCAACTCTGGGCATTTCCCCTGGATGTCCCCCATGCCTGAACCTCTCCTTCCTCATCTCTACCTCTTTCCTTCTTCGAGTCTCAGCTAAAATATCATCTTCTGCAAGAAGGCTTTCCTGGGCTTCTTTAATCTTAATGCCTTCCATCTGTTGAATATCTCCAATTTGTCCTGTACATATCTTGTTGGTACATAGTTATTTGCATATTACCTTCCCCATTAGACTTTTACTTTTTACTTATATATTTTTTTTGTTTTTTTAGTGAGGCAGTTGGGGTTAAGTGACTTGCCCAGGGTCACACAGCTAGTAAGTGTAAAGTGTCTGAGGCCGGATTTGAACTCAGGTACTCCTGACTCCAGGGCCGGTGCTCTATCCACTGCACCACCTAGCCGCCCCTACTTATATATTTTTTAATGGTTAGCATGGTGCCGGACACACAGTGAGCACTTAATAAATGCTTGACTAAATGCAAGTTAATGAAAATCTTAGATACCTACAAGTCTGCTATATTGCAAGCACAGTGCAAAGAGGAGGTTTGGAGGTAAGAAAATCAGAGTGCAAATCCTAGCTCTCCCATTTATGATCCTTTTGATCTTGGGCAAGTAAATTAATCTCTCTCACCTCCAGTTTCCTTACCTATAAAATGAAGGAGATGGATTAGATCATGTATAAGGCCCTTCCTAAGTCTATGATTTTACTGTTTGATGGGCTTCAACCAAAGAGATTCAGGCTACTTTTATTTAATTCCTAATGACTATCATTTTGACCACCTTTGAAAACTTTTGTTTCCTTAGCACTTTGGGGACAAATTATCCTCATCCGGGCCCTGTCTTCCTCTTTCTGTCATTATTTGTTGTTCCCCAAATAGTGCTCGTTTCTCTGTAGCTTCAAAGCACATTTCGCTGTAAATTAACTGGCAGTCAAATCGTAAGAATCATTTTTCACAAAGGGGAAGTAACCTGAAACAATTTAAAACAAGTGCCTTTCTACTTTTTCCCCTGTTGCTACATGCAGAATGCCTTTCATTAATTATAAATTTAGCCCTACCTTAATGACTTTAAAGCACACTGCAGGCTTCAGAGTGAAGGGGCTCAACAGTCTAGTTGCCCATTTCTATAACATTTATTTTGTTTTGTTTTGTTTTTCCAGGGCAATGAGGGTTAAGTGACTTGTCCAGGGTCACACAGCTAGTAAGTGTCAAGTGTCTGAGGCTGGATTTGAACTCAGGTCCTCCTGAATCCAAGGCTGGTGCTTTATCCACTGCACCACCTAGCTGCCCCTTATAACATTTAGAGGTTTACAAAGTCCTTTGTTCCCAACAAACCCATGAGATGGGGCAGCTAAGTGGTACAGTGGATAGAGTGCCAGGTCTAGAGTAAGGAAGACATCTCCGTGAGTACAAATCCAGCCTCAGACACTTGCTAGCTGTGTGACCCTGGCACCCTGTTTGCTTCAGTTTCCGTATCTGTAAAATGAGCTGGAGAAGGAAATGGCAAATCACTTGTGTATCTTTGCCAAGAAAACCCCCAATGGGGTCATGAAGAGTCAGATATGACTAAAAAATGACCAAACAATAACAAAAGCGCTTTGTCCACAGCAACCCATGAGATAGGTTTTGGTACAAATATTATTGTGCCCATTTTACCATTGAGGAAATTCTTACTCAGAGGAATTAGAGAACGTACTCAGAGAGGCAGATCCCAAAGAGTTACTAATGCAAATGCAATTTGTGGTCATTAGATCATGAATCTGATCTACTTGTCTTGCCAGAGTCTATTAACAGTTTTTTTTTTTAATTTCATCTTTATTCTGGTGGGGTTGAAATAAATATCCTATTAATATTCAACTGACCACCTGCCTCTTGACAGAACCTCCCTTATATTAATTCATTTTACCATCAGTTTTATGCTGCTGAAATTGACTCGAAAATCTCTATGTCACCAAAGTTAGTACCAGTTTTAGTGAGGTTTAAAAGCACTTCCCAGAAAACTTAGGCTCTGCTTTCTAGGACATGGGCCAACATGGCAGCAGCAGCCCTATGTGCCATAACTAACAGTTGCCCACACCAGAGAAGTCTGAGTGCATCAGTGAATATGGCTAGTGAAAGAAGCAGGACTTAGGCATCCTTTGAATCCTTTGGTAGTCCTTTTGTTAACACTGGCTAATATTTATATCTCACAGGATTGTTGTAAGGACCCCCAAAATTACTAGGGAAATATAAAATATATTATTATTGTTGTTGTTGTTATTAATTATACTGTTATAAAAGTTAAAAAATTCTGAGACATAGACTTATGAGAACTAGAAACAAAAAAATTTCTTGTAAGTAAGGTGTATTTCATTCATTGTACTTGGAAATCCAGGTCCTGGTACATATTAAGCCATTAGTAAATATGCATTGATTGATAGTTGACTAATTAATAATTAGGGAGTAAGGACAAGTGAATCCTAAGATTTAGAGCTGGAAAAAAACACATAAAACAACCTACTTAGTCTCATCTAATCCAAGCTCCTCATTTTGTAATTGAGGAAACTAAGACCCAGAAATTTTATATGACAATGACTTGCCCAAAGTCACATAGTGGCAGAGCTGAAATTTTAACCATGTTTTTTCTGATCCCAGTTTTAGTGTTGTTTACATTGTATTGTACCCTGGAGGCAAGAGGTTGGAAGGCAAGGAACAGAAAATGGGAAAAAGAGCAAAACCACTGCTAGGTTTATATCCCAAAGATATCCCCTAAAAGAGAAAAAGACCTATTTTTCCAAAAATATTTATAGCAGCTCTTTTTATGGTGGCTAAGAATTGGAAATCAAAGGAATGCCCATCAATTGGGGAATGGCTAAACAAGCCATGGTGATGGAATATTATTGTGCGGTGAGAAATGACGAGCAGGATGATCTCAAAAAGGCCTGGAGGGAGCAGCTAGGTGGCGCAGTAGATAGGGCACCAGCCCTGGATTCAGGAGTACCTGAGTTCAAATCCGACCTCAGACACTTGACACTTACTAGCTGTGTGACCATAGGCGGCAAGTCACTTAACCCCCATTGCCCTAAAAAAAAAAAAAGGCCTGGAAAGACTTGCATGAACTGATGTATGGTGAAGTGAGCAGAACCAAGAGATCATTGTACACAGAGACAGCAATATTGTTTGATGAAGAACTGTGAATGACTTGACTATTCTCAACAATACAATGATCCAAGACAGTCCCAAAGGACTATTAATGAAACATACTATCCACCTCCAAAGAATGAACTAATATTGATGGAACACAGACTGAAGCATGCTATTTTCTCTTTCTTTGTTTTTTTTTTCTTTCATTCAATTTTCTTGTACAAAATGACTAATATGGTAATATTTTACATAATCATACATGTATAACCCATATCTGATTGCTTACTGCCTCTGGGAAGGGATAAAATTTGGAACTCAAAACTATAAATAAAAATGTTTCTTACTTTAAAAGAAAGAAAGAAAATGGGAAAAAACTGGGACACCAGATAAATTACCAGGGCCATACTTTGTGAACATTTTATCTGCCCCCTTTGCATAAAAAAAAGAATAAGTTATTTTAGAAGTTAGGGGGCCTGAGTTCTAGCCCCAGTACTGACTGTGTGAAGCCCACCAGCATTCTTAGGCAGGTTCCTGTTCGAAGCCCAACCTCCAGCTCCCTGTTTCCACAAGGCCAAGAAGTTTCAAGCCGACAGTACCATCAGGCAGAGCTGTGGACAAGGCCAAAACATCAGGAATTAGGGATAGGAAGGAGCATGGTATAATAAACAAATAGCAACTGAAATTATGTAAAAAGCCAGTGAATATTTATAGTTTATAATTCTTGTGTATATTTATATTATCTGACATAGCACAAGGAATGTTGGATTTTTAGTCAGAAGACAGGGTCAAATTCTGTCTCTGCTGCTTGCTACCCCTATGACCTGGGTCAAGTCAATTAAATACCCTGAGCCTCAAATTCATCATCTGCCAAATTAGGGGGTTGGACTAGATGATCTCTAAGGTTACAGCCCTAAATCGATGCACTTGTGATTCTGAGAGTTGTCAAAAACTGCTTAATGGGGGCAGTAATTTGGGTAACCTCTTAATGTCCTTTGCACTGTCAGGCCACTAAATAACAATGAGGTTTGCACTGTTTCTTTTGCGTCTGAGATCACGAAAAATTAATGTTTCCACATATACCATATCATTATTATATGGTATTTATTTGGGGAGGGGAAAGGGAAACCAGGGCATGAGGAGGCTGGTAACAGCAGATAGACCTAGAAGTCATCAAGACCAGATCCCTCATTGTACAGATAAGGAAACAGGCCCAGAGAAGCTTAGGGATTTGACTAGTCTCCTACAGCTAGAATATTATATGTTTGAGTTGGGATTTGAACCCAGGCCTTCCTGACAGTAAAACCAGTTCTCTTTGCACTGTACCATACTGTTTTTCCATTTCGGAACAGAGGGTGAAGATTCTTTTTTTTTTTTTTTTCTGGAAGAAAGGAGATGTCTCTATTTTGATAGTTTAGGAGACAAACTTTTGGTTTTTGGATGTTTTTTTTAGAAATAGTCTTTGTGGGGACAGGCTTAGCTATCCTATCCCTTTCTTTCCTTTATGTATTCTTCTGCCTGAGGTGAAGCAAGTATTTCAATGTACTTTTCCTCTGGGGTTTTCTAAGGGTTGGTATCAGCATAAGGAACATAGGTCTTCCTGCCTTTTATGAATGTTTCGACATTCTATTTTGTACAAGTAAAAGATTCATTTCAGAATAATAGTTTCTGCTCCTGTCTACCCATTTTTCTGTGGTGTACTTTTATCACAATGCCCAGACACTTTTTAACACATTCCACCAGTTGCTCAACTATTACTCTGAATGCGGTGTCATATGCAGAGCCTCTGATGATTTCAACCTCTACTTTTGAAACATGGATTTTTTTCATTCCACACTTGAGATTATGTGATGAATTATGACTTAGATGAAGTTATCTTTCTGTATGTTCTTAGATCAATACATCTCTAAAGCAGTGATAAGCCAGTGTTTCTTCCTGTGTCTTTTCAAAAGGGAGAAGTGCCAGATGATGCTGTGGAAGCCTTAGTCGGCAGTCTCGCAAAGAAAGAAGTGGATCCAGAAGAAAAGAAACCTGCAGTGGATAAAGTAAAGGTAATGAGGATTCAGGTTCATCTCTGTCTTTCCCCTTCCCTCCAAAAAGTGCCCTTTATATTGCTCATAAAGCATGCCTGTGTTTCTGCTTAAAACACTTACTTGCACTATTGGATGCTTAATTGATTTGGGACTTAGATCAGTGGATCATCCATGTGAGCATTCCCCCAACACTACACACTGTATCCCATCAATCTGTGCCAGTCTTGTCCACTTGTCCACCCTCTTTAAAAAGTGGCCTTAAAAAAGCTCACCATTTTGATTCTGTGAAAGGTCTACATTTTATTTTATTTTATTTTATTTTATATTTATTTATTTTTAGTGAGGCAATTGGGGTTAAGCGACTTGCCCAGGGTCACACAACTAGTAAGTGTTAAGTGTCTGAGGCCGGATTTGAACTCAGGTCTTCCTGAATCCAGGGCCGGTGCTCTATCCACTGCGCCACCGAGCTGCCCCAAAGGTCTACATTTTAAATGGATGATACTCACTTACTGATGCTTACAGGAACCCCTTGGACTACTTGTATGTTTACAAAGGGCTAAAGAGAAAAGAAATAGCAGTTGCTAGCTGCCTTCAGACACATCCCAGTGGCCACTTAGTGGCAGTGAGGTGATCCTAGTGCTTACCCAGGATATATTTCCAAAGTATATAAATGATGAATATGAGAGAGGCAACATGGTGTATTGGACTGCATTCTGGGCTTGGAGTCAGGAAGACCTGGACTTCAAATCCTGTCTCAGATATTTAAAGAGTTGTATCACCATGAACTGTGTCAGTAATTAACTTCTGCTTCAGCTTCTTCCTCTTTCAGTTGCGTGGGTTGGATTCCACTGACCCCCTTCTAGTGCTAAAACTGATCCTATGATTTCATAACATTATCAAATATAATCTCATCCAGCCAGATCTCAGCAACTTGGTTCATAGAAAATGAATGTACATACTTAGATACAAAAAAACCTACATACATATGATAATATACAATTGTAATGACAGAGAGCTTTCCTTCAGGAAAAATCCAAAGAAGAAAAGCGGGAAAAAGTAGGTGAAAAAGACGACACAATCCCTCCTGAATACAGATTAAAAGTAAGCAAGGTAAATGAGTTTTTTTTTTATTCTATATCTACATCGTATGTAATTCATACCCCTAAGGCAGGCAGGGACCCTGACATAGATCCAGGACCATGAATATATTGGTGTGAAGTCTCTACAGTTTACAGAAGTCACTGTCACAAATTAAAGCTAAAACAAACAAACCCCAAAACAAGGCTAAATTGAATGACTTTGAACTTCTACAAACATTTATTCCTCTTGGACCTGACCATCTCATAGAGGAATACAAATAACTATAATGCACAATAATTACAACAAACAACAATCTGTTAATGCCTTGCTTTGTGTGCCTTAAATTTTTTTAACCACTTGAGATTATTTTTAATAGTTGACTAGCCTTTCCTGGCCATCCCAACTAGATTCCTCTCACCCCTCCCAGATTCCCTGGGATTCTGCGGCAATTATTCTCTGTACTACTTATTTAGCAATTAATGACATGTTTACTGGTTTGTGCCAAATATTTTATTGTTGTCTTTAACTTCTGTCCCGCTATTACATACCCATTTAACTTTTCAGTGTTTTATCTTGCCTGGTACACAGTAAGTGCTTAATAAATACCTGTTGATATCTCCATTGAGGGTGCAAACACTTTCAGGGCAGGGGTCCTATCATATTTCTTCCTGGAAGACAGCTAAGTGGACGACGATGATGATGGCTAGCATTTATATAGCATTTTAAGGTTTGAAAAGTGATTTATATACAGAGGTATGGTGGTAAATGTTTAACAACCAGCTCTACCAAAACTACACACAGGATATACTTTTGCATTTAATCTCCATTATTGAATTTTCCCATTACTTTCAAGACAATCAACAAAGCAATAAAGTAAGCCCTGATTCTGTAGCCTATCTTTATGAGTTTCTGAGGAATAAATGCTCACACTGAAAATTTACAATCCGCTCTGGTTAGAGTTGGCTCTAACCTTGTGTATAATTTATTACTTCATTTAACTGAAGGATTTATAAATCTTTCTCAAAAGAGCCCAAAATACTTTGCGTGTTTTGCCCTTTCACATACCGGGTACACTTGCTAAAATAATTATGTACTGCTCTGTAGTCTATGATTTATAAGCGTCAAAATTATTTTCAAATTTGATTTTAACACTCTAAGACAAGTTGGGGTTATCCTATGTTATATCTTTTCTCAGGCTCCAATATTGGAATATAACTGAATACCCATAGGTCATTCAGCAGTTAACAAAAGATATTTTTAGTAGAGGGCAAGGAAATAGACAAATAGATATGGGGAGAGAGGGAGAGAGAAACACACACAGAGAAAGAGAGAAAGTGTGTGTGAGAGAGATGTATATATAAATATATGTGTGTTTCTGTATACACACATTAAGGACATTGAGTTGATTCAATTGAACTCAGCTCTCATGCCTATGATATGCCCACCATAGTCTCCAGCTAAGCACTAAAGAAGGGTTGAACCTTCTTCTGCCTTTGTATATGTTCAGGCAGCCAGGAAATAATGCAGCAGTTGCATCTTTTAGCTGGTCAAATCCCAAGAGTAATTCTGTTGCCCTAAAGCCAACTTAACCTGTCTTCTTGAGTTGCCATACTAGAACTGGGGTATGCAGGAGGCCCTGAATGAGTCTCCTTTGCCTTTTTTCCATTTCCTTTTAAGGAAAAATTAAAGTGAGACTAAGAATTGAGGGTACTAAAGGAGAGAGAACCGATTCCTTCCCACTGCACTATTCTCCCTTATCTCCTGTGATCATTCTCTCTCTCTCTCTCTCTCTCTCTCTCTCTTTCTCTCTCTCTCTCTATCTATCTCTCTATCTCTATCTCTATCTCTATCTCTATCTCTATCTCTATCTCTATCTCTATCTCTATCTCTATCTCTATCTCTATCTCTATCTCTATCTCTGTCACACACACACACATCTTACTTCTCCCCGGGTAAAATTTGATCCAGCAACACTGGCCTTGTGGCTCTTCTCTAAGACACTCCATCTCTCAGTTCCTAGCATTTTCTCTTGCTGTCTTCCTGTACTTGGAATTCTCTCCCTTCTTAAGTCTTCCTCCTGATTTCCTGGCTTCCTATAAATCCCAACTAAAATCCCATCTTCTATAGTAAGCCTTTTCCTACTCTTCTTAATCCTAGTACTTTCTTCTCTCGTTTCCTATTTATCTTGTATATATTGGAGCATTTTTGTTTGCCTATTGTCTCACCTGTTAGATTGTAAGCTACTTGAAGGTAGGGACTGTCTTTTGCCTCTTTTTGTAACCCAACTCTTAGCACAGTGCTTGGCATATAATAGGTGTTTAATAAATGTTTATTGGCTTTCTAATGAGTACTATTATCAGTATGGAATTATTGGAATGCTTATGAAACTTCATGCTAGTCCTGAAATGCAAAAATGACTCCCTTTAATGTTTTGTTTTGTTTTTTACTGTAGGATGAAGAAAGAAAACTGCTTGACAAAAAACAAAGTGAAAAAATTGCAGTAAGTAAACTAATTTGCCTGAGTCAGAACAGGATGAGCCTGGTAATAACAGGAGCTGACACAGCTTTTGTTTTGTACTTTGAATCACATCTAAATAATTACACTAGCTTGGAAGTTCATCATAATGACCTGTGACCTTTTTGGATTCATTTCCTGATTTATGCAGCCTAGGAGTGAAGATGACCTTCTAGATGAATTGTCAGAGAGCTTTACATGTTCCCAAGCACCTGTAACCCAAGCAGCAGTATCTGTAGCACAAGTGAGTTATTTTTTTTACTTCTTTTCTACTTCTTTACTCTTAGTAGAGAGGTCTGCGACCTTGAACTTGACCTTCAAACTATACCTCTTGAAACTTTGGGTCAGAGGGAATAATCCTGGGCTCAGAGATTTGCCAAAGAAAGAGGAAAAGAATAAAATTATCCATTAAAAAATGTGTACTATAAAATATTGACCCAGTCTCAGTGATAATCTGTTATTCTAAATCACAAGTTCTTAACTTGTTTTTTAAAAATATTTTGATAGCTATATTTCTTTTTTTTATAATAAACATTTTTTATTTATAGTTTTGGGTTCCAATTTTTATCCCTCTTTCCCTTCCTCCTCTCCCCCATCCCTGAGGCATCAAACAATCAGATATGGGGATAATTATATTTCAATATAATTAGTTTCCTTAGATTTCTTATTTTATGTACTTTTAACATTCTGAGATGGGGCCCAAAGGTTTCAGTGGACCGACGGCCAGAAGGGTCTACAACCCACACAAAATTTAAGAAAACCTTCTCTAAATTGTTGAGATAAATGTGAATATTTTGTCATGGAGGATGTTGAGATTATTGGGAGAAGTTTACATTTGCATTTTACTGAAGATCATACCAAAATAATTAATTTACCAATGAATATTCCTGTATTTGTGTGTGTATGGCTGATTAATTATGACAGCACTGCACCATCAGCCAGCCCTTGGTAACGTGGCACACAAATATAGTACTCTGTTACAGGGAAGCTTGGCAAAGGTAAAGTAGCCATCTGGTGAGAAATCATTGTCCAGTTCAGTAATGGTTGTTCCAAGTTTGCATGCAGTCTTTATCAAAACTGGGTAAGACAAGTTTGAATATTATAGGTTATGATGACATAACTTTTGTTAACATTGTCATGTATCTTTCTGGCTCTCAACAGTTTCTAACCAGGGAGTAATTCTCACAACTTCCTAAATATAAACTGGAGAGTAATTTGGAACTATGCCCAAAGGGCTATATAACTGCATACCCTTTGATCCAGCAATACCACTGATAGGTCTATATCCCAAAGACATCCAAGAAAAGGGAAAAGTATCTATTTGTACAAAAAATATTTATAGAGTTCTTTTTGTGGTGGCTAATGACTGGAAATCAAGGGGATACCCTATCAGTTGGGGAATGGCTGAATAAGCTTTTGTTATATGATCGTGATGGAATATTATTGTGCTACAAGAAACTACAAACAGGATGATTTCAGAAAAACCTGGAAAGACTTACATGAATTGATGCAAAGTAAAGTGAGCAGAGCCAAGAGAACATTGTATACAGTAATAGCTATATTGTACAATGAAGAACTATGAATGACTTAGTTATTCTCAGCAATATGATGATCCAAGACAGTCCCAAAGGACTCATGATGCAACATGCTATCTGCCTTTAGTGAAAGAACTGATGTCTGAATATTGACTGAAGAATACTATTTTTCACATTTTTGTTGTTATTCAAGTCTTCTTGTACAAAATAAATGTGGTAATGTTTTACATGATTGCACATTTATAATCTATATCGGATTCTTATCATCTCAGGGGACAGGGAAAGGGAGAGAGAGGAGGATAGAATTTGGAACTCAAAATTTTTTAAAATGTTAAAAATTGTTTTAACATGTAATTGGGGAAAAATAAAATATTTTTTAAATCTGATTTTAAAAAAGAAAACCTTTCTCCATTAGCTTTTTGATTTCCTGTAACCAAGTTCCTTTGGCAGTAACCTTTTGACTATGTTTGGCCCTTTTAGGTATCCAAAGACAAGAAACATTCTACTGAGGCCACTGTGATGGCTGACCCCACACCAGCTCCTACAACAGGCTCTGCAAGTCCACCTGATACCTCAGTAAGTAATAGGTATTTTGATTTGTTCTCTCAAAAAAAAATCCTTCCCAGGGAGGGTGAGAAGACGCCTGCCAGTTAAGTGTTAAAGATCACCTGTCTACCAACTCTGGATTGCTAAGGCTGGTTATTTAATAAGATGGCAGAGAGCACCTGCTGTAACAGAATCCTATAAGAAATGTCCTATATTTCCTGTTTTGGATAGTGCATAGAGAACATTTGGACTTCTATCTGCTTTCCTTTCCTAGATAATGCATTTTACCCATTTGTTCCAGTTGTGGTGGTTGTTTCTTCTCCTGTAATTTTGAAAATGTAATGTCACTCTCTTCCTTTTCTTTTTGATGCTGCATCAAAGCACAGGTGATATTTCTGTATTTGGGGGCTCTTAATTCATAGGATCATAAGTTTAAAGCTAGAAAGGGACTTAGAGGCCACTGAGAACAACGCTCTCATTTTAAAGGTTTTCTTATAAAGAACTGTATGCAGAAAAGTGTATTTTCATTACTCTGTACAAAAGATTACATTTTTGGGGGGTCGTGGGAACTTAATCGTCTCTTTCCCATAGGCTCAATTTAGCAACGTTTCCATTTTTTACTTTTATCCCATTTTCTATGAATGTTGCCCTCACAAAAAGTTGAGGATTGATTGTACAAATAAAGGAGGCAGAAAGTCCTTTTTCTCCAGGATTTCATAGTCTAATGGAGGAGACAACATTCATATCATACTGATTGAACTGTGCCCTTTAAAATCATTCCACTTAGAGAAGTCTTCACATATTGGGGTAGATATCGCCCTAACTCACTGACAGGTTTGAGGCCTCTCTGTTGCCCTCAACCTGGTTGACGTCATGCACATGCTATACCTTGTTCGAGCCACAGGTGAGAGCTGGGTGAAGAGAGACATCAAAGGTGGATGAGCAGCCCTGAAAAGAGATCAGCAAGCCCTTACACCAGAGGTGCTGGTCCTCCATGAACATCCCTATTCCCCTATTTCCATATTAGTTGTGAAAGAAAACTCAGACCAAAACAACAACAAATATATAGAAAGTGGAAAAGAGTATGCTTCAATCTGCATTCAGACTCCCTCAGTTTTTTCTCTGGAGACGGATAACATTTTTCTACAGGAGTCCTTTGTAATGTTCTTAGATCATTTTATTGCTGGGAATATAGTTGTCATTTACAGTTTTTCACAGTACAATATTGCTGTTACTGTGTACAGTGTTCTCTTGTTTCTGTTCACTTTGTATCATTCATGTAAGTCTTCCCAGCTTTTTTCTGAAAATATCCTGCCCATCAGTTCTGATAGCACATATAGTATTCCATCATAATCACATGCCACAACTTGTTCAGCCATTTCCCAGTTGATGAGCTTCCCCTCAATGTCCAGTTCTTTCCTACCACAAGAAGAACTGCTATAAATATCTTTGTACAAATAGGTCCTTTTCCTTTCCCTTTGATCTTTTTAGGACCCAGACCTAGTAGTGGTATTGCTGTGTCAAAGGGTATTCACAGATTTATAGCCCTTTGGACATAGTTCCAAATGGATTTCCAGAATGGTTGATTCAGCTCATAACTACACCTTTCTAACCTTATTTCATTTACTCCCCTTTGTGTACTCTGTATTCAGCCAGCCTGGCCAAATTCACCAAATTGGCCTTTCATCTTCAGTCTTAATGTCCTTGCATAGGCAGTTTCTCTATGCCTACAGTGCTCTCCCTCTGGACCTCTGCCTCTTAGAACTGTTAATGCTCCCTATAAGGCTCAACTCTGGTGTCATTTCCTACTTAGGGTTCTTCCCAATTCCTCATCCCTTTCCTCCTCCCCTTTTCCTAGTTATCAGTGCCCTTTGCCTTTTAAAATAATTGTGTGTTTACACATGTATTTGCATGTGATATCCCCTACTGGACTGTAAGCTCCCTGAAAGCAGGAAATATTTGTTTTGTCCATTTCTCCAGCTCTTAGCACAGTGCCCTGTAGACATGTGATAAATGTTTGTCAAATTGAATTTTGACGAAAAAGTACTGAAGAATTTTCATATCTGTCTTTATAATTGCCTTTTAAATTATGCAAAAAACGAGCAGGATTTACCCAACTATATGTTACAGAAGCCTTATTTAATGGATTGTGATGTTACCCTCTGCTGATATGCTTCAGGATTGTTTTGGAAAGGAAGATTTTTTGGCATGAGTCCTTAATGACCTCCCCCAACGGAGGTCAGGGCGGTGCTGTTGTCCATTTTAAGCACTTAGTGTTTTATATCTCTCCTTGCTCCACTGTTTCTGTGTTCCACTATGGCCAAGTGTCTGGTTGGGTTAGGGGAAGGGGGAGGAGGAGGTGAATAAGCATTTATAAAGTGCCTGCTATATACCAGGCACTATGCTATGTGCTTTACAAATAATATCTCATTTGGCCCTTATAACAACCCTGGGAGGTAGATGCTGTTATTATTCCTATTTTACAATAGAGGAAACTGAGGCTAACAGAAGTTAAATAACTTGCTCAGGGTAACACAGCTATTAAGTGTCTAGAGGCTGGATTTGAATTCAGGTCTTCCTGACTCCATGCCCAGTGCTCTATCCACAGAACCACTGAGCTGTTTACTCTGAAGATAAGTAGATTTGCTTATGGAAAAAAGCCCAGCACCCCTGTGTTGGGCTGCCTGCCTATGGTACAGCTATAGTTAATGTGGATTATTTGTTTTTACTCTTTAGCAAAAAGATGAGGGGCTTGATGATGCATATGATCAACTCTCTAAATCCCTTGGGGAAAGAAAACCAGACCCTGATGACAAGAAGCCGATGGAGGATAAAGTAAAGGTAAGAGAACAAAATTTTTTTAAAAAATACTTATAATTTGATATGACATCTACCCCTCATCTTTTTGCTACTGTCCTTTGAATTCATGACATTGGAGAATTAGTTAAAGGAACTAGAGCTGTTTAGCCCAGAGAAAAACCTAACCCAGGAGTGGAGAGAGAGAGGATACCTGTGTTCAAGTATTTAAAGGGATGTGCATGGAGAAAGGACTGGGCCCCAGAGTACAGAAACAGAAACAATGGGTGCAAGAGGAAAATTAAGGCTTGATGTCAGGAAAAACTTACTATTAGAAGTATTCCAAAAGGAATGCCCTGCCTCTAGAGGTGATGGGTTCCCCCTCTTTGGAAATCTTTAAGCAGAGGCTGACTGACCACAGTTTGACCATGTTATAGAGGGGATTGCTTCATGTATGGGTTAGACTAGATGACGGCCGATGTCATTTCCAGCTCTATCAATGTGATTCCATAATGCTAAAGGAAGGACAGGAAATGTAGGCAGTAGGCATAGACTGTTTTTTCTAGGAGTTTGCACGTGGGACAAAATGAAGGTTTGTTTTAAGCTTCTTGTTGTTGTTGTTGTTGTCTGTCCTTCGTTCTCGAAGAGGACCATGACATCAAGTGACATCATGACTTGCACTGAATTGGATTTAAGTGAGGCAGGGGTGTGCAAGGTCACCAACCTCACTTTCTCCTCCAGAGTCATCTGGATCCAGTGGCAAGATATGTATCGGGATGACTGGAGAAGGCCCGGATGTTTTAAGGCAATTGGGGTTAAGTGGAGAGATTAGGGTCACACAGCTATTAAGTGTCTGAGGTCATATTTGAACTCAGGTCCTCCCAACTTTTTAAGGATGAGGGAGTCCTGGGTGGTGTTGAAGGCATGTTAAGGGACCAATAGAGAGATTGAAGAGGAGAGGGGAAAGGGGGAGAGGGAAGAAACAAGGATGAGCACAAAAACGATAACACATTCTGGGATAGAATTAGGAACACAGATAGAGGGTTGGCTATAATAAAGAGAGGACCCACTTTATTTCTGAGACTGGAACAAAGAAGTTTTCCTGAGGGCAGGAGGAAGATGTAAGAAGCTTGAAGAATGAACAAGAGGTTTGGAAAGCTATTGTAGGGAATACAATAAGGAGAAAAGTAAGAATAATCAAACAATACAAAGTGCCTACTGTGTGCCAGGCATTGTGCCAAGAACTGAGAATACAAAGAAAGGCAGAAAAGTCCCCACTCTCAATGAGCTCACAGTCTAATTGGGGAAACAAATGCAAGCAATTATTAATCAACAAGCTTTATACAGGCTAAGGTGGAAATAATCAACAACAGAAGGCACCAGATTTAAGGGGGATCCGGAAAGGCTTCCTGTGGAAGGTAGGAGTTTAGCTGGGACTTAAAGGAAGGCAGGGAAGCCACAAGGTGAAAATGAGGACAGAGACCATGGGGGAGAGCCAGAGAAAATGCTCAGAATTGGGAGATGGAGCATCTTGTTCCAGGAGCAACAGCAAAGAGGTTAGTGGATTTCAGAATACATGGGAGATGTAAGGTGCAAGAAGACTAGAAAGGTAGGTAGATGGCAGGTTATAAAGAGCTTTGAATATTAAAAAAGATCCTATATTTAATCCTGGGAGTGGTAGATAGCCACTGGAATTTATTGAGTAGGAAGATGACATGGTTAGACCTATTTTTTTAGGAACATCACATTGATAGCTGAGTGCTGGGCAGCAGGAAGAGCCCAGTTAAAATTAGATAATATAAAACTTGATGTGGGCCTAGTCACTATTATTCAGTAGCATGTGAGTAAAGCTCATTGCATGTGCAGTCTAAGTTGGGGAATAGCAAGATATGAATAGCAATAGACCAAGGTAACAAGAGATTCAGGAGTTGGGTACAATATATAGCTGAACTAATTTATTATTGGATTAAGATTGGGAAGGAAAAGAAATGAGGCCAAAGCAGGGATGAAGACTTGGGAGAATAAGGAAGGGTAGAGTAACCACAGGGCCTGGGTGTGGGAGGGGTGAGGCACAAAGAGAAATAGAATAGGAGGGTATGGCCAGAGAGAACAATTTCAAAGTTTTTAATTGTCAAGGATTGAATAAGTTGGGGTAATTCCGTTTGTGTGGCTAAGATGGAGTGAAGGTATAAATCATGGGAGTTGAGGAAGTTGACGGATTGGGGAGGAAACCAGAGTATTGACGTTCCCCATGTATAAGATGTGGAGTTTAGACAAAGAGCAAGACTGTGAGACTCCTTGAGGAAGGGAGAATGATCCGGGGTCCAACAGATAATCATTTTCTTAACTGGATAAGGTGAATCAAAGATTAAAGGCTTTGTTTTATATGCTCTGAACAAAGCCAAGATATCACATCTTTCTTTTATTATCTATCAAGAATGTTAGCTCTTGGTTCTTAATGAAAGTGACAGATGTCATAATTATTCAAATGAGTTACAAAGCTCAAATTTTGGCTTGAGAAGTGATCTTTTCAAAACTTTGAGCTTCCCTTCCAATTATAATTGCAAAAGGTCATGTTTCATCACTCATTTCTCTTGAAAATTCATTTGTGTCCTTTTCTTGTCCCCTTTATGAAATTATAAGTGAATTGCAGGTACAGAATACCCCTGACTTGAAGCTTAGTGCTTTACATGTAGTAGATGTTTAATAACCATTTTCAAATGGAAAATCCATAATGATTAACGTTTTTATCCATGTTAGAGTGAAAATATTGTCTTCAGTTGCTTAAAAGAATTAAAAACAAGTCATTTGTCCCCATCTTACCAAAATGAAATAGATCCTAGGAAACTCAGGCTGCATTCCATGAAAAGAAAAGGAACAAATATTGATTGTGACTTTTTTGCTCAATATTTCTAGGAAAAAGCTAAAGCTGAACATAGAGAGAAGTTGGGAGAAAGAGATGACACCATACCTCCTGAATACAGGCATCTTCTTGATAACAATGACAAGGTAAGTGGATGCTCTGGGTCCATAGAATATAAGATAATACATTTAGTGTACAATTTTAATATTTTTATCCAAACTTCAAGTGAAGTATAAGGGAGGTGCTTTTTCAAAAATGTATATAAAGATTAAAGGTGTGACTTCTCTGGGTCTGTTCTTGAAAAAGACATCTGCCCTACTAACTAGCCTATCATTCAGCCTTAGTCAAGTTGTAATGTGACAGTGAGACACATTATGAAGAGTAGGCAGAGAATTAGCCTCTTGATCAGGAAAACCTGAATTCAAGTCCTGCTTTTGACATGTTCTGGCTGTTTGATTCAGGGCAAGTCCCTTAACCTCTCAATGACCTTGACTATTAAGTGGAAGTTGCAGATCTGCATTGGTCAGGGGTCTTTCCTCATTAAGAACTCACTACATCAATAAAATCAAAATTTCAGTCTCAAGAAGGGGGGTAGTAAATGAGTAAAGAAAGGAGGGAGAAACCCAGAGGTCAAAGGTCTAATGGGGTCGGGGAGAATATAGGCGTTGTGATCCATTAATCAAACTTAGAAGAATGTTAGGTAAAATAGGATTCAAAATCTGAAGACTTGTTCAATTCTCACCTAGATACATAAACATCGAGAAAGCAAAGAGGTCAGTCTTTTTTTTTTTTTTTTTGAGGTCAGTCTTTTGATGTGTACATAGACTGTTTTTGACCTGCCTTTCCTGATTCAGATCAGTCTGGCTCAGCTCCCCACCTCTGAATGGTCCGTACTTAAGAATTTATTTTTTTTTAATTGCTCTGCCCTCTTCCAGGCAGATTATTGAGATGGGTAAATGCAAAATTACACCTACCTGCTATGCATCTGAAAGACAATGAGACAAACAGAACAGGTGGCAGAGCCAGAGTATCCTGTCAGGCTTTGCAATATTCAATCATGTGTTCTCAGTGTTTCTCAAGGCATTGATGGAAAACATGCTCTTTGACGCCCCTCTGTGTTTATTGCTGGTAGTCTTGGCAAATATGATTTAATGCACTTCCCAAGCAACCATGACCTTGATTATACAGTTTTTTAAATTAATTAATTAATTTATTTATTTATTTTTCCATTACATGTAAAGATAGTGCTCAACTTTTGTTTATACAAGCTTTCCAATTTCAGATTTTTCTTCCTCCCTCCCCCCTCCCCTAGATAGCAGGTAATCTGATATAGGTTATATATATATATATATATATACATAATAACATTAATCCTATTTCTGCATTAGTCATGTTATAAGAGAAAAATGAGAGCAATGATGAAAAACCTCAAAATAGAAAAAACAACAGCACCAAAACCAAAAGAAATAGTATGGTTCATTCAGCATCTATACTCCACAGTTCTTTTTTTTTTTTCTTGGATTTGGAGATCCTCTTCTATCATGAGTTCCCTGGAACTCTTCTGTACCATTGCATTGGTGAGAAGAATATAGTCCATCACAGTAGATCAACACTCAATGTTGATACTGTTGTGTATACAGTTTTTAACATATCTATTACTTACCACAGTGACCCACGGTCTGTATGAATATGTGGTTTTAAAGTTTCTGATTTTGATTTTTTGTTTTTTTTATTATTTTGTTGTTATTTAGCTGACTTACAGAATATTTCATGCAGAATTGTAAAAAAAAAAAACACCCATATTTACCAAAAGAGCCAAAATAAGAAAAATTATTTCATTTTCTAGGCCTAGGAACATTTTTCACATTTCCTTTAGGTATATCAAGGTGATAATTACTTTAATATTTTCATATTTAAACTAAGATGGCAGACAGAGTGGAAGGTAGAGAAATGAATTGTTTTTGATCTGGATTCTGTGTTACCTGGGTATGTTTCAGGGACTATTGGTTCAGGGTAGTAGGGGGTTTTTACATTCTGAAACTGTTGGTTCTTTTCTCATTTTATTTTTTACATACTTCAATTGTTGACTCTTTTCTCATTTGAACATCTGTGAGAATGTGTTTGATGGGCAGTGTGTCTTGTTTTTAAGGGTAATCCAGAAAAGCCACCACCCAAGGAAACCAAGGTAAATATAGTACTTTATTTCTTTATTGAACTTAAGTCTGGCTGGGATTGTGGGATGGTGGACTTCATCTTACAAGTAGATGTAATACTTTTATATCAAATAAATAAAATGTAGAAGAAAAGAAGATGGCCAAGACAGTCATGTGCTAATGTCTAGTTTAGCGTTCTCACTAAGAAAAACATCTAAAAAAACATGGTGAATGACAGCAGATTTGCTGTAAGGATTTCATTATTTCTTATTGGGGTTAGAAGGTGACCTTTACAATTTATATTTCTTTACTGATAGAAGTTTCCATTTCAGAATTCTGCAGATGGTGGGGACCCCATTGATGTCCTCTCAGAAGGATTTGACAATTGTTCCCAGACTCCATCTCCAGAAGGTCCACAGAAATTGGCAAAGGTGAGTTATTTTTTTCCTCTTAATTCTCACATCATCTGAATGTCATGTGGTAAGAATGAGGAATAAAAAATACGTAGCACAAGGGTTGCATTGGTATCCATAACATTTTAAAGTGACACCCAAAGGCATAGAGCTAGTCAGTGGCAGTTTTTGTTTTGTTTTGTTAAGTCTTTTCAGTTGTGCCTTGGCAAAGATACTGGAATAGTTTGTCACTTCCTTCTCCAGCTCATTTTTTACAGATGAGGAAACTGAGGCAAACAGGGTTAAACAACTTGCCCGTTGTCACATAACTAGTAAGTGTCTGAAGTTGGATTTGAATTCAGGAAGATGTCTTCCTGATTCTAGGCTGCGCTCTCAGTCCACTGCGCCACCTAGTAGCCACTTTGTTAGTCAATAAACATTTATTAAGCACATACTATGTTATAGGAATTGTACTAAGTGTTGTGATATAAAGAAAAGTCAGTAGCAGAGCTCTGACTAAAACACAGGACTCCTCCTTGCCAGACCTGTGCTTTCTATGCTCCGCCACATTGCTACTTGGCATTTCATGTAAAAAGAGAAGGGTGGAAAAGTGCCTTTCTTCCTTGTTCTCAGAAGGAATACTCTAGATTTTAATTTATTACCTTCCTCACTCCCCCTCCCCACCCAACTATCACTAAGCACAGCTGTCAGTCACAGAACTTCTAAACCCTCCTAAATATGGTAGATTTAATTGCTTGGCTGCTGCTACTGCATCCTGTTCACTTCACCCCAGGAAACTCCTTGTTTTGTTTTGTTTTGTTTTGCGGGGCAGTGGGGGTTAAGTGACTTGCCCAGGGTCACACAGCTAGTAAGTGTCAAGTGTCTGAGGTCAGATTTGAATTCAGGTCTCCTGAATCCAGGGCCAGTGCTTTATCCACTGCACCATCTAGCTGCCCCAGGAAACTCCTAAATAATGCTATTTTCCCCATTTGAATGCTTGTACATTGTATTCATCTCTTTAGAACCACTCCTAGTTCTCTGGTTGTTTTTCTTGTTATAAATAATTTTTTTCTTAATACCATAATCTCTGTGGTCCCCTCCATATTAACACAAAAATCAATCCAAATATAAGTCCTGTTTTGAGGAGCATTAGTTCTAGATGAATCATGATTTTGAACATTGTGACCCACCTTACAACATTTCCCAAAACTTTCTGCCTAAATTGAGTGTCCTTTATAAAGAAACTCCTTATCAGGTTTAAAAGAATGATACACAAAGATACTAAATTATTCCCCTGTTTTTAACGAAAATGTGAGATTTATCACATTGCAGAAGAGAATAATCTTAGACTGACAATAATAATGACTAAATACTATTTATATTTCTTTTTCCTCTAGAAAAAAAATGAAAAGGAAGTTTCCAGCACTAAACCTGCTAAGACTGGTGGAAAATCCAAGGTAATAAATAAACACAAGGCCAAGTCTTAACAATTAAGGCCCTGAAGTAGCTGCTTATACTTTTTGCTACTTAAAAGATTAATGGTCTGTTTCTTAATAGTAGATAAATTTCCATCCTGTCAGGAAATTTTTTTTAAGTTAATTTCTAAAGAAAATTGACTCAGTGCTATAATTGATCCCCTCCTTAATAGTTGCCTTTTGAAAATTACTTCTTTTTACTGAAGTTTTTTTTCAACAATTTGCTTGATAGTGGACTTAGGTATAAAAGGGATAGTAACTGAAGTGCCCAAAAGATCCTATTTGTATTAGGATCTCATGATGGGATCCCTGAAAATAACTTTTTGGAGCCGTTTTTGATATGGATTATTAGGATGATTAAGAGAATACCACAGAGAGTTTGTTTTTATTTGGTGAGACCTTTAACAAGGTAGGTCATGATTTTCTTGTGGACATGTCTTCAAATAACCTGAAAGGCTTTCTTATGAGAGAAGTAGACTTTGTTCTGTTGCCTCAAAGGACAGAATGACTATTGAATGGAAATTAGGAAGAGAAGAACATTTCAACTCAAAATAAGATAATTAGAGCTATCCACAGATGGGAGGAATAATGAACTGCCTGTCACCAAAAGCATTTAGGGAAGGGGAAGAAAGTTGTATCAGATGAAATCTAAGTTCTCTGACATTTCTTTAGTTCAGAATGGCTGTTTTCTTGAGTCAACATACCATAATGAAACAGAAGCTATCAGTTTGAGAAATAGTGGCATGTGGTTTCTAAAAAAAAAAAAAACTATTCTAGAACTATCAGAATGCTTTAAAATAAGTCTGACACCTTCCTGTACTTGTAATTTGTTTATAGCCAATGAAGTATCCCAAGAGATGAGAGAAATGGAGGACAGCTAAATGAATTATTTCCTGGCCAGATTAAACATTTAGTTTCTCACTATTTTTCAAATCATATGTTGCAACAAAAAAGTGTGATCACACCTTTCCTGTAAAAAATTAAAGGTATGATCCTATCTGATGAGGGAATTATAGGGTATGCATGCACACATGGCAGTAATATATAGAGATAGAAAGATAGACAGACAGACATTAATCTGGGGGTTATATATTACAAAGTACTTTTAGCCATTTTCCCAAGTTTGAACTACCAAGATACCTATTCTTCTACAAGCCTTCTTTGATTCAGTTTGTTATTTTTAATACAGAAAAGGGAGAATTCTTATTGATAATTTTGCTTTTCCTTTCAGACAAAAGAGAAATCTTCCAGATCAAAAGCTGATGGAGAAAAGACAAGTTAAAAGTTCAGACTACTGGGTAAGGTAATTCCTTTTAAGTGAACACAACTGTAAACAAGTACAAGTCATATTTTCTAGATGAATTTGAAAACCACACCTGACATACTTAATTCATCTTTGGATACCCCTTGCATGAAATACACATTCAGTAATTTACATCCTGATAAGTCACTTTCCACAAAGCACCTCATAATTTGAGAACTGTTTGTAGAAAATTTAAATACATTAATCTTTTAAGTAAGATACATTGAAATCTCATGCCAGGATATTAAAGAAAACTTAAATCTACAAGCAGAAACTTGATACGGTTGAATTCTCAAAATCTTAAATGCTAATGACTAAATGAAAGACTATTATTCCAAAAAGAAGCAACAGGGAAGTAAATGGAATGTCACTGCTTAAAATGATATGATCCCATGGTATAGATCTTGAGAAAAAAGAGAAGCCTTGTAGAGTAGTGGATAGTAAACCAGTCTCAGGGTTAAAAAGACCTGGTTTCAAGTTTAGAGCCTTCCACTTACTGGATTGTTACTCTAAACATATTATTCAACCCCTCAGACAAATCCCTAAATTACAGTTGAATTACCAGTCTGTTTTAGTGGAGAGAGTAAGCTGATGAAATCATAGGTCTGAACTAAAAAAAAAAAAGCCAAAATACAACAGAGTAGGGATGGGGAGTTAATAAGAAAAGGAACACTTGAGAAACAGGAAGATTCGACTACTTTTATACTGTTTATGTACAGTGAATAGAGTGCTGGGCCTGGAGTCAGGAAGACTCCTCTCCCTGAAATCAAATCTGGCCTCAGACACTTACTTGCTTTGTGACCCTAGCAAGTCACTTAACCATGTTTGCCTCAGTTTCTTCATCTGTAAAATGAACTGGAAAAAGAAATGGCAAACCACTTCATTATCTTTGCCAAGAAAACCCCAAATGAGGTCACAAAGGGTCGGATGAATTGACTGAAAGACTGAACAAAATACCTTTAAGATTTGAAAAATAAAGTAGTGGGTTCTCATGGTAGCTACATCTTCAGTCACCTTAGGTTAGAATCAGAAGACATGAAGGAATCTCAGATCTTGTAAAGGTCTTTTCTTAGGATAGCTAAACTATCCCAGATGAACAAATCTATATCCTAACCCTTAAAATGCATATACAATCCCTGTCGAGGTGCCTGTCATCTGTTAGAAATCAAGATGAGCCTAAAGAAAATTAGGTAGCCAACCTTCAAGTTATTGGATTCTCTGGGTCCCTTTTTTTAACTTATTTTTATAATTAATGGGGAATGAGATGGCAGAGTGGGAGACAGTATTGGATGCGGACAGAGTGGCTATGTTTTCTTAATTTATTGATGCTGTAAAGAGTAACTGAAAGAGATGATAGTTGGAAGGTATTTAGTATTGTGTTCAGAGCTGTTAAAAATCCTGCAAACCAAATAAAAATTTTATGGGTCAGACACTTTAGTCAAACTACTTAGTTTTTTTACAGTTTTTTGAGATGTGCTTTGTTTCTTGATTGCCTTTCATTGTCTATCCCAGCATATGAATTTATTAGACAGTTTTTTCTTACTGTGCCATCCATTACTCTTGGATAGAGAGTACATTTGTGGTACCTTTTGGAGGGGGATCAAATGTTTCACTGATTTTCTTTTCTCTGACTTTTTTAGGCTATCTGCATATGCTATATGCTAGAAAATCTTCATTCAAATGGTGGATGGTGATTAAACAAACCAAAGGATCTTGCAACAGAAAGCAATTATTCAGGGTGGCTTTTGTACAGTGGTATTTGTGGAGTCTTTTGACATTCTGAAAATTTTAGTTTCATGTTCTTTTCAAGAAAATAACTGGGATATGTCTTGGTTGCCCTGTATTATTGTAATAAGCATTGATAAACTTTTTTTTTTATTTTCTTCATTTGGGAGGTAAAGGATGCTTTATATTTTTAAGAAATATATTTCATAAAAAGTTACTTCTGGCAACCAAAAAAAGTCTGCAAACTTTTGCACATATTCAACACACAGTGCCTGTTGATCTTAGTAGATTTCTTCCGGTTTTCAGTATTTTTGAAAACATTTGAAAAATGCTTTCAATGTTCTGGAATGTTAGCATTGTTGGTTGGGCAATACTGGACATTTCCTTGAGTGAATGACTAATAAGAATTCATAGGTCAAATATGGAATATTGTATAAGGTGCACACATCTCCACCATGGCTGCTGATAATAAAAGAACAATAAAGACCCTGGATAGTACCTTTCTACAGAGCACTGAGCAAAGTGTATCATGTGACTTTTTTCTCCTCAATTCTCTCCCCCCCCCATCCCCAAAAGAATCAGGCTTTCCTGGGTTTGCATGACAAAGTGAAACATACTGAGGCTTGGATGAGAAGATCATTACCAGAACAGAGGGTGGGCAGTTCCTGTCACCCCATGGCAAGAACAGACTCAGAGCTGAAGCCAAGCACAAATAGAAATAAGATTTTGAAATGCATATGTGCTGTTGATAATTTGCCTTTGTTTTTATATTCAGTTCTGCATGTCGTTGGAGATGAATGCAGGTGTCTGTTCTTTACATAAGACTTGAAAATAGTTTTTTTAAAGCAATATTAAAATGTTAGTCTTTGCACTGTACAGACTTTGTGGAAATTAAGTTTGCCAAATAAGGACAAAAATAATTTTGCTGCTTAAAAAACACATGAAACTTGGTGTTTTATCTCTCTACAACAATTTAAGTCGAGCTCTGATGTTTTAGGACAGTGTTTTTTCAAGCGAGAAACTCAAAGGAACTGTTAAGCATCCTGAGGTGGAGGGTTGGGTTGGGTTTGGGTTTGATGACCCTTCTGTTGATATTGAGCATTAAAAATAATCTTAGAAGGTTTTATTACATGGGTTCTTACAAAGTTTTGTTTAGGATTGTACCATTGGAAAAAAGTCTGAGAATCACTCTTCTGAAGGTATGAGTGAGTGGCTAATAAAATGTTTTGAAGGCAAATGAGTTTATGGACATCACATTGAACATACAACTGAATGTTCATACAACAGATGCTTCGTATGAGCTTTTGAATTCTGATACTGAATGATAGGAAGAGATGCTAGGTTCATAGCACATAGACTACATTTTTTAGAAAGTATAATATCTCCAAACATCACACTTAGTAATTTCATCTAGAAAGACAAACTTTTGTAACACTGACTTCCTTGAAGAAATCGAGGAACTTTTAAAAACAAAAGATGCCAACCACCAAACCCTGCTGGTGGTGGAGGATAAGCCCCATGGAATGGGTACCACATCTGCGTCTGTGTATATCCTGGTAGCAAAGCTGAATAGGTTATAGGTTCTGAATACACCCCTTAGCTGATTGAGAGAGGAGGCTGTTGTTATTCTTTGCACTGGGGCAAAGAAGCCCAGAGATGGCAATTCATTTATGAAAAAAAGGTAGTTGTAATTTGATGTGGGAATAGTGTATCAGTCTAAGGACTTTTCCACAAATAGATTTAAAAACTAGTGACCAACATAACAAAATCACCATGAGTCATTAAAATATAGAAATGGATCCCATTTTATTTAAAACAACAAACTTTGCATTAAAAATAACTTTCATTAGTTTTGGTTGTGTTTTTGTTAACAAGAAAAATTGAAAAGTATGGCTGATGTTCATTAAATTATATTTCTCAAATAATAGAGAATGCAACTTTGTAAAACATGATCTAGAAGAGTATCCCTGATACTCTTGTTTTAAGTCAGTATATCTCAAGTACTTTCTCCACTGCAGTATCATTACTCCAATATATTAAGTAGCCTAGTATGGGGTGGTTTTTTGTTTGTTTTTTGCAGGGCAATGAGGGTTAAGTGACTTGCCCAGGGTCACACAGCTAGTAATTGTCAAGTGTCTGAAGCCGGATTTGAACTCAGGTACTCCTGAATCCAGGGCCAGTGCTTTACCACTGCACCATCTAGCTGCCCCCACCTAGTATGTTTTAACACAAAATCCTAGGTGTCTTTTTTAAATCATGTAAACTACAAAAGCAGCCGGTTCTCAGTTAGACTCGTATGTTTAAGTAGTTTCAATCATCTTGCATTATTTTAAAACATTTTAGTGCCAATAATAATACAATTAATATCCTTTGACTTGTTCTTCAGTGGCATTAACATTTCGTAACTCTTCAGCACTCATGGTCAGACCAAATTAATTAATTCATGCTTTTCCCTTTGTACCACCTTATCACCAAGCAACACCTCTCCAGCTCAATTTCAGCTAAACATTTTTGCTTCTTAGCCCCTTCTGTGTCACAGATCTCTCCCCAGAATGATGATTTTAAATCCATAAACAGCACATATACAAGGATTACAAAGGAAGCCAATTATATTGAAATAAAAATGTGATTTTCCCAGGGTAAGAATCCCTGTGCCAAGCTTTAATAGGAACTTTAATTTTTTTTTTACCCATAAGCTTCATATTTTAGTTTTGGAGTATACTTGTTCTAGCCCCTACTAGTTTCAGGATAATCATCATGATATTTCTCTAACTTTTCCTTCCTGGAGAAGAAAAAAATATATAATAGACATGCTTCATATATATTCAGATTTGTCTAGGGATGTAAGGTTTATAAAGATCTTTCTTAGAACCCTGAGGTAGGTGGCATGAGAGTTATCTTTATTTTATAGGTGAGGAAACTGGTCTTAACACATAGTAGGTAGCATTAGGTCCTGGATTTAGATGAAAAGTACCCAAACAACCTTTACATTCTGGTATATGACTTATACTGAATTGGTACCTTTAAATATCTATATCAATAACCCAGCTGAGAGAAATGGGGATAGAAAAATGATTGGAGTTGGAGCTAGAACCTGTCTTTTTTAGATGCTAAAAAATATAGCCACCTCATGGCAAAAAAAAAAAAAAAAAAAAAAACATTTTTTTTCTTAATAAGTTCACCTGCATCACAAAATCTGGTAATTACAGTAGATCACAAGAACCCAGCAACACATGAAAAGTTACAATGAGCTGGTCCTTTTTTCTAACCACGTTCTGATTTTCTCATAATTCCGATTCATCCAGTGTATATTTTCTTCAATCGTTTCAAGTGTTTGCTGAACACAGCGAAGCTGGGAACCATTTTCCTTCAGGGAGCTGAAGAATTCTTTCACCTTTTGAGGAAAAATTTTAAAGTGTCTTTTTCCCTTTTTTTTTTTTTGGTCAAACATTAAACATAAATTCATGTTTTTAAAGCTAAAAGAAACCTTAGAAATCATCTAGTCCAAGGCATTCTCTTTTTTTTTACAGATGAGGCTATTGAAGCCCAGCTGATCACCAAAGAAGAAATTATATAAGCTAAAACTCCAATGTTAGCCAGAGTTTCATATGAGAGCCATGTCTATAGATGAAATTGTATACATTTGATTTGAACTTACACTACCCAAAATAGAGAAGGTTTCTTGAGGTCACTTTTTTTTTCTTATGTGGGCTGCTTTTGCTCAGTCACAGTTGAAAATTCACTATTTACCAGTTCATTGTTCTGGCTTAACCAGAACAATGATATATAGTTTTCTCTCTTTCTCTCTGTTTCCCTCTGTCTGTCTGTCTGTCTCTCTCTCTCTCTCACACACACACACACACACACACACACACACACCTAGTTTTTTAAAAAAACTTTTTGTCAAATATATTTCATTCATATAACCACAGGCTTTGCATGTTGGCATAGAAATGCATATTATAGAAACATCCTAGGGAATAGGGAGCGTAGCATGTTATGGTAGGAAGAGCATTGGCCTGGAAGTCAAGACACTTAGATCCTGGCCTAGCTACTATCTAGTTATATGACTAAGTCGTAACATCTCTGAGCCTCCATTTCCTGATCTTTAAGATGAAGGGATTGAACTAGAAGTTGCCAGAAAGTTGAAAGCTTCCAACTCCTGAATGCATATCTACAGTCATGGGTATGGGTAGAAGGATGGTTGTCTAGGATGCCTCTATGTTCATCTTGGTATGGCAATGTCAAAGTGACTGTCATATCTGCAAATCTCACATGTTAATTCCTTGGGGGTTTTAATCTACCTTATTTTTAGTAGATAATTTATGACACTAGAAGTTTAGTTAGGAAAATATTACCTCTTCAAGTTGCTCTCTTGTAGAGTATTGATTTGTGGTTCCCATCACCATGTGGGCTAAAGAATTTGAGCCAAGTTCAAACCTAGAAATGCCAAAGAATAAGATATACTTTGAGATTTTCATTTTCCAAACACTTGTTAAATTGCTTGCTTAGGCAGAGCACAATGTTCAACCTAGGAAAAGATTAAAAAGAAATATAAAATATGATTCCTGCCTTCAGGAGGAAGGCTCAAGACGTGTATGAGGTGGCCAAGTAACAAAACCAGGCAGTCTATGTTTAAATATAAAAGGAAATGGTATATACAATGTGTGCTAGGAAAACTCAGAAAAAGGAGATATTAGTGTGGGATTGGTGGATGCCTTGTGACATTGGAATTGGACTGACCAATGAGTTCAATTAACATAGGTTGGGAAAGGTAGAAGGGAATTACAGGGTTTAGGATGGAGGGGGCAGAAGCAGAGGGTAATACTGAAATACACAGCAGTGAGCATCTCATTAGAATTTCATATTTTCAAGAGGTTTTTAATGGTCATTTTAGTTCTCTACTTTTTTCCAACCCAGATTTCCCTAAAATTGATGTTATTTTGAGATTATGAGACTGAAAATAGAGTAAAGCTAAGAAATTTACCAATTATGGCAGAGCTACTTACTTCTGTATGATTCTATTCCAATTTTCCTTCAGAAATTGCCAAGCCAAGAGATAACCCTTTGGGTTTCTGCCAACACTACCAAGAATATATGGAAACTCCTGAGTTTTTATTATATCCCCCTGAAAACTCTGTTCTAGTAACCTAAAAAAGAATGAGAATAAATGTAAGTGGTAATTTAGCCATGAAACAGCTATGGCTGACATTCATTAAACAGTTATAAGAATAAACCTAGTACTATCAAGTCATAAAAGGTACACAGGTGGGTATTAAGTCTGTGTTCTGATGCCCAGTTTTACAAATGTATCATTAGTGATCAAATATAAAAAGAAAAGAGAAAGATATGTATCCAGTAACATGAGTTAGTCAACTAGCATCTATGTGCCCAATAGCACTGGAGATAGACAAAAAGACAGTCCTTGCCTTCACAGAGCTTACAGTCTTAGTGGGGGAGACAGTACATTCAACAATGTGCAAACAAGATACATAAAGAATTAAATTGCTGATAATTCACAGGCAAAATGTGCTAGTATTAAGATAGATTGAAAAAGACCTTTTACAGAAGGTAGGTGTTTACCTGAAACTTCAAGGAAACCAGGAGGCAGAGATGAGGAGGGAGAGTGTTTCAGGCAAGGGGAACAGCCAGTGAAAATGCTTATACATGAGAGATGGAGAGTCATGTTCAATGAACAATAAAGAAGCCAATGTCCCATGATCAATGAGTATGTGGGGATGTGGGGTTTAAGAAGACTGGAGAGTTTTATAAGCCAAAGAGATTTTCTCATTAGTCATGGAGGCAGTAGGGAGCCATTGCAGTTGACTGAATAGGGAGAGTAGAGGTAATATGGGCAGATAAGTGCTTTACGAAGATCAATTTGATGGCTGAGTGGAGGATAGACTAGAATAGGGAGACACTTGAGACCAAAATAAAGATGGATGAATCAGAATGTTTCGTTTCTTTGAGGGTGCTTAAAGATAAACTCACATATCAAACCTTACTATCTAGTGTCTCTGAAATTATTCATGCTATTTTCCATTTCATTTTGGATCTGATGCTATAAAAATTTTCCATAATAGTACAATTTGCGCATAGCTGTTCACTACTAAATGAGTAAGCAGTACCCAAGGAAACCAAAGCTATGACAATATAACTATATCTAATTTAATTCCCTTTATCATTCCCAAAATGGGAAATTGCTCACCATTGAAGCTTTTCTTTATTTTGGCTAGTAGAGAGGGCAGATTCAATTTTGTTTTTCTCAGTACTGGACAGAGACAACTTATACTTCTCATAGAGAAAATCCCAGCCCTCTGTGGTCTGGGCCCCAGTAGCAAACACTGCAGAGGTCACATCATTTGGTAAACTGCAAAAAAAGAGACGGTTTGTAAGAATATTAGATTTAATCAGGCTTAATTATATAAATACATGTGTAATAGTGACAAATTATGTAATGATAAAATTTTCCCATTGCTTTTTTTGTTTTGTTTTTTCCTAGTGTGTGTTGCAGAGATGCATGCCCACTGTGCCTTGCAGATTAGGTGACCAATAAATATTTAATGAATGAATCTAAAAAATTTTTGTTGTATGCCAATTTTATGGTTTGCAAAGGAAGCCAAAGAATTTTAAATGGTTTTAATGATCACTTCTCAGGCCCTTCTAAATACTATAATCCTATGACCAGAAGTCATATCGGGACAGTGTGACTCCCTAATTTCCCAGGGTAATTAAGATATTGAGGAAAAATAGAGTTCTATAGGTTATATTGTTTCAGACAAAAGTAAGAATATGGGTTAAGACCTCAATATAACGCTCAAGTAAAATACAACAGTGCCTTAGAGCTGGGGTATCCAAAGTAAGAGCCATGGTATTACCTATGAGGAGGGCAATGGACTGACCCCAAGGACTGTTTGGTAAACCACCTGGAGGGTGGGAAGATGGGTCACATCCTTGCAATAGCCACCTGGAGGGTTTGTCTCCAAAATAACCACATCTATCCCCTTAATTCCCCAAAATCACCCCACTCTGCTCCCCACCTCTGATGTGCTAACTCCCCACCTCCCCTCTTCAGAGCCCACACAAGGCTCCAAGGAGTCATCAGAGTCTTACAAGGCTCTGGGGAATATATGGTATCAACTGCACAGGTGGCATTTAGAAGATTACACCTTTACCCTCTGCTCCCAGATAGTCCCCTAGACACTTCCCAGATTGTTCAAAGTGAATAATAACAGGATAAATATGCTTGTATGAACTATGATCTATATCATGGATTGATATATAGATATAGATACATTATCTTTCCTCCCAATACCACCTGTCTTCTAAACTGCCCTATTGCTGTTCAGGGTATCATCCTTCCAGTGACCTCCCATAGCCAATCAGTTGCCAAATCTCTTCGGGTCCACCTCCACATCTCTAGCGTCAGTCTTCTTCCCCCTACTCACAGCCACGATCCTTGTCACACACTCATCACTTTTCCTGTACTATTGCAATGATCTCGTTTCCCTACCTTACATCTCTTATCACTTAAGTCCACCCTCCACAAAGCTGCCAAAAGGAAAATGTTAAGAAATTTTAGGAAAATTCCCAAAAGTACTGATCTAACCATGTCACTTCCACTCAATAAAAACCAATGGCTCACTATGACTTCTAGAACCAAATATTACTTCCTCATCTAATCTTTTTTTAAAATTTCTATTTTTGTTTAAGTTTTATTAGTAGTTCATATATGTAATGTGTAAGTATACATCTACTGGGGACACATGTCCCAAAATAAAATTTTACTAATAACAGTGTGGAATCTAAAAACTTTAGATACCACCACCTTAGAGGGGTATTTCGAGCATGCCCCTTAACTGCTCGAGACCCTAGGCAACTCTGTAAGTTGCAAGTTGGAGGGCAGGAGCTGGCTGACCTGCAACATTGGTAGAGAGAGCCTTTTCTAGGGAGGTTCCGTATATCAATAAAATCACACGTCCAGTCCAAAAACAAAACTAAGAGAAGAGACTGGGCTATAATCTTGGCTGATGTAACCAGAAGCAAATTTCCTTGCCTCTCAGGATTCCCAGGAGTCTACATGAAGAGAATAATTTGTCAATAACTCCTTTACAAGTGACAAAGGGTGAGCTGTTTAACTGATACGTAAAGATACTCCCACTTACCATACATGGGAAATTCAAGAAGTACAGGATAGCTAAGCAAAACCTTCCATCTGAAGAAAAACGGAAGGCTTGGCTAGGTTTGAGGTGCAGAGTTTGTGTGTGCATGTATGTGTGTGTGTTTTAAATAAGCTTTTTGCCCAGCAAAATGGGGGAAGGGAGATGAATCAATAAGTTAAATCTATGACAAAAGACCTATAATTTCCATCGGATTCTTTCCATTTCTTGAAATAGTCTTCTGCCTTCTGAACACAAGGTTGATACTGGCGTACACAAGCAAACACAAGGAGTTGGCTGCGCAGCATCCGCTGTGAGACTGAGCCATCATCTGTCCATGTCTGTTTGTCAATGAGGTCCCTAAGCAACCTAATGAGGAAAGCCTAGGAAAATCACAGAGAGGGAAAGCTTAAGTGATTTATGCCACCAAGAATTAACATTATTATCTCTAAGAACCTTACTTTTTTTCTTATTACCAAATGAACCTGTAGATAAGGGGTTCTCAACCACTTTTGTGTCATGGACCCCTTATCATGACAATATTTTTAAATGCATAAAATATGTAGAATTACAAGGGAAACCAAATATACCAAAATAGTTAACTTTTTTTTTTTTTAAATAAGCACAGGGGCAGCTAGGTGGCGCAGTGAATAGAGCACCAGCCCTGGAATCAGGAGTACCCGAGTTCAAATCCGGCCTCAGACACGTAACACTTACTAGCTGTGTGACCCTGGGCAAGTCACTTAACCCCAATTGCCTCACTAAAAAAAAAAAAAGAGCACAAACCCCATTTCAATGACCTCTGCTGTAGATTTTTTATCATGTTTTATTCATCCCTAATTTTCAATGCCCCATACTTCTTTTGTTGATTAATTAACAAAGCAGTGGAAAAAATAACATTACTTCAATATTCATCTTCTCCAAAGGTCCTAAAAATCAGGATGATACTGTTATCTGGATTAGATAACTAACAAAATTATAAAAATAGCATCTTATATTTTAATAAGAGTTTAAAAGAATCAATCATAAATCATTTCTGTGATGAGATAATCTTGGTGCATGTTCTTTAGTTCTAGAGCAACCAGAAAATTAATGCAGACTAAAACAAATGCAAGTGAATTAAAGATATTGGATAAAATATTTAAAATGTGCCCATGAGAATCAGATTAAGTGCTAGCAGGATCAAACCTACCAGTTAATATAAATACATGGCATAGTGATCCTAAAGGTTAAATCAATGATTTTATCAATCAATGAATGAATTTTAATGTGCTTTATTAAGCACTTACTATATGCAAAGCACCATGCAAAGAACTGGGATTACAAATATAAAAGCATATTCTCATGGAACTTACATTCTAGTAGGAGCAGATAAAACACTGAATTAATTTTGACACAAAAGTCTTCACATTGGATTATGACTGGTGATAATAGTAGCTCACATTTAGAGAGTGCCTTCTGGTTTACAAAACACTTCCCGAACTATGTAAAAATGAATACTTTTGTAACTCTGAAAAAAAAACCATTCCAGGGGGCAGCTAGGTGGCACAGTGGATAAAACAGTGGCCCTGGATTCAGGAGCACCTGAGTTCAAATCCAGCCTCAGACACTTGACACTTACTAGCTGTGTGACCCTGGGCAAGTCATTTAACCCTCATTACCCCACCAAAAAAAAAAAAAAGCATTCCATAGCCATGTAGACATAAGGCCATTTCAGGTTATTACCTTAAATTGAGTTTCTACATCATCCATATCTCTTTTCTCCATTAACTTATACATAGGAATCAGCTCATTCAAACCTTGGAATACAGGCATAATTTCAGTCTCATGTTTCAGGTACAGAGTTAAGTCCAGAGCATTTTCAATAGATAATTTTCCAATGCTGAACAAAAGAGAATATGATTACAGATAAAAATTCTAGGAAAACTCAGTTTGCTGCTTCAAAAAACAACTTTCAGCCCAGAATTTTCTTTTTTAAAATAAAAAAAAAAAGTTTTCTTCAATTGTGAATTCAACAAAATAAACATGAGCATTTCAATGTATAAAGGAGAACAGGGAATAATACATAAAATTATGAATCTTGGGTAAATATTAAAATTAATCCACTTTTATGTGGCCTCACTCTTCTGTGTAACTCATTTTCCAAATTTTTTCTGTCCAGCATGCCGGCAGTCTGAAGAAAATTTCTATAGTTGCGATAAATTCAATTTTAGCTTATGGTTAAAACAAAATGAACACATGTCAGCTCCTATTAGCCTATTAAATTTAGGTTAGAAATTAGAAACTCAAGAATTTCAAAAAATTCCTTAGGGAAACTAATCACTATTCTGGCCCAGAGAGAGGAAATGGGTAAATGCATCATGCGGACCTGGGTCTCCCCAAAACTGGTTTCTAAGTGTCCTAGACATAAGTAGATCCTCCTCTTCCTCCTCAAGATATTGGATCAATTTACAAAATCCTCATTCTTGGATACCAACGTGGAACAATGCAACAAGGCAAATAATTCAATCAATAGACTCCACTTTGTCCCTTACCCAGAGATGATCTGCTTCTGGCCTAGTTCTAGTAGTTGTAATTCAGATGGTAGGCTTCCAAGACCACAAAAGGAAACCAAACCCTGAGATTCTAAAAGTGACCTGGCTTCCTAGGACTAGGGGGTGACACCTAAGCTGAAAAATTGGGACCAGAAAGAACAAAATTGAGGATCAGAGTGTGGGAATGTGAAGTGCCACTGAGCAGGATATCATATCATAGATTTGGAATTGGAAGGGACCTTCCAGGTCCAGTCCCTTCATTTTACAGATGAGGAAACTGACAGAATTAGTAAGTAACTTGCCCAGGGTCAAATATCTAGTATTTGAGGCAAGATTTGAACCCAGGTTTTCCTGACTCCTAAGTCCAACACTCTATCCACTACTCTAAATTTACCTCATGGCATTCTGCATTTGGTGGACAATATTTCATTCTGACCTTTGGATGCAAAGAAGAAAGATTTAAATATGCATTATTTCACCTGGACTACTTTGTATTCATAGGCATCAAGTTAAGCACAAGCAACCTCTGTCATCAGAACTAGGAAAAGACAAACAAACACTTCAACTTATTAACAATCAGGCTGCTTCCTTTGATCATGAGGCATTTGAATTATAGTCATGCAGCCCCTTCACCTAAGGAAGAAAAGACACCCAGAGAAAAACTACAAGTGACTCATGAAAATCCATGAGTGCCACAGCCCCGACTCCAACGAAGTTCTTCCAAACCCTTCATTTAGACTAATCTCATCTACTCATGACTAGGGTATTCAAAGGTACCTGGGGTTCACACAGTCTAAATTGGAACATCCCACCTTCATTAAAAAATAATAAAGACCACTATTAACATCTAAAGACCACCAAGAAATAGTTAAGTTGATTTCCTCTCCATTCAGGCTAAGGCCTAATTGCAACGGCAGAGAAGTGGGGCATTTGTCTAGTTGGGGCAGTCAAAGAGCAGAGTGGCTAGAGCAGTCAGGAAGGCCTGAATGCAGATCTGATACTCCCTAGCTGTGTGACTCTGGGCAACTCACTTAGTCTCTGTTTGCCTCAGTTTCCTCAAATGTAAAGTGGGGATGATAATAGCACCTACCTCCCAGGGTTGTTGTGAAGAGTAAAGAGATATTATAAAGCACTTAACACAGTGCCTGGCAAAGAATAGGTGTGCTATATAAAGGTTCCCCCCTTACTTTTTACCTACTCTTCTTGGATAAGAATGTAGACTTGGTTTGTATATTCATTAAGTAAACCCTGTATTTAGCTTACAGTAAGTGTGGGTACTTCTCTGTACCATGCATTCTCACAAATAGAGACAGTGCAAGGGAGACAAAAGGTGGAAAAAAGGCTTTAGTTTGTGTGTTATAAATTTATATAAATAGAAATATTTATATAAATATTAAATTGTATATAAAAAGATGGGTTAAAATCTATATAAATATATAATTAAAATACATAACATATTTCATATATTATAGTTTGTTTTATTTGTTTATAAACTTATATTTAATAAATAGGGTATGTTTATATATGTTAAAATACATAAATATATTCTAGGATGTTTCATACACTTTATATAATATGTATGTATGTAGAGAGAGATGATAGAGCTAGAGATAGAGACAGAGACAGAGATAGAGATAACATAACCTGGTCCTCTGGGCTTGACTTTGACATTGTTCTTCCCCATCATTCATATGGAAGGGCAAAGGGGGTTTAGGATTTGAGAAACTGAGGAACTCCATATCCTGAAAGTTTGTTATTAGAGTAATCTCTAGAAAAAAGAGACTGATTAGGTATAGCCCTTAAAGAAGTCTCTTGGTGAAGATGAAAGAATAGAGGATAAAAGGTGGCTTGAGGCTTAACATTAAAAAAAAAAAACTAAGGGGGGCAGCTAGGTGGCACAGTAGATAAAGCACCAGCCCTGGATTCAGGAGAAACTGAGTTCAAATCCAACCTCAGACAATTGACACTTACTAGCTGTGTGACCCTGGGAAAGTCACTTAACCCTCATTGCCCTGCAAACAAAACAAAACAAACAACAACAACAACAAAAACTAAGATCACAACAACTAGTTCCATCCCTTCCTGGCAAATCGAGGGAGAAGAAATGGAAGCACTATCAGATTTTACATTCTTCGGCTCAAAGATCATTGCGGACAGTGACTGCAGCCACAAAATTAAATGATGTTTGTTTCTTGGAAAGAAAACTATAGTAAATCTGGACAACATACTACAAAACAGAAACAATACCTTGCCGACAAAGATCCATATGCTCAAAGTTACGGTTTTTCCATAGTAATGGGTATCTGTGAGAGTTAAACTCTAAGGAAAGCTGAGTGCTGCAGAATTGACACTTTCAAACTGTGGTGCTGGAGAAGACTTTTGATAATCCCTTAGCCAGCAAGAATATCAAGTCATTCAATACTTAAATAAATTTAGACCATTCACTGGTCCAATACTGAAGCTGAAGCATAAATGCTTTGGCCACATAATATAAAAGACCAGATTCATTGGAAAAGACCCCGATGTTGGAAAAAAGTGAAGGCAAAAGGGGCAGGAAATGCCAAAGCATGAGATGGATAGACAGTGTCATGGAAACAATAAACACGAGCTTGGACAAACATCAAGAGATAAAGGAGGATAGAAAGGCCTGGCGTGCTATAGAGTCACAAAGAGTCAGAAAGGACTGAATGACTGAATAACAACAAAAGTCCTCAAAGATAAATAGAGGGAGAAAA
Organism: Dromiciops gliroides; assembly: GCF_019393635.1. NCBI lineage: Eukaryota > Metazoa > Chordata > Mammalia > Microbiotheria > Microbiotheriidae > Dromiciops > Dromiciops gliroides. The sequence continues at coordinate 460,548,089 of NC_057861.1, forward strand.
AGGGCATATAAAATAAGTTAGAGTGAAGTGTTCAAGGAAAAGACCCAGTGACCAGGAAATAGTATTAAAAAAAAGAAAAAACAGACATGAGCCTGGAGGCAAAATCCTAAAGAACTTGGTACATGGAGAAAAAGTATCACCTTGTAGAAATAAAAAGCCCCTTCAAGTCAAGACTCTGAGAAATGGACAGACCAATCTTTAAGGAAAAAAATATACCCCCTTAGTCTAATGGCTGGGTGTTAAACGCTGCTGATTTGAAAGTCTCGGGACTTAAAAAAAGCATAGCAATGCCCACTCTTCTCATGAAGAAGAGATGGCCCTTTGGCTAAGGACTCAAGCTGAAGCTAAAAGCTAGAAGCCAAGAGGAGTTCCACCACTACCACATACATGGTAGAAATGAACCTGACAGTGTTCAGCAGAAACAATTCATCCTTCAGATAAGTGTTTGACAGAAACTACACTTTGTAGACACCAGAAGGATTTAGGCCTAATAGTAGTGTAAGGAATGAATTGTGATTTGGGGTTTTCATAACCCTATCCTTGCTTCATTATGGTCAGACTAAAAAAAATGTTAACTTGAAAAGTCTAAGAGAAGATGGGTGTATACTTGGGGAGATAATTGAACAAGCAAGAGGAACTCTGACCACAGGGAACATTTATTGAAACTAAGTAACCAAGCCTCCCCTAATAGCTTCCCCACACCTACATGGGCCTGGCCAGATTATAATGGGGACAGCCCATGTGGGTGTGCTGAACCAACTGGAGACTCTGCATGACTAAGAACCACCCCACCCTTCCTGAGGGAGAGACAGTTGGAGACATTTAGAGGCAGTTAGAGGAAGAGGGAGAGGGGAGTTTTTCTGAGGAGAGTTTTCTGAGAGAAACAGGGAAGGAAGGTAGACAGTTGGAGGAGCTGTTGGTGTTTGACCTTCAGACAAGAACAGAAGAGACTGCAAGCTAATTCTCCTTAGAGCTACAGATTTCGGGTGGTGGTAAGTTTGTGTTTTTGAGGCAAAGCTAGCTCTTTGGAGCTAGCTGGGCTGGAAGCAGGTTCGGGGTGCCTGGGGCCTTTTTACCGCAAAGATTTAAATTCTTTCTCATTGTCCCATTAATAAACCTGTTTTGCTTTTGAAAGAGGCTGTTTCTTTTCTTACCCCAATTAACTCTTCCCATACTAAATTTGGCCCTTACAGTAGCAAAATGATGACATCACCAGAAGCATCAATGGCCATGCAGTATTGGAGGCATGAGCTGACCTTCCACATTTGTGCTCTGGCCACATGAATTCCCTAAGTACGTGCCTCTCTGGGTGTTTCTTTGTATGTCCCATCTCTCCACCAAAAATGTGTTCATGTTCCAGGTTCATGGGAGAAATATTTTACTGTTAGTTTTCTTTACCATGTTAGTTAATTAAATACTTTTACTTTGAACAAATTATGTCATCTAGCTGATTAATAATGATAAATATATTGGTGGAAGCTATAAACTGTGGTTTTGAGCAGATATGGTACCCCCAAAGTACCCTTTGCCTGGAGGAACCATTCCCTGAGCACACTAGGTATTAAAAAAGCATTGGATTTCAGAAGTAAATAGCCATGCACTGCATGTGTTATTTACCTGACAAGCTGAAATGCATTGTTAATGAGACTTGCCCGATCATTGCTGCTGATCGTCATGTGCTTTTCTTTTAAAAGGCTAGTCAAAGATTTCCATCCATCATCCTCATAATGTACAATATAATAGCCATACATTCCCACATTGAATTTGATCCATTCTACCTCTTCTGGGAGGATGAGAACATCTACAATAAACAAAATAAATTATAACTACATTTTCTTTCACTATTGAATCAATCTTAACTGATGCAGGAAAATACATAAGACATCCAGAATGGATTTGACACTGCCAAAATTGCAAGATCATTATTCTTGAAACTAGGAAAAAACAGCTTAATGGAAATTACCTAGCACTAACTGTAATCAACTGTGTTCCAAGACTTAGGAGATGTATAAAGAAAATACATTCTCAGCATATAAATAAAAAGATATTACACAGCCGTCTGACAGGAACTTGACTTTTTTTTTCAGCTATGTGGTTTTTAACATCAAATTCCTCACTTTATTTTATTTTTTTAAATTTGTTTTAATTTTTGCAGGGCAATGGGGGTTAAGTGACTTGCCCAGGGTCACACAGCTAGTAAGTGTCTGAGGCCGGATTTGAACTCAGGTACTCCTGAATCCAGGGCCGGTGCTTCACCCACTGCGCCACCTAGCTGCCCCTTAAATTCCTCACTTTAAATGGAAGGCTGGAGACCTGATTGATAGGGATATTTAAAAAATACTATATGAGAACAATTAAAAGAAGACTAATTTCAAGGAAGAAAAATTATCTCCTCAGAAAGATTTTGTGAATGGCTTCTCATTAATTTAGATGGGTCACTTAAACAACAAATTACCTGTTTTAGTTCTTAGCAAAAATCTTTCAACCTTGTCTGATTTGCTGGTGATATATGACAATGGAACATGCCACAAGTACCTAAAAGAAAGAGGGTACTGTTGGTTACTTTAGTAAGGATTGATATAGTTAACCACTATGAGCAATAATCCAAATTGTCATTGGAACATTCTCTAGCATTTAGCAGAGCTCCCCAAAGCTTAGCACACTGTCTGCCACATGGTAAACAATTAAAACTTGACTGACATTTATGTTGGAGGTACAAAGTTCTATCCATTAATGCTGAACATTTCCAGCAAAAATTTGACCTAAAGGGAATATTCAAAGCAAGTAAGTCATTCATTTGCTATCATGCTGAGAGACAGACACAGATAGAGAAAAAGAGATAGACACAGTGAAAGGTAAAGGGAAGAAGGAGGAGGAGGAGGAGAAGGGGAAGGATCTATCTAATGTCAATCAAAATGTGATATCTTTTTTTTCATTAAGATTTCAGACGGAGCTAGTTTGTCATTTTAGTTTGCCCATTAATTTGACTAGCATTCCACAAAGGATCAGGAATTAAACTGGGTCAATGCTCAGAAGTGAATTTCCCATTCTTGAGCTCTCATCTCCTCAAAATGGACCATTATAATTCACTGGCAACTGCCCAGATCCAAACTAAATTCATATGAGTGGCTTCAAGTTATCCTCAATCCAATTCAATTCAACAAGCATTTATTAAGCTTATTTAGCAGGAGAAAGACACTGTGCTAAGCTCTGGGAGATACAAGGATGAAATAAAACAGTCTTTGCCTCCATCCTATCAAATACTTGATGTCAGTACTAACTATTTTAACTGAGGCTACCGATGTTCAAAAAGCACACAGAATATAATGGAAATCATAAAGTTATACCTTAAAAAATTAGCAGAGGGAAGGAAATTTCATTTTTCAAGTCAAGTGAAGAATCATGCATACAAGCTGGACATGACATGAACAAGGAAATAAATTATTTTTAATAAACATTACCCAGTTTCTGAAGAGTGACTGGTTCCCTTCCTGTAGAGTTCTTGTTTTATGTGGACATTCTTTCCTCTCATGGTGATAGTGATCAGTGGAAACCCTTTCTGTAATGTCCAAGTGTTCATCATGGCTTTTACATCAACAACCTCCTGACTCCAGTGCTATTTGATTATAAACAGACAAATCATTCTCTCAGACCAGCTCTAAAGAAAGGTCAGTGAAGGCCAAATGATGTTCAAAGGGGATGACTATTGACTGATGACTATGGTCAATGAAGAAGAAGAGAAAACAGGTCTGCAAGGCCTACATAATTCTATTAAAATCAATAGGGGTGGGGCAGCTAGGTGGCACAGTGGACAAAGCACCAGCCCTGGATTCAGGAGGACCTGAGTTCAAATCTGGCCTCAGACACTTGACACTTACTAGCTGGGTGACCCTGGGCAAATCACTTAACCCTCATTGCCCTGCAAAAAAATAAAAATAAAAAATTTTAAAAATCAATACATGGAAGGTAATATGGAATCTGCAATTTGTAGACTCTCTTGGAACAAGAGTAAAAAAATGTGTTGGTTTTTTTTTTTTAATATGAGCTAGGGTTAGACACACACTTCTAAATTATAACAAGCTCATAAGGAGTTATGCTCTTAATGCTAACAAAGCTCTCAAAGAATACTTATTCAGTAGATAGCATACAACTGAAAAGAGGTTCCCACAAACGAGAACTGGTGGAAGCTGGTAGAAAGGGCCCTATAACTAGAGACAGGAGATCTGCCACTTACTAGCTATGTGACCTTGAACAAGTTATTCTTTGAGCCTTGATTACCTCATATATAATGATGGAGTTAAAAATACTTTTATAATACTTGTATCAGGGCTGGCATGGATATCAAATGAGAGAATGGATGAAGGATACCTTCAATTGCTTAAATGTGAGTTACTATTATTATTATTATTATTATTATTATTGATAATATAATCACTGAATGACTACACTAAAGAAATGGGGGAACAAAGGAAAACAGAGTGGAAGGAAGAGAAAAATCAGGAATTCCTAATAGTGAATCTTTTGGCAGTGCTTAATCTAGACTTTTAAGTCTTCAGAGAGTCAGAGAATACAATTATATGAGCATTTCTTAAAAATTTATGATTTCTGTATATTTTGGTGGCCAAGTAGATTACATTTACCTGTATAGTGTGGTTGTTGTTGCTGTTCAAGACTGTGCACAGCTCTGCCTCACTTAAACCCAATTCATGTGCAAGTCAAGACATCAACCTTGTGATGTCACTGGTCTTCTTCAAGAACAAAGGACAAACAACACAACACAACACAGTTGTTTCAGTCAGGTCTAACTCTTCACAATAACATGTGGGGTTTTTTGTGGCAAAGACAGATACTGGGGCAATTTGCCATTTCCTTCTCCAGCTCATTTTACAGATGAGGAAAATGAGGCAACCAGGGTTAAGTGACTTGCCCAGGGTCACACAGCTAGAGTATGAGGCCAGATTTGAACACAGGAAGATGAATCTTCTGACTCTAATCCCAGTGCTCTATGCACTATGGTGCCACCTGAGAGAATGGTACTGACCCACTAAGGACTAACACTATCAGATATTCATCCCTTTGCAAAGACTGAAGTAAGAAAATCATATGAGTGAAATATATTTCTAAGGGAAGTTGTGGAATTTATTTTAACTTTGCAGAAAAAAAAAAGATTAAAAATTATCTCTCAGTTCTGTTTTACATTCATTCTTGCCTAGAGACAGAACAGTGGGTGAAATGAGCTCAGGAAGCCTGACATAGTCTTTTTCTTCTGAGAGCAAAAAAAAAAAAAAAAAGAAAAGAAAAGACAGAGATAAGGACAGTGATAAGCACTTACAGAAGGTGAAGATGTGGGTTGGTTTCTTGAGCAAAATCCATCTGTCTTTTGTGTGTCACCTGTGGGACAAATCTGATAAAAAAAAATTTTAAACACAAATCATCGTCCTTTCTGTAGAACATATGGTTCTTTTTACAATGATTAACATAATGGGGTGCTTGTGGTAACAGGCTCTTCAATTCTCAGGCTTGCTTCTAGACAGGGATACTTACGGTCGTCATACTATTCCACAGATCCTCATTTTTTGTGTTCTTATAACTGTATTTCTGGAGATATTGCACAATGCCGGCTTTGAATACATCTGCATTAAGATAGTCCCGTAGCATATTCAATATACAAGCTCCCTGCCAAGAAAATAAAAAAAACTCATCACAGTTTAATCTTAATAGTCCATGCCATAGTTGTCTTTTTTAAAAGTGTTTAAAATCACTACTGTAAATGTTAATGTAATCTTAAATAGTTACATTCAATGGGTTAAACATATTTTTCCAGGAAAATTATTTATTTTAGGGATTTAGTTTAGTGATATCTCTAGGAATCCACTATTCATTCCAATTTCCCTTGGTGGGGCAAAAGAGAGAAACTTCACCAACAAAATCCTGATTCCTGATGTGAATGAATGGACTCTAGCCCAACCACGACTAGCCTTGGGATACTGCACCCTCCCTCCACCCTCAAAAAAGCCTCAATTCAGATAATATCAATACATTTCTTAGGCATCTACTACCTGAAAGACATTGTGCTCGATTCTAGGGGTACAAAGATAAAAATATTACAGCCCCTGCCCTCAAGAAACTTACATTCTGCTATTGGGGGGTGGAGGTTTAGGAATAGGAATACTACAATGGTAAAATGACCAAAAAATCATAATTACATTAATATGAAATATGGGGTTTCTATGTATTTTATATACTACAACTCAAACCTGGCAACATATCCAAAATAACACTGAAAATGCTATTTAATTCAGTTATGAAAAAAACCTCCCTCTTATCCCTTAAATGCTTTATGAATAGAACTAGATATATGCTAGATCTTCTTGAGGTAAAGTGAACAATTCTTCTTTAGCTTTCATCTGCTGCACACATTTTCATGATGAACATCTCCATACAAAGCCACAAGGCAAGAATAATTTTGTACCTTTTCATAAGAAACATCATCAAACATTTCACGGATCTCAGCAGGATTCTCCACTGGTGTGGACACAGGATGAGAAGAATTTAATGCATCCACCTCCATGGCATTAAAACATTTTCCAAAGAAATAATCTTCCTAATGAGAAAGTAAAAAAAAAAACATCATCAGTGGTACACATCTATTTTTCAATCTTATCTTCATTAGTGTCTTGTGGTGTTTTGTTTTGTTTTTTTATCAGCTTCTTTTCCAAATATATCCCTTCTCAAAGAGTCATCCTGTATAACAATTATAAAGATGGAAAAAAGTAGTTCTTCAAAACCAACCAGCACATCAACCATGTCTGGCAGCATATGTAATATTCTACTTCTACCTATGCCAAAAGACGAGTGTGGTATGAACATTATCTACTAGGATTCCTGACACACAAATTGGGTTAGCATCTCCTCATACCCTAACCCCACACAGACTAAACTAGTCTGTCCTTATAAAGTATCAAAACAAGCTTTGAGACTTAACTGGTCCAGGGAACTACATTTCTGGGCACTGATATAGATTACTGAAATCCTGGGGATTAGAAATCAAGAGCTCCTCCCTCAGCCTTGACAGTGTAACGATTGGAATGACGCCACCTGCTGGAGACTTACTGTAGGAAAGCTCCACCATGAGGAGAAGGCCTCTGAGGGCAAGGCCATGCAGCTTTTCTTTGGTGTCAGGAAGTGATGTTTGCTTGTGGGAGGAAGAGGGGGCAAGGCTGACGCCTTTTCTCTCTTTCCTCAGGACTCCGGTGGAGAAGGGAGCTAGAAATGCGCTTTCCCTTTAATAGATAGATGGATCTGGGCCTTTCTCTCTTTAACAAATTCTTATTCTCCTTAATAAATGCTTAAAAGTCTAACTCTTGCTAAAGCTTACAATTTATTGGCGACCACTCATTAGATATTTTAGGCAGACTAGCTAGAATTTTAGCCCCTTACAACAGCAGCAAGCTGCCCCAGAAAATGCAGAGGCAGAAGAGCTCGATCCAACTGGATGAATGCTGTCTACTTGCTGAGTATCCTTTCCATACTATGCTAAGTAAACTTCTTTTTGTTTAACTGCTAGCTAGCCCATCTCCTTCCAAACCCAATCCCTAACTGCTAAATCGAGTCAGGGCTGACCTACAGCAGGGAGGGAGGTACATTTTCTCAGCTCTCTTCTGCAGGGCTGAGTTTAGCTATGGAACATCTAAATAAAAACTGAAGATAGAAAGTACAATCTAGAACTTGTGCACACATCAAAATTCAGGGTCTTTATGCTTCTATCATGCATTATTTATAGATTATAATTCTTCTAAAAACAAGACAGCAAATGGAATTTAGGAGAATCATTTGGATTTTGTTCACAGTACTAAATCAATTATAGATAGCAGAAAAGCTCTTAACTAAAAACAGAAGTGTCACTCTACAGTCTTAATACAAATAGCATCTCTACTTCCAGTAGTGTCCACATTCCAATTTAAAAATTCACAGGGCTTTACAGTAGTCTTAGTATTTTAGTTAATACTATTTCAAAGCAAATAAAGCATTAAATCCATGCAGTGATTTCAAAGAATTGCATTTGCCTGAGAAGACACAGAAAATGAAATCTGCACTCAACAACAACAAAAAAACACTTGATTTAGAATGTTGTCTCTACTGGGATCATGGTGGTATACAAATGAAACTTCTATGATAGACAAGGAACATGACATGTTGAGAAAAAATGTGGTAGATTAATAGTCATTCATTATCTTTTATTATTAGATATTCCAAAAGATTTTTATCTTTTGTCTTAAATAAAAGAGTCTTAAATAAAAAGACACTCTAATGACAATGATAAATTCATATCCCCTTTGGAAACAAGGATTTGAATGGAGTCAGGCTTTTTGACATATATTTTGAAAGCACTTATGAATCTCAATCCACATAACAGATTCACCAGCAGAACAAATATACTCTCTTCAAGACTTCTAAGAAAGTAAGAGAGAGAGAAAAGTGTGTGAGAGAAAGAGAGCGCCAAATGACCATCCTTTTATTAAAATGCTGATGTTATTAATAAAATAATTAAGTTACCTAGAAAAAAAGACTTCTTAGAGCAGATGATCAATAAAATATCAATATGAATATTTCAAAACTGCAAATTACCATAGAGAAAGTAATTTTAAAAACAATGCTACTTACAACTTTCAAATCTGGATGGGTCACACTGACAGACACAAACTCCATAAATTTTGCAAATCCTTCATTTAGCCAAAGATCATTCCACCATTGCATAGTGACAAGATTCCCAAACCACTGAAAAACAAAATACATTACTCACATTACAAAATGTTTATGAGGAGATCAAATTATGAATAAAGAGATAGAAAGATAGAGACAGATAGATACATAGACAGACAGATAGATAGACTGGTAGACAGAGACAGACAGACACACATGTATAACATTATATAGGTAATAAACTTTATATCAAGAAGTAGATTTTAGACTTCTTTATATTGGTATTAATTTGAACATATGTTGCTACCTAAATAGGCAGTTAGGTGGCTCAGTGGATAGCATGCTGGGCCTAATGTCAGAAAGATCCATCTTATTGAGTTCAAATCTGATTTCAGACATGTACTAGCTGTGTGAGCCTGGGCAAGTCACTTAACTCTATTTGCCTCAATTTCCTCATTTGTAAAATGAGCTGGAGAAAGAAATGGCAAACCATTCCAGTATCTTTGTGAAGAAAACCCCAAATGAGGTCACAAAGAGTCAGACACAGGGGCGGCTAGGTGGCACAGTGGATAAAGCACCAGCCCTGGATTCAGGAGTACCTGAGTTCAAATCTGGCCTCAGACACTTAACACTTACTAGCTGTGTGACCTTGGGCAAGTCACTTAACCCCCATTGTCCCACAAAAAACAAAAAAACAAACAAAAAAAACAAAGAGTCAGACACAACTGAAAATGACTGAACAACAACAAAAAGCTAGCTTAACAGTCATTTTTATAAATTATTTATTAAAATGAATTTTATGAATTATTCATCAAAAATAAGCAGTATCCTTTAAAAGTAGCTGGCATAATAGCTGATGCTTGGAAGAAAAAATTTTGTCCTATGCCTCATGGATCATAGTTCAATAGCTAGAAGGGACCTCAAAAGTCATCCGATCCATGTATTCATTTTACAAATGAGCAAACCAAGAGCAAGTAACTTACCCAAGGTACTAACTGAGAGGGCTGAGATGTGAACTCGGGTCTGGTGACTCCAAGTTCAACACTTTTCACCACACCATGCTGCCTGCAAAGGTGATCATTTTGCTTTCAAGGAAGACAGTTTAAAAAAAAAAAGACCTATATAAAAATGTTAGAAAAATGCTGCCAAATCTGCCAGGCAATTATTGCAAACACCCTTTCCTCTCTCACAACTGGAAGACACATTAATTACCTGGTGAGCCAGTTCATGGGCTATTACCATGGTAATCCAAAGTTTACTGGAAACAGAGGATTTTTCAGCATCATATAACAGTCCAGATTCTCGGTATGTTGTCAATCCCCAGTTTTCCATGGCACCAGATTGAAAGTCAGGGATGGCAGCAAGATCTAGAGAAAATAGTTTAACATACCACTTTGTGTTCCTCTGTCACAAGCTCAGAGCACACTAACCTTCAAAAACTTCAGTGCCTACAGCTAAACTAAAGCAAAACTGATAGAGGGACCTTAAGTGCCATCTAACTTAGGGGGTTCTTAACCAGGTTTTTAACCAGGGTCTACAAATTTGTTTTTAAAGGATATTGAAAACCTTATTTCAATATAACTGGCTTCCTTTGTAATGCTTTGTAAATGTATTTTACTTTATGTGCTTAAAAACAGTATTCTAAGAAGGGATCCAGACTAACATGGAAATATGTTTTGCATAATTGCACATTCATAACCAATGTCAAATTGCTTACTATGGAGGGAAAGGAAGGGAAAGAATTTGAAGCTCAAAAAAATTTTTTTTAATGTTAAGAATTGTTTTGGGGGCAGCTAGGTGGCACAGTGGATAAAGCACCGGCCCAGGATTCAGGAGTACCTGAGTTCAAATCTGGCCTAAGACACTTGACACTTACTAGCTGTGTGACCCTGGGCAAGTCACTTAACCCCCATTGCCCCGCAAAAAAAAACAAAAACAAAAAAGAATTGTTTTTACATGTAATTGAGGGAAAATGAAATATTATTAAAGTTGAAACAGGAGGGCAGCTAGGTAGCACAGTGGATAAAGCAACGGCCCAGGAGTCAGAAGGACCTGAGTTCAAATGTGACCTCGGACACTTGACACTTATTAGCTGTGTGACCCTGGGCAAGTCACTTAACCCTCATTGCCTGCCTCCTTATTCTGAGTCTCAGGGACTGCATAGGTATCTCTTTTTCATGTAAACATGAATTTTGTGCAGAGAACAAAAGAGTGGAGATGTACAGAATGCCGTGCACACATCAGATTCATTTTTGGGGATGGAGATAAGCCAGTGATTACATAGTTAATTCTACCTCTGAAGTTTTGGGGTACATTCCTATGTGTTTTGTAATTCCTCTGATGAAAAGTTTTACCTTGTTTGGGTAAAGGATATGGAATGCTGAAATAATCCTCATAGAACTCCAGAAGGGTCACTGCAGCATCCAGGGCATAGCCGGTTTGATTTATCTTTTCTGGTACAGCATACACAGAAACCTGGGAAAACAGGCATTTGAATATATCAAATAATTCAGCCACTTCCAGTTGTAAGCAGCAAGAGGAGCAGAACCTCTATCCAGAGACAGCAGTGATCATCCAATATTCAAATGGACAATGAGGAAGTGGCCAGCACCAGCAGTAACTAAGAATACTGGTGGTTTAAGAAAAGTTGGATTTGTACATATCTTCTGAATAACAGAGCCCAAGTCCCTTACAAAAAGTACTGTATGACAGAATGATATAAGACTATCAGTTGCTTTAGTTTAAACAACAAATGTGCAAAGAACAGTTAGCAATGGCTAGTGGTTAGCTGCTGTGTAGACAGAAAAGCAAAGATGGGGCATGAAGCAAATTATATGATATGAAAGTCAGCTCCTTATGTGTAGAAATTGTTTCATCCTTTGTTTTATCCCCAGAACCTAACACAACACTGAGACTAGTACATAGGAGGCATTTTATAAATGTTTATTGGTTAGTGGATAGATAGAAAACCAGAGATTCTTTTTAAGCTAACAATGTCAAGTTGGGTGGGGGACTAAGGTAGAGAGGAAGTTTTGCCAATGAAGTGAAGATGGGAACCTTATTGCAAATGATGTTCTAAACTGGGAATAAATGCTTAGAAACTAACTGAAGTTTTTACTCTTTAAGAGCTTCAATAGCCTCTCCTCCTCTCTTCCTCTGAGTTACTCTGACAAAATAAAGCCTGTAGTTCCAGCCAGCTGGGAATCTGAATATCAACCAGTCACCAATTCCCTGAATGTCCATTTCCAACTCCCCACCCCTACCCCCAGTATGAATCTGCACTAGTTCTCAGCTTTGGCCTACCTACACACCAGGTCTAGGGGTTCTATTCCCTACTGCTACCACAACCCACCTCCACTCACCCCCAGGCCTGAAATGCCTAGTCCTACTTGATTCAGATAAGAACCTTATAGAAATCCACTGGGCTTTACCAGTTATGGAACCCCCTTTTTTTACTAGGGATATATGAAAGACCTAATCCATTTCCAACCTGATTCCCCTTCTGATTGTATCTCCCCTCAATAAATCTGGCTCACTTAACTTTCTCTTTGCTGATCCCTTTAGCTTGCTGTGTTCTGTATTAGGATACTCTGGCCTTCCTTGTGCTATACTCTGAAACTCCAAACCTCAAGTGAACTACATTAAGACCAATTATGACAAATAGCTATATAAAAATTTTAAATAAAACATTACTGAGAGAGACTTCAGCAACATGTCACAAAAATTATGCACTATGACCAGGTTTGTCATACTAGGAATAGAAGCCTGATTCAATATTAGATAAACATAACTGACCAACAAAAAGCATATGATTATATCGACAGATAAAAAAAGCCTGTGATAAGATATAATACACATTCCTATTTTAGTAACACTAGGAACCATAAGAATAAACAGATCTTTCCTTAATATTATAAGTACTATCTATTTAAACACCAAGAGCCAACATTATCTGCACTAGGGATAGACTAAAAGCCTTTCTACTACAATTAGGGGTAAAACAATGATGACATTTATTACCATTACTACTTAATATAGTGTTGGAAATTCTAGTAATAAAATAAGAAAAGAAATTGAAGGAATAAGCAAAGGAAAAACAGAAACAAAATTATTGCTTTTTGCAGATGATAAGATGGCTTATATAAAGAATCTAAGTCAGCTAAAAAACTAATTGAAACAATCAACAACTTTAGCAATGTTGCAGAATATAAAATTAACCCACATAAATCATCAACATTTCTTTGTTACCAACAAAATCTAGAATGTAAGATCCTTGAGGGCAGGGTCTATTTTGCTGACTTGAATTTATATTTCTAGTGCTTGGCACAAACTAAGAACTTAATAAATGTTTATCTATTTATTGATTGAAGAGACAGATTAGGGTAATTATGGTCTGGAGGCATAAAATAAACATGAAAAGTAAAGAAAATAACATATAAAATAAGGAAATAAGAAACTTAGGGCATTTGAGTAAATCAAGGCTTTAGGGAAACAACTTCCAACTGAACCCAGAGTTACTGCCAGAAAGCTCTATTTTCAGGATAAGAGGAGGGAGAGACCAAGAGGACAGATCTAAGGATAAAAAGTGGGAATTCAGGGACAAAAACAAAACAAGTTAACCTGTTAAACTGACAAACCTATACAACCACATTCACCTACAATTTTCTTTTTTCTTTTTTTTTTTTTGGTGAGACAATTGGGGTTAAGTGACTTGCCCAGGGTCACACAGCTAGTAAGTGTTAAGTGTCTGAGGCCAGATTTGAACTCAGGTTCTCCTGACTCCAGGGCCGGTGTAGCCACCGCTACAATTTTCTTAATGTATACATGGTCCAAGAATATTCACACTGAAACAAAAAGTAATAATAATAATAATAATTCACTTAAAATAGCTTGTATAATAAATGGCTACTGAATAGAAATAAGGAAGGAGGTAAGCCTGTGGTCCCAACGCTGCAGAATTTTAAAAAGAGAACCCTTTTTAATTAGTTGGATAAGGAAAGAAAAGAAGATCAACTGCTTCTGTTTGAGGGAATTTTCATCATAGCAGCAGCAGTAGGCACAGAGAAAGAACAATTAAATGGAGAATTAGCACTAAATTAGGCTTGTTTGAGGTACCCAGTCTTTAGTAATATGCCATTTGGAAGGAACTCTGAAACCTAGTAGTAAAGACCTACTTATAGGTTGGCCTTGCAGTACTCAGTTAGGCCTGTTAATCAACAGTATTAACTGAGTACTTACTATAGGAAACTCAGACTACTGTATAAAAAGAAATTTTTGACAGCCGTAGATTTACCTTGACTCCACTTTTGGTCATCTTGCTGACAGACTCAAAATCCGAAATAATAAAAGCAACAAGGTAAGTGCTCATCTTCACAGTGACATCAAAGTGGTCCTCTATTAGTCCTTCAGCAATATTCACAGATTTCACCTAGAATCAGGACACCTTCAATCATTAAACTTTTCAAAGCATCACAACCAAGTTTAAAGGACAGTTTAAAATGTTATATCAAAAGTTTGATAGAATATAGTCTCCTTAAGGGCAGAGATTGATTTTGCTTTTGTCTCTGTATCCACAACATCTAGCCGAGGGCCTGGCATATAGAAGACATTTAATAAATACTTCTTGAATGATGGATCAATATTATGTTGATAATATAACATCAATATGTTATATATTATATTATAATTGATATTATATTATATCAATATTATATATTTCTCGTTAAGGGTAGGATACACATATACAAACAGACAGCAGCATAGAAGAACCATTCATTTCTAATTAGTAAACCAGATTACTATACAGTTGATTCAAATGTGCAAAATCTAAGGAAAACAAGTAGAAGGATAAAAACAAATTGAGCGCCCTGATTCTGATAAAATGAGGTTTACTTCTTGTTCATAGAAACAGTTTGAGAGAAAGTCCAGAAATGTCACATCCCATTTTCCCTAGTTCTGCATAGAAAGCTAAACTAACCTCTCCTTTTCAACATGGAACTAGCTCACCAAGAAAGGAAAAGGATGGAGAATTGGGAGGAGTTTCTTAAGCAGAAACAGTCAAGAAGTTCTTCCTGTTAATAGTTATCCTTTCTAATTCTAAATAGAAGGTTCAGCCAATTCAACTCTCTCTTGCCCCAGTCAATGAGGTTCCTTAAGCTCTATGAGGCCCCTCTGAAGATAGCCCATGTGGTCTCAGAAAAAAGATGAACACCAAATTTCAAAGCCCTCAGGTTAAGAAGGAAATATTGAAAACAAAAGAAAAAAAACAGTTCAAATATTTTGGAGTTACAATAAGGATTGCTCAAGTCCTAGCAACTGCTACATTGAAGGACCAGAGGTATTGGAATACTATATTTCATAGAGCAAAAGAGGGGCGTTATGACCAAGGATCACTTACCAAGCAAAGTTAAGTATAATCCTGAATAGAAAAAAAGAGGACATTTGACAAACTGAAAGGCATTTGTGACAAAAACAGCAGAATTTATGGGAAAATTCAACATATAATATCTATTTATTTATTTATTTTGCAATTTTATTTAAGTTTAAAATTTTTTTTATTAAAAATTAACCACCCCCACCCCAGTGAAAAAGGAAAAAGGGAAGCTAAGGGAAAAAAAAGGTAAATATCTGCAGTTGGCCCTAGGCAAAAATGTTGTAATGGGTGGTTTGTCTTTGTTACCCTCTCATATTTCTCACTGTGCCTTTTTATCACATATTAGTGTCTTTATTCCCTAACCCTCCAGTGCCCCCATGGTACTCCATGAAAACTCCTGAACTATCTTTCCTTCCTCTCCTCATCAAGAACCTCATTCCTTTGTGCAACTCAATTCAACATTTAAGTGTTATGCACGTACAAGGTCCTCAACCACGCAGTTGGAGAAACAGAGATAAAAAGAAACAATCCTTGTCTTCATGAAACATATATTGTTCTTGAATGAAGTCAAAGAGATCAGCTAGTGTCAGCACTAGGTGTTAGGAAAACACTGAACAAACTTCCATTGACTACCAAATCCTCATTGGGGTGACTCCCACATCCTTTTATCATTCCACTAGTATATGCATTTTAGCATTTTACAAGGAAAATTCTAGTTAAGCTATATGTGGATTTACATGCATCGTCCAAAGAATACAGATTAATGAAAAAAACCATGACTGAGTCAGAGTTCCCTTTGAATCTGGTCCTGTCCTTTTTAAAATTTTTAATTAACACTTGGATTAAGACATGGGAGATTTAACCTTAGGCAAGTCAGTTAAACTCTTCTGAAACTCAATTTCTTTATCTGTCAAAAGAAGGGATTGGACCAGTCAGGAGTTGTTAACATGAGGTATATGAACTTTTAAAATTATCTTAATAGCTGTACTTCAATATAATTGGCTTCCTTTGTAATCCTATACATTTTATTTCATGCATTTAAAAACATTATTCTGAGAAGGAGTCAATAGGCTTCATCAGACTGCCAAGGAGTCCATGATACCAAAAGGGTTATAGATTAAAGGAACCTCTCAGGTCCCTTTAATTGGTTGACTAATGTCCTTAATACAAAATTAGAAGAACCACTGGTCACATCTATTTTGATTATTAATTAAGCATACTTAAATATTCCTTTTTTCAGGAAAAACTATGTTGTTACCCATTTTCACACTACATCAACACCTCACTAATAATATTATCTTTGCTCATCTATTTCTGTTTCTCTAACACTCAGATTATTGTAAAATATATCTGTAGAAAAATATACAAACTATCACCTAGCAAAATAGCTCCATTTTTAGAAAAATTAATATTTTTAATTATGTTCATTTTTATAGATAATTTAGGAAATTATCTCCTTTTAAACATAAATCAAATTTTTAAAAAGTAAATCAAATTTTCTAAAGCATTCTCCTCTTCTAATTTTGCATCAATGACTTGAAATGATACAGATGCTCATCCAGACCGCTCCTTAAATAGCAAAGCAATTTTCAGAAAGAAAACAAATATATCTTTAACTTCAAGGTGGACTCTAGCTGCAAAGAGACCAATTTGATGGAGATATAAAAGAGAAGTTGGTAAGATTTTTTTTAAATAGACAAGAATAAAGATATAGGTCTTTCTTTCTGAAGGATTATGCCCATTTCTCCTATTTTATTCTTAAAGTAAAAACTGAAGGAATACAAGCTTACTAATGGCATGTTAGAGATAGCAAGGTGCCGTGGTTCTCTTCTAATCTTGATTGAGAAAGTGGCTTTAAAGGCTGGTTCATCGAAGCAGGGAAAGGCCATCCGAGCTGCAGTTGGCTCAAATTGTGTGGATGCTAATATCCTGTAATCAAATCAAGTAAAATGAAAAGGAAAGAGATTGAATTTATGGTTATGAGTCAAAGCAATATAGGCCTCCTCCCTCCTCCCTCTCTCACTCTCCATAAGCAACAAGATCAATTTCATGAGTAAAGAATAACAGCAGAGACAAAGAGAAGGAAACTTAGAGGAAAATCTTATTGAAATTTTAGGGAAAAAAATTACCTCACTTCTCCCTTCTGAGTTCTATAAGAACTTTTATAAAACCCATGGAAAGTCTCAGAAAGAGGGGCAGCATATTCAATAGTAACTATGTACTGACGTCCAATCAGAAGAGGTTTATCGGCTAGAAGTGCAATTTGCTCCCAGGGTAGATACTCTAGAACAGTCAATTGCTGCTCTGCCCGATTATCTTGACTTTTTTCTCGGAGGGTGGCCGTGGTGATCTGCAGGTGTTGGCTGTGCAGAATGATGAAACTGGTGGGCTGACTGACAATGATTTCTACTTCAGTGACTCCCACAAATGTCAAAGTGGTGAGATTGGCATGGATCATAAGATTATAATGAACAGGGAGGACATAGTCGGGAAGCCTCATCTTATTCCAAGGAAATGGAGCTCCGTTAGTAGCTACTGGAGAGTTTGTTTCCATGCTCTGGCACCTCATAGAAGCCAATGCTACCAAGATAGTCAACAGTGAAGGGAAAAGAGATGATGCAGTCACAAGTGGCAACTTAAGTGGCAAATCAGCCATCTTGTTCTTGTTCCTAAAAATCGCCTATTGGCACGGACCCTTGAAAGCAAAAGAAAACACAGACATATGTAAATAATGAAGGAAACTTAACTAAAGACAGCTTTCTCCTCCTCTGCCCTTTCAGGATCAATAACTATTTCTCACTTGGCTCTACAAGTATCAGTTATCTCTCAGAAAAATCAAATTACCTTCATGTACCTTTTAAGTTATCCAGGAAGAAAGGTTTTCCATCAGTAATAATCACTCTAACACCTACTGAAAGTGATCAATTTACTTTAATGATTAAAGTAAGCAACATCTTACACTGTGTACCACAATAAATTCAAAATGGATATGTGACATGAATATAAAAGGCCCTATCAAAAAATAGATTAGAATAAGATCAATAAGATAGCTTCTACAGCTATGGATAGAAAAAGGATTCTTAATCAAGCAACAAGCATTTATTAGGCAGCTATTATGTGATCAAGTAGTATAAGTGCAGAGGTGTGTTGGAGTCAGCTCTAACAGGCCAAAAGAACTAATTAAATTTTCCACATGAGCATTTACACCCAGGAAATCTGCAAGTACTACAAATCAGAACTTGATTTACTGTTCTGTTGATTGTCTAGACCTAAGAAAGTGCTGGAGAAAATGTTAAGAATGCAAGTTAAATTTGAAAGCAAATCTTCCATACACTCCACTATATCACACCACCCCCTTTTATATTAGCCTCTAGAGATAACAAAGGTAAAAATGAAAGCATGGGAGAGTTGACATGAACTGATGTGAAGTAAGCAGAACCAGGAAAATTATATATACAATGACTATAATAGCATAATCAAAATGAATTTTAAAATAAAGCTGAGTGCTATATAATTATAATGACCAAGTTTGGCCCTGGAGAGTAGTTGAAAATAATTACCTCTGCCCCCTCTTTAAAGAGGTGAGGAATTGTGGCTATGGGATATTACATACTGTCAGACATGGCTATATTTAACATGTGTGTGTGTATATAGATATAGATATATCGATATATAAAATGACAGCGAGCACTTTAAGTTTTGCAAACCACTTTACAAATATCTCATTTTATCCTCACAACAACCTGTAAATTGGGTATGATTATTATCACCATTTTACAGATGAAGAAACTGAGCAAGAATTAGGTTAAATGAATTGCCCAGGGTCAAACCACTAGCAAAGTAGTTGAGGTCAAATTTGAGTTGAGGTCTTCCTGACTCCAGGTCCAGCATAATGTCCCCTGGGCCAAGAACTGCTTTTTTCCCTCTTTCTTTTTAAAATTTCTCTCATAAGGAATGGCTCTCTAGGTATCACAAACTAGAAGTGGTTACTTGACCTCAAAGTTCCCATCATTTCTACCCCTCTCCAATCCATCCTCTACCCACGGACCAAAATAACCTTCTTAATAATTAGATGGTTGACAGATTGTACTGAAAGACTGGTAACTAACAAAGGTTGGCTAATGTATCTTAAGCTAGAGGAAAGTCTCTAGTGAAACGGCACAGGGATCTGCTCTTGTTCCTATTCATTGAATACTTTTATCAATAATTTGAACAAAGGCATAAATGTTTGAAAGTGTCCCTGACATTAATATGTCTGTTTTATATGAGTTACCTTACCAGGCAGATGCACTGAACACAGAGTAAGCCTGTTTGCTGAAAGGAGTCAATCGGGAACCTGCAATGAGCCAATGTCTTACTCATTCCCAGACTTCTTTGTTGGTGTTTACTGGCTGACCTTGTTGAGCTGTGCCCCCCCTCCCCAAACTGGCCCAAACAAGCTTTGCAGTCAATTTTTCTTTTCTTTTCTTTCTTTCTTTCTTTTTTTTTTTGGTAGGGCAATTGGGGTTAAGTGACTTTTTCCTAGGGTCACACAGCTAGTAAGTGTTAAGTGTCAGAGGCCAGATTTGAAGTCAGGTCCTCCTGACTCCAGGGCCAGTGCTCTATCCACTGCGCCACCTAGCCGCCCCAGCAGTCAATTATTAATATTCTCTGTATCACTTTCTTAAGTCTAGAAAAGCAATATAACAAAAAAATCAAAACCTGATTTACATTTGCTAATTTCTGAGGTATAAATGCTCACACTGAAAATTTAACAATTGGCACACAGAAAACAAATACACTTTATTTTCCCTAGAATCCCTGGGAATTTTAAGGAAAATCAGTTTTTAAAAATCACTGCCACATGTCAGAGGTAAGGCTATTCCTATATAATGAGGGATGGCTGAGAGTTCAGCTTTGGAACTGGCATCCCAACGGAACTCAAGGCAAACTCTTGGATTTTCAGCATCTCCTGTCTCCAGTCCCACTGGGGCCTCAGATAGCTATAAAGAATATCTTTCAATAAATTTAATTTGGAGATGTGTATGGACTCTCTGCCTTTTCCTTTATGAGCTTTTATGCTGATTTATCACAAAAATTATCCATTTAGAGATGCACTGGCTGCCAAATGTGGAAATTTAAATGGATAATGCTTCACCAATTCTCTTTAATTCCAAGAAAAAAAAATCCTATTGCTATTCAAAAATAGCATTAATTCAGTGACTGTAACCAAGTTACTTTAGCTTTCTAGGTGTCAGTTTCTTCATCTGTAAAATAGGGGGTTTGTATTAGATGATTTCTAAGATCCCTTTCAGTAATAAAATTCTGAATTTCTGCTCAACTTTCCAAAAATGAAAGAAAAGATCTCATGAAGTAATGAGTTCCTAATCCTTGGGAGTATTAAAAATGGCCAGATAATTGCTTATTTGGTCCCTTCCTACTTTAAGATTCATTGATTCTACAGGGATTAAATAAAAATTTGTTGAATGAATGAATGAATATGGTACTTCAAAAACTATCATTCTCTTTGCCACACTGTTCGAATACTACGGCATTAAGAACAGGAGAAATCCAGCATTATTACTTGATATCTTGTTCAAGCTTTCTTCCAGCCTTTCACAGAGTAATTAGAAAAACTTTGACCTTCTTGGCTTGGTTCATTTCTAAAAATAAACATTTCATTTAAATAAAGTATTTCATAATTCCTGTCAGTCTCATACTTCCTAATGGGTTATGATTGCACAGCTAATAATTTTCTCTCCAAGTTCTGCAGACTCCAGTGAAATATCTCAAAGGACCATCTCATTCACAGTACATGGCCTCTGCCACTAGAAAAAATGCAATTCCTTTTTAGTCCAAGAGGCCAACTTAATGAAAACACAAAATTTGGGTTCTTTTCTCTTTTTAATTTCCTCACATCCAGAACTCCCTCATTTCTCCTTTGCATAGCAAAGAGTACACACCATGCATAGTTTTAACCCCAAGTACTATTTAGCATTTCTCTTCTATAAATATTTATCCTTTTTTTTAAATGGAAGAATCAAGTGTGAGTTTACAATATGAAATGAGGGAATAAGATGTTTGGGGGTTGGTTTTGCTTTGATAACTGACCCTAAGGATACCAGCAAGGAGTTTCAATTGTATTTCTCCAGTTCAAGAATCTAGGAATCCCCGAAGGTGGTTATTACTTATTCAGTCATTTCAGTCCATGTTTGACTCTTTGTGACTCCATTTGGGATTTTCTTGGTAAAGATACAGAAGTGGTTTGCCATTTCTTTCTTTTTTTTTTTTTAATGTATGAGGTATTTTATTTTTTCCGTTACATGTAAAGATAGTTCTCAACTTTTGTTTATACATGCTTTACAATTTCAGATTTTTCTCCCTCCCTCCCCTCCCTCCCCCCTCCCCTAGACAGCAGGTAATCTGATATAGATTATATCTATATATCTCTATACATATACATATACATATATATATATATATATATATACACACACACATATGTATATACACATAATAACATTAATCCTATTTCTGCATTAATCCTGTTACAAGAGAAAGAATCAGAGCAGTGATGCAAAACCTCAAAATAGAAAAAAAAAACAGCACCCAAAACAAAAGAAATAATATGGTTCAATCAGCATCTATACTCCACAGTTCTTTCTTTCTTTTTTTTTTCTTGGATTTGAGATCCTCTTCTATCATGAGTTCCCTGGAACTCTTCTGTACCATTGCATTGGTGAGAAGAATATAGTCCATCACAGTAGGTCAACACTCAATGTTGATGATACTGTGTACAATGTTCTTCTGGTTCTGCTCATCTCACTCATCATCAGTCCATCCAAGACCCTCCAGGTTTCTCTGAACTCTTCCTGCTCATCATTTCTTACAGCACAATAGTATTCCATTGTATTCATATACCACAACTTGTCCAGCCATTCCCCAATTGATGGGCACCCCCTCAACTTCCAATTCCTTGCTACCACGTAAAGAGCAGCTATAAATATTTTTGTACATGTGGGTCCCTTTCCCCCTTCCATGATTTCTTTGGGCAAAAGACCTAAAAGTGGGATTGCTGGGTCAAAGGGTATGCACAGCTTTATCGCCCTTTGGGCATAATTCCAAATTGCTCTCCAGAATGTTTGGATCAGCTCACAGCTCCACCAACAATGCATTAGTGTTCCAATTTTCCCACAGTCTCTCCAACATTTATTATCTTCCTTTTTTGTCATTTTAGTCAATCTGATAGGTGTCAGGTGGTACCTCAGAGTTGTTTTAATTTACATCTCTCTAATCATTAGAGATTTAGAGCATTTTTTTCATATGGGAATAGATAGCTTTGGTTTCTTCATCAGAAAACTGCCTGTTCATATCCTTTGACCATTTCTCAATTGGGGAATGACTTGGATTCTTATAAATTTGATTTAATTCCCTATATATTTTAGAGATGAGGCCTTTATCAGAAGCACTGACCTCAAAAATTGTTTCCCAGCTTTCTGCCTCCCTTCCAATTTTGGATGCATTGCTTCTGTTTGTACAAAAATTTTTTAATTTAATATAATCAAAATCATCCATTTTGCATTTTATAATATACTCTATCTCTTGTTTGGTCAAAAACTGTTTTCCTTTCCAAAGATCTGATAGGTACACTATTCCTTTCTCTCCTAATTTACCTATGGTATCACCTCTTATGTCTAAATCATGTATCCATTTTGACCTTATTTTAGTATAAGGTGTAAGATGTTGGTCTATGCCTAATTTCTGCCATACTATCTTCCAGTTTTCCCAGCAGTTTTTGTCAAATACCGAGTTCCTATCCCAGAAGCTGGAGTCTTTGGGTTTATCAAACACTACATTACTAGTGTCATTTACTACTGCATTTCCTGAGCCTAGCCTATTCCATTGATCTACCACTCTATTTTTTAGCCAGTACCAGATAGTTTTGATGACTGCCGCTTTATAGTAAAGCTCCAGGTTTGGTACCGCTAACCCACCTTCTTGTGAATTTTTTTTCATTATTTCCCTGGATATGGTTTGCCATTTCTTTCTCCAGATCATTTTTAGAGATGATGAAACTGAGGCAAACAGGGTTAAGTGACTTGCCCAAAGCCACACAGCTAGTAGGTGTCTGAGGCTGGATTTGATCTCAGAAAAATGTCTTCCTGATTCTAAGCCCAGTGCTCTGTCCACTTCACCAATTAGTTGCTCCCTCGAGGTGATTAGAAAGTCCACTATGGGGGCAGCTAGGTAGCACAGTGGATAAAGCACTGGCACTGGATTCAGGAGGATCTGAGTTCAAATTCGGTCTCAGATACTTGACACTTACTAGCTTTGTAACCCTGGGCAAGTCATTTAACCCTCATTGCCCCCACAAAAAAAGAAAGAAAGAAAGGAAGGAAGGAAGGAAGGAAGGAAGGAAGGAAGGAAGGAAGGAAGGAAGGAAGGAAGGAAGGAAGGAAGAAAGAAAGAAAGAAAGAAAGAAAGAAAGAAAGAAAGAAAGAAAGAAAGAAAGAAAGAAAGAAAAAGGGGCAGCTAGGTGGCACAGTGGATAGAGCACCGGCCCTGCATTCAGGAGGACCTGAGTTCAAATCTGACCTCAGACATTTGACACTTACTAGCTGTGTGATCTTGGGCAAGTCACTTAACCCTCTCTGCCCCCCCCCCCAAAAAAGAAAGAAAGTCTTTTATGGAAGCCATTTAGTTTTGTAGTATCATATTTTTAAATACCAAAAAAAGTACTTTAGAGACCATCTAGTCCAACAAAGAGATGAGGCCAAGAAAAGTTAAGTGTTACAGTTTACCAGTAGTTGAGACAGGATTTGAACTCAGGTCTTCTAGCTTCAGTTCCAATGTTCTACAAAACCAGACGCTCTGTTCCAGATGCATCCCTGATTACTAGGCAGCTTTGTCTTACTGTGCCTCACTGAAGAGCACAGAGTCTGGGACATGTCTTCTCCACAAGTGCACAACTCCACAGAGAGGAGACAAAGGAGGTATGGGAAAAGTAGCTGCTAGCTGTCAACTGGGTAGTCAGCCACCTATAACCACAACCTCAACTGCATCTAAACTATTGAAGATGTGGCTATCTATACCATAGAACAGATTGGTTTTTGTTTGTTTGTTTGTGTGTTTTGCGGGGCAATGAAAGTTAAGTGACTTGCCCAGGGTCACACAGCTAGTAAGTGTCAAGTGTTTGAGGCCGGAATTGGACTCAGGTCCTCCTGAATTCAGGGCCGGTGCTTTACCCACTGTGCCACCTAGCTGTCCCCGCCACACTGGTTTTTTAACTGGATACTCCATCTCCCATTGGTGTGCATTCATTGCCTGAAATATCTACTTATTTCCTGTAGAATTCAGCTCAACTGCCACCTCTTCCAAGAGCCTTCCCTGGTTCTGCATTGGTAAAGCTCTTTCTGTATTAACATCACCATCATCTATCTATCTATCTATCTATCTATCTATCTATCTATCTATCTATCTATCTATCTATCTATCTATCTATCTATCTATCTATCTATCTATCTTTTTATCTACCTATCTATTCATTCATTCATTTATTCATTTATTTATTGATTGATTGATTGTTTTCTGTTTTTTCCCTAGTAAAACATTTAGAGCACAGGATGCCTGATCTTTATCTTTGTATCCCACACCGTGCATGTAGTAAGCACTTAAAAATGGTTTTGGGGGGCCGCTAGGTGACTCAGTGGATAGAGGACCGGCCCTGGATTCAGGAGGACCTGAGTTCAAATTCGGATTCAGATACTCGACACTTACTAGCTGTGTGACCCTGGGCAAGTCACTTAATCTTCATTGCCCCGCAAAAAAAAAAAAAAAAAAGAGTTTTGAATTTAGTTGAATTATGATGGTTGAATTCTATTTGATTATTTTTTTTTTAAAGAGAAAGCTTCTAATGTATTTGGTGGTGACATACTATCATCTCAAAACATCTTTCACAGTCAGCTTTGTCAATGCTAATTAATGCAGCAGGCTATCTATGGCAGCTGCTTGCACAAACAAGAACAATTCTAGATACCTTTGAGGTCTCAGTAAGAAAAGAGGAGACTTTAAAATGAGTCAAAAGTTTCTTCCTCCCTACACTGGGACCCCACAGCACCCCAGGGCAGGGTGGGGCTGAGAAGTGGAGCAAAAAAGGGACCAGATAGAGTCCCCTTTTGTGTGACTGTTTTAGAACAATTTTGCTCATCTTTTTTAAACTTTTGAGTTGTTTAAATAAACAGTGGTTCGTATACTTTTTGGTCTCAGGATCCCTTTACACTCCTAAAAATTATGGAGCCCTCCTCATAGAGCTTTTGTTAAATCTATCAATATTTACTATGTGAGAAAAAAAAAAGCATCTTAGTATTATAAAAATAATTTTGATCTCATGGCTCCCCTTGCAAGGAGTCTCAGGGATTCTTATGGGTTTCCAGACCGTATTATAAAAATAATTTTGATCTCATGGCTCCCCTTGCAAGGAATCTCAGGGATTCTTAGGGGTTTCCAGACCACATTCTAAAAGCCACTTACTTAAAACAATGATAAAAATCTTTCATTGAAGCCAACTATGATTCCAGAAGATTGAAAATGGAGCATGCTACCCACCTCTTGACAGGGAGGTAATGTACTCAAATTGCAGAATGAGATATACATTTTCATATGTGGACAATGTGCGGATTTGTTTTGCTTGGCTATATGCATAATAGAGATTTACAATTCATGTACAATCCTCTCTGGTTATATTATATACACAGAAGTTACCATTTTACTTAGCATTTGTTAAATTCAGAATTTTCAAAAAAGAAAAAACATGCAAAAGACAACAGAATGAATGGGACATGGAAAAGCAGAGAATTTGTATTACTCTCATATTAAATTTAATATCTATTTTTAAAACTACATTACAGAAGTTCACACTTCACATACAATCCTTTTTTTTCTATTCTCTGACTAACCAAATGTTCATATTTGTTCAATTCATTATAAAAATTAAAAATGTGTAAAGAAATTTTTTTAAACTTTAAGTTACAAAAAAGAAAACACTATTAATAGTTTGTGTTTAACTGGAATTAGCTTTTTAATTCCTAAGCAATCTTTTCTGGAAACATAGGCAAAATGAGAGTAAGTTTCAAAGATCTGAAAATCTTTGTACAGACATGGGTCAGAAGTAGGGGTGAGAAAGAACTCTTCATTGAAGCTCCCTGGGAAGGAAACTTTTAATAAATGTATGGATTTAATGTAAAAAAAAACGTTTATTTTCATGGCCTGAATAATTTTGTACTATTAAGGAACATGTCCTAAGATGATGGCTCAAAGCCTCTACCATTGTGATCAAGTCATTTCTCTTCCAGACTTGAGTTTCCTCATCTATATTTTTTTGACTTTTAATTTATGGAATAAAACAAGCATTTCCATAACATGGCACAATAAATTATTGTACATGAAACTGCAAATCTATTATATATAACTTGCTATTCCTTTAAAATATATAATAAAGTTGTCATGAAAATTTCAGGTTTTTTCCTCTCCCCTCCCCAAGATAGCTACAATTAGGTACAATTATGTATATGTATATGTGTGTGTGTGTGTGTGTGTGTGTGTGTGTGTGTGTGTGTGTGTGTGTGTATATATATATATATATATATATATATATATATATATATATATATAAACTATTCTAGACCTACTTCTATTCATCACTTCTTTCTCTGGACCCAGATATATTCTTTATAGTTAATTTGTTTATTCATCTATAAATGAGAGTGTTGAACAAGCCAATCCCTAAGATTCCATCCATCTCTAAATCCTTTAACACCTTGCTTAAGGCTGCATAAATGTCTCTTCCTGCTTTTATTTACAGGCCTCTGTTTCCCCCCCCCCCCCCAGGCCCTCAGAAGGAAAGTGCTCTCGGGGTTATTTTGGGGCCAGTTGTTTGTTTTATTTTGGCCTGAGAGTTCAGTTCAAACTGACTCCCAATAAGCAATTGTTCATTTTTTCAGTGTGAGCATATACACCTTGTAAGCATACAAATGCTACAGATCAGGGCTTGATTTGTTATTTTGTTGATTGCTTAGACTTAGGCGATGAAGAAAATGTTAATAATGCAGATTAAATTTAAAAGTGTGACCTGCATCGTTTTTTCAATGAACTGGTTGTTAAACATGTACCAGCATAGCCCCATCTGAGACATGTCATTTTTGTTTTCTCTGACTGAATAAATTGTGCTTTAGTTTTGTGCAAATCTTGTTACTTGAAGCTTTTCTCTGAACCACTAGCAATGTAATTTAACACCTAGGAAATACAAAATGAGGACCACTCGCAAGCCAAAAAAAAAATTAAGAAAAAGTTGCTTTCTGCTTTTACCATTGCGACTTTAAATGGTACTGAATTAACGTTGTAAATCACAGAGAAAAGAGGAGCACCAGTCAAAGGGGCATGTTGGGACAAGGGGAGAAACGTTGGAAAGGAAAGACAATCTCTAATTTATTGCTGTTGGGAAAAGAAAGTGATCTTTGGGCAGGGTTATAAAGACTCCTGCCTAATTCCACAGCTAAACTGGAAAACAATTACAAAGCACTTAAACCTGGACAAAACCAAGGTAAGTAGTACTGGAAGGAATGGGAAAATCGAACTCTGCAGTCTCTGGGAGACACAGGGGAAGGAGGAAAGGAAGATGCCCTCTAGACTAACAATGAGCACTCCTTAATCTTATTTCTCATGAAGAACCAGAAGACTACAATCCCCATGAGGCCCCGCGGCTGCAGCAAACCCCGGCTCTACCTAGCCCCAAACTAATCTGTCCAACTCTCCAGGCCTGACATTAGGTGATGGAGCAGCATCTTAGAAGGACACAATCACTCAAGGAGAAGCTGCACGTGGGTCTACATGTGGTTTGGTCTGCTACCGGGGCCAGAGCTGCTGTGGCCGTAGCAAGAAGAGGTTGGCTCCGCGGGGAGCGCCAGGGGACTTTCCAAGCGCATGCTTTCTGAAGGCTCCCAGGCCGGGAGGAGGACCCAGGCGGACAGGCGGGGCATGCTTTCCACACCGAGAGCTGATTCCAGGCCAGAGCTGGCCACTGTCCAGGCTCCCTCTCTGACGACAATGTGGCCGCCCTTCCGGCTCATTCCCTGTCCCCCCAGGACCCATCTGCTCTGCGCTTGCAAACCAGTGTTTCCCCACTCCTGGCGCTGACTCATGTAGCGCCCATCTCCGGCTCCACACTGCACTGTGGCCGCTGTTGGAGGCGCCCAGGGGCGCTGCCCGCCCAGATGGTCCCCAGCGCTCCTGACTGGCTCGGACCCCCCGCTGCACCCCTGACGCTGCAGCCTCGTGCGGAGGGCACCACATCCAGACCCCTGGCCCAGACACTCACGCCTCTTCCCCCCCTACCCAGGTGGGAGAGGAGCCACGGGGCAGGTGGAGACCAGGAGTCCTAACCTCCTTTAGGGTCCTCCCCTCTCTCTCTCTCTCTCTCTCTCTCTCTCTCTCTCTCTCTCTCTCTCTCTCTCTCTCTCTCTCTCTCTCTCTCTCTCTCTCTCTCTCTCTCTCGCTTCCCCCTGTCCATCCCCACCCTCCATTTCCATACAGACTGGGTGGTGTTGTACCTGAGTTTCTGGGGGCCGGAGCCCGCTGTCCCATGCACGTCCTTTGCAGTTTAGGCCTCTACGAGTGGGAGTGAAAGTGAAAGTAGAGGCAAGAGAGAGGAGGGAAGGCCGGGAAAGGTTGTGGCCGCCCTCTCCCCTGCCTAGAGCATCGTATCACTGTCGTCTGAAATGGGGAAGGGAAGCTATCTCGAGATGCAGGAAGGGATAGAATGGGAACATGGCCTTGGCTGTGTCCAGACCCCTGTAGTAACCAAGATTTTCAGGCTCCAAGACTCTGCTAACAGAATCAGCAAAGCTGTGAGGAGACACCTAGCAGTAACCAATTTAGGGTAGGGATTGGGGAAAAGGATGCAAAGTAATGATTATCACTTTTATAATATATAGCACCTTTATTATTTTCTTATAACTTTATGAAATATACATCATCTATAAGTACTTATTGATCAGAATCCCAGAAACTGGAAGAATTCCAGTAAACCAAAACAGTAACCAAACATGAATATAATTGAGTCCCTAGCCCGGTCTAATGGGGGGGGGGGGGCCAGGGGGGGGGAGGTAGAAGCGGGGAAGATAATATTTAAAATTAAATTTAGTTCACATTGGAAAATGACAAAGGATATGAGAACAGATAAGGAAGGAGTCAGGCTGGGAGAAATGGAGGAGGTGACTTTTGCAATAGGCCTTGAATAATGAGTATATCGTTGTAAACAGGAAGAAATGGAGGGAAGTTTGAAGGTCAGGAAGTCTGCAATATTTTGAAGTAAGAGGAGCAATAGGTAGAATCTAGCATGGGGTACCACTATATAATTACACTGGAAAAGTAGTTTAGGGCCAGATTTTGGCCCTGGGAAGTTACTTCCATTCTCTGGGTCAGTTTCCTAATTTTGGCCGGGAGGGCAGGGGAGGAATTGGGGAGTGAACTAAATCTGAGGTTCTTAACCCTTTTTCGATTATGGACCCCTTTAGGGCTCTGGTGAAGCTTATAAACCTTTTCTAAGAATAATTTTTAAAAAGAATAAAGTAAAAATACATAGGATTGGGCAGCTAGGTGGCGCAGTGGATAGAGCACCGGCCCTGGATTCAGGAGGACCTGAGTTCAAATCCAGCTTCAGACACTTGACACTTAGTAGCTGTGTGACCCTGGGCAAGTCACTTAACCCCAATTGCCTTACAAAAAAAAAATACATAGGATTACCAAGGAAACCTATATATTATATATTATAGAAATAGTTGTAAAAATTTTTTTAAAACAAGTTAAACTCTTAAAGAGTTTTGAACAGTAAAGTTACCGATCATACCTTTGAACCATAAGGCTGAAGATGGCAATATGAGAACAGCGTGGAAGTAGAAGAGACAGTGCTTTGGGGAGTATCTGCATTAAGGGATGAATTGGTGCAGGAGACAAAGAATGGTGAAAGGAAAGAGTGCCCACTTAAAGAGGTCTGTTAAGTCCTAGGACTTAAAGAGTCATGGAGACCAAAAGAAAGGAAAAAGAATGAAGACTGAGAAAGGTTCTTTAACCGTTCATCAGGATTAGGACCATAGATTTAAGAGTTGAAAGGCATTTTAGACATCTAATCCAATCAGTTTCCTCAAAATTATGTGCCTCAAGCATAACCCTCCAGTAGTTCTAGTTAGTCTAGTTCAGCTGTTCTTCCCATTCTTATTTTCTTTAGAGTCCCTTCTCTTTATTCATATAGCATAACAGGTTCTATGATGCTAGAGCCCAAATGAGGTTGCTCATTATAATATGGTAAAAAAAAAATAGCATATATTTTAATCGCTTTTTTTTTTCTGGTGAGGCAATGAGGGTTAAGTGACTTGCCCAGGGTCACACAGCTAGTAAGTGTCAAGTGACTGAGGCCCGATTTGAACTCAGGTCTTCCTAAATCCACTGCACCACCTAGCTGCCCCCTTAATAGCCTTTTAAGGTGTACAAAGAACTCTCCTTAAAACAACCCTGTAAGGTAGATAGTACAGGTATCATCATTCCAATTTGACAGATAAGGAAACTGAGGCTCTTCAAAGTGAAGTGATTTGCCCATGGTCACACCTAAAAGCCTTGATAAGCATGAGATAAATAGTGCTTTGCTCCAGTGTGATAACATCCAAGAAGAGAATCACAATTCCTCCCCAGAATGTACAATTTTGCCTCACAACAACCAAGCTCCTCCACCTTGTAGTTCTGGGCCTGCCTATTCAACAATGGCACAACTGTCATTACAAGGGTCCAACCTCAAATTAAATATGTATGTATATGTGTACATTTATATACATATATAGACAGATGTGTATATATTTTTAACAATTAATACATGTTGGAGCCAGGAGTTGAACATGTATCTCCTGATTCCCATTCTAACACTTTTTGCTTTCTTGCCAAATAAATGGCATAGAGAACTTGATTTATGAAGAGTGGGAAAATCCTTTGCACTTGGATGATAAGCAAGGGTTTCACACAGGAAACGGGATTTGAGCTAGATGTTAAAAGTTGGATAGGGAGGCAGCTAGGTGGCACAGCAGGTAGAGCACCTGCCTGGAGTTAGGAAGGAGAACCTGAGCTCAAATCTTGCCTCAGACAATTCCTACTTGTGTGACCCTGGGCAAGTCACTTAACCCCTATTGCCTCAAAAAAAAAAATGGATAGGGATTTTATATCCATGAAATAGCTCCCCCTCTCCTTAAATTCTAGCACACCAGATTATCTCTCAGTTATTTTCAAGTGGTTTTGTATACCTGTATACCAATGTTTACATATGAAAGACATTGTCCTTTTTGTATATGGACATTTTGGTAGCTGGAAGGGACAGAAAAATAACATTTGTGTAAGGAAAATGGATAAAAATCAACTTGATAAGAAACAGATAAAAATGACTAGTCAGGGACCTGATTGAGAACTGCCCCTGAGGTCAATAAATGGGAGAGGGTCTGTTTAAAGGCAAAACAATGACTGAGGTAATAATAATGGTCACAGGGTTTTGCCATCTGTCAGCTCTTGTGCCTGTGCCTATTTTCAGAGTTTTAAAGTTTCTAAGTGAAGACTATGAGAAGAATATATAAAGACTGTAGAGATTCATGCCCTACAAAAAAAAGATGAATTGTTGAGATTCAGATCATAACTGAAGATGGGGCCCTGATTATAAGGAGGCATGATTTGAGATATTAGTATTCAGAGAAGTCAGCCAAAGAAAATTGGAAATGGAGAATAAGGGGAGAAAGCCAAGCATAAGAGTCAGGGACAGAAGGCTTAGAAGGTGATGAAAGGGGGCAGCTAGGTGGCGCAGTGGATAAAGCATCGGCCCTGGATTCAGGAGGACCTGAGTTCAAATCTGGCCTCAGACACTTGACACTTACTAGCTGTGTGACCCTGGGCAAGTCACTTAACCCCCATTGCCCCACCAAAAAAAAAAAAAAAAAGATTTTGTCACTATTTCCGCAGACCAAGGGTAACCAAGACGTGGTTTTGTCTAACAGGAATCTATGAGGACCAGAAGGGAATCAGGTAACAAAGAAATGGCTTTCTCCAGCAGGTACTCCATATTCCAGACTGTTCTGTACAGAGAACCAGGATTTCAAGGCCTACTTTCTAGAGTATTGAGTTGACTCAGATTTCCATACCCAAATACCTCCCTAGGATTATGTATATATGTGACTACTCTCCCCCATGTATATTGTGTGCATTGGTAGAAGAATGTGACCCAAGATCATGAATGGACTGTTATATTTTGATTATTTCTGCTCTTGCTTACTGATGAGTGAATTTTATAATTGTTTCTGGTTTTGTCTTTCATATACTGTTACATTCTTCAATTTTCCTTATTATTAAATAAGTATTTTGTATTTAAGTTAATGATGTTATGATAATTGTATTTCAATATAATGTTTCCTTTTTAATTCTATGTAGTTTATTTTGTGAATTAAAAAGCCTATTCTGAGAAGAGGGCCATAGACTTCAACAGACTACCAAAGGAGTCCATGGCATACCCACAGAATTAAGAACCCCTGCTCTAGATGATCTAACATATTATCAATCTCTCCTCATCTTCTAGTATCTTTCCCAAGACAATGAGATTGTCTAGGTACACCAACAGTTGAAACTCATTGGATTACAGACCTAGAGCTGGTAGGAAATTAAGAGGCTATCTAATCCAACGCCCTCATTTTATGGATAAAGAAACTGAGGTCAGGTAAATTAAGTCTCTGACTACTTTCTCTATCAGTATTAGAAGATGGTAAGTGCCTCTGAGATGCTTTGGAACAGAAGCTCAAACTTATAAAACCTAATTGTGCAGATCAAGGGGGACTTCTCTTTGTCTTCCTCTACCATGTGCATCCGGCAGTATCCAACTATGTAAATTCAACATTGAGAACCACTGGCTGCCTAACAGATGGTGTGAGGTATCTTGAAGCATTGGCATAGTGGATTGTTTATTTTAGTTCTCTCTTTCAAAGTCCAGGAGTTCATATGCACTTGTATCTTTTCATTCTTCCTCTGACCACTACTTTAGGTGATGTACAAGAATTGTTTGGACTCCTTGAAGACAAAATTGACCAGACAGTTTTCTAAGGTCTTCTATCACCGATAAAGGAATTTTTCTAGAACATTTCTAGAATGGTCAAGAGTCATTAACAGGAATTCTTTGAGTTGCTACTTGGGTACATCTCACACATGCATTGAGAATACTCTTGTCTTCTTACTGAGCTTCTGCTACTACCAATTCTTCTATTTTTCTAGTACTGAAAAAGAACCAAAGCCAAATGTCTTAGGCTCTGCTTCTGAATTTTAGGATCCCGAACTTTCATGACCTTTACTGTCCAAACTTACTCCTTCCTCCTTTAAGTCTTTGCTCAGGCTGCACAGAAAGAAGGTCCAAATAAGCATGTATTGGATCCTAGCTTGTTGTATACAATATCCTGCAAGTATATTGAACAGTCTCGAATTGGTTCCAATCAATACCGACATACACTCTAGGGATGGCGGATGTATCTGGATATAGTAAAGTCATGATATTTTCTTCCTTCCCATTGACACCAACAATTTCCTTAAGAAACTATACTCCAAGACAGTCTCTGAAGCTGGATGGAGTCTAGAGTCTCTCTCCACTTTCTATTCTTCACTCCTCCATTCCTTGTTTCACTCCCTCCATCCTGAAGGGAACCTAATATCTGTCCTTATTCCCTATAATATATACATTCTACAAGGGAAAAAACTACGTGATCACTTATGAATTGGCTTCAGATATCAGTGTCAGTTTATGTGTGGTCCTGATCACTCTGCATGCCTCAAATGGTGTCAGACCACTTGGCCACTCTGAACACTGGTTCTGCCCACTGTGCTAATTGCTGTGGCTCAACCAGACATAAATGAAATTCTGTCTGGTTATTCTAGTTATTCACAGGTATGGGAGAAGGTACTTTTTGCCCATTTTGGCATCAGGGAGGGGACTGAGGATTGGGCAAACATGGTCACAGCTATATTAGTCTATGCTTCCTTCTCCAACTTTATGATCCTTTTCATCTTTGTGGTATCTTTTCTGACACTATAGGCATAATAATTTAGAGTCCATATTCCCTAGGTACAAAGTATCCTGGGAAAATGTCAGTTCCTGGGAAAAACCACTCAGATAAACCCAGGACCACATCAGATGCATGACAGATTGAATGATGAGCTGGGCCCAGAATCTACCAAAAGGAGGAAATCAAGCTTTATTGCATTTGGGAAAAGCAACTAATTGACATAGTGGTTAGAGCACTAGGCCTGGAGTCAGGAAGAAATGAAGTCAGATTTGTACGATCCTGGATGAGTCACTTAACTTCTGTTTGCCTCAGTTTCCTCATCTTTAAAATGAGAATTGATAATAACATCTTCTCAGGATTGTTTTCAGGATCAAATGAGATATTTGTAAAGTGCTTAGCACAATGCCTGGCACATAGTAGGTACTTAATAAATGCATGTTTGTTATCTTCACATTTTAGTTCCTACATAACTGAGAGCTCTATATTCCCTTAGTAAAAACAGGACTTTAGAAATTTCCCTGGCTTTGTGGGTGCCTGCAGCAGTGGGGAAGCACAGACTTAAGCAGGGCAGGTGTAGTTTGTTCCAGTTACAGACTGTAATCCTACCCAAACTCTTGACAGAGTTGGCTTCCTTCACTTCTCAATTTGGTTTAGTGACTACCAGATGATTGGCAGGTTCTCTGCTGGTTGCCTCTGTGCTGCTTTTCCAAGAACTTCTCCAGGGTGTCCTGGAATAGGCTTAAGTTCCATTGGGTCATGATGATCTCCAATCCTTTTTGCCAGACTCATAGCATATTGCTCAATGATGCAGCAAGAGCCTGTTCCTGAAAGAGAGAAGAATCCAACTGTGAGTATTTGCTATAAGGGAAGGACTAGAGAATCTATTCTAAGTTCAGGAATCTTGCATCATAGAGCCTAAGATGGTCCAAACAAGGTTGAGGGTTACTGACAGTCCTAACAGTGGTCAGTAACTTAGGGGATGTCTACCCCAAGCATGGGAAGACTTCACGTGGTAGAAGGAGCAGATCAGAATAATTTGTTCCAGTGGTCATGAATTTGTTCCAATGGTGGCTGAAGCAAATCCTGTAGAGTACTTAGAGCTTGGTCAGTCATCAAAGATGCCAAGGTCACTGTATCCTGGGCCATCACCAGGCATTTTGACTTTTGCTTGCCTATGGACTTTGATTAAAAAAATAATAATTTATCCTAATTTGTAAATTTTCTAACTGTGAGCTATATGAAAAGTTACATCTGGGCCATAAGTCCCATCTGGGTCGCCATTCAAATGTAAAAATATTTTAACTAGCTGGGTCCTAATCTGTGAACTTTTTGGCTGGCTATCTGACTGCTTTTAATTTAGTATGGGCCATTTATAAAATCCCACACTGTTCCTCTCAAATTGATAAGCAAACACCTCTTTTTTTTTTTTTTTGGTTGGGCAATGAGGGTTAAGTGACTTGCCCAGGGTCACACAGCTAGTAAGTGTCAAGCATCTGTGACTGAATTTGAACTCAGGTCCTCCTGAATCCAAGGCCAGTGCTTTATCCACTGTGCCACCTAGCTGCCCTCAAACACCTCTTTTTAAATAACAGCACAAGGATTTATTTAGATGAATAAACTTAGGGATAAAGGCAACAAAAGAACTAGGATAACAAAATTAAAATACGACCTCTCATTGTCTCTGTAGCATCCTCCTCCACCATCTAACTGCAAGCCTGAGCGTTTCCTTAGCTTCCTCCTCTTCTCCCTACCATTTCCTTAGTCCTCTTTGCATCTCTTTAGTAGTAGGCTTCCACCAGTCGAGGACGACCATGGATCAGCGCCTTGAAGAGCCACAGGCCACAATGTGGCTGTGCAGTCCAATCTGGGAGCCACAGCTCCTGCTGCAACCGGTAACTGCCGCATCCTGTGTTGTATCTACTCCATGAGGAGTAGCTGGAGTGTCCTCTCCAGGGTGCTGGCCTGGGCAGATCAATATGGAAAACAAGCTGTTGCCCGTGCAGCAGGTTTTCCCTCTCCATGACATTGGAGGATCCAAAGGAGAGGCAGAACCAATACAGTTTGGCACCAGTGCTGCCGCAGGAGTTGCCAGAGGGATGTGATGTCCAACATCCAACTGCCTAAGGGACTCCAACTCCTGATTTTTCCTCAGGGTTAACTCCGGAAGCCTTTCCCATATATGGGTATAGCCACAAGGCAGCAGAGGTTTAAAATCAGGGTTTTCCTTCCCCTAGGTGAGTTCCTTTCCAAGGCTGAGGAGCCCCACCTGCCCGAAGCAACTGGTTTTAAGCCTCCTCTGTACCAAACTACCTTCTTCTAGTGTCCCCCCTGACCATCTAACTTCCCCCATACAGAAAAGGCCTCTCTGCTTGGGAACCCCGGGACCAATCTCAAGGGGGTTGTGCCCCGCCCCCATGCATCCAGAGCCTCTGCACGGAGGGAGGGAGCTGGGACTTTTCACAGCCTACCAGCCCAGCCAAGCCCCCCAAGGCTCCAAGGCCCAAGGGGCTTCTCAGCTTGGCTGCTGAAGCAGAGGGAGGGGAGGCACCAGGGGTGCCAGCCCCTCTCACACAGAGAAACACCCTGAGGGCCTAAGGCTTTTTAATCTCAGCCCAAAGGCAGGGTCCCCAAATCACAATAAATTCTCACAACTTTGATGACCCTGGAAGAGAGTGAGGCTGACACCTTTGTGCAATTCTCTCTCACTTACATTCAATGGAAACAAGTCAAAACATCATCAGTGATGTTACTGGTTTTCTTTGAAAACAAAGGACAAACAACAAAATAGTAAAATGAAGCAATCTCCCACATTAGACACATGATAAATGTTGAGTGCTTAAAGGTCAAAGTATAGAGCAAGAGAGATGGACCACTAGAGTCTGTGAAGTCATTGTGCATTTAAGGAAAACTGTTCTCCTTTTTTCATTAGCTTTTAAAAGGTTAGAGAAAACATGACCCCCTTTAATATAGAAGCATTTTCTATTACCTAGTTTAAGTTGAAAAATGGAGATTAAATGCTCCAAATCACAATTAATTAGAGACATGCAAATTCCTCTAATGTGAGAGTAAGGTACTACTCACACCTTTCAGACTGGCTAATATGACAGAAAAGGAAAATTATAAATATTGGAAGAGACATTGAAAAAATGGGACATTAATGCACCATTGGTGGAGTTGTGAACTGGTCCAACCATTCTGGAGAGCAATGGAACTATATCTAAAGGGCTATAAAATTGTGTATACCCTTTGATCCAGTAATGCCACTACTATGTTTGTATCCCAAAGAGATCAAAGAAAAAAGAATATAATCTATAGGTACAAAAATATTTATAGCAGCTCTTTATGTCATGGCAAAGAATTGGAAATTGAGGGGATGTCCATCAACTGGGCAAAGGCTGAACAAGTTGTGGTATATGATTATAATGGAATACTATGGTGCTATAAGAAATGATGAGCAGGATGGTTTCAGAAAAACCTGGGAAGACTTAATAGATGCAAAGTGAAGTGAGCAGAATCGGTAGAACATTGTACACAGTAACAACAATGTTGTGTGATGATCAGCTGATCCAAGACAATTCCAAAGATCTTCTGATGAAAAATACTGTCCACCTCCAGAGAAAGAGTAATGGAGTATGAATGCAGATTGAAGCATATTTTTAACTTTATTTTTCTTGGGGTTTTCTGGGGGGTAGAGCTGTGTTTTCTATTGTAACATGACTAATATGGAAATAAGTTTTGCATGACTGCACATATATAATCTATATCAAATTGCTTATCTTCTCAAGGAGAGGAGGGAAAGAATTTGGACCTCAAAAATTTTAAAACCTAATGTTAGGGGCAGCTAGGTGGCACAGTGGATAAAGCACCAGCCCTAGATTCAGGAGGACCTGAATTCAAATCCGGCCTCAGACACTTGACACTTACTAGCTGTGTGACTCTGGGCAAGTCACTTAACCCCCATTGCCCCCGCAAAAAAAAAAAACAAAAAAACAACCCTAATGTTAAAAATGTTTTTATATGTAATTAAGAAAATTTTCATTTAAAAGAAAAGAAAAATGAAGATGAACCATAAATCAAAAGGGCAGCTATATTGAGAGGAGTCAGGTTGTACATACATAGACATTATCCTATGGCTAGCCATAAAGCAGAAAAATACCATTGCAGGACAGGAAAGGCCTCAGACAAATAGACTAGGTACAAACTTGTGGGATAAGTTTCTCTAACAAATAAAAATACTACAAAGATAAATAGCAGGGTATTAAAGAGAGCCTAAATACTTCCTAATTGAGGAGAAATCTGAAATAGGTCATTGCAGAAGGTAAGCAGGCCAGGATGAGGACTGGTGGGGGTTGGGAGAATTAGCTGAGGTATCTACATAGGGGCAAGTGTAGATAAGTAGATGATAATCGTTGAGTTTAATGACAATGGGCATATGTTTTATTTAGGTATTTGTAGTGTTTTTGATTTAAGTACTTCTTTAGCACCTATTTATTATGTAGGGGGTAGTATGCTACAGTAGATCAAATACTGAAATTGGAGTCTGAGAATCTAGTTTCAAATCCTATCTAAAATGCTTACTAGGTGTGTGACCCTGAGCAAAGCAGCAGCTAGCTTTGGTTTCTTCATCTGTAAAGAAGATGCTAATAATAATGGTTCCTTTGATAGATAATGTATGCAAATCATTAGCATTGTATAAAGATCATCTATTATTACGGATAAGCCACTATAATGCCTGAAAACAAAACTTCTTAAACTGTGGGTCTCTACCCCATTTCAGGTCGTGTAACTAAATATGGGGGTTGCAAAAAATTTGGCAACAGTAAAAGTTTATGTATATCTATTTTATTTACCTCTATTCCCGAGGTTGCATAAACATTTCTCAGACAAAAAGGGATTCAGAGTGGGAAAAGTTTAAGAAGCCCTGCCTGGCAATAGAAAGACAAAAACTGAAACGTAATATTTCAGTTTCTTGCCTTCAAGGAACTTACATAATACTGAGAGAAAACAACATGTACACAACTATTACTGGTGTATTGGCGTATTATTGGACAAAAATAGTTTCAAATAATTTTCTTCATCACCTCTTTATTTTATTTTCTTTTTTAAAAAATTTACTTTGGCAAGTTGATTGCCCTCCTTTTTTAATCAGATTAGCTAATTGTTTACCTCTTTTGTTGCCTTAAAAAAAAGTTGTATCTATCAATTCAATGTGGAATTTTTGTTTCAGTTTTTTTATCCCTTCTTTGATTTTCATAATTTCTATGTTCATGTGTGGCTGTTAACTTTCTAATCTTTTAGTTGCATGCCCAAATCATTAGTCTGTTCTTTCTGTCTTTAGTGATATAATTTTTCATATAAGGATTGATTTGGCTGCATCCTCAAAAGTCTGGTATGTTGTCTTATTGTCATTTTCTTTAATGAAATTATTTTTCTATAACATGTTCTTTGACCCACCAATTCTTTACAACTAAATTAGTCTCCATTTAAGTTTGAATGACCTCTTCAAATGTCTTTTTACTGATAATACTTTCACATGGTGATCAATAATGGATGAGTTTAATATTTATGCTTTTCTACATAAATTGACTATGAGACTTTGATGCCCTAGCAAGTGATCAGTTTTTGTAAAGTTGTCTTGTAGAGCTGAGAAATATGTATTCCTTTTTATTCCTATTCAGTAATCACTAGAGATCACTTGTATCAAACTTTATGAAAAATTAAGTTAATGTATTAATTTCTTTTTTGAATAGCTTTTTGTTAGATTTGCCTAAAACTGAAAAACTAACATTGAGCTCTCCAACTGGAATAGTTTTGCTGTCTTTTTCTTCCTGTAATTCAATGAACTTTTCTTTCAGGTAATTAGATAATACTCCATTTGGCATATTTATGCTAACTAATGATATTATTTCACTATCTGAGGTACCTTTAAGAATAATGTAATTTTTCTGCTTATCTCTTTTAACCACACCTATTTTTACTGTTACTTTCTCTGAGATTCTGATCACTATTTTTAAAAATTTGCCTAAAGCATAATAAATTTTTCCATAGTTACTCATTTTAACTTTGTGTCAATAATTATAATTCCAAGTGTGTTTCTTGTAAACAACATATTCCATTCTACTTCCATAGCCATAGTCCTCTCTTTTGTGGGCAAATTTATCCCATTCACATCCATTCTTATGACTGGCAATTATGTATTTCCTTCCATCACAACCTTTTAAAACTTTTTTCTCCTGCCCCTTAATCCATTCTACTCTAATTACATTAAGTGTGCTATAAAGACTTTAGTCCTTGCTCTGAAAATTAATCCTATACCTACTACAGAGTAGGCATATGGAAATCTTCAGGATACCAAGTGAGGAAGGTACTAGAAAACTTTAATCACATTGAAAATAACTGTAGATTTTGTAGTCCGTCCCATGGACAGCCATTTGGGCTATTAATCAATTCATCTACCCTTCAATTTCAAAAAAGTATTTTCTCTCTGTTGACTACAAATTCAATGCTTCCACTGTATTCCCAATTTTTATTATAATTTAATTTAACAAAGGTACTTATAGAATTAGAAAGAAGGAGAAAAGAAAAGTGACTTGGAGGGTAGGGATAGTGCAGAGGGGGAAACTGTCAAATTGAGAAAGAATAAATAAGTGTTCCTGGAAAAGTTCATTGGCATCAATCACACTCATAGCTCTGCCCCACACCCCATCTATGTTTTCAGGATCACTATGAGAAAAAGTCAGTTTGCTATGAGGATAAAGATGATGGAGAGCTGTATTATGGATTTCATGGATTTTACCATTTCATGAGACCTCGGAAAATTTCCCCTCTTCTAGTATTACCCTCCGGAATTTAAAAAAGCCAATAGAGGTGCTAGAGGAAAGTCAGACCTCAGGCAAAAAGGCAAGATTGGTACATTGTCTTCAATACCCACTATTCTTTTCTTGGGTCCCTAGTGATTATTCTTCTCTCCTATTTCCCTCCCTAGGGAATAGCATTCTCGCTATCATCAAAGTATACCTGTCCTTGGTTCTATCTCCTGAGAGTCCTTACAGTCTGCTTTCCAAAGATCAAATATGTACGAACAGTAGAGTAGTGTCCCTTCTCCTCTACATCTGTCACTCGCATATTAGTAATGACCAGATGAAAAACCATGCCTCTGTCACCATTATTTAAACCAAAGTGCCCTGACTGGAGGTCATTTCAATGTTGGCAACATAGCAGGGGCAGTATATTTGGCTATGTAGACTATATAAGCTCCCCAAATTATATCAATTATGGTTCATAGCAATTCCTCCCAGCCCATCAACTCTGGAATAGCCTCCCAAGTGGCTAATGATCGGCTATCATTTGTTTGCTTAGCAGCAGGTGCCAAAAACTTTATGCTTTAGACAGATGGAATGACATCCCTTTAAGAGTACTTAGCTTCTGCCTTCATCTTAGTGGTTTTTTTTTTATTGTAGGAAAGCCTCTTCATCTGGACCATTCAGTTTCACAAACATTGATCCGACGCCTAGGATGAGAAGCATATGTTATTGTTCATGCCCTCAAGTGAAACTGAACTGGACGTTCTCCAAAGTGCCATACAGTTCGAAATCTTATAATGCTGTGGTCCTGTAGCTAAAGAATATGAAGTTTTGGCATTTGAGAGTACTAACAAAAAAGCAATATGACCGTTTTTTGGTAGGGCATCTGGTCTCATCTAACTTGCTTTCTATTTATCAGAATATTTAGAGTATTAAATTAAGTCAATTTCCTGGATATTTTATTTCCTCCCCAGGACCAACCTAAGGCAGCAGTAGTAGGTAGGACCTTTGTTCCTGGTCTGGGGATTCCAGTCCATCCCTTTACTATCTGTGCAATACTAAGTAAGTTACTTCTTCTACCTGGTTCTCATTTTCCTTATGTATGAATTAAAGGGATCGGACTAGGGCATTCTTCCCCATAACATGATGAGCTGTGGTTTTTGAGTAGATGCAAATTCAGCAAGCATTTGTTAAACCCCCGCTATTGTGACAGGCTCTAGGTTAGGTGCTGAAGATACATGAGCAAAAATGGAAACAACCTACTCCAAAGGAGTACACATTCTACTGGGGAGATACAAAATAAGCACAGATAAGGGAATACAAATAAATACAATGTCATTTGGGAGCCACCAACAACCAGGGGAAATCAACAGAGGCCTCTTGTAGGAGGTGAGACTTGAGCTAAGACTTTAAGAGAACTAGAGTTGGGCCTCAGACACTTACTAGCTTTGTGAACCTGGGCAAGTCACTTGACCTTGGTTAGGAAGGAAGGAAGGAAAGAAGGAAGGAAGGAAGGAAGAAAGGAAGGAAGGAAGGAAAGAAGAAAGGAAGGAAGGAAGGAAGGAAGGAAGGAAGGAAGGAAGGAAGGAAGGAAGGAAGGAAGGAAGGAAGGAAGCAAGGAAGCAAGGAAGCAAGGAAGCAAGGAAGGAGAAGAAGAGAAGAGAAGAGAAGAGAAGAGAAGAGAAGAGAAGAGAAGAGAAGAGAAGAGAAGAGAAGAGAAGAGAAGAGAAGAGAAGAGAAGAGAAGAGAAGAGAAGAGAAGAGAAGAGAAAAAACTAGAGTTGTCAAGAAGTAGGGATAAGAAAGGAGAAAATTCCAAGGATGAGGGACAATCTGTGCAAAGACATGAATGTATGAGACAAAACGTGGGGAAGAATCAGTAGGCCAATTTGAATGAAAAGTAACGTGCATGAGGAGAAATGATATGGAGTAGCCTAGAAAAATAGACTGAAGCCAAATTGGGAAGGACTTTACAAGTCAAACAAATGAGCTTCTATTCTATTCTATTCTATTCTAGAGGCAACCGGGAGCCTCTAACATTTTTTGAAAAGGGGAGTGACCCGGTCAGACCTGTGCTTTAGGCACATTGATTTGACATCTTTCTGGAAGGTGGACTGAGTGGAGAGAAGGGGACAATGCAAAAGATAGAACTGACAAGATTTGGCAAATGATAGATGATGGGAAAGGGACAGGAAACCTGGGTAACAAGAAGTATTGCTGTAATATCAACAGAAACAAGAAAGTCAGGAGACAGAGTAGGTTTGGAGGAGATTGTAGAGGGGAAAAAATGAGGAAAGCCCAGGACAGTCCTGTGGAGTAGAGGTATCAAATTCATTGCCCATGAGACTGCAGTGCAGCTGGAACAAGATTAAAATGTAATGGGGGGGGGTCAGCTTGATGGCGCAGTGGATAAAGCCTTGAATTCAGTAGTACCTGAGTTCAAATCCAGCCTCAAGACACTTGACACTTACTAGCTGTGTGACCCTGGGCAAGTCACTTAACCCCTATTGCCCCATGGGGGGAAAAAATGTAATTGGGAAGTGTTTAACAAATAAAAATACAATGTGGGAAATATTAACTTGTGGTTTTATAAGTTAATATGTGGTCCACAGAGATCCATTTGTATTTGAATTTAACACCACACTGCTCTGGAGTACACTTATACCTAATGTGGAAGATATAGGTCATGATACTATAAAGGAAAAGTCAGAAGGATCCATCAGAGAATAGGAAGAAAATGAGAAGAAAGCCATATGTGACCCTCCCCCCTCAAAAAAAGCAGGGAGGAAGGAGTATCAAGAAAAAGGGTGGTTAACATAAACAAACACTAAGGAGAGTTAGTAGTAAGTAGCAGCTGTAGCAGCAGCAGCAGTTCTCATTTATATAACACTTTAAGGTTTGCAAAATATTTTACAAATATTATCTTATTTGATCCCCATAAAATTCCTGGGATGTGGGTGCTATTATCATTACCATTTTACAAATGAGGAAAATAAGACAGACAGAAATTAAGTTGCCCAATTACAAAGTGTCTGAGGTAGGATTAGAACTCAGGTCTTCCTGACTCTTCCAGCACTCTATACACCATAGCAGCTAGTTTCCTGAAGTTTGAAGACTAAGAAAAGGGTGTTGTAGTTAACAGTGAAAAAACAAACCCCTGCTTATTTTTGTTTGTTTGTTTGTTTGTTTGTTTGTTTGTTTGTTTGTTTTTTGCAGGGCAATGAGGGTTAAGTGACTTGCCCAGGGTCACACAGCTAGTGTCAAGTGTCTGAGGCCAGATTTGAACTCAGGTACTCCTGAATCCAGGGCCGGTGCTTTACCACTGTGCCATCTAGCTGCCCCCCCCTTACTTATTTTGAAAAACAAAACAAAACAAAACATTTCAGTGAGTACTGAGACTGAAAACAAGAATACAAGGGGTTGAGAAGTGAGAATGAAGTGAAAAAGTA
Organism: Dromiciops gliroides; assembly: GCF_019393635.1. NCBI lineage: Eukaryota > Metazoa > Chordata > Mammalia > Microbiotheria > Microbiotheriidae > Dromiciops > Dromiciops gliroides. Next base: position 460,592,516 of record NC_057861.1, read on the forward strand.
GAAGCAATAATTGTAAGGAGATTTTTGTAAAATGCTATTGCAAGAATCTTGGTGAGAAATTATTTGAGCCTAAACTAAGTTGGTATGTGTGCGACTAGAGAATAGGGGTTAGATGTGAGAAATGTTGTGGAGGTTGAAACAGCAAGATTTGATGACTGATTATCTATATGAAGTGAGGAAAAGTGGGGAATCCAGGATAACACTAATATAAATAAATAAACCTAAAATAAGTACTAATGAAGAGATATTGAATATTAGAGGGGAAACAAACTGGAAACAAAAAATATAGAAATGATAAATAAAGGAAAAAGCAGATTCTTTTTAAAGACATGATATTAATAAACCTTTAGCCAATCTGATTAAAAAGAACAGGAAATCAAAACTAAATTACAAAATGAACAAAATTTAAAATCTCAACAAAATCAGGATAAAAAGAATTATCAGAATCTACCATGTACAGTTATATGAAAACTGAGAACATAAAAGAAATAGAATACCTTCAAAAATGTAAAATGCCAAAAGAGAAGATCAAATAGAGATCTTAAATATTCCAATAAAAAAAAGAAATAGAATTGACTATAAAGTAACTATGAAAGGAAAAATAACCTCCTGGTCTTGATAGATTCACAAGAGAGTTCCATCAAATTTTTAAAGCACAATTAAAATTCACACTAGAGACATTATTTTTAAAAAGATCAAGAAATCATTCCTTTAATGAGACAAATATAGTTATAACACTTAAACCAGGGATGGATAAAGCACAGAGAAGGTCATTAATGAATATTGATTCAGAAAATTTAAAGAAAATGCTGTCAGATGAATGTGATTCATCCAAGAAATAATTCATTATGACCAAATTAGATTTATAACAGAAATGTAAGGATAATTCGATATTTGGAAAGAAATTAAGAAATTTTTGTTGTTCAGTCATTTCAGCTGTGTCTGATTCTCTGTGACCCCATTTGGGATTTTCTTGGCAAAGATACTGGAGTGGTTTGATATTTCCTTCTCTAGCTCATTTTACAGATGAGGAAACTGAGGCAATCAGGGTCAAGTGACTTGTCCAGGGTCACATGGCTAGTAAGTGTCTGAGGCCAAATTTGAAGATGAGTCTTTCTGACTCCAGGCCAGGCACTCAATCCAATATGTTACCCACCTGTCCCTAAATATAATTAATCACATTAAAAACAAAAACATCTAAAACCATGTGATTATTTCAGTAGATACAAAAAACCCCAGCATTTTGGGGGGGTGGGGCAATGAGGGTTAAGTGACTTGCCCAGGGTCACAGAGCTATTAGGTGTCAAGTGTCTGAGGCTGGATTTGAACTCAGGTCCTCCTGGATCCAGGGCTGGTGCTTTATCCACTATGCCACCTAGCTTCCCCAGAATAGCATTTTTTGTACTAGAAAATAAGAGGAAACAAAGTAGATCCCCATTAATTAGGAAATGGCTAAATAAATTATGATGCCTGACTATAAAGGAATGTTACAGCATTGAAAGAAATGATCAATACAAATCAATACAGAGAAACATGGGAAGAACTGGTGCAAAATGAATTAAACAGGGCTCAGAAAACAATATACACAATAACTATAACAATATAAATGGAGCCAACAACTACAAAGCAATAAAAAGCAAATGTGAATTTAGGAGAACAGTCATGGCTCCAAAGAGTGACTAGGTACCCTCCCACACTTAATACCTTTGCAAAGGTAAGACCTCCATGGAGGTACATTGTGCATATTTTCAGAGCTTTTCAATGTATTAAACCAGTTTTGCTGATTTATTCTATTTTTTTCTTTAAAATATTTGTTATATAGGATGGCTCTCTAAAAAGAGGAAAGGGGGAAGAATACTGGAGAAAACATTGGTGATGTTCTGTTTTGTTTTTAAACGTCAATAAAAATGTTTTTTGAATAACCCATAGACACAATTTTATGACAAGCAGAGATCACATCACCAAGCAATAGTAAAGACTGACAGTAGGTATCACTGAAAGTGGTTTATGTCCAGATGGCTCCTATAATATTTCAAGGATGGAATCTAAGGGTCCACCTTGGCAAACATCCATAAAAACTCAAACATCCAGGACAGTTAGGTGGCACAGTGGATAAAGCACCGGCCCTGGAGTCAGGAGGATCTAAGTTCAAATCCGGTCTCCGACACTTGACACTTACTAGTTGTGTGACCCTGGGCAAGTCACTTAACCCTCATTGCCTCACCCCACCCCCCAAAAAACCCCTCAAGCATCTATATGTCAACAGTGAAGTATCCCACAAGGGGCTGCCATGCAAATTTATTTATAAAAGTGGAAGAATTTATGATGACAATTCAATACTAGGTCATTTCCACTAGAAATGATAAATGGGCTATCCTTAATGAGACTCAACTTAGTAAGCAATGAAGGTTATGTGAGGAAATGTTAAAACCTAAAACACTTGACTGCAAAGTACAGAAATTTAACACTATCAAATACTCAGCAAGACATGAAGTTGTGGCCAGAATTATGCCTCAGAAGCTTACTATTTTCCCCAGATTAACACGAAAACAAAACCAAATTCTTATGCTATAAATACAGACCTCAAAGTATCTGTAAGTCAATGAGCTGTCGGGAACCAAACCATAATCACTGTTACCCACAGTTGCCCTCAATATAATATTGATCCACAAAATAATATAATATTTTAATAGATGTTATTATAGAAGAGTCATGATTTCTAAGTTATGTATAATGAAGTTTTCTGAAATACCAAGATCTAGCATAAGAAAACAAAATCATGTTGACCAGGATAAAGTATAATATATAATCCTGCTGTCCTTTCTGCTATTGGAATTGTCTTGAAGATACTTTCAGCATGCCTACCAAGGGTGAGTTTTTATCACAATATTTTTATTGATTACAAAAATCAGTTATTTTATAATATCTGCCCACATACCATTTTTAAGTTCATAGAATATTAAACATAAAATAATAAGTTAGGATAGCTCCTTATCCTGAGGTTGTTTCTATCTAAATTCCAGAGAAAATTTCAAACAAGATGAGTAACAATAGTAATAATAGCTATAAAACCAGGCAAATCCACATTTTATTCTAGCACTTTAAAATTTGCTAAACATTTTCCACACAACTACCCTGTGTAGTAGATAATGTAAATATTATTATTACCATTTTACATTTGAGAAAAATTGAGATTCAGAAAAGTTATATAACTTGTTTATGGGTCACATATACAGTAGAACCAGATACTTCGGTTTGTATATTTTTCTAGAGATCTCAGGCAGACCCTTCAAATTCTTGAGAAGCGAATAACAGGATCAGACAAAAGCATTATTAGACAAAATCTTCAGCAATATTAGTTTATTAGCTGTGAGCAGAATGGATTAAAAAGAGGGGAGATGGGATTTGAAGCTGGCAGAACTGCTGAACAATATAACAGGCTGCCTGCACTGGGGTCATCCTCATTATTATCCTCCTACCAGATCCTTGACTGCCCCTGGGACTCTGGAGTCCGATGGGTAAATTTTTGCCTTATGTTTCCTACAACCAGATTTCTACATCATTTCCCAACCATTTCCATACCATATTGCAGGGTCTATCTGGTTTGCTTCTATTAGTATCACCTGCATTTGGCAACAGTATCTGGCAAAAGTATTTACTAACCATTCACTGTGTCGAAGGAACTATGTATGCTAAGCATCAGGGATAGAAAGACAAAAACTAAAGATAGTTCCTGCCCTCAAGGAGCTTGCTTTCTGATCTGGAAGATAACACATAGGGTAGTGGTAGCCAATTAGAGTCATTTTGGTAAAGAAAATTGTGGGATGATGAATGATGGCATAGGAAATTTTATTGGCACAGGCTCTAGGGATCGGGGAGTGGGGAAGAATCATACCTTCACAATAAGGACTTCCCTGAAATAGTAGTCTCTGGGAGAGATGGTCACCAAACAGGACAACAGGTCCCCAGAGGAGAAGTTTCTCCAGGGCACTAAAGTTACTAATAAGGAGATCCTTGCTTTCTACTACAATTTATGAGAAAAATAATTAATTAAAAGACTAGGCAGTATAGTATATTTTTAAATTTTATTTTATTTTTAATTTATGAAATAAAACAAGCATTTCCATAACATAGTACAATAAAAAGATGATTGCACCTGAAACTGCAAATCTACTATGCACAACTTGTTATTCCTTTCAAATATACAACAAAATTATCCTATAAATTTCTTTTTTTTTTCATTTTTTTTCTTTTTTTGTCTACAAGAGAAAACTGCCCTCAGGACACTATCATAGTGTCAACCATAAAGCATATTGAACACAAATGCATAGGTGTTCCCAAAGAGTACAGTAACCTCACTGTTTACCAGAAGTCACTTGCCTAAGAGCACTCAGGCTTCTCTTCTTGGCTTGGCTTGTGAGTATAGCTGACCCCATGATCCATATAAATAAAGGCATATTATGGCAAATATATGTTTTAAAACTACTAAAAATAGGAAAATCTTTCATCTCTTCCCTGAGTTTCCCCATCTCACATTAGGGAAACTTCAGGCTCTCAACTAACCAACCACATTCATAAGACTTAGATAATTTACTTTTTGTTGTTGTTCAATCATTTTCAGTCACATCTGACTCTTTGTGACTCCATGTAGGGTTGTCTTGGCAAAGACACTGAAGTGGTTTGCTATTTCCTTCTCCAGATCGTTTACAGTTAAGGAAACTAAGACAAACAGAGTTAAATGAGTTCTGCAGGGTCACATAGCTAATAAGTGTCTGAGGCTGGATTTGAACTCAGGTCTTCCTGACTGCAGGCTCGGCGCTCTACCTATTGCACCGTCTAGCTGCCTTCAATTTACTTTTTACTGGTTGCATAATTTATTAAAACCCAGTAAGAGGGGCAGCTAGATGGCGCAGTGGTTAAAGCGCCGGCCCTGGATTCAGGAGTACCTGAGTTCAAATCCGGCCTCAGACACTTGACACTTACTAGCTGTGTGACCCTGGGCAAGTCACTTAACCCCCATTGCCTCACTAAAAAAAAAACAAAAAACAAAAAACCAGTAAGACAACTCTCAAAGACAATTCTGAACAGCAAAATTGCGAAGTTACACTTTGTCCAACTGACTCCCTCTGATCTTCCCATGGATTACCCATACTCCTTGGAGCATGGGGACAAAGTGCAGGTGAAGAAGTTGCAGGTGTGGAATTCACTGAGATCAACTCAGCAAGGACTCAGAGAAAATGTGGGGCCCAGCAGGAAGCAATAGCTACATCCGACTGATCTCACCATGGCTCAGGGGTTTCACGGTCCCATCCTATCTTACTCTGGTTCAGTGTCCACCATAACACCTGGCCTTGGCCTAGTGGTGTTTCAGTCCCTGCATTTCCACCAGTCTTCTAGGATCTATCATAACTCCTCCTATGGTGACCTAGCTCAGGCAACATCAGTGGACTAAGGGTGGGAGGGGTGATAGGATGGAGGAGGAGGCAGCATGTGGGTTTCCCTGCTCCTGTGAGAATACCTAATCTCTCTCCAAGAAGCCTCTTTATTTCTAGCCACATGGAAGGCATCTTACCTCTCCATTCCTAGCCTATCTGGAAGCAATGAAGTAGAATGGTCATTTGGTGGTCTGTCTTCCAGTGAAACCCACAAAAAATAAAAACAAAAACAAGCCCTGGAGAAAAGGTCAAGCTATGCATCTGGATGCAAATTTTTACCCTGCCTCCCAGTCTTTAATGAGACTATACCCAAGCTCAAATTCATGCCCAGGTGATCCTTATAAAAACCTTTTATGGGGCAGCTAGGTGGCGCAGTGGATAAAGCACCAGCCTTGAAGTCAGGAGGACCCAAGTTCAAAGCCAGACTCAGACACTTGACACTTACTAGCTGTGTGACCCTGGGCAAGTCACTTAACTCCAATTGCCCCAACAACAACAACAACAACAACAACAACAACAACAACAACAACAAAATTACACAGGCTCCCTTCCTTTTGTGTGTAGCTTTATACTTTGCTAATACTTCTCTCTTAAGTGGAGCAGTAGGTGAGTGAGGTGGGGTAGTGAAGAGGTTTGTTCATTGTCTCCTATTTGTATCCCATCCCCCGCCCCCTAAATGCTGACTTATTAAATACATGGTTTTCCCATGTATTCCCTCTCTGTTCTAGGCTTTTGTGACAAAAAGCTCAATAATTCTCTTATCTTACCTCTAAGAGACAGTGACCTGGCTTTAAAAACAAAAACAAACAGACTTTCCATGATAAAATTCTCTTTTTCTAGGGATGGATCCTCCTCTATTGCCTCCTCCTAAATGCAATTCCCCCCCCAAAATTTCCTTATCCAGATTAGCAAATGCCTGTGGTTAACAGTGTTTATAAATACAAAGTAAATGTTTAAAACAAAGGTAAATAGAGTCGTCCCCCACCCCCACTCCCATCCCCTCCAGAGGAAAAGGCTTCAGGATCCCTAGAGAGAACTGGGGGAGGAAGGAGAGACTAAATTACCATATGGGGAGGAGGGATGGGGTTTCAGAAACACGGCCTTGGTTCTTATGCATTTTATGCCAGCTGGAACATAGCCTGATTCCTGGAGTTCTGGCCGGCTCACTGTGGTGGTTGCCCTCAATCCCGCTTCCACTCTTTTGACTTCCCCATACTTCTCTTCTAGTTTCCCTTTTCCAGGTCCATATTATTTCCATTCCTCTCCTCAGGAGCCAGGTTCCTCCTCGAGTGCGGTTTCTGCCGGGACCTTCTCAAGCTGACTTACCACTTAACTTGTCAGGTTTAGGTATTTAAAGACTTCCAGAAACCCTTCTACTTCCATCAGGAAAAGGGGTTCACATTTTGTAAAGGTATTAACAGTATTTTCACTTTATCATTTAATATATTCATTGGGCAGCTAGGTAGTCCAGTGCATGGAGGGCTGGTCCTGGAATCAAGAAGATCTGAGGGGCAGTAGGTGGCACAGTGGATAAAGCACTGGCCCTGGATTCAGGAGGACCTGAGTTCAAATCCAGCCTCAGACACTTGACACTTACTAGCTGTGTAACCCTGGGCAAGTCACTTAACCCTCATTGCCTCACCAAAAAAAAGAAGAAGATCTGAGTTTAAATGTGACCTCATATACTTACTTAGCTATGTGACTTTGGGCAAGTCACTTAACCTTTATTTGTCTTGGTTTCATCTGAAAAATGGGATAATAATAGCACCTACCTCCCAGGGTTATTATGAGGATCAAATTGAGGTAATAACTGTAAAGCACTTAGCAGAGTGCCTGCCTGGTAGTAAGTGCTATATAAATTAGCTATCATTATTATTTCTGATTACATCTGAGAAATCAACTGGTCAGGAACCAACTCTCTCCCTTATTTAAGACAACCAGGAGGGCCCCTATGTCTATCCCCTTGGATATGTCATGTCTGAGCCTCACTTTCCTCTTCTATAAAATGGAGCTAATAAGGCTGCAACCTCCCTGGAAAAGATAAAATGTCCCAAAATTTCCCTGATTTTTTTTTTACTTTCTAATCAGAAGTGTATTTTGCAGTGATGGCTAGAAGTCTCCAGCAGCCCTAAATTGAAAATGGAATAAAGCTGTTCTCAGAAATGGGGAAATGCTACTCTTGCAAACTGGGCTGAAGGAAGAAGGTGAAAAAGTAAGTTAAATAGGCACCCCTTGGATGGAATTATTTGAATGCAATCATTAGAAAATGTGCAATTGCAGGTGCTAGCTTTGGCTTTGTTTGTTCAACTGCCTTCTTTTTTGGAAACCATTTAAGCTTCCTAATTTAAAAAAAAATGATAATGGTATTTTCAACTCCAAAATGTTTTGCTAACTTAAATGCTAATTTAACAATTAATAGAAGAAGCCTTGGATAGGCAAATCATACAAACAGACCAAATAAACTAGTTTCTGATTACTACCAATAGCTATGTGACCTTGAGCAAATCACTTCATCTCTGTCTTAGTTCCACCTTTGTAAGATGAGGAGGTTGAATTAGATTATCTCTAAGGTCCCTTCCTGCTCCAATGGGCCATGATTCCAACTAAACACAAGGAAATGTCTATCCACTACTAAAAGCAACCTTGTCCAGGAATGAATAAGGCTCTTTCTTCACAGAGAGCAAAAATGCTCTATAATTTAGAGAAGGAAATGCAGAAAGATAAATATTATCCAACCCACTGAGAAATTCAAGCCAATAGGAGGCAAACTAATTATACTTTATAATATAACCAGGGCACTTAGAATCCCCATATTTGGCAGTCATAGTTCATCACTTGTCTAAAGGTACAAAATTTTTGAGTTATTATCTTTCCTTTCCTTTCTTTATATTGCCTCATGGCTGTCAGCCCCCACACAGTAAGTTGAAAAATGGGGGTAATTAGCTGCATAGTTCATTCTGAATAACCCAGTAATGAGGAAAAATCATTGTTATTATTTAATGGGAAGAAATGTGAATTTTAAAAATCGTTGTTGCACAAGGTCTAAATTCAGTGTACATTTGCTCTAATGTCTCTGTTGTTTGTTAGGAGTCAGCCTTCCCACTCATTTTAGGGAGGCAAGACAATTGAGTTTGATCTTTGATTGTGCTCCCCAAATGAATGTGTCATAGAAGATCAAAGTAAAGGAAACCTGGTGTTATGAATATATGAAAATGAACTTCTTGGGGTCAAGAAGATCTGGGTTCAAAGTCTCAGTTCTGGGTCATTTAACTTCTCAGTGTCCTTGGTTTCTCTGTAAGACTTTAAAGTACAAAATAATTAGTGATCTACATTGGTAAAGGGAATTTCCTCATACAAATGAAATTACAAGTCTGATCAAGGCAAAAAAAAAGTATAAACAGAAATGACTTCTTCCCTCCATTTTAAAAGATATTTACAATAAGAAAATTATAAATGTAAACTTTGGTTTCTGAGATAGTTATATAGTCAGCAGATGTCACTGTAGAGCAAAGTTTCCTTGGGTTTTTCTTTAAAAATGTTTTTCTTCCTCTCAACAAGAAAGGGAAGGAGCTCATTTTTTCCCAAACTTCACCTATCTCCTCCTACTGAGTGACCACAGACATGAATTTAGCTTTGGTTTTCACCCCTCCCTTGCCCCTCACTTGGAGGCCAGAGGTTTAAGTGAAGCCTCTAGGGTCTAAGATGCCTTGTTCTAGTTACTGCAATAGTTCTCTCTTTAACTAAGGGGTGAATTGGTACTGAACCATGTGGGCTTCTCTCTCTCTAAGAGTTTATAAATAAAAGATACCAACAAAAAGATCATCACATAAGAGCCTCTCACACTTTCCTTTCCGGAGCTCCCTGTTAAGAAACTTAAACATTTTGGACAGAAATCTAGATCTTTGAGCAGGTTAAATTCTTAATATTCCAACTAGACTCTGCCATTCTCCAGTTTGCCCTCTCCATAATGTAATTAACACACAGACACAGTGATCAAAGCAATTACCATGGTTCATAGATATTTTATTGGCACCTATATCAATAAATAGAAACAAATCAAAGAAATAGTGAGGATTAATCACATGGAATTGTCTGTCTCCTAACCCTGGAAGAGATTGGCACTATTATGAGTTTTGAAGTGGGGAGCATGTACTGTGGTTGAATTGGGAATTTTTGAACTTGTTGGTCTGAGATGGGACGGAAAGAGGAGACAAAGCAAAGAGGGGTGTCAGCTGTATAAATTGATTGAGTTGCTGCAGGCATCTTGTAGTGTGAATTCCATGAATAGAGACTAAACATAGCAGCATGGATTGAAATGGAATAAAGAATTTAGATTGAAGCTATTGGTTATAGCAATCACTTTAAGAACTGAGGAAAAGCTGTGAAAAGCTTTAATCACTACAATTTTTTTTAATCCCGTGGACAGACAATTCCATATAATTTTTCCTTTTTTGTTAGATATTATTTTAAGTTGTACTTTGCTACTTTAAAGATAGTTGTAGATAGGTTTCTCATTTTGTTTGAATGAATCAAGCATTTACTATGTACAAAACACTAAGTGCTGGCAGTACAAACAGAAAAGTAAGGCAATGCTTCTATCAAGGAGTTCACATTCAAAGAGAGAGAATCAACACATATGAAAGGTTTCAGTTCCAAGTCAGATAGAAAGGCCCAAAGGTCCTTAGGATTCAGTGTCAAGGCAGATAGCAAGACATCTTTCTTAGTATCATTTCCATTGATAAAACCCTATTTCTTGAACCATTTGACTGTGGCAAAGACTCTGGTGATTGAGAACTTTCTGTTCAATTTTTTCAGCAGCTATGGCTTCTGAGGAGGCTAAAACAACTAAATAATTGCCTTAGCCTTCTATTTCGCTTTGGTTATGGAGTTTTACCTGATTTTTGTAGAAGGCAAATTTTTCTCATAATAATAAATCCCAGTGTTCCTTGAAGATTTGATTTTGGCTGCAAATTAGCTGTTGTTTTATTCATACAATTACAATGTTCCTTTTTTCCTACTAGATTAAAATACACTTAATGGAAACATTCAATCTTTCATGACACCATCAAGGGAAGCCTTGGTGTATCCTAGAGAAAAGACTTATCTTTTTATACATTATTTTATTATGTACATATATAATACTCATTAATTATTCTGCTACAATTATAGTTGTTTTGAGGCCAAATTTTCATCTGTTAATCAAACTAAAAAGGACACTAGGGCTTTCCCAGTAGCCACCAACAGTGATCAATTTCCCTGGAATTATATAAGACTTCCTGGCTGTATATACTTCGTCCATCTACATCTCACTTCCCTATACTTTTCACTGCATCAGAGAAAACTGAGGACATACTTAGAAAGGACAAGTTTATGAGCCTGCATGGCAAAGACCTTGAAATCCTGAGTGCAACCCTTCAGTCAGGATGATGGGAAATACAGGAAACAAGGAAAGAAGCTTGATATTTTGAGATACCCTGTTCATCAGCAAATTGCCCTCCAGGCTCCAGAGGTACTTAATGTTGGCATGAGGTATCACAAGACTATTGACTTTCAAGCAAAGTTGGCAGATGACTTTGATGGATTTTATAAAAGCACATGCCGAACTCTTGGTAGAAGAAGGTAAAGTATAACAAAAGTTCACAGTTACATGAACAATTATTTTTTTGTTGTTCTTCCTTTGGGTGGTGGGGGCAGGGATTGAAGGGCTAACCTTTGACCAACATCCTGAAAGCCCATAATGTAATCACAAAGAGTTTTAAAAAAGTGTGTTTCTAACCTCCTTTTGTGCTGCTCATTTTTAAATTTTCAGAAAATTTTATGAAGAACTAATGAACTGTATGAATTCCTAAAGAATTAGAAGACACTGCCCTTACCTTTAATGAGCCTCTAGTCTAGCTGGGAAGACAAGACAAATAGGCATGACACAACCATATAACTGTTACTAAGATGCACATAAGGGCGCAGCAGTGTGACATAGACCATAATTAAGTACAGAGGAAATTCAAAGAAAAATGAACAGTGCAAAATGGGGTTAGAAACCGGGAAGATATTTTGGAGGAAGTAAATCCTAAATTGAGGTTTGAAGGAAATGCAATATAAGAATTAATGAGGAAGAGGAAGGAGATTCAAGTATAGTAGTGTCAGGAATGAGCCCATTCCTCTATTTGAATAATATGGCCAGAGCTAGCTCTTGACACTTTTGTCCAATGGGAGCTTTGTCTTAAGCTCCCTCTCTTTACCCTTTCAGCATCTCTCTCTTTTTGATGGTACTGTTGTGGAGGAAATCAGCAACAAACAAGAGATGAGTGGGCTTTGTTTTCTTACTACAACTTTTCTACAGAAAATCACTATAGAGGTATCAAAAGGCACAATATACTAAAGAACTCAAAAGGAAAAACATCATTATTGAACTACAGTACCCAGTGGAATACATATACACATACACATATATATATATACATATACATATACATATATATATGTACACACACATCTACATCCATACACAGGTGTATTCATATTCAGTTATCCCTTCCACATCATGGGGGTTAGAGGCATGGCACCTCCACTCTAGAAAATTCGCATAAATTTTTTGGCTTTCTCTTCATATTAGTGAAGTCTGAATTATTATGGTATTAAAAGAAAATATGTTGATATTATATAATACTATACATATAGTTTATGCATCTCTGAGTTTCTAAACTTTTTCTGTGTCTATCTACTGGCCTTTACTTGTAATCTGCAACTTCCACAAAATTCCCAAAAAATTCCCATTTAATTTCTTTCTTTCTTTCTTTCTTTTTTGGTGGGGTAATGAGGGTTAAGTGACTTGCCCAAGGTCACACAGCTAGTAAGTGTCAAGTGTCTGAAGTCAAATTTGAACTCAGGACCTTCTGAATCCAGGGCCAGTGCTTTATCCACTGCGCCACCTAGCTGCCCCCCTCCCATTTAATTTCTTATGCTGGCCCACAATATATCAAAACTGTGATGGGGAAAGTCATGATGTAGAAGTGTTAACTGTATATGTGTATAGTGTGTGTATATATATATATACATATATAGAGAGAGAATAACAGTATCTATATATACAGTATATCTACACACAGTATATATGCTATATGTATATATGTACCCATGCATGTGCATGTATGCATGTGTAAATATGATCATTCATAGTGAAATGTCATACTAATGATTAAAAACTACTTTCTGCCCAGTATCCCCAACAGGGTGTGATAATAAAAACTAAAGGAATATTTAAGGAATCTTTAACTTTAGGCCTTATGGAGGTTTGTAGAGGAAATATTTGAGAAGCATTTTCTTTATGTAACAGAGGTCATGGAATATGGAGGGAGAGAATTTGGAACTGAAAATAAAACAAATTTGATTTTTTTTAAAGCAGCTAACCATTCAGTCATGCTCTCTTGTTATCTGTAAATCATGTCAAGACTATTTGAGATTCTCCTTGAAAGAGTGCAAAGAAAGAACTAGTGCTCTCCCCCCTACTCAGAGAGAAGATATATGTATAGACTTTGACCAATCTTAATGTGGGATCTGAACACTTGGCTACTGCTTCCTTCAAATCCTAGGTGAATTCCCACCTTCTACAGGAAGCCTTTTGCTGTCCCCCTTAATTCCACTGCCTTTCTCTCTGCTGATTATTTCCAGCGTATCCTGTATGTGCCTTGTTTGTACACAAGACATATATTATCTTCCCCATTAGACTGTGAGCAAGGATTGTCTTTTGCCTCTCCGGCACTTTTGTATCCCTGGCACTTAACATGGTGCCTGACATATATATATATATATATATATATATATATATATATATATATATATGTGTGTGTGTGTGTGTGTGTGTGTGTGTGTGCGTGCATACATATATATTTATGTGTGTATATATATATATGTATATATATGGGCCCTTAATAAATTTATCTGTTTATTTAAATACATTTATTGATTGACTGGTTGATTCTGTTGTATTTCTTTCCTGAGTATAGATCAAAGCTTCTTAAGTTGTGGGTTGAGACCCCATATGGGGGTCCCATAACTGAATGTGGGGATTGTGAAAAATTTGGCAGTAAGTGTTTGATTTGTGTACCTAGTTTATATACCTATATACCTGGGGTGATACAAAAATTTCTCAGTCAAGAAGGGGTTGTAAGTGGAAAAAGTTTAAGAGGCCTTGGTATAGATGACCAATCAGCTATCCTTTCCAGCTTTGAAGCAACCTTGTGAGTTTGAAAGCTCTGGAGATCCTAGGTTCCTTGATTGGCTGACTGTTGGCAAGAAAGTTTCTCTGTCCAGTTGGAAGATGAGCCCAATCCCTAGCCTGGCTTGCCTCTGTAGGGACAGTCCAGAGTGTAGGAAAATATAACATGACTATTTAGTAGTCACACAAACCACTTCATGTTCTGATGTTTAAGTCTTAACCTCCTGTATGACAATAAAACACTTATTACTCCTGCTTTAAAAAAAAAAAGATGTGTTTTTTTTTTCTTTCTGTCAATGGGTGCTTGTGAGAACCTTTGGTATTAAACTTTTTTATTGTGTAAGAAATAAATACTTGTTCTATACCTGATTTACCTTTGTAAGCAAATATGCAATGTCCTTCATGTGTAGTGAAGCCCACGTGTGTCAGGGGCTTGTCTTTGTGTGACTCAAAGGGAGGCAGAATGAATATCTCTAGCCTCTTCTTCCCCTACTCTTCTCTGAGGGAGATTCTGGGGCCAGAAACCACTATTCTACCCTCTTTAGAGAGAAGATACTGGGATAGAGATAGATTTATCTACTCCCTTAACTATTTATTGTCTAGGTTATATAATTAATTGGGTTTCATCCAACTTCTGATTGCCTTATAATTTGAGGAAAAGGGAGACCCCAAACTCTACATCCTGGATTTTAACTCTTTTCCATCTAATACCAGTTCCACAATGAATACACATAACAAATACTGTTTCTTTTCTCTCTCTCTCTTTTTTTTTTTTTGGTGGGGCAATGGGGATTAAGTGACTTGCCCAGGGTCACACAGCTAGTAAGTGTCAAGTGTCTGAGGCCGGATTTGAACTCAGGTCTTCCTGAATCCAAGGCTGATGCTTTATCCGCTGTGCCACCTAGCTGCCCCAATACACATAACAAATAACAAAAAAACCCATTTATCCAAATCACAGCGAAATAGAAATCAGAGAAGTTATACAAAGGATAATATGTGCCAGATAATAAAGAATTAAGGCTCTTTCCCATGGAAGCAGGATAACTTACCTCAACCAAGAGAGAGAGTCCTGAATCTCACCCAAGGGGAAACTCCCCAAAGTCTCTAGAGTAGCAAGCTGGAAATAGAGACATGGTAAAGATGCCAGCTCCTCTCATGTCTTCTCAATGTCTTTTACTTCAGAAACTTGAAGTGGGGTGGGACTCTTCCATCTTCTCTCTTGAAACTGGAAGCCATCCTCTAGCTACAAAGAAGATTCTCCCTTAGAGTCCCAAAGGGAGAACTACTGAGAACTGAAGGTCTCAGCTCTTACTAACTCCACTGCTCCCCTTATTCATGGGTCTTCATCTCCACCAACAAGGAGAGAGTCCCATACCAATGGGCTTTGGCATAGGGGTTACATGGTACATTTGAATACCTGTGGGGAAACTCTAGATATAAGCTAAACAACTTTCAAGAGATTTTCCCTGGCTCTTCCCTTAGGATGTCAGATTCTTCCAAGTGACAACTTAGATCCCTTGTTTTCCATAGCTAAGGCCCAGCAAGCAAGCTGTGCCCTGTGCTTGGCAGGACAACAATCCTTTGTGATCACCCTCTGGATGATCTATCTCAATCTCTGATCCACCAGGTGTTCTTTGATCAGAGACAAGCACTGGACAAAGTCGGAACGTCCCTCAATGAATCAAACTTGTCACATGCTTGCTGCTCCCTCATTGTCAGGGTGACAGTTCACTGGGAAGCCACTAGTATTAGTATTGAGATCTCCCCACGCTACCTCGGACCCCCCACTAGGGGTGGGGCCCCTGCACATGTGTCTATAGCTCCTCCTTGCTTGTAAGCCTTTTTCCTCACTCCAAAAATAAAACTTAAGTCCTGACTCACCTGTCTCTATCCTCTTCTATTTGGCTCTGACCATTCACAGGTTAGAGGCTGGTTCTGGAAAAGTCTGGTTGACACAAGAATGAACCCAGTGCCCTACAGAACAGATTAATGGAGAGGGAATGACTACAGTGACCCATTCCCTTGGGCCAAGATATTTGTTTACTTGTTAGAGTTGAATTCCTCAAATTACACAAAGTAGGCAGCTTTCTTCTCAAACAATATTTAAGTCCACCTCTGTTTACAATTCTCACCCACATAATGGATGTTACACTCACAAATACACACACACATATGTATATATTGCAGATCACATGGTATTAAGATGACTTGCAACCCACTAAATTTTTTTTATCACATCTCTGTCCAATTAGCTATGGTGCAAAAACTATAATGTTGTAGTTAGTTATAACCACAAAACCTAGGATGTCTGGACTTCTAAAACTCACAAGGTTACCTCAAAGGCTGGACATGTCCATCTCAGGACAGCTGTTCGGTCAGCTCTGTTCAGGAGGGAAATAAAACTGAAGAAACAGCCACATGCTGTCCACATTTTGGCTATCCCAAGCCCATACATGTACATTAATTACCTTGTACTCACAGTTTGCCATTTCTCCCTGGTTGGAGGAAAGGGCATTAGTTCCCCTCCCTTATTGCCAGGGATAGACCCAAATAGTTCTGAGATTACCTACAAAAAAAGACAGTAACTGAGGATAGGTCACTTACTTTTTTTTTTTTGGTGAGTCAATTGGGGTTAAGTGACTTGCCCAAGGTCACATAGCTAGTAAGTGTCAAGTGTCTGAGGATGGATTTGAACTCAGGTCCTCCTGACTCCAGGGCCAGTGCTCTATCCACTGCACCACCTAGCTGCCCCTCACTTACTTTTAAAGATCAATTGAGTCAGCAAATATGGCAATTCTTTTCTCATCCCCAAAGAGCCTGAATGTTTTGAATGTAATGGGACGTTGCTTAGTGTGTCCAAATCACCCAAAATGGAGGCATCTTTATGGGAATGGCAGGGCTCTGCTTCTAGGTTTACTAGCACATTGTGAGAACAGCCTCCTTTGGTTGTGTGGTGAGAACGGGCAGCTAGGTGTCGCAGTGGATAGAGCACTGGCCCTGGAGTCAAGAGGACATGAGTTCAACTCTTACCTTAGATACTTACTAGCTATGTGACACTGGGAAGACTCATCTTCATGAGTTTAATCTGGACTCAGAAACTTAGTGGCTGTATAACCAACCCTGGGCAAGTCACTTAACCCTCTTTGCTTCAGTTTACTCATCTGTAAAAATTAGCTTGAGAAGGAAATGGCAAACCACTCCAATATCTGTGCCAAGAAAATTCCAAATGGAGTCACAAAGAGTCGGACTTGACTGGAAATGACTGAACAATTCTCAATTTCACTTCTCTGTTTTAGATTTTGCTGTGCTTTAATTGGTGAGTAGACAAGAAACTATCTCCATTCTGCACTTCTAAAATTTCACTTTGGAAATGAGCAGAATGAGAAGAATATTGTACATAGTAACAGCAATATTGTACAATGATCAACTGTGAATAACTTAGATATTCCAGCAACACAATGATCCAATAAAAACTTAGGCCAAATAAATAAATATCTAATTATGGAATGTCGGTATTTGGGAGATAATGAGTTTACCATTCATAGACCTTGTATGCACTGGGTTAAGGCTTAACACTCCTTGCCCTCAGAAAGCTTCCATTCTAACAGGTAGAGACCACTTAGGGGAGTGGTGGCAAGGGAGGGACACTCTGGTCCAGAAAAGTTACTGTGATGCTCTCTGGAGCCTTAGAAGTATAGCTTGGGAGCAGCTAGGTGGTGCAGTGGGTAAAGCACGGGTCCTGGATTCAGGAGGACCTGAGTTCAAATCCAACCTCTGACACTTAACACTTACTAGTTGTGTGACCCTGGGCAAGTCACTTAACCCCCATTGCCCTGCAAAAAAAAAAAAAAGTGTAGATTGACAAGCCCTCCCAGGCACAATGATAGAATTAATGTAATTGTAGTTCATCAAATCTGAAGGCTTGAGAAACCAGGTGCTAAATCCTTAGGCATTCCTATTGGTCGCATATCTGTTGCAGTCCTGCCTCACCATGCTACTCTCAGTTGTCCTCTTTCTATTGGTTGTGTAGCTAGAGCTGGCTTAGTCTTAGAAGACAAAATGAGGCTCAGCTTTCATTCTTTAGAGATAAAGTCCTTCCAGCTGAACGACTTACAATGAAAACTGCTATCCATCTCCAGAGAAAGAACTAATGGAGTCTGAATGCAGATTGAAGAATACTTTTTCTTTACTTTATTTTTCTTGGAGTTATTTTGTTTGTTTTTTTGTTTGCTTGTGTTTTCTTTCACAACATGACTAACATGGAAATATGTCTTATATGAGTGCACATGTTTAACCTACACCAAATTGCTTGCCTTCTCAATAAAGCAGGGGTGGGGGGAAGACGGAGAAAGATAATTTGCAACTCAATTTAAAAAACAAATGTTAAAAATTGTTTTTACATGTAATTGGGGGTAAATAAAATATTAAATCATACTGAGCTAGGTTAAAATCCCACCACAGACATTTATTATGTGACCCTAGCCAAGTCACTGAACATCTAAAAAATTAATAAATTAAATAAACAAATGAAACGAAATGAAATTTCACTTCGGAGTTTTTCGACCTTTTGACTAGTTATGTCCTTGCTTGTGGGATAGTCTCTTGGTAAAAAGCAAAGGCCTATAAGACCTTGACAAAACTTCATATCTATTGTGTAAGATAGGTCTTTTTAGGAAACATAAGAAATATTACCAAGGAAGCAAAGGTTTTGCAAAAGTATTTTCCCACATGTCATTTTACTGGGGAAGAGGTCAGTTAATATCCTTATTGGGAGTTTTGTCTTTGTGGTTGTATCAGAAAAACAAAAGCTTTCTTAAACTGCAGGGTGATTATAATATTTATATAAATATTTATAGGAGTCCAAAAAGTAAACTTCTTGGACAGGGTTGTCCAATTCTAGTAATGGATAAGCTATTCAAACTTTCCACGATAGAAGGTTGACATAAAAATTGGCCTTTGGGCTTCAGTCTGACATCCCAATAAAGCCAGGCAGCAGGAAACTGGCAGGAGAGTTATTTAGAGGGGAAAGGTCACCCTTCTGTCATCACTGAAATTATGCATTGAGCTAATCACTGAATCTGCTCACTTATAAAGCCAGACTTGGAGAAATATTGTTAATCTTCACAAAGAAAATCTTGATTCACTAATATTTTGGGGACCGGGAATATCTAGCATTGCTCCAAAATATTGCCATGAGGTTTGAAAAACTTCATAATGAATTCATATTTCTCTTCCAAATCCATTTATATGTAATGAATATCTTTGGTAAGATGGCAAAACTTTTCAATGGCCAAAATGTGGTACCAAAGCTGAGGGGTTTTGCTACTGACCAAAATGTATAATAAAATGTGGAAACATAAGTCATAAACTTTTTTTTTTTTTTAGTGAGGCAATTGGGGTTAAGTGACTTGCCCAGGGTCACACAGCTAGTAAGTGTTAAGTGTCTGAGGCGGGATTTGAACCCAGGTACTCCTGACTCCAGGGCCGGTGCTCCATCCACTGTGCCACCTCGCTGCCCCAGTCATACACTTTTTCACCACCTCAAATTAATTTGTGTGGTAAGCCAGAGAAGGGTCTTAGTAATTTCTGTTCCTAAGTCAGATAATTATTAGTCAGAACAAGCATTTGGCAGCTAGGTGTTGCAGCGGATAGAGCTTGGGTCCTGGAATCAGAAAACTCATCTTCCTGAGTTCAAATCTGATCTCAGAAACTTAGTGGCAATGGACCAGTCGCTTAACCCTGACATGAGCAAGGTATTTAACCCTGTTTGCATCATGTGTAAAATGAGCTGGAGAAGGAAATAGCAAACTACTCCAATATCTTTGCCAAGGAAACCCCAAATGGGGTCATGAAGAATTGGACATGACTGAACAACAACCAATAATAACAACAAGTTTTTTAAAGCACCTAGTATGCATGTTACTGTGCTAAGCACCAGCAATCCAAAGACAAAAGTGAAACAATTCCTGCCTTCAAAGAGCTTACATTCTAATGAGAGACAATATATACGTAGATATACACACACACACTGTATATATGCATATATAGTGTGTGTATGTATGTATCTACATGTATAGTATCTACTATATATAGTGGGTAAGTGTATATATATACATACATATAGTATTTGTACATGTATGTATATTTGTATATACATACATATATATGTGACATACAAATCAACTAAAAATTAATCTTTGAGGGAAAGGCTCTAGCAGTTTCTAGAGTCCAGGAAAAACCTCTATCAATAGGTAGATTAGATAATTCTTGAAGGATACCAAAAATTTCAGGATACTGAGGTTACAGGGGAGAGCATTCTGAACATGAGGAATAGCTTATGCAAAGAGATACAGGTAGAAGATGGAGCATCACCTGTGGGGAACAAGCAGTTCAGTACAGCTAGACTGTATAGAGTTTGAAGGGGATTAGGGAAGGCCTTCCTCATCCATCAGAATCTGGAGCAAGGAAGAAATAGTGGAAAGGTTATTAGATGAAGTGGTAAGGTCACAGAAAAAGACCTTGATCTTCTCTGAAAAGTATGAGGCAATTTCCTTCTCTGAGAAGGTGGAGGTGTGGAAGGCTTGAGGAATTTAACAGCAGATGTGATGAGTAGGGTAGAGTATCAAATACAAAGATTTCAGTGCTGCTATGAGGTCCCAGTTGAGACTGGAAATTTGTAGCAGGCCCAGTTATTATTATTGTGTGACTTCTTTCAGCACATGAGTTCGTAGTGGCAGAAATCCACAGTTGTGGTTTCATAAAGCATAAGTAATAATAGAATGAGGAAGCAAGGGATTTGAGTTCAAGAACAGAAGGTAAATGTAGACAAACTGGTTCGCCAAAAGGTAAAACTTGGGAAAGAAGAAAAGTATATAAATATACATATGTATATTTAGAACAAGGGAAAGAGCTTGGGAAAGAACTGAATGACAGATAGATTGGAGGCCATAGTGAGGGCAAAGAATAGCTTTAGGAAGAACCAGGCATAGGGAGAGATGGAATGATAGGATATTTTGATCAGATAAATGAAGTTGAGAGCACTTGATCATGAAAGTGAAACGTGTGGGTGATAGATGAAAGATGAGACTCTCTTTGTATGTGGCTGAGATGGAGTGGAGAAGTATGTCGTGGCAATTATCAAAAAAAAATCCATTTATCCAAGCCAATGGCAAAACAGAAATCAGAGAAAGTATACATATGAGAATATATACCAGACAATATGGAGTGAAGAAGCTCTCTCAATGGGAGTGAAGTAACAGCTCAACCAAGAGACCCAGACCTCACCAAAGAGAAAATTCCCTGAAGTCTCTAATATAGCAAGATGGGTGTAGGGACATGATAAAGATTACCAGCTCCTCTCATGTCAGTTTCTTCCCAGAATTTTATTCTTTCTTCAACAACCTAAAATGAGGCTGACATTATTCACGTCTCTTGAAGGTGGAAACAAAAGCCAGAAGCACCTATAATAACTACAGAACCTGAAAAGACCTGAAGAAACTACAAGGAAATCCAAAGAGGGTGGTGTTCTTCTCTCTCCCATACTTATCAACTTTGCCTGCCCCTCACACAGGTGCAGAGAATTGATCTCCACCAACCTGGAGAAAATCCCACAAACAATGGGTTTGGGGATTTGGGTTATATAGAAAACAGATAAACTCCAGAGAGTGTTAGATAACAGGGAGCAGCAATGATGCAACATCCAGTAGGGGAGCAACAGAAACACAATGTGACATCAAAGTCACATTGGCCCAGTAGTCAACAGTGCCCAACAGGGAAAGGCTAAGAGAGAAAAGAGTAATGAAAAGAGTAAGAATACCAGCAGCTCACTGCATTGGAAGTTCGAGCTGCCCCTTTACACAAATGGCCTGATCACACATATTCCCTATGTTTATACATCATCCTTAAAAAACCCTAAGTTAATCCAACCATTCCTCACTAACTGTCATCGTACGTTTTTCCTCCCCTTCTTGGCTAGCATCCTTCAGAAGGCTATCTATACAATCAGTGCCACCACTTCCTTTCTTTTCACTCCCTGGCTTCTGACACCAATACTCAACTGAAACAGTTTCCTTCAACATCACTAGTAGTCTCTGAATTGCCCAATGTAATGACCTTTTCTCATTCCTCATCTTCCTGACCTCTCTGAAGCCCTTGACTCTGTGAATCACCCTCTTCTCCTTGATACTCTCTTCTCTCTAGATTTTCATGATACCTTCCCTCTCTTGGTTTTTTCTATCACTCTGACCACTTCTAGTCCCCTTTGGTAGTTCTTCATCCAGGTGACACCATTAGCTGTGGTAGCCTCCCAAGGCTCTGTCTGCTCTTGGCTTTCTTCTCTTTCCCTCTATACCGTCATGTTTTGTTATCTCATCTGCTCCTACGATATGAATTGTTATCTCTGTGCTGATGATTCTCAGAAGTAGATGTGAAACCCTCATCTCTCTCTCCTGACTCCCAGTCATCACCAACTGCCTTTTGGACATCTCAAATTGAATGACTTATAGGCACCTCAAACTCACAATGACTTCAAAACAGAACCCATTTTCTTTCTTCTCTACAACCTCTCCTCTTCCCAATTTTACTATTACTGTTGAAGTCACCACTACCCTCCTATTTCTGTCAAGGATGGCAGCAACCTTCTCGTCACCCAGGCTCATAACCTAGGTGTCATTCTCTATTTCTTATTTTTCTCTCACCCCCTGTATCCAATAAGTTGGTAAGTCCAGTCATGCCTACCCTTTCTCTTTTTCCCGCTATTCTCCCTCTAAAATATCTCTCATATATGCCTCCTCTCCTCTGACACTGGAAACACCCTGGTGCAGGCCCTTGTCACCTCTGTGATCTCAACACATAGCACAGTGCCTAGCACCTAGGTGCTTAACAATGCTTATTCATTGATTATGCAGGTCTAGATAGCACTTTGAACCTGAAGTAGTTTTAATGGGGGCCTCATGTGAGGAAGTGTACATAGTTCTTAGGAGTTTGTCAAGGGCTAACTGAAAAAATAGATTTTGAACCAGCCCATTTCTGAATGAAAAGCTTTTCATTGCTTTCAAGAACCATTGTTCAAAGCTATCTTTTCAACAAAGTTTAAGTAGTGAGAACAAATACATCACACTGTTCAATGAACCAGTGGTAAGATGTCCTTAAAGATTCTATCATCTATTTTTCAAGCTGAGGATTTAATTTACTTTTTATTTTTGATTACAGAAACAAACTCCTTTATGACCTCTTCCATCCTAATGTTAAAAGGCAGGACCAAGCCTCCTAGATACTGTTTTCTTTTGTTCATCGTTTCCCAAAGGAGTTTAAAACTTCTGGTTTCTTCAATCTACTTATATTTACATCTTAAATATGTATCTTTAAATTCAAAAGAAATATGGAATGCCTTTTCCTAGGCTATCTTTATAATAATGTGGTGACAGGATTAATATTCTGCCAGAAGATATAGAGAGGTCTTGAAAGCTAGACTAACATCTGTTAGCTGAACTTGACATGTTTTCTCCCTACTAGTGATGTGCCCTCATGTGTGATGCAGAACCAAATATAAGAAAGAATTTTTTTTCTCCATGTGAAGCCAGAGGAAAATGAATTGTGTAAGGAGAACACTCTAGAAAAATGAAAAGAACGGAAAGCAACTGGGGAAACATAAAGTAGACAATGGCAGTACTTGCATTTTTCCTTTCTGCCCAATAAGTAAAGGAATGAGCTGATGACTTAGATAAATCAGGTGCCTGAACTTCCTGGAGTGGGGGGTGGGGAGTGACTTTGTCATGGGTCATCCAGCTTGGAAATATATGACACAAAGAATCACTGGATAATTGTGCAACACTCCATTTGATATTATTTATGCACAACCTAGGTCTATCAATCTTTCATAGCTCTACAGGAGAACAATTTGATTTGCCCTTTTGTTTGTGCATAGAAATAATTGAAAATCATCAGCGTGCTAATACCATGACCCTGTGATTTCTTTCCAACAGTGTGTTGACTTAAGGACAGTTTATCACTTCTGGCCCTTTCCTGTTTATTATCTTACATTTATATACTTTTGATACAAATTGCCATAGAATAAAATATAAGTTGGTAAAACATATTAAAAATGATGACAATATGGAATACCATCATTATTATATTTAGGTCTCCATTGCCTGGAAGAAATGGACATGTGTGACCCCAAATGTCCTGGAAAACTGTACAGACCTTTCTTTGTTTTGTTACATGCATAGCAATTCTGTTCAAATCATTTCCCTGGAAGAAAGCTCCTTTGTTGAGGGTAGTGGGGAAAGTTGTTAATTATTGGCTAATTATAAATACCTAATTACATTCAACCATTTGGTCTTATCCTCCTTAGAATGTAATAGTTTTTATTTAGCATCAACTCATATTCTAGAACTTAGAAATGAATTTCATTGTTAGACCTTATGGAATACCCTCAGCATTTAATAACATATATATGTATATGACATAATTTGTCTACATTGCTCAATTAAAGAAGAGAATGAGAAATTATGTATAATATAGAAATTTTCTGTATAAATTGAGAAATTGTGAATACATTGTTATGGATAATAATTTCAATTCCCCTCTTCAATTGAGCAATGTAGACTAATTATGCTGACATTATGCAAAAGTTATACACACACACATACACATACATATATATTACACACACAATGCACACACATACAATGTATGGAATTTGTTTCCCAAATCCAGCAGTTAACATTTACTCTTTAGGTCATTTTCTGTAGTACAAGTAAAATTCAATCTTTTCCACAGATAAAAACAATTCTGATAAACTCTAGTCAGTACTTATACATGCTTAGCCCCCTCGAGAACACTTGGGGACTAGAGCCTCCAAGAGAAGGCTTATATTTCAGGAGAAAATAATGGTTCTCACCCTTTGGATATAATTCAGCACTTGAGGGCCTTGTACCAATACAAGAACTAACTTTTGCATAATCTGTAATCATAATTAGACTATTTGAAGAGAAGAATTGAAGAGGAGAATTGAGCAATTATCAAGTACATTTCAGAGCTGGTCAATTTGGATAATTAAGACTTACAAGGCTCTGTTTTCACCCCTTAGAGGCTTTTTGCCATCTGAATTATATAACCAATGGGCTTCTGAATATAGTCACTGCTAGGATTTTCAGTGTCTATTGAATACAAGCATTTCTGACTATTCAGGGTAACCTCAGAAAAGAAAAGCCCATCTTCTTTGACTGATCTACATATTACTGAATTAACAAAATGGAAGGGGGTCTTTTCTGACCTTTCTGTTTGTGGGCCTAAATTGGACTATAATAAATTTTTTTGCCCAGCTAAGTTTTACTTATACTTTCAACCACAAGGTAGTTTCTCCTCATTTCTGATGTAGAACTGCAGTGAGATAACTTGTGATCTTAAATTAGTAAGTGGCACCGTCTTTTCTGTGATTGGTACGTTTTAGTAACAAAATGGCAAGTTCCATTATTTATTTTATGTTGTGGCACTCTCTTTAAGGCAGATCAGTCAGTCTGTCAAGTGCTGAATGCTTATTATGTGCAGAGTCCTATCCTGGATGCTGTCAAGAAATTTAAAAGAAAAAAAGAAAATGCTCTATAACTAAGGAACTAACCCTGTAATGGAGATGGAAGACAAACACAAAAAGTGCAATTTGTAATCACAAGACATGGTCTTGAATCCTAGCTCTGATTCTTACTGTCTGGCCTTGCACAAGTCTCTTAAAATCTCTGGGCCTAAATTTCTTCATTTGTAAAATGAGGAGGCTGAATTATTTGGCCTCTGAGGTTCCTGCTAGCCTTAAATTTATGATCTCATAAAATACACAAGACCACATAGAAAGAAACATACAGACAAGTGCAACTCTATCCCTGAGAAACTACAAGTATCTCTCTATGTATACATTTACATATGATGACATCTCCCCCAATATGACAGTGTTGAAAGAATTCAACTCACTCAGAAATACAAGAGACAGTGTCCTGCCATAAGAACATTGGTTTTACTTCATAGGATTATGGGGTCATAGATTTACAACTAGTCTCCTTGGTCCATCTAACTCAGCCTCCTCATTTTTACAGATGAGGAAACCGAGTCATATAGCTGTGGCAGGATTTGAACCTAGGTCTTCTTGACTCCAAATCTATCACTCTGTCCACTATACCATGCAGAAGCCAGAACTTGCATTTCTTAAGGCTCCTTCCAGCTCTAAGACTTGTGCTTTAAAACAACAACAACAACAACAACAATCACCCCCCAAAAAACCCAGATATTTTTAGAGATCACATAGGTAGCTTTATTGTTAAGGGATGAAGCAAGTGTAGCTGATACCTCATCATACTTCCCCTGTGCTGACCTCAAGGGAGCTCTGCAGATTTGATGAGTTAGTGAGACGGGGGATCATTGCAAAATAATGCCATGAGAAAATGTGTAGACTTAAGGAATGGCTTTTTGAGCAGAATGTGCACAGCTGTTTATAATTTTCAAGATTAAGTTGCACTGCGTTGATTGACAGAACCAGTTTTCTACTACTGACAGGGTGATTAGGTATCTGAATATCTCTTTTGAAAAAACAGTCTTCTGTTAGCCTTTGGGTGTGAAGTCACTATGAAGGAAAATGTGCTGCTGATTTGTCAGTGAAAACCAGTTCCTGTAATCAACATTTCCCAGGTGTCCATCTTGGCATCTCCAGACAAATGAAGTCAAACCCATTATACCTTCAAAACCTCACTGAAGCTCCTTGATATTTATGGGTCCTTGAATGTCAGCTACCCATTACCAAAACAGGGTAGCTCCAAGGGCAACATCACTAACTTTACTCCTACTCTGTCACAGAGCTTATTTCTGTGTCTTCCTTCTTTATATGTGAAACTAAAGAAATGATGCAGTCAGGAAGGAATATTGTGTTACTCCAAAGACTGTGTTTATAGAAGTAAGTATATTTAGGAGGAGAAGGAGAATAGCTAGCATGTATACACCGCTTTAAGGTCTGTAAAACATTTCACAAATATTATCTCATTCACTAGAAGCCTAAGAGGGAAGTGCTGTTATTATCATCTCCATTTCACAGATGAGAAAAGACAAGTGGTTTGCCCAGGTTCACACAGCTAGGAATTAGGCTTCTGAAGCTGCATTTGACCTTGTCTTCCTGATTTCAGGTCCACCATGTTCTCCACCACACCACCTAGCTAGCTGTCCAGTAAGTCATTTATCTTTTTTATTACGCCACGTGTCTACCTTATATTTGTAGAAGTTGTTTGTGTTTTTTCTTCTTTTTTTCATAGCTTTTAATGATATTTCTTGAATTGGTGTCCTGGAGACAGCTCTAATCAGTTTGCTAGAGTTGATTGTTAAATTTGTGGTATGAGCATTTACACCTTAGAAATTGGATAATATTAAAACTAGGACTCGATGAATTGTTTAATTGGTTGTTGAGATTGATAGAGAAAATGTAACAATACATATTAAACTTAAAAGTGTGTCATATGTATATTTCTTTTTTCAGAGAATCAGTTGTTACATATTTATGTATTGAACAATTATATATATATGGGTATATCATGTGTTAGCACATATACATACCTATTTATGTCTAATAGTAGACATCTCAGGGTGGGCAAGGAAAAAAGGATTTAAAAATGTATATGATAATTTTGTTGTATATTTGAAGGGAAGAGCAAGTTATGTATAGTAGGTTTGCAGCTTCATGTGCATTCATCTTATTATTGTACTATATTATAGAAATGCTTGTTTTCTTCCATAAATTAATTTTTTTTAAAAGCATATACCAGGACATATGTGGCTCACATAGGGATTGTACTAGTTTACTTTTCTGCAATATTTGTAAATCTCAAATAAAAATATAGTAGTTTAAATGTCATATTTGAAAAAACCTAGGCATTTTTATTATATTATATATCTAAGCTCTGAGTGAAATGAAGAGATGAATTCTGCCCCTTTGTAAAGAATTGTGTGAATCGTGTTTTAAGACATGTTTTCTGTTTTTTGTTTTTTAATGAATCTGGGACATATTAAAGCATCTAGTAGTACAGTGCCTGACACACAGTGGTGATTAATAAATTCTTATTGACTTTAATTGAATTTTGTGGTAGACGAGTCTGGTTAATGTGATATAGTGTCATTAGTTGAACTTAGGACTCATCCTAGCTCTTGTCTCTGATCCATTAGTTAGTGGCATGTTACCTCTGTGATCCCATGCAATTCTCTAAGACAAGTTAAAGAGAAATTGCCAGTTGGCTAAGGGAGTTTCCACACCTCAAGTTCCCCACACTATTGGAATCTCAACACCAATACCTTCCCCAAGTGCTACAAATATCAGATTCTTCTAACACTTAACCTATATGAAATCTAGTCAATGTAATTGCAACCTAAATAATTTAAAAGCTTTAAGAAAATATATGTCCTCTCTCATAGCTAAGTAGCTGCTTTTCCCATCAAATCACATAAACTACATTTTAGAAAGAAAAATTCAAAAATCTAACAGTCACTTAACTTTTTTGACCAATAGATTACCCAGCTAATATTGACATTAGCAGGGTTGATGTTAACCTTAACAAAAACCCTGGGGCCTAGCAATAGTATCATCTGTCATAATGGAACAGGGATGGACTCCACCCAGGGAGGTTTGGCTTCCGGGAGCCTCACATTATAGCCCAATTTTTACAGTAGTAGGGAATCACAGTGGCTTTCCCATACATATTTAACATTACCTATGTGGTTGAGATAATTATCTAGATTTGAAAGTGGGAAAGAATGTTCCTGAATGATATAGATCAGTGTTTCCACTCTGCTTTGATTGAATTATGGCGACATGTTCTAATGATCTAATGTGTCAAAAAGAAATAAGATCAATGACAAAAAACTGAACACCCAAATCCATTGTTATGATTCATTTTTCATAGTATATAAATGCCTTCCTCCACTGAGGCATCCTGCCCTGATGCCTCATCTAGGTCATGGTGCCCCAAGGTTATGTCAACTCAGTTAAGTTCTACCAAGCTGAAATGACTTCAAGTAGGAGGCTGGCCAATATATGTGTATCTGTCTGAGAACTAGCCTAGCTAAATGTAGAGAGATTCATAAGAGAGCTGGCCACCAGGTGATGGTTTTTAGCCACAGTGACTCATGAAGCAAATGTGTGAAGAGGTTGCTTTTTATATTAGTGGAGGGTGTACCCACATCCTTGAAATATTAGTGTAAGTATGTGTAACCTGGCTTTGGTACATGCCCAGATCACCTAAAATTGAGGCACCCATATAAGATATGCCAGAGACCTCTCGAAGGGACATTCTTTGTTCCCCTCTCTCTCCTCTCTCTCCCTCTCTATCTCCCTTTCTCTTCCTCTCTCTCCCTCTCTCTCTCCCTCTCCTTTCCTCTCTCCCTCCAGGAGCAAAAGTCTACACTGACTAAATTGAATGTGGGGTAAGGACTAGCTCCCCTTTCTGCTCTGTGGTCCCAAGAAACAGGCTTGGGATTTGGGTCAATTTCACTTGTCCTTTTCAGTTCAACATGTGGACAGTGGAGCCCTGGATGTGAGAGTTGGAGCCATAGCAACTTTGGAACCAAAATTCTGGGCTGGATGCTGCTGCCAGCTTAGCATAGAAGCTGTGAGAAACCAGGGTACTCAAGCCCAAGGGGAACTTTGTACTTAGAACTTGGTGACACTGTGCTATATAGGAACTGAGTTAAACTGTGAACCTAGTATCCATCCCTTTCCAAGAGGCTGAGGTGTGTGTTGGGGTGGGGATGTGGGGGGGGGGGGTTAAGCCCTCAGATATTTGGAGAGTTGGAATTTTTTTTTCCTTACTAGTATTTTATTTGGGGGGGGGTGGAATTTTATGTTTATTCTTGCTATACCTTTGAAGTAAATATTTCTTGTAAAAGCTTATCTGACTATAAAGAGATCAAGTGGATCTGGGGTGCTGAGGACCCCTAAAAACTGAGAAACACAATCAGTGGGAACTTGAACCCCTCCTTCACCTCTGCCTTCACCTCTTTTGAGTACTGGAGAACCCCTGGGGAAGGGGCTTAAAGCAACACACCTTGATCTGGGGGCAATGTGGGGTTGGGGGAGTAATTATTGTCTCAAGTTAATCTACCAAATTACTTTAAAAAGAATGGTCGCTTGCTTTTTTGTTCCAAGGCCCTTACCAGGTGGGGTTGGGGGTGAGAGGCTTGATTCAATGTAGCCTCAACTAAAGCATCGGCTATGATCTCCCACTCAAACAAAAGCTTAAAATTACTGTTGCTATATTGTAGCTACTTTTCCCATAAAAAGAAATGAATGGGTTCTACTTCCATAACCTCTCCCACATCCATCCTGATCTCTATGTTCACATGTCTACCACCCTAGTTCATTTTCTCATCATGTCTCATCTGGACTATTGCAACAGCCTCTCAATTCATCTTTTTCTCTTCTTGTCTTTCTTCAATCCATACTCCACTTAGCTGCCAAATTGATGTTCCTAAAACTCAAGTCTGACCATGTCATTCACCAACTCAAAAAACCCTTGGCTTCTCCCTATTGACTGGAAGACAAAATATAAACACCTCATCCTGTGGTTCATTTAAAGCCTTCCACAATCTAGCTCTTTCCTACCTTTTCTTCCTAAGTCAGTGTTCCTTTTCACACATTCTCCGTTCCTTTCCAAACTAATTTAGCACTTAATTTCACATCTCCTTGCTTTTGCCCATGAGTATATTGTGTTTCCTGCTTAATCTTGCTTCTTCTGATTCTTAGTTTCCTTCATGGCTTAACTTGTATTTGTTTAATTAATTTAAATTGAACTGAACCGGCCAGTAACCTTTCTGTGAGAGAAACAGAGAACAAAGCCAGCCCTTTCTTATCTATTTGTAGTAATGTCAAATATTCTTTTCAATAGTTCCTTTTCATACTAAGACCAAATGTATAATTGATTCACAAATAATATTTAAAAAAACACAAAACTGACAACTGTGCAACTGCTTGGTTTAAAAAAAAAATCACAACAGTTCATTCATCTGTGACAGATAATCTTAATTTGGCAGCAGTCATCTTGTTCCCATTAATATTGGGTTTTCCATTTCCTGCATCTTAAATCTCATTGACACTGGCAGAGGTTTTTGTCTCTCTTTTTATGTAGCAAGTCACACCAAGCACAGACAGGAAACATCACCTTTCATTTTAAGAGCAGAAAATTGAAGTAAAAAAATAGACAATTAATGCTGTGAAAACACTTTCATTGCATAGTTTTCAGTGGGTAAGACTTAAAAACTGGTGTGTTGTTCTTCAAATGATATATTTAGAAGTAAAAGTAAGGTGTAGACAATGCCTATGTGAGACATTTAGGGAAGCCTAAAGAATTTATGGGTGCCCTGTATTATACTGAGTAGTGATGGGCTTACCTTAAAATTACAGAATTCAAAGTTGGAGGGAACCTCAGAAGACATCTTGTCTAACTCATAGCCAGGAAAGGAATCACCATTACAGAACACATTAAAAGTGATCATCCATTCTCTGCTTTAAGACTACCAATGAGAGGGGGCAGCTAGGTAGCACAGTGGATAAAGCACCGGCCCTGGATTCAGGAGTACCTGAGTTCAAATCCGGCCTCAGACACTTACTAGCTGTGTGACCTTGGGCAAGTCACTTAACCCCCATTGCCCCGCCAAAAAAAAAAAAAAAAAAAGACTACCAATGAGAGAAAACCCATTACCTCCCAAGATAGCCAGTTCCATTTGAGGGCAACTCTGGAATTGTGCATCCAATATCCTTCCTAAACTGCAGCTTCCAGAACTGAACATAACAATCAGTTGTGATCTGACCTGGACAGAATGCCATGGGACTATCACTTCCTTATCCTTGGAAGCTATTAGTCTCTTATTACAATCCAAGTTCACCATAGCATTTTTGGCTGCCACATCATACTAGTGATACATACTAACATTGCAGGGTGCTAATCCCCACCCCCATTCTTTTTCAAACAAATTTCACTCAAACCAGGACTTTCCTATCTTGTACTTGTGAAATTGATTTTTTTAAATCTAAAAGTAACATTTCCTGTTTCTCCCTATTAAAATTCATTTTATTTAGCCCAGTGTTTTAGGTTGTCAAGATGTCTTTGGTCTCTGTCATTCAGCATGTTAGCTAACCCTAACAGCTTTGAGTCGTCTGTAAATCTGATGAATGTCCTATCTATGTTTTCATCTAAATAGCTGATTTTTAAAATTTAATTAATTTATCTCCACATATCTCTGTGGCATTCTACTAGAGACTTTCTTCTTATTTGGCATTGATAAATTAATGACTACTCTTTGGGTCTGACCATTTAACCAGTTTCAATCCATCTTCTAGCTCACATCTTTCCACTTTTTTCACAAGGAAATGAAGGAAGGAAGGAAGGAAGGAAGGAAGGAAGGAAGGAAGGAAGGAAGGAAGGAAGGAAGGAAGGAAGGAAGGAAGGAAGGAAGGAAGGAAGGAAGGAAGGAAGGAATAGCAGTTATTAAACACCTCCTATATTCTGGGCACTGTGCTAGGTTCTGCAGGCACAATACAAAAGTGAGAAGGTCCTTGCCTTGAAGGACTTTACCTTCCAAAAGTGGGAAATGACACATAATAGGAGAATGGAGATGAGTAATGAATGTTTTGGTCTGAGAATTCAACAAGGTTTGTGAATGTAGCCATCACACCCTGTCCAATAGCAATGATTTTTATTGTTTCTAGAGCATGATAGAAACAGATAGGGGAATGGATACCCCACATGACAGATGGAAAGTTTCATGTCCTAGTTTTCTGATGGCTGCCTGTATTGGATGTTAAGTGTGGTCTAGAGCCAGCTAGAAATAATGGGTGAATCTGTATTCGCTCCCCAATCTATTAAGGACAAGTCAGCCCCAAGCAGAGTTCCAAAACCAACTAGTTTGAAATATTTTATTAATTTTGCCAAATTGTAGGTAAACTATATTTATAACATTATGTCTGAACCCCCTCAAAATATAAAGTTAGTCTGTAATTATTCTTAATGAAGCTATGATGACTGTTATTGTTTTTAAGATGTTCACTGTGTCTTTAATAATAGTCTAGAAGAGATCTAAACCACACACATAGTTCTCAATCCTACCAAGTATAGTTGAAACCAGATTAAAATGTAATTTGGAAATATCATTTCTTATAACAAAATAATATTTTATCATAATCATAGCACAGCTTGTTTAGCCATTTCCCAATTGATAGGCATCCTCTCAATTTCTAATTATTGGCCACCACAAAAAAGAGCTATAAATATCTTTATATAAATAAGTCCTTTTCTCTCTTTTTCTTTTTTACATTTTTGGGAGATGGACCTACCAGTGTTATTGCTGGATAAAAGGGTATACACAGTTATATAGCCCTTTGGGCATAGTTCCAAATTGCTCTCCAGAATGATTGGATCAGTTTACAACTCCCCAATAGTACATTAGTGTCCCAGTTTTCCCACATCTCCTCCAATATTTATCATTTTCCTTTTTTGCCATATTAGCCAATCTGATAGGTGTGAAGTGGTACCCCAGAGTTGTTTTAATTTGCACTTCTCTAATCAATAGTGGTTTAGAGCATTTTTTCATGACTACAGATAACTTTGATTTCTTTGTCTGAAAATACCTGGTCATATCCTGTGAGATAGGTCAGTATTGATGAGGGGTAAAGGGTGTCAAGATCCAACCTAACCTAAATTCCAGTTTTCCCTAATATATTATTTATTATTAATTATTTACATTGATTATATTATATAATTATATCATTTAAATAATCACTTTAACTATATTACACCACGTTAATTATATTATTAATATATGAGATATATATAAAACAACCAGCACACTTATACACATGTTTGTGTGTAAATATGTAACATATGCTCTACATTATATTGTGTATGTGTGTATAGATTATATTTATGTATATAGTATGTGTGTGTATACTTCAGTTTCCTTATCTGTAAAGTGGGGATAATTATAGCACTGATCTTACAAGGTTGTTTTGAGGATCAATTGAGATAATATTTGTAAAGTGCCTGGCAGATAGTAGGTGCTATATAAATGTTAGTTATTATCACTATGTTTAATCTGTATTATTAGCATTTTCTTCATGACTTTCTTAAATCTAGACAATCAATGAAATAATGTCACACCCTGATTTGTAGTGTTTGCTGATTTCTGAGGAGTAAATGCTCACAATGAAAACTTAACAATTGGCTTTCATGAACCAGTTTGAGCTGTCTCAAGCACACTCCTGGGGATAGTGTACTTCCTAGTACCTCATGGAATAAGCAGCACCAAATGTGAGCCCATTTGTTTAGTAAAGAGAGTATCTCTAAAGGAAGAGGAGAAAATTATGAGAAAGAAAAGGGACTGATTCTTGTGCATTGCCTCATTTTTCTTTTCTACTTGAGTAACAGTAATGACTCTACTTTGTTTGTACCTTTCATTCCAGCTTCAGAAAGCTAATAAAAGTAGTGACAATATCATTAAAGGAGGTTCAGGAAGCATATTAGAACTACTGAAATACAAGGTCATTTTTTTCTCATTGCTAAAATAGTAAATGTGCCTATCAGTACTGATAAGAAGATTCCATTAGTAAGGGAAAGAAAGAACTAATGTGCATCATTTTGGCACTACCTTATCAGAAAAAAAAACATAA
Source organism: Dromiciops gliroides (assembly GCF_019393635.1). Taxonomy (NCBI): domain Eukaryota; kingdom Metazoa; phylum Chordata; class Mammalia; order Microbiotheria; family Microbiotheriidae; genus Dromiciops; species Dromiciops gliroides. The sequence goes on from NC_057861.1 coordinate 460,626,852, forward strand.
TAAGACAGACAGGCAATGTATGTTTGAAGAAGCAGCTGATATAGGACATATTAAAATAGCTTTACAAAGAGAGTGCCTGGCAAATTAAGATCTATTTCCCCTATTTTTCTCCTTTTTTTCCCCCAGATTATAGTTTTTTTAAAGTTTTTTTTGTTTTTGTTTTTGTTTCTGTTTTTGTTTTTTTTTTTTTAGCGAGGCAATTGGGGTTAAGTGACTTGACCAGGGTCACACAGCTAGTAAGTGTTAAGTGTCTGAGGCCAGATTTAAACTCAGGTATTCCTGACTTCAGGGCCGATGCTCTATCCACTGAGCCATCTAGCTGCCCCAGATTATAGTTTTAAGGGTCGTGTCCCTCCCAGTAGGCTGAGATCAAGTAGAATCAAAAGTCTGAGAGACAAGAAGAGGAGGAGCTTTTATCTAAAGCCTAGTTTCTTAAAGTGTGGGTCCTGATCCCATGTGGGATTGAGTAACTGAATGCAGGAGTTGCAAAAAAATTGACCACAGTAAAAGGTTATGTCTTCCTATTTTCTATACACGGGGTTCGCTAAAAAAATTCTCAGGCAAAAATGGGTAGCAAGTGGAAAAAGTTTTAAGAAGCCCTGATCTAGAGTAAGGGTCAAGCTTGATCACCTTTCAGGGAAAGACTCCAAATCATTGCAAGTTTGCAAGTCATGACATCACTTCCTGGACCAACAACAACCAACAGTCTGTCAGTAAAACTTATCCCAACTGGCCTGTTTCAGTAGGGCAAGGCAGCTTCTTTCCCTTTCCTCTTTCCCTTTCTCTTTCTCTTTCCCTTTCCTTTTTCCTCTCCCTCTTTCCATATGTGGAATCAAACATTTACCTGCGGGTGCTCTGCTCAAAGGAATATAAATTTATATGCAGAGACCTCACAAGATTCCTTGGGATTTACCTGCTTCTAGGGACCACTCCTTAAACCTAAATAACTGTGGCCCTCAATGATTGACCAACACTAGGTCTCTGCTGCTGTTTGGCCTCTTGATGGCTCAGAGTGGGCCTAAATTGCAATTTATTTCTTCAGGAAACCCTAAGGGTCTTTCTGCATATACATTTTTATATATTTTTTTAATTAGGTAAAAGAGGCTTTTCTTTGCCTCCTTTTCTAACTAGCTTTAATTACTGAATGGGCATTGCCTCAGCCAAACTGACACCTGTGAAAGACCTTAGTTTAAAAGGCCAAGGTCTCCTACTGCATCTGAGGCCATCTCCAGTTGTCCTGATAAGTATCTTGCCACTGGACCCAGAAGGCTCCAGAGAAGAGAGTGAGGCTAGTGACTTTGCACAGCCCTTTCTCACTTAAATCCAATTCATTGCAAGTCATGAAACCACCTCCTCAATGTCATGGTCTTCTTTGAGAACAAAGGACAAACAACAGACTACCTAACTTATGTTTCATGGAGAAAGGGAGACCTAGGTAGATCATGGTTGGGGAGTCTAGCTTGGGTCCCTCTGCTCTTCTGGAAGCAGAAAGCAAATCAACTCAATTATTTTCATCCACTTTCTGCTTTTACCAGTCCCATCTGAAAAAAGGGTGAGGAAAGAAGAAAAGCACCCTGCCTTCCCCTCCCCACACCCCTTTCAAGGATGTAGACTGAATAGTTGGTATCTAGAAATGCTTAAATGGTATTTTGGGTTTCTTGTTATCCTTTTGAAACTATTAAAAAGAGGTCCATCAAATCTGTGATGGTGCTGCTTATTTGAATACATGCATATGTGGCACTTACAGAAACAGAATAATTATATCAACTTGACCTCTCACTGAGGTTGGTCCCCAGAAGGCTACTGGCCAGGTCTCCCTGCCAATGTTTTAGGGATGTCCCTGAGAGTTTGGGGAGTACCTTTCCAATGCTATTGGCTCAAGCTCCCATTCCAGTGTGTTCTGCCCCAAAGAAATAACCTACAGTTAGTATTTCTTTATATCATTGATAGCGCTCAGCGATTAGCAATCTATTCTCAATTAATATCAATTAGCTTTTTTTATCATCAATTAGCTTTTACCAAGGAACACTTGCCAAGAAAAAAAAAGTACAAACCATTCACCCAAATCATTGTCTCCTTCCATTCCTGGAGAGAAGAGGCTCAAACATAAGGGGGTTGCTATAGGCATTCACCAACAAAGTTCACTTCCAAATGCAACACAGCTAATGGATGATGTTGCTCTAACAAACGAGGTCTCAGCTGTCACAACTGATTTGCTGCTGGGCTTCATTCCGCAGATTGAAGGACCTTCTTGATACTTTCAATGACCCTCTGCCCTCCAATCTTTCAAATCTTGCAAGATTGCAGCCTCATCTGTTCCATCTCCAGTACTCCTTCAGCTAAGAGCAAGAAAGAATAGAATCAATGGAGATAGAAAAGAGCCATGCCACATACAAACCCATGTGTAAATAATGCTCTCCGTCAGGGCTTCTTAAAATTTTTCCATTCACAACTGCTTTTTGCCTAAGAAAGTGTTATACAACCCTAGATATATAGGTATATAAAATAGGCATACAAATCAAACATTTACTGCCAAATTTTTCATGAGCTCCACATTCAGTTATTTATGGGTTGTGACCCACAGTTTAAACTTTGCTCTTGATGAGGTGATAAAGGCCTGAGGCCTCTTCCCACCCAGAGGCTTACATCATTTTTCACCTGAACATATACAGGAAATGAGAGACTGTATCATCTGGTTAATGCCTTATGTATTTATTATTAGTTCCAGCTCAGTAGTCCATCAAAACCCTCCTCTTCTTCATAAATACTGGGCTTTTTTTACTAATTGGTTGTTCTTGTTCAATTATACCCTACTCTTCATAACCCTATTTGGGGTTTTCTTGGCAGAGATGTTGGAGTGATTTACCATTTCCTTCTCAAGCTTATTTTAGAAAAGAAGAAACGGAGGCAAACAGAGTCGAGTCATCTGTCCAGGGTCACACAGCTAAGTGTCTGAGGCCAGAATTGATCACAAGAAGATGAGTCCTCCAGACTTTGAGCTTGGCACTATCCACTGGGCCACTTAGCTGCCCCTTCTGTTTTAACTGACCGTGCTTATTTGTTATAAGGATTCTGTTTTGTTTTTCTCTCTCAATTTTTAATGCTGGGGGAGGGAGCAGCATGCATTGGGGAAAAAAAGTAGAAAGAATTATCTTGAATTTTTTCTAAAGAAGAAAACCATTGAAACACCTTTTAAAATGCCCAGAATAGGCTTTTTGGCTTTTCCTTTGAGTTGAATTATATGATAATAGCAGTATGGTGAGAGAGAATGCTGGCCTTTGGCTGTCCCCACTGAAGCCTCTATGTAGCTCTATGAATACAAACTTAGTTCTTTACTTTCCATTTTAGATGAAGGGAGAGTGGAGTTCTCAAGATTGGGTTTTGTAACCATCTTAGCATCAACTCCATAAGAAATAAAGTGACCTTCCAGACTCAGCCCAGTGTTAGTTGAGATTAAGACTCATCTGGCAATCATGTCATATCTGGATATGAATTTGGTGGGACCAATGTTATGTAGGAACTGCACTAAATTTGAATCCACTATACCCAGAGTCTAAAGTAGGATGGAGAGAGCATGCCACTGAAGTGTTAGAGAAAATGTTTGCATTTTTGTTCTTGCTATATCTTTGAAGTTAATATCACCATGTAGAATCTAAAAGAAAATAAAATGCAAAGAAGAGAACAGGAGGAAGTTCAGAAGGAAGCACAGACAAGCCAATACAGTTTTGAAAGTATTTTGTGGAATCTAATAACATGTACCACTTGGAGTTATTGTGAGTTAACTATATGTTCAGTTCTTTGCAAATGTTAAAGTTTATAAACTTCTTAAAGTAAGCAAACAGTATAAAATAGAGATTGGTGGTTTCCTATACAATACTCTTTTTGTGTTCTGTTATGTATATAAAAATGTCCATTTTTGTGCAAGTTTAGTTAAGGATAAAAAAGTAAAATCCAGTGGCAGCTAGGTGGTGCAGTGGATAAAGCATTGGCCCTGGATTCAGGAAGACCTGAGTTCAAATCCGGCCTCAGATACTTGACACTTACTCGCTATATGACCCTGAGCAAGTCACTTAACCCTCATTGCCCCACAAAAAAGTAAAATTTAACTTTTAAAAATGAAAAATTAATACATAAGAGGAGTACCAAGTGCTCTTAGATTGTCAAAAAGCTTATACTATATGTATTTAATAAAAAATAATTCTAAGCCAGGCATTATATTTAAAAAATGCCATAGATATGCTTCCTATTTCATTCTTTTTTTTTTTTTTTTTAGTGAGGCAATTGGGGTTAAGTGACTTGCCTAGGGTCACACAGCTAGTAAGTGTTAAGTGTCTGAGGCCGGATTTGAACTCAGGTACTCCTGACTCCAGGGCCGGTGCTCTATCCACTGCGCCATCTAGCTGCCCCTATTTCATTCATTTTTAAGGCTGCATGATCCACATCAACTTGTTTTTTAAATATATCTTTTTTGGGGGAAGTTTGTATGTTAAGTATATTTAAAAGATTTCTTATTTGATAAGCCACGTAAATGAGAAAAACAATAATTCATGGAAACCCATGCCTGGAGTAAATTGTGTATTAGTAATAATCTATTTTTATACTTAAAGAACTTTTATTTAATCTTTCTACAAACAGTATATCAGCTCAACCATTCACAGAGGGTGCCTAAGTACATAACTCTCAAAGGAACAACAGGTGTTCTCTTCAATTCTTTATATTACCCAGGCCTTTTCCACCCCCATATCTTGGTCACTGTGTTGGTCTTCTAAAATGTCCCTCTTACTCCAGTCTTCTGCCACTCCAATCCATCTAACACCTGGTTTATCTTCCTAAAATGCTACATTCTTCATCTAACATTATATTTCAAAATCTTCATTAGTTTCTTATTCCTTTTGGTGTAAAACCCAAATTTATCTGCCTTATGTTCAAGGTCCTCCTTAATTTTATCGTGCCTTATCTAATCAATCTTATTCAATGCAACAAGTGGGCTTTTTAAAGCACCTACTATGTGCTGATATTGTCAAAACACTGTGCTAGGCTCTATAGATACAGAGAAAAAAGTGAAACAGTCCTTGCCTTCAGGAAGATTTTATTCTATTTTTATCTCCTACAATTCCCCTAGATAGCTTAAGACTTAGCCGAATTGGTCTTCTCATTGGTCCACAAATATACTATGATAATTTCTGTCTCAATGCCTTCGTTCATGTTGTCTTCTCTTCTTGAAATTCCCTTCCTTCATCTCTACACTGTCACATGATAATTATATCTACTGATCCTTAAGTTTAATCCATTGCATGAAAATATTCACACACACACACACACACACACACACACACACACACACACACACACAGGAAGCACAGACATACAGGAAAAGTTACCCAAGCAACTGGTTGCTCTGCCACACTTGGCTCTCTTGTTTCTCTGTCTTTTAATATACACCCATTTCTAACATACACAGGCTAGTTTAGGCAGCACCAGCTCTGAAGGCTGAGCTGGCTCTGCTGCTATAGGCAGCTTATGTGAGAGATATTGTTTAATCATTAAGACTACTGGCAACAGCTTCAGCTTTCAGGCCTCAAAGATAAATTGCTCAGCCTTTTTTATTTTAATAAGGCTCACTTCAGTTTTCTTTTCATGGGTTGGTTTCCTGTTCTGTAGTTCTGGTGGTTTTGTGTGGTGTATAATAACACAGGAAAGCAGAGAAGGTCTAAGAAAGCCTTATGAGGTGATTAAAAAACTTTTAGGCTGACATATATTTCAGATGTCTCTCATAGCTTTGTTCATCCTTGCTGACAATTTCTAATTTAAAAGAAATAAGTATGAGTAGCCTCAAGAGCTACAAATTTAATATAGGGGATTATATTTTAATTATTATTGCAATTCTTACTTGCTATTTTAAAATTTATTGTAGATTCTGGATCCTGGAGTCTCAGGTTAGGGGAGTAGCTGATCCTTACGCCAAATGAAGAAAGTATCTATTCAGATATTTGGGACTCAATTTTTTTCTTGATGGATTAGGAACTATTTACTTCATTTTCTGAGGAACTGCTACCAAATAAATAAGTACTGTGTAAAATTATCAGCTATTAGTAAAATAATTTTTCCTTCCACATAACCTGAACATTAGTTCCTCCCACGCAACGATGACTTTTAATTATAACTGCATTGTGGTACAATGGAAAGAGCAAGTCTTACCTGGGAGGCTTCCTTACCTGTTTAACCTTAAGCAAATCACTAAATCTCTCTGAGCATGAGCTTCTTCTTCTTTATGGAACTAGATAACTTTCGAAGTTCTGTCCAACTATAAATCAATGATTCTATGATCCTATAACTTATGAAAATATGTATTTATCAAATAGATATATAGCATCCCTCTGGGTATACCCACACCCAACCTCACTGGTTATAGGATGGGTCCCCAGCAACTTAACTACCTTCAGTTTTAAATACTTTATGGGTTTGTACTTCTAAAATTATTGCTTAAGAGCCCTGAAAGGTTACATTTAATAGCCCACAGATATAATTAGGTCAAAGTAAAAAAATTTACTAGGGGGAAATAGTAGATGCAATAATAAATGTCAGGATCCTGGTGTAGCAAGAATAGTAGTTACAAAATACTCTCTACCCTACCTCCCCCACCCCCTATAAACCTAGAGCACACTAAATCATAAATTTACATAGGGTCAGCAAGAAGAGTGGACACATTCCTAGAGTATACCAGTAGTGAGGCACACATGTAGGGAGCACAAGTGGCTAAGGCAACTTATACATCAGGCAGCATAAAGCTTCAAAGTCCTTTCTCTTTTCATGGTGTCCATGCATTGCTAGTTTACATACATGCAGCATCTCTGCTGGGAAGGTTTATCAGCTGGACTTTCTGGGTCTGGGCCTTGCTCTCTTCAGATCAACTAATAATTTCCAGGCCTAATTCCCTCTTGAATCCATATTTGGCTTTCTTCTCTGCTGCCAGGGGTCGCACTCCACAGGGCTCTTATACTTTACTCTCCAGAGTTGGCAATATGGTTTTTTAAGATCACCATGAGTATAGCCAGTCTTTTTCCAGCCAATGGCAAAATGCCCTCTAATTCCATCAGGGGAAACTTCATACTTTCTAAAGGGGCAATAAGGCATAAACGGACATGATTTTGCATTTCACGTTCCTTAAGCCTACAATGACATCAACTGGGTTTGGGAGCAAATTAATTGATTGGGGGTGTGCTGACCAATTCCCACTTATAAAATTATAAAATCTTAGATTTAGAAGGGAATTTGCAGATCATGTAATCCAATTTCCCACCTGATGCAGAAATCTTAACAGCTGATTCTTTTAACGTAGTATAAGGAGGCTTTAAGGGAGTTTCCTACAATCCCACAACAAAATGTGAAGAAGTTTTTTAATCAAGCCTTTACCATCTGTTGAAGACAACTGACACCACACAAGATACATCTTGTGATTGACTGAATGAATCAAGTACATCCCTTGAATCTATATATTAAAAACAAAAAGAACAGGGGTAGCTAGGTGGCGCAGTGGATAAAGCACCGGCCCTGGATTCAGGAGGACCTGAGTTCAAATCTGACCTCAGACGCTTGACACTTACCAGCTGTGTGACCCTGGGCAAGTCACTTAACCCTCATTGCCCCAAAAAAACCCCAAAAAACTATTTAGCAGAGGAGTGAGGTTCCTACATGGGGAAGAGGGGCTTTCTTCTCTCTTTCTTTCCCCTATCAGTGACAACACTTAGCAGAGGATTTATTTGCCCAGGCAAAGCATAGTATACAGCATTTGGAAAGTTAATTCGAGAGAGTTTAAGGCCCAGCTGAGGGAGCAATGACACACTTTCCAGAGACACATGGATGCAAAGAAAGTCATCTATTAGCGGAAGTATATCTCAGGAACATGACCCCAAGGAACAAAGAGAGCCAGCTATGAACAGAGAGAGCTAACCCTGGTACTTTAGAGTTGGGACTTCCACATGCCTTGATACATACATTCCCTACATGTGTGTTTCATCATTTATGACAACTTTTTCCATGGATGTTGCCTGTATTTGTGGGAGAGTGAACCACTGATTTATGGGATGAATGTTTTGTTGCTACTATTCTTACCATGTGATGTTAATAAATTTCCTAAGAAGCTAATTGTATTTCCTGGCTGATTGCTAAAGGGAGGCACACTGCGGGGGCTCATGAGATATAGTTTTAGAAGTGGGTACCCATAGGGACAGCTAGGTGGCACAGTGGAGAGCACTGGCCCTGGATTCAGGAGTACCTGAGTTCAAATCCAGCCTCAGACACTTGATACTTACTAGCTGTGTAACCCTGGGCAAGTCACTTAACCCTAATTTCCCTGCAAAAGAAAGAAAGAAAGAAGTGGGTACCCACAAAGTACCCTTAGACCTGCAAGTAGCAGTTGACTTTTTTGAACCCAGACTGTGAGTATAAGTACAAGTTTAGATGTAGCCTAGAGTAATTATTCACTAGAAACTCACTCTTAAAACCTATCCATACTTTATGTTGTTAGCTTGAGCTCATTTTTCTAGCCTTTCAAGATATTTTTGAATCTTGATTTTGTCATCTGAAATATGAGCTAATTCTCCCAATGGTGTGGCATTTGCATATTCAGTAACATGTATTTGAGTCAAATAAGCACCATGGCTATTCAGTTACTAGAAAATCAGTGCACAAATCTTTTTGTTGTAGCTAAGACTATAACAAAACTAAGCCAATACCCAATAATCGAGGAATGGATGAACTAATTATGGCATATGAATGTTATATTATTGCATCTTAAGAAATAATGCAAGGGGACAGCTAGGTGGCGCAATGGATAAAGCACTGGCCTTGGATTCAGGAGGACCTGAGTTCAAATCCAGATTCAGACACTTGACACTTACTAGCTGTATGACCCTGGACAAGTCACTTAACCCTCATTGCCCTGCAAAAACCAAAACCAAACCAAGAAATAATGCAAGGGATAGTTTCAGAGAAATCTAGAAAGACTTGTGTAAACTGATTCAGAGTTAAGTGAACAGAGGTAGGAGAAAAAAATTATATAATATCAGCATTGTAAAGACAAGCAACTTTGAAAGGCTTAAGAACTTCTCTAATCAACTCAAAGACCCACCTTCCAGAGAACCTGTAATGTATGCTAATCACTTCCTGACCCACAGAGAGAGAGAGAGAGAGAGAGAGAGAGAGAGAGAGAGAGAGAGAGACAAAGAATTTAAGCAATTCTAATTGCCCAAAAGAAAACAGAAGGAAATTCAAAAAGCTAAAAAAAAAAACTTTGGAAGATATGTGTTGAATTTATTATACATTTTAAAAGAAAAACAAGTACATAGTAGAGATTCACAGGTTAATGTACAATTCTTTTTCTGTTTCATTATGAATATAGAAATGACTGTTTTTATTTTTGTTTGTTAGGTTTAGAATTTTATTAAAAATTGGTGCACAGCAACAAAACTTGATCTTCCTTGAGGACTATAAATTTTGGTAGCAACTACTGATTATGAGGATAAAGATGACATTATAAGGGCTTTACATTGTACAAGGGAAAATTTGGGGGGAATGTGAAATATTAGCTAAGGGATGAGGAAGAGGTAATAAATGCAACACTGTCCAAAACAGCAGGTCCTTAGAGTATCCCAAAGTGGCACCCTGGTATTGCTTGAAAACTAGTTGAGAATTACTGCTAACCACAAGAAGCCCACAAAATTTAAAGCCATATTGATGAGTAAAGATTATTAAGATGATATACAAAGCTAACTTGGAGGCAGGGAGACACCATCTTCAGTTGTAGTTAATGATTCAGTGACAATACTAATCAAAAGGGCAGCTAAGTGGCACTGTGGATAGAACACTGGCCCTGGAGTCAAAAGGACCTGAGTTCAAATCTCACCTTAGACATTTACTAGCTGTGTGACCCTAGGCAATCACTTAACCCCAGTTGCCTTAAACATCCAGGGCCATCTCCAGTTGTCCTGATATGTAACTTGCCACTGGACTCAGGTGGATCTGGAAGAAAAGTGAGGTTGGTGACCTTGTACAGCCTTCTCTCACTTAAATCCAGTTCAGTGCAAGTCATGATATCACCTCCTGATGTCATAGTCCTCTTTTAGTATGAAGGATAAACAACAAAATAGCCAACACCAACCTCAACAGTCCATTCACCCTGTGTCTTTATCATCCTCAAAAATCACTGATACTAGGGGCAGCTAGGTGGCGCAGGGGCAGCTAGGTGGCACAGTGGATAGAGCACCGGCCTTGGAGTCAGGAGTACCTGGGTTCAAATCCGGCCTCAGACGCTTAACACTTACTAGCTGTGTGACCCTAGGCAAGTCACTTGACCCCAATTGCCTCACTAAAAAAAAAAAAAAATCACTGATACTATCATAACAGTTAATCATGAAATGCTGAGTGTCTACCTACAAGCACTTTTACAAGGGATATTATGGAAGCATAAGCAGGACCAACTATTTCTTATTTGAGGATATATGTGAGAGTCATTAAATAATGTGTACACATTTGATTGAATATGGGGAACCTTGCTGAACAAAAATATTAGCAAGAAATCATGGTAGAAAAGTTCTTTGACTTCTTAACATTTTCTCTCAACTATGTTGTAGTTTTTTTGTTTTGTTTTTTGGCAGGGCAATGAGGGTTAAGCCACTTGCCCAGGATCACATAGCTGGTAAGTGTCAAGTGTCTGAGGCCGGATTTGAACGCAGGTCCTCCTGAATCCAGGGTCAGTGCTTTATCCACTGTGCCACCTAGCTGCCTCCTCAACTATGCTTTTCTTGGAACTAACAGCAGGTAGCAATCTGGATTGATGGAATACATAGAAAAAAGCTAGGACTTAAAATAAAACAGATTTTGTTGGAGCATAATCTTTGAATAACAAATGACTCACATTCTAATAGAGTCAGTTAAGTAAATACTACTCTGCATTCATGAGAATTTAAGGGATATTGTCTATCAGGTGACTTCCAGACTTCCAAAAATGTAAGCTGCTAGTGGTGTGAGATATATGGTAAAATACCATAGACAATGTATATGTGTGTCAGATGTCAAGGGGTGAGATACATATAGGTTTATGTATTAATATTTTGCCTTGTGCATTAGGTACTCCTGGCACATTTCACTGACATATCACTGATTTCCAACACAGAATTTATATGACTAAAACAGGTACCATGAGAAATATCTGAAATAGACAATAAATTAGCAAAAATAGTTGGTGCATCATAATTGTGGAAATGAAGTGTGTGCAGACTGGCAAAGATGACAAAAAAAGAAAATGGTACATGTTACAAGGGCTTGGGGGGAAATAAGAACATTAGTGCATGGTTGATCAAGCTATGAATTGGTATGGCCATTCTGGAAAACAATTTGGAACTATGCACCCCAGATCACTAAACTCTGCATAACCTTTGACCCAGTGATGCTATTAAGAGTCCTATTTCCCAAAGAGATTTTTTTAAAAAGTAAAGGACTTATATATACAAAATATTGATAGCAACATGTTTTGTTGTTGCAAAGAACTAGAAAACTAAGGGTATGTTCATCAGTTGGGCAATGACTAAACTAGAATACTCTTGTGCCATGAGAAATGATAAAAGATTTGGTTCAGAGAAACCTGAACTTGTATGAGTTGATGCCAAGTAAATTAGCAGAACCAGGAGGACAATTTATGAACAAATAACTTTCAAGACTTAAGAACCCTAATCGATGAATTCAATGACAAAATATGATTTCAGTAAGAGGATGCATGCTACCCTCTTCATGACAGAGGGGTATTGCAATCAAGATACAGAATAAGACATACCTTTTGGGTGTAGATGGAAGGGAAAGTAAATAAATTTTTGTTGATTTAAATATTTGTGTGTATGTGTAGATATGTATATGTATATATACATGGATATTTATGTTATACATATGGGCACATGAGGGAAAAGAAAAGAAATATGTTCTGGGTTCTTTAATTTAATCCAATAAGAATTTAATAATCACTTACTAAATGAAGGGAAAATAACATGTTTACACAAAAATATACAGGCTACTTTGAGAAGGAAAAGAGCTGTAACAATTACCAGAATCAGGAAAGGCTTCCTATAGGAGGTAGCAACCCAATTTGAGCCTATGAGAAAGATACTTAGAGGAAAACGTGAAAGGATGCACTCCAGACAGAGGGTAGCCTCTGCAAAGGAATGGAGGCAGGAAATGGGACATTGAATTCAGGGATGAGCAAGTATAGGACAGGCACTGAATTTACTGATACTTGAATTAAGACAACATGTCCTGGGGCAGCTAGGTGGCGCAGTGGATAGAGCACTGGCCCTGGAATCAGGAGTACCTGAGTTCAAATCCGGCCTCAGACACTTAATACTTACTAGCTGTGTGACCCTGGGCAAGTCACTTAACCCCAATTGCCTCACTTAAAAAAAAGAAAAAAAAAGACAGCATGTCCCAAAAGTCTTAGTGCAGTTTATGCTTTAATAACTCACAGGAATTCCTTATTTTATTCACTTTACTTCTTACAAACTAAACCAAGACAAACCAAAAATCCTAGCCAAAAGATTCAGATGTTTTATTCAGGAAGAAGTTTTCTCTTCCCCTTTTAGACAGTGTGCAGTAGAGTCCCCTTCTATATTGTATCAAAAAATTATGCATTCCTATTTTATCTTGCCTGATGGCCTCTGCCCTAGATACCACCCAAAACATTTCACTAACATTTGCCTCACTGCCATAATGCAAAACTATTAATCTGGGAGCAGGACAATCCACCTAAAATCAATTTGCCTCAAGCCATTTTACATCAACCCAATTCATCTTCTTGTGATAACTTGGTCAGTGTGTATAGGTTTTAGTTATTTTGATGTCATATCACTGTTGCTTTTCAGTAAATTGCTTTTAGGCCAATAAGACTTAGTTGAATTGACCTAGACCTGTCCTGCTGATCTTTGAAAACTGATACACCTGCTACTCTGTGTAAAAATTAATTTCATCTTCAGCTTTGGACCATTTCCTGAGAAAACTCACCTAATGGCTCAGGAAAAGCACTGTTAGGATACATCTTCCAAGCTTTTCTTTTCACAGCATTTTTTTAGTAATGTTATGAATTTGGGATTGTAAGTCTGGAACATAACCAAAAAATATATAATTAAAATACCTAGGATTCCTGAAATGTCCTTGCTGATTTTTTTCACAGATATACTCAAATAGAGAGACCAAGTAGGTAAAAAATTTAGTGTGGACCCAAATGGTTACTGAATTGTACATTATGATGAAGGTGGATGGAACAATCTTATTACACTGCTGAAGAAGAACTATACACTGTTCTAATCCAAGGAGAGAACAAAATGTATGCATAATGAATATCATATAGTCAGGTAATGCAAACTTTTATTCACTTCTAAAGAAAATACCAAAAAGTATCATTTATTATTGTTGTTTGTCCTTCATTCTCAAAGAGAACCATATCAGGGTGATACCATGACTTCCAGTGAATTGGATTTAAGTGAGGGAGGGCTGTGAAAGGTCATTAGTCTCACTCTCTCCTCCAGAACCATCTGGGTCCAGTGGCAAGATATACATCAGGATGACTGGAGATGGCCCTGGATGTTTAAGGAAATTGGGGTTAAGTGATTTGCTCAGGGTCATACAGCTAGAAAGTGTCTGATATAAGATTTGAACTCAGGTCCTTTTGACTATAGGGCCAGTGCTGCCACCTAGCTGACCCCTATAATTTTATATGTTATAACTTAAATGTTACCAATCAATCCATGGAAGAATATGATTATAGAATTAATTTATGCAAGAAGACATATTAGGGGCAGCTAGATGGCGCAGTGGATAAAGCACCGGCCCTGGATTTAGGAGTACCTGAGTTCAAATACAGCCTCAGACACTTGACACTTGCTAGCTGTGTGACCCTGGGCAAGTCACTTAACCCCCATTGCCCCACAAAAAAAAAAAGAAGACATATTAGATCCCTGCATATTACTCATATAATATGAAAAAGTTTAACTATATTGTCCTGAGCTTTAATATTTTAAAATAGTTTTGAGAATAGCCAGGTGTCTATGAGGATTATTTGTATAGGGTGGAAAGGTTTACTTACCAGACTAATACAATAGCAGAGGAGTTCTTGGTCACTCTCCTTTGACCCCTACTCTTTGAATGTAGATATCACCTGTCTTGTCCAGCCACTGGCCTTCTGTTTCAATAGGATTTGATCTACTCTCTATACTACCTTTGGATCCATACCTAGAGAAGGATATCTCTGTGTATATGGTCACGTGTGGTCACATGGCTCAATGGAGCTGTCTAGGTGGCACAGTGGATAGAGTGCCAGGTCTGGGGTTAGGAAGACTCCTCTTCGTGATCTTCAAATCCAATCTCAGACACTTACTAAGTTGTGTCACCCTGAGCAAGTCACTTAACTCTGTCTCAGTTTTCTGATCTGTAAAATGAGCTGGAGAAGGAAATGGCAAACCACTCCAGTATCTGCCAAGAAAACATCATAAAAGGGTTAAAAAGAGTTGAATACAACTAAACAACAAAAGCCACAATCAAATTACAAATCTCCTTGCAAGTTACTTAAGAGGAACTCTAGATTTATACATTCTTCAACCTGTTTTGAGAGTTTATAAAATATAACAATTAATTTTCTCTCACATATAACTCATGGGCCCCCAGGCAAGACTAAAAGATTCCTAACAATTCAAAAAGATTCCACTGATCTCTGTTTCCCTCTGTCTCTGTCTCTGATGTTGTCTCTGTCTTTTTCTCTCTGTCTTTATCTGTCTGTCTCTGTCTCTCTGTGCATAACATGCCAGTTTCTATTCCTTTTTCTTGCAACTACCCATCCACAAATAATAAAGCATACAAAACAGAAATTAGGATTGATCACATTTTATCTAAAATCAGCCAGCATTAAAGTCCCCAATTAAATAGAGAATGTAAGCAACATTTAAGAAAATAAGCTTTGGGGGATGGCTAGGTGGCGCAGTGGATAAAGCACCGGCCCTGGATTCAGGAGTACCTGAGTTCAAATCCGGCTTCAGACACTTGACAATTACTATCTGTGTGACCTTGGGCAAGTCACTTAACCCCCATTGCCCCGCAAAGAAAAAGAAAAGAAGCTTTGTGTTTTTATGTTTTCTTTCTCTAGATGGAAAAGGTGGAGAAATAGGGCAAGTAAAAATATCACTGTCTTCATGAGCTCTCTCAAAAGGGAAATTCAGCTCACCACCCATCTCCATACCTGCCTGTCCTAGGGGCAAGACTGGCTAGTTCATCTGGTTGGAGCTTAAGCAGCTGTTCCAAAACTTGCTCAACACCTCCCTCCCCACTCTTCCACCATCCCACCCCTCTATACTCCACCTTCTTGTCTTTGCTCTAGGCTCCGGTTCAATCTCTCCTGTCTCCTCTTTCCTCTCTCCTCTCCTCTCTTCTGCTCTGTCTCTTCCTCTCTGTGTTTCTGTCTCCATCTCTCTGTCCTACCCAACAGAGGCTGTGGAAGACTGTGGTAGTATTCTAAGCCCCAGTGGCCAAGCTCTGCTATCTGCTCAAACCACTCACCTGCCAACTGCATCAATCTCTCTCCACTTGTCCTTGTTTCCGTCAAATCAAGAGCCTGGTATCTATGTTCATCCTGTGTCTTATGAAATGTCATTACCTTTCATTATAGCTTGTTCTCCAGTCTAAAGGAAATATGATGCTGTTCCAAACTTTAAGACATACTCTTTAGTCTGTCGGTCAGAACAGACTGATGAATTTCCACTCTGGATTCCCAGTCTGTTGTTGTTGTTTACCCTTAATTTTTTCAAAGAGGACCAATGATCTCATGGATGACATCTTGACTCGTGCATGAATTGGATTTAAGTGAGGCTGAGTTCCACAGTCATCAACCTCTCTCTTCTTGGGTCATCAAAGTCCAGTGGCATGACAAAAGCCAAGATGACTGGTGAGGGCCCAGAATGCAATGGATGACCCTGGTGTTTTCAATATCTGACCAGGCTCTAAGCACTGCATAGAACCTGCTTCAGCTTTTTTAGCTTTTGGAACAAATTCTTCTCATTTCCCCATTCTGCCAGGGATAGTCTTCAAACACCTGGGGTAAACACACCCCTAACTCATTGACGTGTTTGAGGCCTGTCAGTTACCCTCAATCTGGTTTAGCTCATCTGCTGAGACAGTTTACTGAGGTGTGACACTGTGTGTGCTACAGTTTCTTGAAGCAACAGGTGAAAGTTGGGTAAATCAGGAGGCTACTAAAGGGGAATGAGCAGCCCCGAAAAGTACTAGAAGTACTAGTCCTCTCTGAACACCCCATATACCCCTAGGCTATACAGTGTCCTCAACAGAGAAGAACAACAAGGGCTACAAGAGGATACAAATCTCCGTTTACCTAAATCACTTTTTTTTTTTTGGTGAGGAAATTGGGGTTATGTGACTTGTCCAGGGTCACACAGCTAGTAAGTGTGTAAAGTGTCTGAGGCTGGATTTTAACTCAAGTCCTCCTGATTCCAGGGCCAGTGCTCTATCCACTGTGCCACCTAGCCGCCCCTACCTAAATCACTTTTTAAATGTGAAGAAGTCTATAAGACCATGCATATAAGAGAAGAAAAGAAATGACAGGAATATTTAGCTTCTGGTGTTTAGTAGACTGCTTCCTTTCATTCTCTGTTTATCTGTGGTGTGGTAGATAGAGCACTGGCCCTGAAGTTGGGAGGACCTGAGTTCAAATCTAACTAACCTCAGACACTTACTAGCTGTGTGACCCTGGGCAAATCAATTAACCCCAATTGCCTTAAACGTCCAGGACTATATCCAGTTGTCCTGCTGTATATCTTGCCACTGAACCCAGATGACCTCGAAGGAGAGAGTGAGCTTGGTGACCTTGCATAGCCCTCCCTCACTTAAATCCAATTCACTGCCAGTCATGGTATCACCCTGATATTATGGTCCTCTTTGAGAATTGTGAGAATCAGAACTCCACCCTGAGGAGAAAGCATGTGACTTGGTGTCCTCATGTGACTTGGTGTCTGGAAGTTACTGCTATAGAACCGCCTGTAGTCATGTCAATCAAAGCTATTAGCCAATTACCTTGGAGCTGTGTGTGTGTGTGTGTGTGTGTGTGTGTGTGTGTGTGGACGGCCCTGGTTCCTGTTTCACAGAGGGCTTCTGGGAGAAGCTGTTGAGGATCTGCTTTTCTTTTTTTCGTTCAAGAACCAGCGCATGGTGGCAGAGACAGAGAAAGAGAGAGGGCCTCTTTTGGTTAAAGACTTTGGTTTGGTGGCAGACAGAGAACTTCTCATGGGCTATTAGGGAAAGACAAGGTTTTTATCTCTGGCTATCCCCAATAGATCCAAGCTAGGGTTTTTTCCATTATATAAGAAATCTGTTCTCAATCTCTCTCTCTTCACTAACTTCTAATACACTTTAATAAATACTTAAAAGCCTAAACTCTTGCCGAATTGATAGTAAATCTTAGCTAGTTTCTCCCCCACACTGGGGTCAGGTCAGGTGATCACACATTAGATTTTAAACATCACAGAATAAAGGACAAATGACATACCTAACATCTTTGCCTGACCTGTGTATTGTAAATCTGGTTGTAATCCCTAATTAATTCCAATGCAATACCATGTACTGCTGCATTTTTCTATTACTCAAATTTAATATAATCAACTCACTTTTCACACAGCATACCATTTTTACTATGTACACTTAATGATATTCATTCAAATGAAACTAACCAGGAAGACGCAAGTAAGACAGAACTACTTCAGGATGGAAAATGAAAAAGAATATTTTTATTAATCATCATCTCAGTATGACTCAGGAACATTATTGGCAAGAAAGTCTATGTGGGTGCCAGAGTTAGAATAAATATTCTGTATAAGATGTCTCTCTAAGTAACACTTATGCTGGAAAACTATTTTCCTTGCCTTGTGAAAGACCTAATGGGAAGGAGACCAAACATTTTAAAGTAGGAAGAGTAGAAAATATTGGTAACTAAAAAAAAAGAGAGATAGCTCTTCAAAAGTTTGGATGAAAAAGCTTTATCTGAGACATTTAAGGCTACCATTTGGTGGGTATCCTATACTTCTGAATGCCTTGAGCATAAAAATAAATGAAGACTGTGAACCTTTTCCTTATGAGGTGGGATGGTACCTTTTAAAAACTGTTCAAAAAATAATGTGCTAGGGGGCAGCTAGGTAGTATAGTGGATAAAGCACCGGCCCTGGATTCAGGAGGACCTGAGTTCAAATCAAACACTTCACACTTATTAGCTGTGTAACCCTGGGCAATGAGGGCACTTAACCCTCATTGCCCCGCAAAAAGAAGAAGAAGAAGAAGAAGAAGAAGAAGAAGAAGAAGAAGAAGAAGAAGTAATGTGCTATATAAACATTCCAATGAACATATCATATCAAGGAAATGGTGTCAAAATAATTGTCTAGGTTTAGAGTTGTGATATTTGTTTCAGTGTTGAAAAAAATTAGGCCAGATTTAAAAGGAAATCTCATGAAAAAATGTTAGTTATATACAATTAACATATTTTCTCCTGATAATGATGCTCACTGACAACAAATGATTGATGACATTAGTTAATGGAGGTAGATGGTGTCATTTTATGATTGTTTTTTTCTTAAATGGTAGGAAATAACAGGATAATGGAGCTGGAATGGGACATAAAGGAGTCATGTATTTAAGTCCTTTAGTTGGATTGAGAAAGATTCAGTTAAGGATAGCAAGCCAGCTTTAAAATTATTGACAATGTTAACTGAGAAAAAATCTAGTCAAATCACAGAATTTAGTGATTCTTGCTATGCTTGTTCACTTCTTTCCAAGGGTCTATTTGGTACTTTTTCATTCCCAAAGCCTGCTACTGAGCACTAAATTCCATTAAGAATAAACACAGAAGTGGATAGAGCACTGGCCCTGGATTCAGGAGGACCTGAGTTCAAATCCACCCTCAGACACTTAACACTTACTAGCTGTGTGACCCTGGGCAAGTCACTTAACCCCAATTGCCTCGCAAAAAAAAAAAAAAAAAAAAAAGAATAAACACAGAAATCCTATTTTGTGGTGTCCCTTTCCACCTGGTCTTATCTGCTACCTAATTTTACTTAAGATTTGTAAGAAGACCATATAAGATTTAGAGTTAGAAACTTAAAGATCATCTAGTATAACTTCCACATTTTATTCAGACTTATTGATGTTCTTTAAAGATAATGGACTATAGTTTTCTTCCTGTTTTATCTCTCCCTGCCTTATTGGACTATAGTTTTCTTTCTCTCCTTTCTCTCTCTCTGTCATAGGTATCAGGACCATACTCAACACATAGATTGATTTTGGTAGGATTTTCTCTCTTTTTTTAATAAACAATCTGTGATATTAGAAGTAATTGTTCTTTGAATATTTGATAGAATTCACTTGTAAATTCATTTCATATTGTGTTCTTTTCTATGGGAGTTGCTTTATGACTTTTTAAGTTTGTTATTTTGAGATTGGGTTCTTTAAATTCTTTGCCTTTTGTTCTGTTAATCTGAGTATTTTATAGTTGGCAAATATCCAAATTTTCATTTATCAGTTTGGGGTATATTATTGAGCAATTTGTTTTTATATTTTTCTTTATTTCTTGTTAATTTGATGTGAATTCTCTTTTTCATGCTTGATAGTCAATTTGGTTTTCTTTTTCTTATTGGATGAATTAATGGTTTGCCTAAATGGTCTCTCCCCCAAAACCAGGTTGTCAGTTTATTAATCAATTTAGAGGGGTTTTTTTTTGGTTGGTTTTCACTTTTATTTGTCTTTCTTTTAGCATGTAATGGGGTTTAAGTATTGCCGAGAGCTTAGTGGGTTACTTATAATAGAAGTCAAATGCCAGGGACAGAGGAAACCCAGGACAATCCCACGTAGTACAATTTATCTTCTACCTTCTTTCCATTTTTGCTACTGAGCTTATAATATTGGAGTCATCTTGAATCTAAGGATAAATTCAAGTTTGACTCTGATAGTCCCTCTGGTTTTTATCTACTCTCCAATTTATTGTGTTGGGTTATCTTAAAAGGAGGTAGATGGTGGCACAGATTATTCTCTCTGCAACTTTACCCCCAGGGGATCTTTCCCAATCTTAACAAGTGAATCTATTAATAATTCACTGTGTATGGAGCTGTAAAATTGGTTGTAAAGCAATTTGGAACTAAACTCAGATTCACTAAAGCAAACAGGCCCTTTGAATCAGTGATAACACCACTAGTTATATAACACTAAAGAGATATTTTTTAAAAAGAGGTAAAGGATTCATATTGTTTTTGTTTTTGTTTTTGCGGGGCAATAGGGGTTAAGTGACTTGCCCAAGGTCACACAGATAGTAATTGTCAAGTGTCTGAGGCTGGATTTGAACTCAGGTCCTCCTGAATCCAGGGCCGGTGCTTTATCCACTGCACCACCTAGCCGTCCCCAAGGATCCATATTTACAAAAATATTTATAACCACACTTTTTTGTTGTGTTAATGGACCAGAAACAAAGTAGATACACATCAGACAGAAAATGAATGAACAAACTGTGGGCTATGGATGCAATTGTGTTATAAAATTGTACTGAATGTAATGTACTATAAGAAATGATGAAAGGGATAGATTAAGAAAAACCTGTGAGGACTTGTATGAACTGATGCAGAGTGAAGTGAGCAGAACTAGAAGAATAACTGATAAAATGTCTATAGCATTATAAAGGAGAAAAATGTGAAATAACTCTATTAATGCTATGACCAATTATGACTCTATGAGAGTGATGACAGATCATGTTTCCCACCTCTTAGGAGAGTGGTGATTGAGGTGCAGAATGAGACATGCTTCCAGACATGGCCAATATGTGGATTTGTTTCCCCGGCTTTTTCTTATGTGGGAGAACTTATTTGGGGGCAAGGAGTAGGCTAAAGGTAGAGTGGAGAAATAGTGAAGTGATAGGAAGAAGAAGAAAGACAATAGTATTGGTGAATTATTAAAAATACAGGGGCAGCTAGGTGGTACAGTAGATAAAACACTGGCCCTGGATTCAGGAGGACCTGAGTTCAAATGTGACTAGCTGTGTGACCTTGGGCAAGTCACTTAACCCTCATTGCCCCACCAAAAAAAAAAAAAAAACCCAACCCAAAACCAAACAAACAGAGAAGGGCTCAGCTGCTAATAGCTGTGTAATACAGAATGGCAACACCAATCTATGTTGATAAGGAGAATGGAGAACCAGGTTCTCACATAGCACCTAAGGACAGGCTGAAGTGCACCACAGCATTATCTGGAAGAGCTCAACTTTCAACTCCCAAGGCTGGCAAAGTGTTTGCTGCAGCTCCAGTTTTATCCAAATCTGTTAGAAAAGCTTTGGGGCCTGTCAACAGGACAACCAAAAAGGAAAACTTGGAGGGAAAGAGAAAAGAACCCCTCAAACAGAAAGGGCAAAACTACACTGCCAAAAAGATGACTGAAAAAGATTCCTACAGAAAAAAAACACCTCAATTCCATTCCCAAATGAAACATATCCAGAAATAGAAAATTTCTTTCCCTTCAACCCACTAGAATTTGAGAGTTTTGATGTTCCCGAAGAACACCAGCCTGCAAACTTGCCTCTGACTGGTGTCCCCCTCCTGATGCTTGAGCAGAAGAAGTCACTTGAAAGGCTTATAGAACTTCCACCCTCACCCATGCTGTTGCCTTCCATGACATGGGAGTCTGATCTGCTGGAATCAGCTTCAAGCCTTCTGTCAGCCATGGATGAAAATGCCACCTGAGTGTTATGACTTCCCTATTTAAATATCTTGTTATTATAGTGTTATTATAATCATTTTTGTATTAATAAAGCAATTCTTTATGTAGTAAACTAAAAAAATTCATAAAAGAAGAAAAAATTCAGAAGGGGACACAAATATATTAAATTTGACATGTATTTAAAATAAATTATATGTAGTGAAGGTTCATGGTTTCATATGTAGTCATCTTTTTTCCATTCTTATTTTATATAGGAAAATGATCATATTTATTAATGTTTTACAAGTTTGCAATAATAAAAGTATATGTTTTAAAATGCTTGACTTAAAGACTCAAATTCTGAGGACCAAACACAGAGTAAGGGACTTTTTAAAGAACAGAGGCAATAACTATAGGTAGGCTTTATTATTATTTTTTAAATTTTTATTTATTTTTTTGTGGGGCAATGAGGGTTAAGTGACTTGCCCAGGGTCACACAGCTAGTAAGTGTCAAGTGTCTGAGGCCAGATTTGAACTCACGTCCTCCTGAATCCAGAGCCAATGCTTTATCCACTGTGCCACCTAGCTGTCCCTGAGGCTATATTATTATTATTATTATTATTATTATTAATTTTAGGGGCAATGAGGGTTAAATGACTTGCCCAGGGTCACACAGCTAGTGTCGTGTCTGAGACTGGATTTGAACTCAGGTCCTCCTGAATCCAAGGCCAGTGCTTTATCCACAGTACCACCTAGCTGCCCTGAGGCTATATTATTTTAATCAAAGGCCAAACTACTTAACTGGTATCTGATGACATATAGTGTTTGAGATATCTGGATGCTTCTTGCTGCCTTTGAACACATGATAAAATGAATTCTGCCAGCTCCTCTACATGTCTCTCCAAGGAGAATCCATGAGGCAGCTTTTCACTTAAATGCAACTTTTCTGTTCTGGATTCATTTTAAGAGCAAATGCTAATAGTCTCTCTATGCAATTCTGCTCAGCCAGTAGTATATCCATTTATTGATTATCTGACTTGGAGTCAGGAAGATCTAAGTTCAATCTCAGATGTTTACTAGCTGTGTGACCCTGGAAAAGTCACTTAGCCTTTCTCAGTCTCAGTTTCCTCATCAGTAAAATGGCACTTACCTCACAGGATTATTTCAAAGATCAAATGAGATAATGTATTTAAAGTACTTTGGATATGCAAATACTAGCTAGCAGTATTGTTATTGTTATTATTTAGTTTCCCAAGGGAAAAATTCACTTACATAAATTATATAAAACTTATCTTAATTTTAGTATTCTATGCTTCATTTTTTGTCCAGTCTTTTACCAACACTATGGAAGGTGAAAAGGTACCACAGAAATTAGGTCCCTATGTTTTTCTTTGATTTATGAGTTGTCATGGCCAGAGAATTTATGAGCAAATGGCCAGAGTATTGGCAATGTGCCTCTTTGTGGTTACCTAGGTTGATCTTTGGAAAAAATAGATATCATCTTTTTCTGGGACTATAGCCTAAATTATTTGAGGTCAAAAAAAAAGGACAAAGGCTTATAGACCCATGACAGGAAATGATTAGTTACAGATGATGTGGTCCTTTGGGAATCAGCTAATTCTCTGTGTATAATTGGGTTGACTGGTTAAGAAATATTCAAAATAAGGGGCAGCTAGGTGGCACAGTGGATAAAGCACTGGCCCTGAATTCAGGAGGACCTGAGTTCAAATCAGGCCTCAGACACTTACTAGACCTTGGGCAAGTCACTTAACCCTGCCCCCCCCCCAAATAAAGAAAGAAGAAATGTTCAAAATAAAAATTAATTAAATCAGAAAAAAATGATAAAGATGAAAAGCCACTGCTCTCATGATGGTAGTGAACAAAACGCTTGCATTAAGTTTCTATATGTAATTTATAAAACTGGTATGCTGTAGATTCATAGAGGTATCAGGAAAGTGCCTGAAGTACACCTTTCCCAAATGATAGTACAGCAAAGAATGTATTTCTATGTTAACTTAACATTCTAACTTTTTTTAAATGGTCACCAGATGAATTCTCTTAGCTTTCTTCATAAATTCTCATTAAAAGACAGGAGGTATAAATAGATGGTTTAAATTTACAGATTCTTTCCATAGTGGAGGCATAATTTTTGTCTGCTTCAGATATATTCATGACACTCATTAAGCAATCAATAAGCAACTATTACTGCACTGAAAAAATTAAGCCTCACTTAGAAATCTCTCTTCATCTCACCCTCCCCAATCCTCTTCTCACATCTCTCAGACATTTTTCCTTAAGAGGTCACCCTTCTTCCTAAGTAAAACCTTGCTGCATGATTCCTGACTCCATCCCTTTTGTCTTCTTCAGCAGCTTGCCCCCTCTGTTAGCTCTACTCTGTAATCTTTAATCTCTTACTATATATCATCTCCTCAGATTTCTATACATAAATCAAAGACTCCTCCATCCTTAAAAACAAAAATGAAAACAACCCTCATTTATTAATCCAATCCCACTATTGTGCTACATCTCTCAACCCCTTATCAGCTAATCTCCATGAGAAAACCATCAAGGCTAGGTTTCTCCACTTCAATTCTTCTCTTCTAAATTCTCTTTAGGCTAGGTTCTGATAATCATCATTTGGTTGAAACTGTTCTCTCCAAACTTAACAATAATCTCTTTATATTATATTATATTATATTTCCCCCAATTACATGTTGAGACAATTTTAAACTTTTTTTTAAAAAGTTTTGAGTTCCAAATTCTATTCCTCCCTTTCTCCTGACCCTCCTCCCGGAGATGATAAGCAGTCTGATATAGTTTACACATGTGAAGTCATGTAAACATTTCATTAGTCATTTTGTACAAGAAGACTCAAATTAGAAAAAAAAAGAATGAAATAAAGAAAGTGAAAATAGCATGCTTCAGTCTGTATTCAGTGTCAGTTCTTTCTCTGGAGGCATATAGTATGCTTCATCTTTAGTCCTTTGGGATTGTCTTGGATCATTGTAACCAATGATTTCTTAATTGACCAATCTAATGGCCTTTTCTGGATCATCAGTCTTCTAGAACTCTGCAGACTTTGACACTGTCAATCATCCTGGACATTCTCTCCTTTCTAGGTTTTCCTGATACTGCTTTCCTCTGGTTCTCCTCCAATAAATAACAACAGCAAGCATGTATATAGCACTTACTATGCGCCAAAGGCCTGTGCTAAGCGTTTTACAATTATTATCTCATTTGATCTTTACAACAACCCTGGAAGGTAGGTTCTATGATTATGCCCATTTTACAGAGGAGGAAACTGAGGAAAACAGAGGCTTAAGTGACTTTGTCTGTGACTGTATTTGAATTTGGGTCTTCCTATCTCCAGGCCATGTACTGTATTCACTGGGCCACCTATCTGCCTGCATGTCTTACCTATCTGACAACTCCTCAGACTTCTTTAATGGAACTTTATCCAATTCATGCCCACTAATTGTGGTATCCCCCAAGGCCCTGGCCTTGCCTGCCTTCTCTTTTTCTTTATATTATCTTACTTGGTGATCTCGTGATCTCTCATGAGTTAAGTTATAATCTCTGTGCAAATGATTTCCAGATCTCTATTTCCAACCTTAATCTCCCCCTTGAGCTCCAGTTCTACATCACTAACTGCCTCCTGGACACGACTCTCCCCAATGCCTGGAATGCTCTCCTCATCATCTCTAATTCCAAGCCTCCCTGGTTTCTTTCAAGTCTCAGCTCACATCATGCCTCTTGAAGGAGGTCTTTCCCATTCCCCCTGCTGCCAGTCTCATCTCTCTAAGTTTACCTTCCACTGACACTGTATTTATCTTCTATTGTTAGTTGGTCCATCAACAAATATTTATTAAGCTCTTTCTATGTGCCAGGGACTGCAGCCAGTGAAAATGCCTAGCGTTGGGAACTACAAACACAGTTATTTTCATACTGTCTCCCCCGCCCCCATCCCATTTAGAATGTGAGCTCCTTTGAAAGCAGAGACTATGTTTTTGCCTTTCTTTTTATCCCCTTCATCTGGTACAGTGCCTAGCACATAGAGACCACTTAATACATTCTCTTTGCCCAAATGACTTTGGCACCAAGGGAGAAACTTCAATACTTTGATGTGCCTCTGGTTTCTTTGGTGTGGGTACTCCCTTCAACATTGCAGATTGCAACCATCCTTACTTCCTTATCTTTTGATTCTTGTCTTCATTCTCCACCCAATATACTGGCATCCTTCATCTAGATCCTAGCTTCTTAAACTGTGGGTCATGACCCCACAGTCTCATAACTGAATGGGGGGGGGTAGCAAAAAAGTTGGCAACAGCAAAGGGTTATTTATACTTATTTTATGTACCTATATATCCAGGGAAGCATAAAAGTTTTTTGGGTGAAAAGGGGTCACGAGTGGAAAAAGTTTAAGAAGTCCTGATCTAGATTTTTTAACATTAGTTGGATAGCACTGGAGCATGTGGGCTTTTGTGGGATATACAAAAGAAGTATAAGACATTGCCCTAGTCTTCATGGATTTTGCAATCTTGGTAAGGAGATAAGAGTAATAGAGCAGAAATAGATAACAAAAAATACATATATGATCAGGCAGCTAGATGGTACAGAGGGTAGAGCACTAGGCACAGAGTCAGGAAAACTTGAGTTCAAATAAGGCCTCAGAACTGACTAGTTATGTGACCTTGGGCTTATCAACTAACTTCTGTTTACCTCCGTTTCCTCAACAGTAAAATGGAGATAATAATAGCATATCCCTTCCAGGATTGTTGTGAGGATCAAATGAGATAAAATTTGTGAAACACTTAACATAGTGCCTGGCTCATAGCAAGAGTTGATATACATGTGAGCTATTACTATTCTCAGATCTTTTGATAAAATCTGGTCCTGCTAAAACTGTTAGTGTAATCATGACAACACTGCTAGATTTATTTTAATCTAGGAATGGTGAAGGAGTTACGTTTTCTCTATGCCCCAATGAATCGAGATAAACCCTCAACAAAATACTTAACTTGCCATTTCTATCATTAAACAAGCCATACATCAATCGCCAAGACCTAAACTACTTCAAGGTTTGTTTTCCTTTTATTCCAGTTTATACATGTATAATATCTATAGATACCAATTAGTGCCTTTGAGCATTTCATGAATTCTCTGTTGCAACAGTCACGAAGAAACTGAATAGATTGGCTGATCCTAGTCAAACACATTAGAGCAATAATCTCCCCATACATGTGTCTTTCTAAGATATGCACATTAGTCAATAAGTATTTATTAAGTATCCATTGTACTTCGTTAGAAACTAAGCATGAATATCTACAAAAATATAAATTATCCAGATTAGCAGAAGAATAAATAAAATATTTAAATAACCCAATTAAAAAAATAAATTGATCAAATCATCAATGAACTTTCTAAGAAAAAATCTCCAGGACTAGATGGATTCACAAGTGAATTCTACCAAACATTTAAAGAACAATTAGTTCCAATAGCATATAAATTATTTGAAAAAATAAGTGAAGGAGTCCTACCAAACTCCTTTTATGAGACAAATACGGTGCAGATAACCAAAACAGGAAAAACCAAAACAGAGAAAGAAAAGTATAGCTCATTTCACTATCGAATATTGATGCAAAAATTTTAAATAAAATACTAGAAAATAAATTACAGAAATATATCACAAAGATCATACACCATGACCAGGTGGGATTTATACCAGAAATTCAGGGCTAGTTCAATATTAGGAAAACTATGAGCATAATTGAGCATATCAATAACAAAAGCAACAGAAATCATAAGATTATCTCAATAGATGCAGAAAAAGCCTTAGAAAAAATACAGCACCCATTCCTATTAAAAACACTAGAGAACATAGGAATAAAAGCTTACCTTAAAATGATAAGTACTATTTATCTTAAGAACATCAGCAAGCATGATCTGTAATGGGGATAACCTAAAAGCCTTTCCAATACAATCAGGGGTGAAGCAAGTAGGCCCATTATCACCTCTATTATTTAATATTGTATTAGAAACATTAGCTATAGGGGTAAGAGAAGAAAAAGAAATTAAAGGAATTAGAATAGGTAATGACGAAACAGAACTATCACTCTTTGCAGATGATATGATGTTATACTTAGAAAATCCTAGGGAATCAACTGAAAAGCTAATTGAAATTATTAACAACTTTAGCAGAGTTGCAGGATACAAAATAAATCCTCATAAATCATTAGCATTTCTATATTTTACTAACAAAGCCCAGCAACAACAGATAGAAAGAGAAATTCCATTTAAAATAACTATGGCCAATATAAAATATTTGGGAGTCTACCTCCTAAGCCAAACATAACAACTATATGATAAGAACAACAAAACACTTTTCACAAAAATAAATCAGATCTAAATAATTGGAAAAATATGAATTGTTCATGGGTAGGCAGAGTCAATATAATAAAAATGACAATCCTACCTAAGTTAATTTATTTATTTGGTGCTATACCAATCAAACTATCAAAAAATATTTTATAGAGCAAGAAAAAATAATAACAGAATTCATCTGGAAAAACAAAAGTTCAAGGATATCATGAGAATCAATGAAAAAAATACAAAAGAAGGTAGTTTAGCAGTACCAGATCTCAAACTGTACTATAAAGTAGTAATTATCAAAATAATCTGGTACTGGCTAAGAAATATAGAGGTAGATAATTGGAATAGAATAGATAGAAACAACACTACAGTCAATGACTATTTTGGAACAAAAACTCATTATTAAGCAAAAACTGCTGGGCAAACTGGAAAACCATATGGCAGAATTAGGTATAGACCAACATCTCACACCATATACTAAAATAAGGTCAAAATGAGTACATGATTTACAAATAAAGGATGAAACCATAAGAAAATTAAAGGAGTATGGAATTTTCTATCTGTCATATTTATGGACAGGGGAAGAATTTAGGACCAAAGAAGATATAGAGAATAAAATTAAATGTAAAATAGATTATTTTGATTATATAAAATTAAAAAGCTTTTGCAAAAACAAAACTAATGTAACCAAGATTACAAGGCAAATAGAAAACTGGGAAAGAATTTTTGAAACAAATATCTCTGATAAAGGTTTCATTTCTCAAGTATATAAAGAATTGTATCAAATTTTTAAAAATACAAAGTCATTCCCCAATTGATAAATGGTCAAAGGATTTGAACACACAGTTTTCAGGCAAGGAAATCAAAGTTATCAATAATCATATGAAAAATGCTCTAGATCACTATTGATTAGAGAAATGCAAATTAAGGCAACTCTGAGATATCACCTTACACCTATTGGAATGGCAAATATAAGAAGAATGGAAAATATTGGTTGTTGGAGGGATTGTGGGAAAACTGGAATGCTAATGCACTGTTCGGGGAGTTGTGAAAAGATTCAACCATTCTGGAGATCAATTTGGAACTATGTCCAAAGGGCTATAGAATTGTGCATACCCTTTGATCCAGCAATACCACTACTTGGTTTATATCCTAAAGATATCCCCAAAAAGGGAAAAAGACCTATTTGTTCAAAAATATTTATAGGAGCTCTTTTTGTGGTGGCTAAAAATTGGAAATCAAAGGTATGCCCATCAATTGGGGAATGGCTAAACAAACTGTGGCATATGATGGTAATGGAATATTACTGTGCATTAAGAAATGACAAACAGGAAGACTTCAGAAAAGACTGGAAGGACATGTATGAAATGATGTATTGGGAAGTGAGCAGAACCAAGAGAACACTGTACACAGAGACAGCAATATTGTTCTATGAAGAACTGTGAATGACTTGACTATTCTCAATAATACAATAATCCAAGACAATCCCAAAAGGATATTGATGAAACATACTATCCACCTCCAAAAAAAGAACTGATATTGATGGAACAGACTGAAGCATGCTATTTGTCACATTCTTTCATTAAGTGACAAATATGATGTTTTACATGATCATATATGTATAACCCATATCAGATTGTTTGCCACCTCAGGAAGGGGGGAGTGGAAGGAGGGAAGAAGGGATAGGGATTGGAACAGAAAAATATAAATAAAAATGTTCAACCTGAAAAAAAGGTAAGCATGGAAATATAAACGTAAGGCATTCTTTGCCCTCAATGAGCATATATTCTTCCAGTCAGATACAACATGTATTGGGGAATGGTGATTGGGGAATGAATGAGTAAATGAATGAATGAATAAGCATTTATTAGGTGCTTACTGTGTGCAAGTCACTGGAGATACAAATAGAATAGGGAGATATAATAAATTTAGGGCTTGACATGCTATAATCCATGGGGTCATGAAGAGTTGAACATGACTGAATGACAGATAAAAACAACAAACAACATATTTAGAAAGTTTCAGCTGCACATCAGATGGAAAGACCAGTGGACTTCAAAGTACAGCAGCAAAAATGGGTGATAATACATCTTCTTTAATGTCTTTTTTTTTTTGGTGGAGCAATTAGGGTTAAGTGACTTGCCCAGGGTCACACAGCTAGTAAGGGTCAAGTATCTGAGGTCAAATTTGAACTCAGGTCCTCCTGAATCCAGGCTGGTGATTTAACCACTGCACCACCTAGTTGCCCCTTTAATGTCTTTTCCACTGACAAACCCATTCTGTTTCTGATTTTGAACCTTTTATCAATGCTGAGAACTTTGGTGATAAGAACCTTTGTTTTTAGCCTTTAGGGAAAGAGAGAGAACAATTTTCATGAGAGCTAACTAAGCTTTTCTGAAATTAATCATAAAAGACATCTTGTTCAACCTCTCATTTTGAAGATGAAGAAAGCTGGACCCATGGAGCAGAAGTGACTTGGCCAGGGTCACACAACCACGAAGCAACAAAGCCAAGATTTTACTTAGGTCTTCTAACTCCAGAATTAGAATTGCCACCTCTCAGGGTTGTTGTGAGGATCAATATGAGATAACATTGTAAAGTGCCTAATACAGCACCTGGCACATAGTAGGCTTTTACTAAATGCTTCTTCCCTTCCTGCTTTCACAGAGCCAGCATTCCTTTCACTACAACAATGAAATAATTCTGATTAAAACTCCTCAGCATACAGATAAGAAAAGAAATCCATAGTAATCACAGTTTCTTTATGAAAGTTCTATTCCTTATGTGCGTGGGAATGGAGGGGCAAAGAGGGTTAGAAAGGTCTTAAGATGTGAAGAGGATCATAAAGACATTTTAAATCTAGATTTAGGTCCTTTAGCTGACTGAATGAGAAATGTCTCATCTCCTAAATTTAGCTTCTCACTTAACTGCCTTGTGAGGTCTGCAGTGGTATGTATTGCAGTATTTTAGGGCAGTGATTGACAACCAGGGCTGGAGTGATGAGGGCTCAGTCTCAGAAAGAAATGCTACATTTACATCTCCTGAAGCTTACATGTGACATTCCCCACCCCCTACTCTCCTCTTCCTCTCCAGAAGGTAAATGAGTCAGTAGATGGAATTCAGTTAAAAATTAATGTAAAAGACATTTTACCCTTTTTTTCTACCACTATAATATTAACAGGCCCTTACTCAAAAGTGAAATGAAATCTAATACCATATTGGGAAGAAAGGATTGAGAAATGCATACAGAAATACTTCTTATGACATTGTCCCAACCAGCATCATTTCACAATGACATCACTGGACTATTTTAACTACACCAAACCATAAAGTCCAGAATCTCACTGTAATGCTATTGGGATCTGGTTTCTGTTCCTGGATCCCCACCAGGGTGGTGCTCAATCCGGTCTGTTCAACTCCATGTTTGTGAAACTATTTTCCATAAATTGTCAACTGTAGTTGATGTTTTTGTAGAAACAATGATATTAGGCAGGCATTGCCTATATTCCCATTTTGTTCTGCCTCTGGAGGAAATAAATGAAAGGCAATGAACCTTCTGTTCCATTTTGACCATATTACTACTTAATGGATGTCTTCATGTTTGACTAGACTGGTGATTGTTATTGATAAGTAAGATGACCCATTTCACCAAATTCTTCATGCTGAAGTCCATCCATATAGCACTTGCCATTGCTCACAACCTATAGATCTTCCTTTCCATTTGTGCCCTGTCGCGTCATAAAATGAGTACTTGTGTTTTTAAAACTCTGAATCTATGGTTGAATGTCTTAATAATGAATTTTGCATGTGAATTCAATAAGTCATTTAATTTTTTTAGATATCATAACCCAAATACCAAATGACTTCATAAAATGAAAAAAAAAAATCTAACTTATTACATCTAAATGAATCTCAGAAGAACTTTTCTTGCTTTCTTTCTTTTTTAAATCCTGTCCTGGGATTCCCTATTTTCTTAAAGTGACTTCAAATCTTTCTCTTTTCTCAGTCTTTGAGCATGAAATGTAGAAACAAATGGAGAACTGTAAGGGGCTAAAATTCTAGCTATACTATCTAAAATCTAATGAGTGGTTGCCAATAAATTATAAGCTTTAGCAAGAGTATTTAAATGTTTAAGTATTTATTAAAGAGCATTAGGATCAGAGAGAAAGGTAAAAACCTAACTATTTCTAAGAGACCCTATCATCTGACCTACCTTGGCAAGGTCAGGAACCAAAAAGAGACAGAACCCCTCCACCAGCGTCTGCTTCTTACTTCATGTCCTCCTCCCAGAAATGGGAGGCTCCTCAAGTTGATTGGCTGGTAGCCTTGATAGACAGTACCTACGAGCAAAAGTCACTTCCTTACACCAAGGACCTTGACCGCATGGCTTGCCCTCAGAGGCCTTCTCCTCATGGCAGAGCTTTTCTACAGTAAGTCTCCAGCAGGTGGCGTCATTCCAATCGTTACAGAACCATAGTCTTCTAACCTCATCACTCCTTACTCAAGGAATATTCTTTTAAAATATTTGCTTGAGCTCCACTGACCATAAATTTTTATTAGCTAACCTCAACTAGGTCCTCATTTCCTCCTCCA
The DNA here is from genome assembly GCF_019393635.1 of Dromiciops gliroides. NCBI lineage: Eukaryota > Metazoa > Chordata > Mammalia > Microbiotheria > Microbiotheriidae > Dromiciops > Dromiciops gliroides. Next base: position 460,659,576 of record NC_057861.1, read on the forward strand.
ATTGATTCTCTGTCCTATTCCACAAAAAGACGAATTCAAACTTCTTTTCTCCTTAAATCTAACATACCCTCCCCTCCCCTCACTTGTTTTTTTGGTGAGGTAATTGGGGTTAAGTGACTTGCCCAGGGCCACACAGCTAATAAGTGTCAAGTGTCTGAGGCTGAATTTGAACTCAGGTCCTCCTGAATCTAGGGCCAGTGCTTTATCCACTGCACCACCTAGCTGCCCCTCCCCTCACTTTCTTAACTGAGGATCTTGTTCTATACTTTAGTAAAAATAATTGAAGAAATTTTCCCTTAGGTGTCTCTTCTGTGTATCTCAAAGCCCTTTAATGTCATTATTCAGTCTTACTTCCATTAATAAAGGGGTTTCCCCTTTCCTTACCAAAACCAAACCCTACACATACCCTTGTTTCCATCACTTCCCATATTCTCCAAAAGGTTGCCCTCATAATCATTCCCCCTCCACCAATCTTCAATCTCTCCCTGATTCCCTACTGCTTATAAATACACTCAAGTCTCCTTCCATAAATCCAACCTTCCCCTCTCTTGTCTTTCTCTGCAAAACTAAAAAAGGAAAGATAAGAAAAAGATTTATATCATCAAGCTCATCATTTCTTATAGCACAATAGTATTCCATCAAAATAATTTATCACATCTTGTTTAGCCATTCCCTAACTGATGGGCATCCCCTCATCCAATTATTTGCCACCGCAAAAAGAGCTCCAATAAATATTTTTGTACATATAGGTCCTTCTCCTTTTTCTTTGATCTCTTTGGGATACAAACCTAGTAGTAGTATTGCAAGGTCAAAGGGTATACACAATTTTATAGCCCTTTGGGTATAGTTCCAAATTGCTCTCCAGAATGGTTGAATCAGTTCACAATTCCACCAATAGTGTATTAGTGTCCAAAATTTTCGACATCTCCCCAATGTGACAGACCTTTCCTGACAACTTCCTTAGTTGTCTTGGGTTGGAAATTTATTTCACATAGACCTTTTGTTGGTTCAGTCACTCAAAAATTTTATTTGAAGCATTACTTTAAAATTGGGTATAGAAATCTATCTTACCATGACACTTACTGGCTGTGTGACCTTGGGCAAGTCACTTAACCCTCACTGCCCCTCCAAAAAAAAAAAAGAAAAAGGAAATCTATCTTACGCAATAGAGAAGCAGAAGGGGAAGGAAGTAAGGGAAAGGGGGGCAGGGAGTGACAAAAAGGAAGGCAGTGGTCAGAAGCAAAATAGACTTTAGAGGAGGAACAGGATAAAAAGAGAGAGAAGAATAAACAGAAGAAAATAGGATGGAGGGAAATGCACAGTTAGCAATCATAACTGTGAATATGAATGGGCTGAAATCACCCATAAAAAAGAAATGAATAACAAAATGGATTAGAAACCAGAATCTGACAATATGTTGTTTACAAGGAACACACTCAAAGAAGAGACACACATAGAGTTTAAAAAAGGAAGCTGGAACAAAATTTAACTGAAAGAAAAAAAAGGCAGTGGTAGCAATTATGATCTCAAACAAAGCAAAAACAAAAAAAGACCTGAGTAGAAGAGAGGACAAGCAGGGAAACAACATCTTGCTAACAGGCACCAGAGACAATGAAGTAATACCAATACTAAACCTATATGCACCAAATGGCTTAGCATTTAAATTCTTAAAGGAAAAGTTCAATGAATTATAGGAGGAAATAGACAGGAAATACCGAGGGACCTCAAATTTCCCCCCTCAGAACCAGACAAATCTAACCCTAAGATGAATAAGAAAGAACTTAAGGAGATGAATAGAGTCTTAGAGAAGTTAGATATGATAGACCTGTGGAGAAAACGGAATGGGAATGGAAAGGGTTATACCTTTTTCTCAGCAGCACATGGCACCTACACAAAAATTGACCATGATTTTAGGGCATAAGAACCTCACAACCAAATGCAGAAAAAACAGAACTAACAAATGCATTCTTTTCAGGTCTTAATGAAGTAAAAATTACATTTAATAAAGAACCATGGAAACATAAATTTGAAAATTAATTAGAAAAGATCGAATCACAGAAACAATAAAAAATTTGATTAAAGAAAAAAACAACAATGAGGCAACATACCAAAATTTGTGGAATGCAGCCAAAGCAGTACTGAGGGCAAATTTTATATCTCTACGTGTATACATTAACAAAATAGAGAAAAAGCAGATTAATGAATTGGACATGCAATTTTTAAAACTAGAAAAAAGAACAAATTTAAAAACTTCAATTAAACATTAAAATGAAAATCCTAAAAATCAAAGGAGAGATTAATAAAATTGAAAGTTAAAAAATAACTATTGAACTAATAAATAAAACTAGGAGTTGGTTTATGGGGAGAAACAATAAAATAGATGAACCATTGATTAATTTGATTTTTTTAAAAGAAAGAAGAAAACTAAATTACCAGTATCAAAAATGAAAAGGGTGAATATAACACAATTGAACATATAATTATTAAGAGTTATTTTATTTAATTCTATGCCAGTAAAACTTACAATCTAAGTGAATATTTTAAAAAAATATAAATTGCCTATGTAACGTAAGAGGAAATAAAATACTTAAATAATTCTATCTTAGAAAAAGAAATTGAACAAGCCATAAATGAGCTAAGAAAAAATCTACAAAACCAAATAGATTTACAAGTGAATTCTATCAAACATTTAAAGAAAAATTGATCCCCAAACTATGTAACCTATTTGAAAAAAATAGGTCAAGAAGGAATTCTGACAAATTCTTTTTATGACGCAAATATGGTTTTGATACCTAAATAAGAGAGAGCAAAAACAGAAAAAGAAAACTATAGATCAATTTCCTTAATGAATATCAATGGAACATTTTAAAATAAAATACTAGCAAAGAGATTATAACAATATATCACAAAAATCATACACTTTTATCAGGCTAGCTTTATGCTAGTCAAATTCATAAAAAGATGATCTATTTCCCAATTGATAAATGGTCAAAGAATATGAACAGGCAGTTTTCAGAAGAAGAAATAAAAACTATCAATGGTCCTGTGAAAAAATGCTTTGAATCTCTATTGATTAGAGAAATGCAAATTAAAACCACTCTGAGATACCACCTAATACCTATTAGATTGGCTAACAAGACAGAAAAGCAAAGTGACAAATGCTGGAGGAAAAATACGGAAAAATCAGAATACTAATGCACTGTTGGTTGAACCAGTTCAGTAGTTCTGGAGAACAACTTTGAACTACTTCCAAAGAGCTATGAAATTGTGCATATTCTTTGAACTAGCAATACCACTGCATCCCAAAGAGAAAAAAGAAGAAGGAAAATGACCTAGTTGTATAAAAATATTTATTGCAACTCTTTTTGTGGTGGCAAATACTGGAAATTAAGGGGATGTCCATAAACTGATGAATGACTGAACAAGTTGAGATATACAATGGTGATGGAATACTATTGTGCTATAAGAAATGATGAGCAGGATGCTTTCAGAAAAACCTGGGATGACTTATAGAAATTGATGCAAAGTGAAGTGAACAGAACCAGAACACTGTACACAGTAACAGCAATATTGTTAATAATGATCAACTGTGAAAGACTTAGCTACTCTGATAAAAACAATGATCTAAAACAATTCCAAAGAACACATGATGAAAAATGCTATACATTTCGAGAGAGAGAACTGCTGAATTCTGAGTACAGATTAAAGCATACTTTTAAATTTTTCTTGTTTGTGCACGTGTGTTTTCTTCTGCAACATGGCTAATATGGAAATGTGTTTTGCATTACTTTACATGCACACTCAGAATCATATTGCTTGCTTTCTCAAGGTGGGGAGGGAGAGAGAGAATTTGCAACTCATAATTTTACTTTATTTTTTAGCTTGCTAGCCCTAAAGACAGTTGAAGAAAGAAAGCTATGTTGAATATGACCCCTGGAAGTCTAGGAACAGTCATCTATAGATGGAAAACCCAGCTTGTAAAAGGGATAACATTTTGTTTTTCTCTTGTGCTTCTGCCAGAAAGCAGCAGGCAGGAAGATTATTTCTCTCTCCTTCACCCATTATTGTTCATGGTATCTTGCATTACACTACTTGCTCAGTAGTAGAAACCATACCAAGCAGGTCAGAAAAAAGAGATGGTCACAGTGGAGACAGCTCTATAGAGAGTAGCTCTTGGAAACAGAGAAGAAATCTAAGTATATAATTAAGAGAAAATTAAGCCTGGAAGTCAGAAGTCAAACTATGGAGGAGTAATTGACACAGGAAACCTAGCTGAGCAAATTGACCAGGAGAGACACTATTTCCAGGGTTGGGGGAAAGAACAGCATGAAAACCCTACAACAAGAAGGAGGACATCAGCACCCTACAGTTCTTGGTGCATGGTTTGCCTTGGCTACCTGTGTTGCCTATGTGTATGCTGTACCATTATTATATACCAAATATGTATCCAGTCTTTCTGATGATGCTATATGTAGTTAGAAGGAAATGAGCTATAAGTTTACAGTGAGGGGCAGCTAGATAGCACAGTGGTAAAGCACTGGCCCTGGGTTCAGGAGTACCTGAGTTCAAATCCGGCCTCAGACACTTGACACTTACTAGCTGTGTGACCCTGGGCAAGTCACTTAACCCTCATTGCCCTGCAAAAAAAAAAAAAACAACAAAAAAAAATAAGTTTACAGTGAGAATATTTTGTTACTATTTTTCTTTTCCATCTTAGTAAATGCTTTTGTTTTGAGTCAATTGTAATTTGTTGTTATTGTTGTTCAGTCATGTCCAACTTTACATGATCCCATGGACATCTGTCCATGGTGTTTTCTTTTTCTTTTTCTTTTTTTTTCTTTATGGGGCAATGGGGTTAAGTGACTTGCCCAGGGTCACACAGCTAGTAAGTGTTAAGTGTCTGAGGCCGGATTTGAACTCAGGAACTCCTGAATCCAGGGCCGGTGCTTTATCCGCCACCTAGCCGCCCCCATGGTGTTTTCTTGACAGATACTGGAGTGTTTTGCCATTTTCTTCTACAGTTGTGTCTACTAGCTAACTATTATAGTGGGGGATTATAAGAAAAAGTTTTAGATGTGCACACCCAGAGAGTATCATGGACATGGGGTAGCAGCTACTTGTAAGAAATTATTGTGATTTGGAGACCCTGCCTTTGGGCTAAGATTAAAAAACCTTAGGCCCTCAGGGTTTTTCTCTGTGTGAGCTGGGCTGGAGCTGCCCCTCCCCCTCTGTTTCAGCTGCGAAAACCCTGGCCATGCCAGGCCATGTGGAGGCTCTGGGCACACAGCAGGTGGGGGGGGCACATGGCTCCCTCGAGCCCCCAGCTGGGACCCTAGGGTACCAGCGAATTAGCTTGGTGTGCATTGGCATGGCTCAACCCGAGTTTCAAGTCAGAAAGAAGAGTTTATTATTCAGAAGTTAGATGGTAAGGGGGAGGCTACAGGAATGGTAGGGTGAGACTGGGGACGCTACAGAGACAGTGAGAGTGAGGTAGTGGAACGGAGTAGTGAAAGGACAGCTAGAGGACTGAGAAAGGAGAGGTGGCTTGGGGGTTGTAAGTGCAGGCAGCAGAGGCAACAGCAGCCACACCCACAGAGAGGGAGCTAAGGAGAGATGGAGAGATGCGCAGGCCACAGGAGAGAAAGTTAAAATGCAATCTGGTCATATATTTCTTTGTCCTTGTTTCTACATTTATCTCTAAGTTTATTCACCTAAATAAACCCTTTGCTGTTAAATTGAAAGAGGCTTCCTAATCTTTTTTCTTGTAGTCTGGGAGAGGCAGTGGGGGAGGGGGAGCCTCCCAATTGGCTCTTCCCATATTAAATTAAAAGCAGTCAGATAGCCAGCCAGGAGGTCACAGATTAAGACCCAGTTAATAATATTTTTATAGGAATTATGACCACGGCAGGACTTACGGGCCAGTTATAATTTTTCAGATAGCTTATAGTTATAATTTTTCAGATTAGGATTCAGTTAGTAATTTTTTTACATACTCTCAGTGGAACCCACCACACAAGTACAAGAGTGAGGAAGGGTGGATAAAGAACCAGCCCTGGATTCAGGAGGAACTGAGTTCAAATCTGGTCTCAGACACTTGACACTTACTAGTTGTGTGACCCTGGACAAGTCACTTACACCTCATTGCCCTGAAAAAAAAAGAGTGAGGAAGGGGTGGGGGATAAATCCCTACAGGAGTTGATGCCACACATAGGAATCTCAAACATTATGTCCCAAACAGAAATCATGTTCTTCTCTCAAAACTCATCCCTCACCCAAATTTTCCTATTTCTTTCAAGGACATCACCATCCTTCCAGTCTCCAATGTTCACAATGTCAAGGTCATCCTTAACTCTTCACTCTCCCTCATATGCCATTTACACTGAGTCATCAAATCTTGCCATTTATATCTCCACAAAGTCTCTTATATCTGATCCCTTCTTTCTACTTATCACAGTTAGTCCCTTATCACTTTTTCCTGGATCATCATAATAACTTCCAAATTGGTCTTTTTGCCTTAAGTCTCTCCCTTCCAATCCAACTACTGCATAAATGCCAGAGGGATTTTCCTAAGGTCTGAACTGGTGGTTCCCCTATTCAATGAACTTTGATTCCTATTACCTAGAGCATAAAATGCAAATTTCTCTTTTTGGCATTTAAAGTCTTTTACAACCTGGTAACCAACTTTATTATGCAGTATTCCTCCTTCCTGCATCTAATAGCAAGGCCAAATAGTCGTCCTTCTTACCTTTCATCATACAATACATTCTCCCTTCTTCCTTTGCATTGTCAGTCACCCATACTTAAAAAACACAGTCTTCTCACCTCTATTTCTTAGACTTCCATGTTTTCTTCAAGACTATGTCAAATTATCACCTTTTACATGGAGTCTTTCCTGATCCCCTCAGATCTAAATGCTCTTCCTCTCAAAATTACCTTGTATTTTTTGTTTAGTATTCTATACATATTAATGTACATGTTTTCTCCTTTGGAAAAAAGTAAGCTCCCTAAAAGCAGGAACATTTTCATTTTTGTTCTTTGTATCCTCAATGCTTAGAACAGTTCCCCACATATAGTAAACATTTTATAAATGTGTGTTGATTGAATGTTTGACTAAAGAAACTAGACTATCAGTTTTCCCATGAATTTGAATTATGCTATAATTTAGTCATTAACAACAGTGACTACCTTATCTCCACTATTTCATATACAGTAAATTCCATTATACAGATCAGGAATATATTATTTTATTGCATTTCCCTTTATTGTGCTTCTCAGATATTGGGGGGGGGTTGTTTTGTTTTGTTTTTACAAATTGAAGCTTTGTGGCAACCCTGCATCAAGTAAGTCTATGAGCGCCATTTTCCCAACAGCATGTGTTCTCATAGTATCTCTGTGTTACATTTTGGTAATTCTTGCATTATTTCAAACTTTTTCATTATTATTGAATGTCTTATGCTGATCTATGATCTGTGATATTTGATGTTACTATTGTAATTCTTTTGGGGTGCCACAAACTATGTTCACATGAGACAATGAACTTAATCAACAAATGTGTGTATTCTGAAGGCTCCACTGATTTAATCTCTCCTTAGGTATCCCAATTCCTTGAGACACAAGAATATTTTAGAATATTACATAAACTTAGTTGATAAAGCAGAGTCATGGTTTGAGAGGATTAACTCCATTTGAAAGAAGTTCTGTTGTGGGTAAAAGGCCATCAAACAGCATCACATGCTACAAACAAATCTTTTGTGAAAGTAAGAGTCAATCAATTCGGCAACTTCATTGTTGTCTTATTTTAAGAAACTGCCACAGCTGAAATGAGTCGAACTAAGAGAACATTGTACACAGTAACAGCAATATCGGGTGATGATCAACTGTGACAGACTTAGCTCTTCTCAGCAATACAATGATCCAAAACGATTCCAAAGAACTCATGATGGAAAATGCTCTCCACATTCTGAAAAAGAAATATGGAGTCTGAAAGCAGATCCAAGCTTACTATTTTCACTTTTTGTTATTCTTGGTGTTTTTTTTTTCATTTCTTCTTTCTTGTGCTTTCCCCCTTTTGTTCTAATTCTTCTCTCACGACATGACTAATATGGAAATATCTTTAACATGATTGTGATATATAAATGATATCAGACTGCTTTGCTGGCTTCAGGAGGAGGGAGGGAAGGAGGTTGGGAGGGAGAAAAATTTAGAACTCAAAATCTTACAAACATGAAAGTTGAAAACTATCTTTAAATATAATTGGAAAAAGTAAAATAAAATGCTATTAATTTTTTTTAATTGCCACAGCCACCCCAACCTATGGGACCACCACACTGATCAATCAATAGCCAGCAACACCAAGGCAAGAACCTCCATCAGCAAAAAGATTACAACTTACTGAAGGCTCAGATGATGGTTAGCATTTTTTAGCAATGCATTTTTAATATTTTTAACATTTTTATTTAAAGTTTTGAGTTCCAAATTCTATCCCTGCTCCCCTCCTCACTCCTTGAGACAGTAAGCAATCAGATATACGCTATACGTGTGCAATTACAATAAAGTATCTTTAAATAAAGTATATACATTGCGTGGTGTTTTTTTTTTTTAAGATAAAATGCTGTTGCATACTTGATCGACTACAGTATGATGTAAACACAATTTTTACATGCAATGGGAAACCAAAAAATCTGTGGGACTTGTTTTATTACAGTATTCACTTTATTACAGTGGTCTGGAACCAAACCTACAATATCTCTGAGATATGCCTTATAGGTCAGGAAAAGTCCTCTTTACTTGATCAGGTGTTCTGCTTAAAACTAATTTTATGTCATTACTTCTTAAAATGCAATAACAAAAGTATTGGATTTTTGTAATCTATGAAACTACTAACATAAATGTCCAAAATCTTTGATAAATGAAATTACATGTTCCAAAGACTTAGAAAATAGCTAAATATCTTTAAATTGTATTTCACATAATTTCAGCTTTAACAACCTAACCTGTAGTTGATGACACAAAAGGCACTTAGGGATCTTGCAGTAACTCCAAGTCATTATCATGAACATCAAATATTTTCCTACTATAAATCCTGAAAAGTTCAAGTTAGTAGATATTAGTAGAGGTTTCCTAATGATAGAATCCTGGGTTCCCAGCTCCTTTATATATTCACAATTACCTGTTTCTCTTTGCATGATTCTAATAGTTTTCTATTTTTATATTCAAAGAAATAGAAGTGATCATTGTTTTGATTACTTGCATTTCACCACTAGCTAGTGATAAAAACAAACACAATCTGAAATCTAAAATACTATTGTTTTACATTAGCAGGAAAAAGAAAACCCTCAACATATAGTATACAGAAAATAAATAAAACACAGAAATGATTCTGTTGTAAAAACTTATTTTCATTAAACAAAAAGTTCTTTAAGTCACAGATCATCTAAAAAGGAAAATATTTTCTTTACCACTCCCCTTGATTTTATAGCACTCTAACAGATGTTTTAGAGACTGTGTACATTGTGTTCTGAGAAAAGCAAGATGGCACCAACACTTAAAGCAATATAATCTATTAATGTCAGCTACAGGAAAAATTAGAACCTTAATGTTTTGACTACTAGCAGACATTGGGAAAAACTAATTAAGTAACTACATTTTTTTTATGTTGTTAAATCCCGAAAACCAGAAATAAAGACACTAACATTTTAGTCACCAGTTTAAAAGGCTCTGATTTTACATTTATTATGACACAATTCCCAGGGAATTAATGTATTGAACAAATAATACTAAAAAAGAGAAAAGAAATTAATATTTTGCAAATAAAAGCATTTTTATTTTCATATGCCTATAGAAAACTTTTAATATTTATATGTATTTTAACAAAAAATTTTAGGATAGAACTGCATTAATTCAAAGCAATACTTTTGTTCTATTCTGTCTGGGGGTTACAACAGGATATAATAAAGTAGAATGATTAGAAAATTAAGAACAATAGCTAATTTACTATTTTATCTTTTATTTATATTGTCATCATTCCTTTCTTTTTTTTTCCTGGGCAATGGGGGTTAAGTGACTTGCCCAGGGTCACACAGCTAGTAAGTGTCAAGTGTCTGAGGCCAGATTTGAACTCAGGTACTCCTGAATCCAGGGCCGGTGCTTTATCCACTGCGCCACCTAGCTGCCCCCCATTCCTTTCTTACTATACATGTCACCCCTACCCTAGAGTATGTTACATTTCACCCCATATTCTAGGGTTCTCTGGTATCTTTAAAAAGAATTTGGAGATGTCTAGGCTCTTTGCTGTTGGTTCTATCCCCCGATTTTAGGAGTTCTTTTCACCTTACTTCCAAACAGTTGAATTAGTTTTTACAATAGAATATTTACTTCACATATGTAGCAAGAATAAACACACAAACATCCTCCCAATAACTCTGGTATAATTCCCCACCCCACCCCCTGCAACAAAGTCAAAAGGATGGTGGAATGATGTAAAGCTGAGACTTGGCTGCGTCAGATCTGCAATATTATAAGGGGACATGGAATAAGAAGGGAACAGTACAGGGTTGAACTGGTTCAAGATGGGAAATCTAGAAGTGTAGCTAGTGCAGGAATAATGGTCTGAGAAAGAACTGAGGGAGTCAAAGGATTGGAGGTCATGGATATGGATGAACAACAATGTTTGGTATGGAAAAGCTGAGGGAGGGGTGGAATGATAGTTACTGTTTCCAATTATACAATCATAAAGAGATATGATTTTTAAAAAGAAACAATTTAGGGGCAGCAAGGTGGGGCACTGACCCTGGATTCAGGAGGACCTGAATTCAAATCCAGCCTCAGACACTTGACACTTACTAGCTGTGTGGCCCTGGGCAAGTCACTTAACCCTCATTGCCCTGCAAAATTAAAAAAATAAAATAAAAAAGAAACAATTTATTATGGTCAGAGTATAGACTCATTGTATGGAAAAAAATCAGTGAGTCCTGAGCAACAGTTTCAGGAATTTTATATATGTTTTGGTTACATAAGCAGTTTAGGTACAATGGAATTTCAAAGAATAAATAAAGGAAAATTATGATTTACAGACCAATGAACAAATATCAGAAGGGGAAGATCTATGTCAGGTAAAGAAGGAAACTAACTGGTAAATGCTGGAACTATAGCTGATATCCCAAACTGTAATTTTACAGACAGAGAGCAGGACCCAACCAGTTAATATCAAAGCTATATTCAATATTTCAGCTTGATTTTGCAGACTCGAGCTAGTTATGTGACTTGCTCATCTTAAGTAAATGGTGGCAATGAAGTTGAGCCATAAATTCTCTTATCATATAAGATAAGGAAATTTCAAGAAATGGTGCATTTGTGAGTGATAGCAAAATCAGTAGGTATGACCATCTTTTTGTAGCTAAGGTAGGGTGGAGGAACGGCTCATGTGAAATTAATAAACTGGGGAATTGTGCGGGTAGAGTATTTGAAGGAATATCAAAACAAATGTTGAAATTCTCCAGTACTGAGGGCAGGAGTCAAGGAAGAGAGAAAGACCATGAGCTTTATAGATACATATATACATACAAACACACATATGTATATACATATATGTATATATGTATGTGTATGTGTGTATACATGTATACATCTCTATACACATATACAGTATATATATACAAACTTACATACAGACTGAGTGAACCTCAAAGGAGGAGAGGTGAGTCATAGTGGTAGAGGGAGAATCTGGATGTGGTGACAGGAAGCAGAGTATTCCAACTCCCTCATCTTCACCTGTGAGTCCATGGAAGCCAGGTCTCAGTGAGAGCCAGTAGATGGAAAAAGTGGAAGAGCAAAAGATGTAAGTGGTGATTAAAAAGAGCAAGTGAACAATAAATGTGGCAAGCTAGCCTCGGAGCCAAATATCAGATTTATGGAAAACTGCTTTGCTCCATTGTTGCAGGATATGTTAGCTTTGGCTGGCATCATCAAAACTGGAAGACAATTTTACCACCCTCAAGGAGACCCACTATGATGAATATGTGAGGGACACTGAGACAGAAATGAAAATATCAGTAAGACTAACATGTGCCTTTGCTAGTAAACATACACAATTCAGAATAAACTTACCAGATGAGATTGTCACTTTTGAGAAATGAGGAAGCTGTTGAAAGTTTTTGCTTTTCTCATTAGTCTTTCTCCCTTCTCCCTTTCCATCCCAAAGGACTAGTGTTTAAATCCCAAATTTACTGTTCTCCATTGGTGTTTAATTTGCTGTTTTCAATAGTACTTTAAGGGGGCAGCTAGGTGATGCAGTGGATAGAGCACTGGCCTTGGAGTCAGGAGGACCTGAGTGCAAATCCAGCCTCAGACACTTGACACTTAGTGGCTGTGTGACCCTGGGCAAGTCACTTAACCCCAATTGCCTCACCCAAAAACAAAACAAAACAAAAATAGCACTTTAAGTGAGGAAGCATACCTTTAATTAGCCTGAATACACAAGAAAATAAATACAGGGGTCTAATCTTGACCTAGTACTCAGACTTTAATTCTTATCTGGAGGAACATCAAACTATGACTTTTATTAATAACCTGTGTTCCTAAACTCTTTCAAACAAAGCAGATAAAGTAGTCCTTTTAGATCTGAGGATCAGTGGCCCAAGACTAAAACCAAGAGCTCATCATTTGTTATAACTAGTTTCCCTTAAAATGTGGGAGCCCCGGAAAAACCTATAGATTCTTATTAGGAGAGGAGTAGGGTAGAGCAGGTAATGACCAAAGGAAATGTTACTCCCTGAGCCAGCAGATATGGGAGGAGAAAGGTATGGTCTGGGAGAAATTAGCTCTTCCCCTTTCTCTAAGTATCAAGTAGTTAAATAAAATAAAATAAAATAAAATAAAGTTCCTAAACAGTCAACTTTGCTCTACAGTGACACCTGCTGATTACACTATTGGGGGACATCAACAACATCTGTTTATACAAAATAGATGGTGTTGCTGTTTTGAAAAGTAATTTGGAATTATGCAGATAAAGTGACAAAAATATCCATGCCCTTTGACCGAGAGATTCCATTGCTACATATGTGCCCTAAAGAGGCAATTGATAAACAGAAAATCCCCATATACACCAAAATGTTTCTAGCAGTACTTTTTGCGGTAGCAGAAAACTGGAAACAAAGTAGATCCCCATCTATTAAATAATGATTAGACAAATTGTGGTACATGAATGTAGCGGACTGAGTTGTAAGAAATGATTAATATATGAACACAGAGAAGCATGGAAAGAGTTATATGAACCAATACAAAATGAAATAAGCAGAGGTAAGAAAACTATACACAATGACAACAATGTAAATGAAAAGGACAACCACCACAAACAAATTGAAAATGAAAGTTGCAAAATTTAAAGGGGAAAGCTTGTCCCCAAGCAAGAAATATGAGAAGGCAAAATCTTCCCCTACCCCCTCACTACTCCTTTGCAGAGATGGAAAGTCTACAGTTGTTCATCCCCTATTTTGAAGAAGACCAATGACGTCTTGGGGTGATGTCTTGACTTGAGCATGAATTAGATTTAAGTGAGACAGAGTTGTACAAAGTTGGAATATTGTGTGCATTGTCAGATGTTTTTTCAATGTGTTTATCAGTTTTGCAGCTTTTTTCTCTTTTTATGTTTTCTTTTTAAAAAATATATGAGGGGCAGCTAGATGGCGCAGTGGTTAAAGCACCGGCCCTGGATTCAGGAGTACCTGAGTTCAAATCCGGCCTCAGACACTTGACACTTACTAGCTGTGTGACCCTGGGCAAGTCACTTAACCCCAATTGCCTCACTAAAAAAAAAAAAAAAAAAAAAAAAATATATATGAAACTGTTCTGGGGGAAGAAAGAGAAGGATACAAGTGAAATTCATATGTTGTAAAAACAAATGGTATCAATAAAATTTATTTTAAAATTCTCAATTGCACTTCCTCTTCTCATGTGATGCTTTATTTTAGATGTTGATTTTGATCTTTGCTCTAACAACTTGATGGCCTGTCTATAAAGATATAGCTGATTTCAAAATGCATCTCCCATCAGTAATGAGTTTTTCCTGTCAGTTGAGATATAATCAATTGATTTTTTCATGATGCTATCAGGTATCACATCTAGTGACTCCTGATTCTCTTTGTGAAGAGTTTTCATGACATGCATAATATGTGTGTGAGCCATCTTTATAATCAATAAACCTTTGACCTCTTGCTTCTTTTTTCTAAGTGATGTTTTCCAACATTTTGAAAACCTATATCCACCCTTGCATTGCAGAATCAGACTGAGTTCTTTACAAAATTTCTCTACCTTTGTATCCTCTGCAATTACCTTCATGGTGGACTTTTTGCAGATGCTTATCTTGAGCATTGAAATCCAAGATAATTAAGTGTAGCATCAAATGATGCTTCTTGCTGTCTTTAGAAACATAATGAAGGCATCTTTCTCAACTCCTTTAACTCTCCACAACTGAGTGAGTTAAAAATCAGTATGAATCCAAACCAAAGAGATCATACCTGTCTCATAACCTCAAGTATGTTTCCCTATTGGTGAAGTCTAGTTCCTCAAAGAGGTACCAAAAGACTAAACATATGCATGAGTCTTGGTGGGATGAAAGATAAATTGATTGGGTTGTTTGAATGCTGTCTGTTTAGCAGTTTTTCCTTCAGAAGAGTGTTCAGATATAGGAATGAACATGGGACTTTAGAACCTAATGGAAAAGTGGGACCCACTAGAGAAGGAAGATTAATTAATTATGGTCTAATAAGTTATATATATTTTCTGCATTTCTCTGTAACATCTGCATTTTCTGTGATACTGAGGGAAAGTTGCTCTATAATTTTAATTTATTTCTTTAAGAGCTTATATGGGACCTAGGGGGACCTCTTGCCCACATCTATAAAGACCTTGACACAAGCTATATTCGAAGAGTAAATTCCTGGAATAAACTCAGCACTGAGAACAAAATGAACCAAAGAGCTAGTGACATTTTGGCTGATGTATGTAAGCCCAAAGACAGGAGTTCTGGGTCATGACTAACACTACTTTTGTGGAGTCTGACTCATTGTTAATATTATCAACTTTCATAGGGCTTAGTTTTGCTTTGAGGTTTTACTTAATCTCTTTTACAATGAAAACTATTGTACTCTTGTTTACTTGTCTTCCAAGGTGGATTTATAAGAGGTTTGTGATTACATGTATTGCTGTTAAAGTTAACTTACATAACCAAATTCTAGATTTTAGAGCTAGAATGAAACAAAGATTATGTAATCTAACTCTAATTTTCAAAACTGAAGAAACTGTGATTCCCAAAGTTGAAGTGGCTAATCAAAATCAGACAGCCATTTAATAGCAGAGTCAAGTCTGGAACTCATCTAAATCTAATCCTCTTTCTAATGTATCATGCAGAAAAAAAGCAACGATTTAAGAATAGTACAACCAAGAAAAGCCTTTTAAAGATTGTATTAATATTGGCCACATAGAAAAGGGTAGTTATTTTAAAAGTCTAAACCCTACTTAAATATCTCTTTTATAAGAATATTATCCTTTCTTTTTATAACCAGTTGGTCTCATGTTTCATATCCTCTTTCTGTGTTATACTAAGCTTGAATCTATTTAGCCTTCAAACAAATTCACATGTCAATCTCAAATTGAGGAAATGTCTTAACATTTCACTGTATAATAAAAAAGTTATTTAAAAACCATCACTGCTTTAAACAAGGGCTTCAGAGACATGAGTCCTTCAAAACCTAAGCCTACATTATCCAACTCTGTAATAACAATGAAGTTGCAGGGTCATGGATTTCTTCTGGTGAAGTCATCCTGCTATTCCTACTAGGCAACCTGTATTAATGAAAACACTACATGTCAAACACTATACTAAGTGATTGGTTGGTTGGTTGGTTGGTTGGTTGTTTTCAAAGAGAACCAATGACATCACAATGTTGGGGTCAGTGTACAGTGTTTTTGCCTGTGGCTGATCAGTCCAATAAGAAGGCTCTATCTACCACAGGTTGGGCTCAAGTAGCCTGTTAGATCATTTGGGATGGAGGTGTCTCTGGATTTGCACAGCACACATTTCCTTTGTGCTACTGCAATTCTGCTTTGCTCACAGAGTACAGCACCTTCTTTGATGTGGGTACACCATGCTGGGTGGTCCTGTGCCAGCATATCCCTTGTCTCACAACCAATACTAAAGTTTTTCAGAGAGACCTTGAGACTGCTCTCGTACAGCTTCTGACCACCGTGTGAACACTTGTCTCGTGCTAGTTCTCCATAAATTAGTCTTGTAGGTAAATGTGCATGGCATTTGGGCAAAATGGCCAGCCCATTGGAATTGTGCTCTCTGCAGTAGAGTCTGAATGCTTGGCAGTTCAGCTCAAGAGAGGACCTCAGTGTTCAGTACCTTATCCTGCCAGGTGATCTCCAGAATCTTCCTAAGACATTTCCAGTAGAAGCAGTTTGATTTTCTGGCATGGTGCTTATAGACTGTCCAGGTTTCACAAGCAGACAACAGTCAGCACAACACCTCTGTAGTCCTTTAGTTTGTTACACAGTATAATACCTCTTCTCTTCCACACTAGCTTTTGGAGCCTCCCAAACTCTGGGCTAACTGTGGCAATATGTGCATCAACCCAGCTACATGTATATCCCTGGAAAGTATACAACTAAGGTAAGTTAATTTATCTACAACATTAAAAATTTCTCCATTTACTGTGATCCTTGGATCTATTTATGGATGGTGTGGTGCTTGAGGACCTCTGTTTTCTTGGTATTGATTGTCAGGAAAAATTAGCACAAGTGGCAGAGAAATGATTCATACTCTATTGTAACTTGGCCTCAGAGGCTGCATTGAGTGCATAATCCTCTGCAAACAAAATGTTACATAGGTGGCGCAGCGGATAGAGCACCAGCCCTGGATTCAGGAGGACCTGAGTTCAAATGTGATCTCAGACAATTGATACTTACTAGCTGTATGACCCTTGGCAAGTCACTTAACCCCAATTGCCTCACCAAAAAAAAAAAAAAAAGTTACATACAAACTCTTCCTCCGTTTTAGTTTTGGCTTGTAGCCCTTTCAAGTTAAATAGTTTACTATCAGTGCAGTAACTGAGCTTGATGCTATTTTCATCCTCATTAAAGGTATCTGACAATATTGTGGAAAGCATTGTGCTAAAAAATATGAGAGTATGCACACAGCCCTATCATCCTTTATCCAGAACTCATGCAAGCATGACATCATGAAACTGGTGTACAATACTGATGAACTTCTCTGAGCAACCAAATTTTGTTATGACCTTCCACAAGCCCTCACAACTGCCAGTATCAAAGGTCTTGCTCAAAGGCCTGATATTGTATACAGACTTCTGTTCTGCTCCTGGCATTTCTCTTGGAGTTGTTGGGCAGCATACATCATGTCAACTAGTCCTCAGCCTTTTGGGAAGCCACACTTGCTCTTAGGCAGATGACCATCTTCCAGGTGAAGGATTAGCTGATTAAGGAGGACTCTGGCAAGAATCTTGCCAGAAATGACTAATATACACATACACACCCCCCCACACACACACACACCACCCTGCTGATTTTCAAAGGACAATCTATTTCCTTTATCTTTATAAAGATGAACAATGGAGGCATCTTTGATCTCCTGGGGGTATAACCTCCTCTTGCAATATAATCTGGAAGATTTCAGTCAACATTTGTATGAGCAGTGGAGCTCTTGCCTTGTAGATCTTTGCTGGGATGGAATCAGTACCAGGTGCTTTGCTATTCAAGAGTGACCTGGGGGCAGCTAGGTGGTGGAGTGGATAGAGCACTGGCCCTGGAGTCGGGAGTACCTGAGTTCAAATCCAGCCTCAGACACTTAACACTTACTAGCTGTGTGACCCTGGGCAAGTCACTTAACCCCAATTGCTTCACTAAAAAAAAAAAAAAGAATGACCTGATAGCACTCAACACATCTTACTCAGTTCAAGGTTAGAAAATCAATGACTTCTATTTGATATATGGATAGCAAAATGAAATAGTCCCTGCCACCGAGGAGCTTATATTCTAATAGGAGACAACACACAAAAGGTAGTGGTGGTCAGAGTAGGGTGTTTTTACCTTGTGTTGTTTGTCCTTGCTTTTTTTTTTTTTGTGGGGCAATGAGGGTTAAGTGACTTGCCCAGGGTCTGAGACCAGATTTGAACTCAGGTCCTCCTGAATCTAGGGCCGGTGCTTTATCCACTGTGCCACCTAGCTGCCTCCTGACTTTGCTTTTTAATGACATAATGGGGTAATATCTTGAAAATCTTAGCGATGGTGAATGGAAGAGAACAGTTAACTGACATGCCTTTTCCAGAAACAACAATCATATTAATTTGACTACAATTTGGAGAGCAAGACATAGAGAGAAGGTGGAGGGACTTTCCCAGTGCATCTCTCATAATCATTGCTTGATATCATTCTGCTGTTCCCATGGCTCATGTTGGTCTCTGGCATACCTGCTAGATGTGATTCTCTACAAGCACTGGATTATAGACCTTCTCTCCATTTCCAACTGCAGTCCTAGTTGGCTGAGGTGCTGTCTCTTCTGCTGAAGAAGAAGAATGCCTCTTCCATTTTTTTTAACTTAAATCATCAAGGTTTTTCTGCTACAGCTCTTTTAGAAAATCTAGAAGCACAAGTCCATCATTAGACTAAAGGATACACATCAATGGCTTGTTTTCCATACATGGCTATCTGTCTCTGAAATTTGTCTGACTAAAATAGGATTCTTTCTCCTCAAGGGCATTTTTTTGTCCCAAGCTCCATGGTCTTTAAATACAGAACCAGAATCCCCCCCAGAAAATAAGTACCCTAAGACAAAAATGGTATTTTTAAACTATATTTCCTGGTTACCCAGGGAGCATCACTGTTGAGAAAATCTGTCTGATTTATGGACAGATAGTCCAAAGAACTCTTTATTTTACTTCTAACTGCTAAACATTCTTGTAGATACTTTTCTGTCCACAAATGGCCATGGGCGCTTTTGTTTCATGTTGTGCTAGTTTTTCAGTTCCCTGAACTCATTTGCTTTACTCCAAGAATGAGTGGGAAATACATAGGAATAGACAAAGCCCCAAAGGCAAAATCATTCATTGTCTTTTCTGCCTAACTGTTTTCTCATACTTTCTTACATGACATTGATGTTTGGCTTCTCTTGGTTCATATTGCTTCCTTTAAACCTACAAGGCGATAGCTGACACATAGGCTAAAACTAAATAAAGGAGGTCAGAATAACCAAGAGTGCAGTATTTGAGTCAGCCAACCAAGCGGTTGAGTTATTTTCTGCAATGGACAGAAACCACTTTTGACATTCACAGAAGTGAGATTTAGCCTTAGTGCATATTATTACTGAGTTAATAATTCAGGGTTAATTAATAAAATACTGGGGCAGCTAGGTGGCACAGTGGATAAAGCACCAGCCCTGGATTCAGGAAGACCTGAGTTCAAATCCAGACTCAGACACTTGACACTTACTAGCTGTGTGACCCTGGGCAAGTCACTTAACTCCCGTTGCCCCGCAAAAAAACAAACAAAACAAAACAAAATAAAATACTAAATATTGTAATTGCTATGATTATCTTGGCTCTCTCACCCTTTGGAACAGATCCCTTTTTAAGTTTCTCCTCCACACCTAATAAATTCAGACATACAACTAACTTAAACATCACTGCTATGCTAATACCAATAAGATTAAAGCAGCAATAGATTCATAGATTTAGAACTAGAACTGACCTCAGAAGTCATCTAGCCCATCCTCTTTATAGGTGAGGAAAATGAGGCATATGGAATTTTAATGATTTGCCAAAGGTGAAGGAGGTGGTAAGCATCAAAAGCAGGATTTGACCCTTCCCCTCTGACTCCCCAGTCAATGTGCTTTCCACACTGAAAGTAAAACTGATTAGCTTTCCTGCTCTTGCTGAGATAGGTGCCATAATATCTTTCTTTCTTCTTCCTCTCACCTATACTTCCATGACCAAGGAAGAACCTCCTCTCAGAGCTTAGATAGCACAAAAGCAAGATAATATCCTTGCAGCTTTCCTTGGTAACAAAGGGAAAGTGAAGCAGTCATGCCAGCTCACCTAGACTGACTGCTAAGCTAAAATCTTAGCTCAGGGTCTGATGCAGGCTTTGGGTGCCAGGTAATGATGGTGTCTTCTTCCCTTGAAGTCAGGCTCACCCCACTCATACTCAATATTTCTTCTTTATGCTGATGGTATCTGGATTCCCTGGTTAAGGCCTCCAAAATGCTATAAATTACTTTGATACCAAAAACAACCACAACAAAAAGGAAACACCATCTATCCTTCAGGAAACTTTGGGATTCTTCCCATACTTTGAGTCAACATAAATAAAAAACGACACAGTAGAGAAAAAGCAAAGATCATCAAAGTACTGGAGGACCTTCCATAATCCTATAGACAGAGAGAGACAGACAGAGAGAGAGGGAGAGAGAAAGAGAGAGAAAAAGAGAGAGAGAGAGAGAGAGACAGAGACAGAGACAGAGACAGAGAGACAGAGACAGAGCAGCCTGGAAAAAAGCTGAGAAGTAATTTATATCAAAATAAGTAACTATGAAATAATTAAGAATGCAGATAGGGAAAGCATCTAGAATTTTTCATTCAATTTTATAATATTAGAACTAAATGGGGGCAGCTAGGTGGCATAGTGGATAAAGCACTAGCCCTGTCAGGAGCACCTGAGTTCAAATCCAGTCTCAGATACTTGACACTTACTAGTTGTGTGACCCTGGTCAAGTCACTTAACCTCATTTTCCCACCCAAAAAAAACCCAAAACAAAACAAAACAAAAAAACTAAATAGTCTTCCTTGCCACTTGAAAAAGGTTAAGAAGAAATAAAAGCATTTCACTAATGCACCCTGAAAGAAACCCAACATAGGCACGAAGGTTCAAATACTGATAGCAGTCCTCTTTGTGGAAACAAAGAACTGGAAAGAGAACCTACTGATTGGGAAAAAATTCTGTTATATGAATGAAATGGAATGTCATTTAAGGTAAGAAATTATAAGAGGAATTCAGATAAACATGAAATGATACCGAATAAAATAAGAAGAAACAAAAGAATAGTAACATACAGAGCATCTTATTGTGGTTTAGTTGTTTCTCAGTCATGGCCAATTCTAGGTAACCCCATTTAGGGTTTCCTTGGCAAAGTTACTGGAATGGTTTGCCATTTCTTTCTGCTCATTTTATAGATGAGGAAACTGAGGCAAACTGGGTTAAGTGATTTGCCCAGGGTCACACAGCTAGTAAGTGTCTGAGGCCAGTTTTTTTTTTATTTTTATTTTATTTTATTTTTTTTAGTGAGGCAATTGGGGTTAAGTGACTTGCCCAGGGTCACACAGCTAGTAAGTGTTAAGTGTCTGAGGCCAGATTTGAACTCAGGTACTCCTGACTCCAGGGCCGGTGCTCTATCCACCTAGCTGCCCTGTGAGGCCAGTTTTTAACTCAGGAAGAGGAGTCTTCCTGATTCCCAGCCTGGCACTCAATCCATTGCACCACCTGACTGCCCGACTACAGTGTAAATACAATAATATAAATGAAAAGACCACTTATAGGGAGTCATACTTTGAGTAAATTAAAAAATAAAACAATGAAGTTACCAGAGCATAGATCAGGAAACACACCTTTCCTCTCACTGAAGAGACAGTGGTCACTGCATTCTATGTTTTGGTTTAATTATTGGGTTTTTGTTTTTGTTTTTTGTCAAAAAAGAAAGTTCAGCTGGGGTGAGGATTATAGTTCTCTTCCCAGAAATGACTATGATATAAAGACAAAATGAGTCAGTAATTTTATATACATACATAAACATAAATACAAATTACTATGCTACATACTAGTTACTTATAGAATTTATTCCACAAAGTGGCCATGGTGAAAGCATAAATAAGTTTAGACAGGGCTTACATAAAGTCAGAGATGATGGATTCATAACAGGTTATTAAGAGGAGCCATAGATTTTTACAATATAATCCCTAACCTTGTGGAATGATATAAAGAAGGACAGTGATACTCTTAAAAAAAACACCATTGGAGATAGAATACTTAGTTGAACAAGTCGTAAATATAAGTTGGGATATTAATAGTTATGGTTTTTTTTTGTACGGGGAAATGAGGGTTAAGTGACTTGCCCAAGGTCACACAGCTAGTAAGTGTCAAGTGTCTGAGACTGGATTTGAACTCAGGTCCTCCTGAATCCAGGGCCAGTGCTTTATCCACCTAGCTACCCCAAGTAGTTACGTTAAGTGTGTCTTTACAATATTTCTTGAGATCTTTATATAGGGTTTAATATTATATCTTATTGTGTTTCTAGTTTGTTTTGTAAAATTCCTAATTGAATAACTCTCTGGAATCATATGCATCTTATTAAAATGAAAAAAATTAATAATCATTTTCTCCATAGATAACTCATTTTAATGTATAAATTAAGCAAGAAGACAATAGTTTCTATGGAACTTGGCTGTTAGTTGTGTTTTTATTAATGAATTTTTTGCATTGTAACTATAGTTTCAAGCTTCCAACTCCTTACCTTTTAAATCCTTACTTAAGTACCAAATACTGAATATACTGAGTTCTTTTCAGGATTCCAGTTTGTATACATAAAGGGAATATGCTTCAGGTGCATTTGGTCTCAGTTTCTGTTGCCAATCTTTTAAGAGTTTACAATTCTCCAACTTTGCTATTATAATTACTCCAAGACATCAGACTACCTCAGGTAGGCAAGATGACACTCTCTTAAAAGGGGACCCACTGTGACCCATTATTCTCTCCAAATATGTAAGCATTAAGTAAAATATAACATACCACTTAGGAATTCTATTGTGCCACAGGTGTTTTTTTTCTTATTTTAAAAGCTAAAGTATAAAAGTGAACATTTAGAGAAAAGAACAACTTGTTGCTGTTCAATTGCATCTGATTCTTTGTGACCCTATTTGGGGTTTTCTTGGCAAAGATACTGCAATGGTTTGTCATTTTCTTCTCCATTTCATTTTAGAGATGAGGAAACTGAGGCAAACAGGGTTAAGTGACTCGTGCAGAGTTGCACAGCTAGTAAGTGTCTGAGGCCAGATTTGAAATTCTTCCTGACTACAGGCTGGGCACTCTATCCACTGCACCACCTAACTATCCCAAAAGAATAATTACAACTCTTAAATTTCCACTACCATCAAATTTTTTTTGGTGGGGTAATGAGGGTTAAGTGACTTGCCCAGGGTCACACAGCTAGTAAGTGTTAAGTGTCTGAGGCCGGATTTGAACCCAGGTCCTCCTCAATCCAGGGCCAGTGCTTTATCCACTGTGCCACCTAGCTGCCCCTTACCCTTATTTTTAAATACCTTGGGGTAGACAATGGAAGAAGGAAATTTAGGTTGTGAAGAGCTTTTTTTGTTTGTTTTGTTGTTCTTTGTTGGGGCAATGGGGGTTAAGTGACTTGCCAAGGGTCACACAGCTAATAAGTGTTAAGTGTCTGAGGCCAGATTTGAACCCAGGTCCTCCTGAATCCAGGGCCAGTGCTTTATCCACTGTACCACCTACTTGCCCCCTGGAGAAGGAAATTTAAGTGAATAAGTAATCCATGGTGACATTTAACTCTTCCCTAGAGAAAGGAAGAGAAGAAATGTCAGCACCTTTCTTCCTGTCCTACACTCCATCAATAGTGCAGATTTTGTCCCATTTATAATTCTTGCTCAGATTGTAGCATTGCTTCTGGCCCAGGAGTTACCGATCTGTCCTTGCTGTTGTGATACCCGACTACTCACTCATGGTGTCACCATTGGCTTCTTCCTCCTTCTACTTGCTCAGTCTGGCTCCCTGCTTCTCCTTCCCACAATCCCCTTTCAAGCTCAGGGTCAGAAATAGGACTACCTAGGACTTGGAAAATTTTGGCAAAAGTCCATCCTGGCCAAGAGTGCAGGTGTTTGAATTTTATATCTCTACAGCCACTCTCTGTGGGGGCCAAAGATTGGCTACATAGAGATAGCTGTTTCCGTTTTTTTTTTTTTTAAACAAAGTTACAGTGATTACACAAGTGGTGTTTTAATACAAATGCTTTTCTATGTCTAAGGGGGTAGACATCCAGGGAAGCAACGCTCAATTTGAGGACTTACAGCCTCTTTTTTTTGACACTAAGGGATATTCCTCCCTCTGTACTCTATGAACCCTGGGGGTGGAAACTTCCCCACCGTGAAAGAGTAGGTGGGAAAGGAAAGAAAGAAATGAAAATACCTGTCTCCTCAAGAGTAACAGAGCTATCAGTTTAACCTCCACACTGGAAAGTACATTGTCTTCAGAATCAGAAGACATGAGTCAAATCTTGCTTTTGATGCTTCCTGCCCCTGTGACCTTAAACAAATCATTTATAGTCCCTAGGCCTCATTTTCCTCACCTATAAAAAGAGGAGTTTGGGCTAAATTGTTTCTGAAATTCCTTCTAGCTTGGGTTCCATGGTTCTTTGATGGAAAAAGTTGGTGCTGATAAAGTCTATAAGAGTAAAGTGTCTACTTTAATTTCCTGAATACTACTAGCACGGCAATAATACTATGTTGTGTGTCACAATTTCTATCCATTTGATGAGATTATGGGGGCTGGACTCTCAGGCTCTGTAGGGTTCACTCTTTGTCTCTTGTTCCTTCTTCTGAATGGGGCTGAGAAGTTATTTGTAAAAAAGATGAAAAATAGAAAGCAAAGAGGTAGCACAGCATGCTTAAAGTGTATGATTAGCTTGCCTTTTATAGACAATGAAGCCAGAAGGGGAAGATTCTCAATTGGCTAGTTAGTAGTAGTTTTCTATCATTATCTTCACCTCCACATTAATCTCATCAGATTGCTTGCAGTGAAATC
Organism: Dromiciops gliroides; assembly: GCF_019393635.1. Taxonomy (NCBI): domain Eukaryota; kingdom Metazoa; phylum Chordata; class Mammalia; order Microbiotheria; family Microbiotheriidae; genus Dromiciops; species Dromiciops gliroides. The sequence goes on from NC_057861.1 coordinate 460,684,458, forward strand.
TCTGAGTTGATCAACACAACACTTACTAGCTGTGTGACCCTGGGTAAGTCACTTAACCCTTATTGTCCCGCCAAGAAAGAAAGAAAGAAAGAAAGAAAGAAAGAAAGAAAGAAAGAAAGAAAGAAAGAAAGAAAGAAAGAAAGAAAGAAAGAAAGAAAGAAACCTCATGTGGTTGACAAGAGAGCTAGCTGTCCAAATTTAAAGTCTTGAAGATTTGGGTTCAAGTCCTGGTTCTGACTCATGTTTGATCTGTGACTATGGACAGGTCACTTAACTCCTCAGTGCCCAGGCAACTCTCTAAGCTTGCCATCTGCAGAGAAGGTACTTATTTGAGAGGCTGCATAGAGTAGTGGACAGGACACTGGGCTTGGATTCAGTAAGACCTAGTTTTATATCTTGCCTCAAACACATTGGCTGTGTGACCCTACGCAAGACATGTTCTGTGTGTGCTTCACATTCCTCCTCTCTAAATTGAAGGGACAGGGATCCATGGCCCACCTCTAAGGAATCATGATTCCATGATTTCATTTTTAGAAAAAGTTCCCCACTGGCCACTTCCTGCACTGATAAAGTTATACATCTGAAAAAAAAAAAAAAGGAAAAAGAAGTTATGTACTTCAAACACTTAAAAAAACCCCTAATAGTCATACTGACTTTTTGAGAAATCTCACTGCTTTTATCCCTTCCTTCTTACAACCTGTGGTTGAACCTCATCTTGGTATATAATTCACATGGATCTGGTGACTTGAACTCATTAAGGACAGGTAACTGAGCCTATGCAAACCCTCACTTGTACTTTTCTCCATATTTCATTCAAAGTGCCTATGGACTTCTGTGTCCCTCAACTTCAAAACACTCCTCAAATTCCACTCCTTTCACACCACTTAGCTGGATCACTCTCATCACATATAGGGGAGTGGTGGTCAAGGGAAAGAGGTTTGGTCTGAAGATTCCTGAGATGGTAAGTGGACTAACCTGGTGAGTGCCTTTGTAGGGCATGAATTCCAGAAACAATGGCGATTGCTGTTCCCAATGCATAAGGCAAAAAGCTGGGATGAAAAAGAGGAGGGGACAGGAGAGTATAGGAGGGAGAGTGGCAGGGCAGTTGGTGAGATGTCTTAGGATCTTTGAAGTGGACAGATGTGAATTAAGGAGTCAGGTAGCCTGATACAAGGAGGAAAGTGCTAGATTTGGAATCATAGGGCTTGGATTCAAATCATGATAGCCATTTCTAAGACATCATCTACTCTTTAGATATAAGTGTCTACAACTAGAAAATGAAGAAGTTGGAGTACTAGATAACTTAAAAGGTCCTTTCATCTCTAAATCTAGGATTTAAAACACTGCTTCTGAGTATAGAATCCTAATCACAGAGGCCTTTTGAAAGATATTCATTTCACTGGACTCTCATCTTCTACCCCTAGTACCTAATATCTTAACTTTAGGGAATATTCCAATCATTTCCCCTAAAAGATGAACTTCAAATTACCTTGATTATGTTGTTAAGTGATTTTTTATTTTGACTTAATCTCAGCTTTGCCATTCTTTACCATCCCTGGATAAAGTAATACATAGTTCTCAGTGAAGATTTCTTTATCAAAAATTATTGGTTCCTCCCTGCAAAAAAAAAAAATATTGGTTCTTGGTATGATGCTTATAACAAGACAAAGGAGCTTTGGCCTAAGGAGTGGAGTAGCACAAAGTATGAACTGAAGGATCTGGTGATTTATGAAGCTTTTCCATGGAAGGGCTTGAGCCTGAACTGAACCAAGTCAAATAGAATTCTCCACTTTTCCCTCCTCTTTGAACCTAGGGATGAATACTCCTATGCACCCTGTCCCCTGGCTCCAGTCCTTAGATAGAAGGATTACAGGCTTTAGAAGTATGACAAGGAGGGAGTTGTTATTATTCAGTTGCTTTCAACTCTTTGTGACCCCATTTAGGGTCTTCTTGGCAAAGATGCTTCAATGGTTTGCCATATACTTCCCAAGTTCATTTTACAGATGAGGAAACTGAGGCAAAGATGGTTAAATGACTTGCTCAGCATTACAAAGCTGGTAAGTGTCTAAGGCCAGATTTGAACTCAGGAAGATGAGTCTTCCTGACACTATGAGGCCTGAAAGAAAGAGCACAACAGTCAGATGGTGCCAGTTCTTACCATTCAAAAATCATCTGGGGAAGAGAACTATGTGGGTAAACTGTGAATTACCCAGCCTGGGAAGAGGCTAAAATGCTTCGAGTTCAAGTTCCCAAAGGAAACCACAATCAGAGGGGAGGGAGTCAGGAAATGAGTGATAAGGAAAATAAGACAGGGGGCAGGGGTTGGGAGGATACTGAAAGTACCAAAGATTTTAGTAAGAAAACTCAAAGACCACCACCTCACACCTATCAGATTGGCTAATATGACAAAAAAGGAAAATAATAAATGTTAGAGAAGCTGTGGAAAAATTGGAACACTGATGCATTTTTGGTGGAGCTGTGAACTGATCCAACCATTCTGGAGAGCAATTTGGAACTATGCCCAAAGGGCTATAAAGCTATGCATACCCTTTGACCTAGCAATACCACTATTAGGTCTTTTTCCCAAAGAGATCATAAAAAAGGGGAAAAGACCCACATGTACAAAAATATTTATAGTTGTTCTTTTTGTGGTGGCAAGGATTTGGAAGTTGAGGGGATGCCCATCAATTGGGGAATGGCTGAACAAGTTGTGGTATATGAATGTAATGGAATACAATTGTGCTGTAAGAAACGATGAGCAAGCAAATTTCAGGAAAACCTGGAAGGACTTACATGAACTGATGCTGAATGAGATGAGCAGAACCAGGAGAACATTATACACAATATCAACAATATTGTGTGTTGATCAACTGTGATAGAATTGACTCTTCTCAGCAATACAGTGATCCAAGATACTTCCAAAAGGCTCATGATGGAAAATGCTCTCCAAATCCAGAAAAAAAGAACTGTGACATGTAGATGCAGATTGAACCATACTATTTCTATTTTTTTTTTGTTTTTCCCTTTTGCTCTGATTCTTCTTTCACAGCATGACTAATGCAGAAATATGTTTAATGTGATTGTACATATATAACCTATATCAGATTGCTTGCTGTCTTGGGGAGTGGGGAGAGAGGGGAGGGAGGGAGAAAAATTTGAAACTAGAAATCTTATAAAAACAAATGTGGAAAACTATCTCTACATGTAACTAGAAAATAATAAAATACTTTTATGATTAAAAAAATAGTTTGAGCTGACTCTTGGTGGTGCTCTTGTAAACATAGGTAAAATTTCAACCCTAGGGGCAGCTAGATGGCACAGTGGATAGAGCACCGGCCCTGGATTCAGGAGGACCTGAGTTCAAATCCAGCCTCAGACACTTAACACTTACTAGCTGTGTGACCCTGGGCAAGTCACTTAACCCCAATTGCCTTACCAAAAAACAAAAAAAACCCAAAAACAATATTAACTTCTCCCATGCCTAAAATCTCTACCCCATTTTCAATCATGGGTTGCATGAAGGTGTATGTGGATGAAAGGGGTAACATCAAGGAGAATTGAGTTAGAACTCTTCCAGGAAGATTGTGAACTGGACATAACCAGATTATGGTGACTGGGGGAGGGTGGCACGGGGAGGAACTTGCTGGGCTTAGGATAAATCCAGGCTGCACACTCTTAGCAACTGCACTCTTTGATTGTTTTTTTCTGTGGGTTCCCATTCTCATGAGAATGTAATAAAAAGCTTTTGTCATACCAAAAATAAAAGAAAGAAAGAAAAGAAAAAAAAGAAAACTCAAAGACCTTAAACATAAGCAGATAAATCAAAGGGAAAAACAGTAATAAAAGAAGAAGGATATATGGCTTCTAGGTCTAGTAAACAAGTTCAGGCATCTATGAATAAATACTGAAGGGAAAAAAAAGTTAAATTATCCAACATTTGACACAGAGGATCCTGTGGAATTTGAGGGGGGCATGGAATCACAACATGCTGTTTCTGAGTGGTTTAAAAGAAAAAATGAGAATTTTGAAAACAGAATAATATCCTGCACAGCAAAACCAATAAAAAGAAGAACTTGAATCTGTAGTGGCCAACATCTCCAAAGAAAGAAAAGAGAGAACAATAAATAGATTGGGAATGTAAATAAATATACAGAAGTGAAGGACCAACCTAGAAGAAGAGGAGCAAAAAAATAGTAATATTAAAAGAAAATACACTCACCATACAAGCAAAAGAGTGAAGAGGCAAACAGGAGGCATGATGCACAGAACTTGATGACACCCTGTCTACAGATGAATTCTCTTTGGGGGGGGGGGACTGTATTAAAACACAGGAAAATAAATGAAGGGAGTGAGGGGGGAAAGGGAATAGAGAGGAATGAGTGATGTGATGGGGTCCCGTCAAAGGCTCGCAAGGAGGGGAAGATGACCTCTTGTGGTCTAAGAAAGAAAAGAGCCTGTTGGTCGAATGGGTGAGAAGAAAGGGGGAAAGATTGAAAAGGGAGCAGGGAAGAGCTTAGGAATAGGTGGAGCTTTCCTTAAAATAATAAATAGTATCTACCTAAAACCATCAGTAAGCATTATATGCAATGGAGATAAATTAGAGGCCTTCCCAATAAGATCAGGGCTGAAACAGGGATGTCCATTATCACCCCTATTATTTAATATTGTACTAGAAATGTTAGCTTTAGCAATCAGAGAAGAAAAAGGAATTAAAGGAATTAGAATAGGCAAGGAGGAAATAAAACTATCACTCTTTGCAGATGATATGATGGTATACTTAAAGAATCCAAGAGAATCAACTCAAAAGTTACTTGAAACAGTCAACAACTTTAGCAAAGTAGCAGAATATAAAATAAATCCACATAAATCATCAGCATTTCTATACATGACCAACAAAGTCCAGCAGCAAGAGATAGAGAAATTCCATTTAAAGTAATGGTAGATAACATACAATACTTGGAAGTCTATTTGCCAAGACAAACCCAGGAACTCTATGAACACAATTACCAAACACTCTTCACACGAATCAAATCGGATCTAAATAATTGGAAAGATCTCAATTGCTCATGGATAGGCAGAGATAATATAGTAAAAATGACAATTCTACCTAAATTAATTTACTTATTCAGTGCCATACCAATCAGACTACCTAAAAATTATTTTATAGAGCTAGAAAAAATAATAACAAAATTCATCTGGAAAAATAAAAAGTCAAGAATATAAATGGAAATAATGAAAAAAATGCACAGGAAGGTGGGTTAGCTGTACCAAACCTAGAGCTTTACTATAAAGCAGCAGTCATCAAAACTATCTGGTACTGGCTAAGAAATAGAGTGGAGGATCAATGGAATAGGCACAGGAAACACAGTAGTAAATGACACTAGTAATGTAGTATTTGATAAACCCAAAGACTCCAGCCTCTGGGATAGGAACTCAGTATTTGACAAAAACTCCCAGGAAAACTGGAAGATAGTATGGCAGAAATTAGGCATAGACCAACATCTTACACCTTATACTAAAATAAGGTCAAAATGGGTACATGATTTAGACATAAGAGGTGATACCATAGGTAAATTAGGAGAGAAAGGAATAGTCTACCTTTCAGATCTTTGGAAAGGAAAACAGTTTATGACCAAACAAGAGATAGAGAATATTATAAAATGCAAAATGGATGATTTTGATTACATTAAATTAAAAAGCTTTTGTACAAACAGAAGCAATGCATCCAAAATTAGAAGGGAGGCAGAAAGCTGGGAAACAATTTTTATGGCCAGTACTTCTGATAAAGGCCTCATTTCTAAAATATATAGGGAACTAAATAAAATTTATAAGAATCCAAGTCATTCCCCAATTGAGAAATGGTCAAAGGATATGAACAGGCAGTTTTCTGATGAAGAAATCAAAGCTATCTATTCCCATATGAAAAAATGCTTTAAATCACTAATGATTAGAGAGATGCAAATTAAAACAACTCTGAGGTACCACCTGACACCTATCAGATTGGCTAAAATGACAAAAAAGGAAAATAATAAATGTTGGAGAAGCTGTGGAAAAATTGGAACACTAATGCATTGTTGGTGGAGCTGTGAACTGATCCAACCATTCTGGAGAGCAATTTGGAATTATGCCCAAAGGACTACAAAGCTGTGCATACTCTTTGACCCAGCAATACCACTTTTGGGTCTTTTTTCCCAAAGAGATCATGGAAAGGGGAAAACGACCCACATGTACAAAAATATTTATAGCTGCTCTTTATGTGGTGGCAAGGGATTGGAAGTTGAGGGGATGCCCATCAATTGGGGAATGGCTGGACAAGTTGTGGTATATGAATGTAATGGAATACTATTGTGCTGTAAGAAATGATGAGGAGGAGCTCAGATAAACCTGGAGGGTCTTGCATGGGCTGATGATGAGTGAGATGAGCAGAACCAGAAGAACATTGTACACAGTATCATCAACACTGTGTGTTGACCTACTGTGATGGACTATATTCTTCTCACCAATGCACAGAAGAGTTCCAGGGGACTCATGATGGAAGACGATTTCCAAATCCAGGAAAAAAAAAAGAACTGTGGAGTATGGATGCTGATTGAACCATACTATTTCTTTTGGTTTTGGTGCTGTTGTTTTTCTATTTTGAGGTTTTTCCTCATTGCCCTGATTTTTCTCTTATAACATGACTAATGCAGAAATATGTTTAATGTGTTATATATATATGTGTGTGTGTGTGTATATATGTATATGTATATGTGTATGTGTATGTGTATGTGTATGTGTATGTATATGTGTATATGTGTATATGTGTATATATATATAACACCTACACCAGATTACCTGCTGTCTACGGGAAGGGGGAGGGAGGGGAGGGAGGGGAGGGAGGGAGAAAAATCTGAAATTGGAAAGCTTATATAAACAAAAGTTGAGAACTATCTTTACATGTAACAAGAAAAAAATACTTTATGAAAAAAAAAGATAAGTGAGGGGGGATGCTTTACTTTGAAGATGGGAAAGGGTTCCACTGATGAATGTTACAATGGCCAAAGGTAGATGGTAAGTGAGAGATATAAGGACATTGGATGACTCCTGGGGGATTTGACGCTTGAAAAGTCTACTTGGGCAGCTGGGTGGCACAGTGAGTAAATCACTGGCCCTGGATTCAGAAGGACCTGAGTTCAAATGTGACCTCAGACACTTGACCCTTACTAGCTGTGTGACCCTGGGCAAGTCACTTAACCCTCATTCCACGCAAACCAAACCAAACCAAAACAAAAAACTAATGAACAGGACTAGCTAAAGAGGAGAGAAAGGGAGAATCTACTTGATTAAACTGAGTGAAAAAAGAGAAAGAAATATATAAACATAAAAACAGGAGAGCAGAACTAATAAATAAAGTACTGAAGAGAAAAGGGTAACAATTGAGAAGAGGGGATCAAGGGGAAGGGGGAGAGAGCAAGTGGGGAAAGAGCCACCTTAAAAAAAAAGATTAAAGTAAAGGAACTGAAAGAACATATACTGTGCTTAAAGCAGAAGAGGGGGAAATCATAAACTAACTAGAATCTCTTCCTCTGAGCCTCTAGAGCAGAGGTCTCTGCACTTTTTTGACCTCACATGGTAGAAAAAAAAATTCAGTATGCATCCCCAATGTGTGTATATTTACTTACTTGTAAATTATATGTATGTCTACAGTGCTAATAATTATGAATATCATAAAACAATATAAAATAAATTTTTAAGAGGAGCAGATAAAGATGAAATATTTGATCCTAGAGCAAAAGGGAGGCCAGTGGAACTTGACTGAGGTAGTGACATGGTCAGACTCAGACTTTCCTAGAGTCATTTTGGCATCTGTGGGAAGAGACTTCAGGCTAGTCAGACAGTAAGGATTTATTAACTGTTAACAATGTGTCAGGCACTGTGCTACCTACTGGGGATACAAAAAAGAGCAAAATATAGTTCCTGGCCTACAGGAGTTTGAAATGTTAGTGGTGAGGGAAACGGGGGAGACAACAAACTCTGTATAAACAAGCTATGTTCAGGAGAAATAGGAAATACCCAACAGAGGGGAGGCACTAGAATTAAAAAGGTTCAGGAAAGCTTCTTGTAAAGGATAGAATCCCACATCTAGGAATTAGGAGACTTTCAATAAATCAGGTGAGAGGTGATGAGACCTGAACTTGGGTGGAGGCTATGTAAGATGCTGTAGAAATAGAAAAGAGAAGATTAATGGATTTGTTGGGGTGAGTGAGAGTAAAAAATGAGAAGTTAAAGATGACATTGAGGTTTTGAGTTTCTGTAACTGGATTCTGATGGCACTCTTGACAGAAATGAGGAAGTTCAGAGAAAGGGTAAGTTTGAAGGGAAAGATACTGTAATAAGATTTGAGACGCAGAACACGACCCCTCCTTGCCTGATCATCCTATGACACTTGTTCTAAGCCTTACAAAATAAACAAAGATTGAGGCAGGGGAGAGGACAGGGAAGGAGGGAGGATCTTAACTACTTATTGCCACTGAGTGCTGGGCCTTCAGGTGATGTGGACGGGATGCCTGGTGGGTGGAGAAGGGAATGACATCTGTGTAGCTTCTGTCTTGGGGGCCTGCTGGGTGGGCTAGGTTATGACTGCCTTGAAAAGTCAAATGAGAAACTTATACTGGATGAGGCTTGGGGGAATTGGTGCTTAAAAAGTCTACTTGTCCTGGGAAGGGGAGGGGAATACCAGATTGATCTCTAAGGTTGTTTCTAGGCTTCTGAAAGGTTTCCTTCCCCCATGGCAGAAGTACCACGAAGCAAACTGGGCAGAGAAGAGCCATCTTCTTCCCCTCCTTAGGCTCTGTGACCCTGAGAAACGGGTTTAGGATTTTGGTCTCGATTCATTTGTCCTTTTTAGTTCAAAGTAAGGGGAATGGAGTCCCTGACCTAGGAAACTTGAGCCCCGTGGACCTTGGAGTCCAGAATTCTAAGGCTAGATAGTCCAGCCAGTTCAGCAAGGACATCCTGAGAAGCCCAGGTCACAGGACACAAGCCCAGGGTGGCTTTGGATGCAGAACTGGATACAGACTGCTTGTCTTACTGAGAGAGCAATCAATATGCCTGGCAACTTAGGCCTCTGTTCCTCACTCTCTGGACTTGCTCAACTGTACAACAGAAGCCTCCTCACCGGGAAGTTCATTCTACCCCTACACTTCTCTCACTGTCCATTCTTCTGATTGCCTTGTTCCTTCTAGAATATCCATTTTAAGAAAAATGCCCAGGCCAGCCACATCTTCATTCCCCCCAGACTCGACTCCTGACTCTCTGGACTTTTTCTACCACACAGGGTGTCTCCACATCCCTCAGGTTTTTTCCTTTTTATATGTTGTCTTTCACCATTAGAATGTAAGCTCCTTGAGGAAAAAAGACTACCTTTTTTGCTTGTATTCCTTGTATTAAGCACTGTGCCGGGCACAAAGTAAGCTCTTAATACATGCTTATTGACTTTACTTAAAGGTTATGTAAGGGAATAGCAAATGAAGGTCTAGTAGAATTAAGAGATTGAATTTCTTATATTATTTCGCTGTTTCAGTTTGGGTAAAAATGAGGCAGTTATACAAGCTTTTCCAGTTCTAAAATTCTATGATTCTGTTAGATGGTAATAGATAGTAGATAGTAGATAGTATTAATAGGTCCAGAGGATCCTTAGAGTTTAATATTTCCAATGTCCTTGTTTTACATATTAAGAAGCTAATGTTTAAAGAGTAAAATCACTACTTCTCACTCCCTAATAATTCGGAATAGGAGGAAGAGTTAGACAGGACTGAAAGGACTGAATTGCAGCAGCATTAAACATTAGACCTTTTGGCAAAAGAAGAAGGGCCTGGTGGCAGACTAGTTAAAGAAAACAATCCAACTAGTTTCAGAAGCAACTCTTACAAAATAGGTTGTCCAAAGGACCTTTATGAAGACTTAAGCAAAACAACCAAGGAGCTTCATTATTTTTCTTGGAGAAAAGAAGGAGGCTTCTGAATAATTTTGTTGCTTTTCTTTCCTCTAAGGCTATGCAATTAATCAAGCTTTTAAAGCTACTTACTATATATGTGGATTTGGGTGGGGGGTGGGATGGGGACATGGAAGACAAAAGAGAAAAGATATATGTTCAAAAAACATTAATTATTTATCTCTAATAACACCAAATAACTTCCACTAAAGTGTTACTCCAAAATTTCATGGTAGCCTGGAGATGACCCTGCCTTCTCAAAGATTGGGTTAGTGGAGCCAGAAAGGCTAGGGGTATAGGTCTGATGACAGACTGTTGTCTGAGAAACACTTTAGCTAAACCAGGAGCTGCTCAAAGGAGATCATTACCACAGGGCAGGCTCCCAAGTGACAGATCTAGTAGGTTACAGCAACTGAGGAAGACCAGTCAGTCTTAAGATCAAAGGTCTAAAGGCAAAAGGGACCTTAATAATTATCAAATCCCAAACCTGCATTTCAAAAATGAGGAAACTGAGGCTGAGAGGCTAAGTGATTCATTCACCAAGATCAATCTGCTTCAGTGGAGGGAGTACCAGGGATCCTGGAGACAATAAAGCACCAGGGAAATTGCAGAACAACAAATTACCATTAATCTAAGTAGGTTGAGGTTTTTTAAATAAAGCAAGAGAATCAGACCTGCATCTTCTACATCAGAAGTGTCAAATATGAGAGTCCCACCAAACTAGATTAAAATGTAATGGGGGCGGCTAGGTGGCGCAGTGGATAAAGCACCGGCCCTGGATTCAGGAGTACCTGAGTTCAAATCCGGCCTCAGACACTTGATACTTACTAGCTGTGTGACCCTGGGCAAGTCACTTAACCCCATTGCCCGTGAAAATAAAATTTAAAAAAAATGTAATGAGGAGGGGGGCAGCTAGGTGGCGCAGTGGATAGAGCACCAGCCCTGCATTCAGGAGTACCTGAGTTCAAATCTGGCCTCAGACACTTAACACTTACTAGCTGTGTGACCCTGGGCAAGTCACTTAACCCTAATTGCCTCACCAAAAAAAAAAAAATGTAATGGAGAAATATTCATTCACTCATTCATTTATTTGTTTTTTAAAACTGGTTATCTGTTTTTATTCTGTTATTTGCACCCCAAAGTAATTGAAAATATTTTCTATTATTATGAATGACTATAAAGTCTTACAGTTACCATTCTTTTTTAATGTAATAAACATTTTTATTTGTAGTTTTGGGCTCCAATTTTTATCCCTCCTTCTATCTCTCCCTGAGAAGGTAAGCAATAAGATATAGGCTATACATGTACAATTATGTAAAGCATTACCATATTAGTAATTTTGTATATGAAAATTTGAATGAAAGAAAAAAATGATAGAAAGTGAAAGATAGCATGCTTCAGTGTGTGTTCCATCAATATCAGTTCTTTCTTTGGAGGTGGATAGTATGTTTCATCAATAGTCCTTTGGGATTGTCCCAGATAACTTATTGTTGAAAATAGTTAAGTCTTTCACAGTTCTTCATCAAACAATATTGCTGTCATTGTGCACAAAGTTCTGGTTCTTCTCACTTCACTATACATCAATTCATACAAGTCTTTCCAGACCTTTTTGAAATCATCCTGCTTGTCATTGCTTATAGCACAATACTATTCCATCGCCATCATATACCACAGCTTGTTTGGCCATTCCCCAATTGATGAGCATTCCTTTGATTTCCAATTCTTAGCTGCCACAAAAAGAGCTGCTACAAATATTTTTGTACAAATAGGTCTTTTTCTCTTTTGGGGGATGTTTTTGAGATATAAACCTAGCAGTAGTATAGCTGGATCAAAGGGTATGCACATTTCTACAGCCCTTTGGGCATAGTTCCAAATTGCTCTCCAGAATGGTTGCGTTTTTTTCACAACTCCACCAACAGTGGATTAGCATAATAGGGAAATATTTAACAAAAATAAATAAAAATACAGTAAGACATAGATAATGTTAATATATGGTTTTCTAAATTTAATATGCATTTGCAGGGATCTTTATGTATGGTTTAGTGACCTTCCCTACACCTCCCTTTTCTATTTGAGTTTTATACCACTGCTCTAAATAGTTGTTATGAAGGAGGGCTTATATTTAGGGGTAGGAAGGAGGTGGGTGGGTAGACATGAAAAAAGAGCATCATTAAAAGTATTTTAAGTTTCACAGAGGGAATGGAGGAGAGGTGCAGAAGGGGGCAAAAATAGAGTAATTTGTTAATGTCACTGGATCACAAAGCCTGTGGAAGGGAATGGAGTATAAAGAGATTTGAAAGGTTGGAAGGGGCCAGATTCAAAATGGCTTTAAAAGCCAAACAGAGGATTTATATTTGATTCTGGAGAGAATAGGGAGTCACTAGAGTTTATTGAATAGGGGAGTGACATGGTCAGAACTGTGTTTTAAGAAGATCACTTTGACAACTGATTGGAAGATAGATTGGAGTGAGAAGAGACTTGTAGCTGGCAGACCGACCAGAGGTCCAGCTGTGAGGCAATTAGGGACAGCACCAGGATGGTGGCAGAAAAGAGAAGTCTTATACAAGAAATATTTGTTGTTTCTCAGTTGTGTCTGACTCTGTGACTTCATTTGGGGTTTTCTTGGCAAAGATACTGGAGTGGTTTTCCATTCCTTCTCCAGCTCATTTTTACAGTGGAGGAAACTGAGGCAAACAGGATCAAGTGACTTGCTTAGGGTCACACAGCTAGTAAGTGTCTGAAGTCAGATTTGAACTCATGAAAAGGAGTCTTCATGATTCCTAGCCCAATGCTCTATCCACTACACCACCTAGTAGTCCTACAAGAGATAATAGGAAGATGAAACCAACAAGATTTGGCAATAGATTGGATATAGGGGTGGTGAGAGTGAGGAGGTGTCAAGGATGACAACAAAGTTGTGAGGTTGTGTGACTGGGAGGATTGTGGTGGCAGGGATAGTGATAGGGAAATTAGGCAAAAGGGATGAATTTAAGAGGGAAAGATAATGGGTTTACTTATCAAGCAAGAAGAGAAGAGAGCTCAGGACATAGCTTTGGGGAACATCCATGGCTAGTGAGTTTGACCTTAATGAGAGAGATCTGAATTCAAATCCTGCCTCAGCCACTAGTATGCCTCATTTTCTCTATATGTAAAATGAGGGTGATAATAATAGCAACCATCTCCCAGGATTGTCATAATGATAAAGCAAGATAACCTATGTAAAGTGCTTTGTAAACCTGAAGCACTATAAAAATACCAGCTATTATTGCAAAGATCCAGTAGAGGAAATGAGGGGTAGTCAAACAGGAGAACCAGGAGACAGTAGTGTCATGAAAACCTAGAGAAGACAGTATGGAGGAGGAGAAGGTTTATTAGCACTATCAAAGGCTGTAGAGAGGTCGAAAAGGAAGAGGACCGAGAAAAGGCCATTATATTAGGGACAGCTAGGTGGCGCAGTGGATAGAGCACCGGCCTGGAGTCAGGAGTACCTGAGTTCAAATCCGGTCTCAGACCCTTAACACTTACTAGCTGTGTGACCCTGGGCAAGTCACTTAACCCCAATTGCCTCACTAAGAAAAAAAAAAGGCCATTATATTTAGCAATTATGAGATTGCTGGTAACTTTGGGGAGAACAGTTTCAGTTGAAAGATGAAGTTGGAAACCAGACTGCAGAATATGAGTGAGAAGAAAGGAAGTAGAGGGACTGATTGTACATTCCTCTCAAAGAGTTTAACCACAAAAGGGAGGAGAGATATAGGATGATTATTGGGGGGGGGGAGGTGAAGAAGAAATGGGCAGGATTTTAGGCAACAGGAAAGCAGCTAGCAAAAAGTGAGAGATTGAAGATGAGAGAATGGGGGAAAAAGAAGGGGGTTAATCATCTGGAGAATTCATGTAGGTGCGCTTATATTGTCCAGAATGGTAGTTCTTGTGAGATCGGAGTGAGGGAGGAGATAGTAGGAGATGAGGAAGGGAATTCTTAGCAAATGACATCGTTTTTCAATGGAATATGAGGCATGGTTGTCAGTTGAGAGGGTAGGCGGAAGAGGGAAAGTCCTGGGAGGTGTGAGGAAAGATGAAAAGGTCTGAAAAAGCAGCAGTCATGAGCTGGATAATGAGTTAATTACCGAGATGTAAGACGTATTTATTGCCTTACTGCAATGAGGGCTCACTTTGATCCCGCTTCTAACACTAGCTGTGTCACTTATCTGAGACTTATTTTCCACATGTGTAAAAATGGGGACTGGACAGTGGATTTCAGTAGAATTGGACGGAAGATAGCCATCATAGACTTCTAGTAGCTCCACAAGAGAAAAAAAAAGTTCAAGGAACCAGAGGTGCTAGCACCGGGCGGTCAAGAGAAGAATCAAAAACTTGGTGGCTTCAGGCCTCGGAGGAACTGAGTACAGGAAGTGGCAGTAGCAAAAAAAAAAAAAAGACCGAGGCTCTAGGAAAACCTTCCCCTCTGGCCCCACCTAGCAACCTGACACTGATGCTGTTTGACTTAAACCACAGGAAAGAAAGGTGGTAGCCCCACGAGCCAGAAGCAAACCAGAAGGTTCCCACAAAGCAAACAGTTTCGCCCCTCCCCTCACAGCTTCACTTCCTCAGTGGGGTAGGCGTGGGAGGGGGAGCGGGAAATCGTCTTTAGGGTATTGGTAGAATAAGGCTCTGCAAAGCCTCCAGAACTATTTAGCTCGCAGTGGGCAGAGCAGGTGTACGGTCATGCTTTCCTCTTCGAACCAAAACTGGCCGTATCCACTGAGCTTGCGCAATGATCCTACGAATTCCATTCCCTCCGTGTTTTGCTACAGGCTGAGCCGGGAGGAGGTGAGGCCGGGGCTTTGAAGGTGGCCATGAACTCTAAATAAGGCCGAGCCCGGGTGCAGCGCGGTGGGGAGGGGAGGAGCAGGGCCGGGCCAGGGAAGGGGGCCGGGCTAACCAAGGGCTAGGCGGGGCCTGAGTTCAAGGACTATTTCACACTATATTAGCTAGAGACCTCAGGCAAGGTACATACAGTCTCAGTTTCTTTATCTGTAAAAGGGAGCTAACTATAGCACCAACCTCCCAGAGTTATGTGGATAAAAAGAGATAAAGCGTTTGTAAAGCGTTAGATAAATTATATTAAGTATATTTATCTAGATGTCATATATAGCTATATCTATACATTAGCTATCTACAGTTCTATAAAGATAGAGCTATAGATCTGTCTATAGCGATATCTGTCTATATCTACATATTTACCCGGCGCTTCGAGGTTTGAAAAGTTTTACAAATGCTATTACAGCCCCCTTTTATAGATGAGGAAACTGAGGCTGTTACTTTCCTGAGGACTCTCTCACACATATGTATCCATAGCTAACGATTTATCTCTATCAGAGGGGTCGACTCTGGGCTGCTGAACCCTGACGGGTTTGGGCGGGGGGGGGGGGGGGACGCGCATTGTTACAAAATAGTCACCAAACATTGGGGTTGGGAGGGCAACCATCTATACGCCCATTCCCTCCTTTCAAAGAGTTGGAACACAGTTTTTTTTTTTAATTGATGTTAAAACTTTGTTTTTACATATATTTTGGAAAATAAAATTCTATTCAAAACTTAAAAAAAAAAAGATGAGGAATTTCAGGCCCGGGTGCAGGAGGCTCCGGGTTTGGAGAGGGTGGGTGGGTGGGGTTGCGCAAGAATCGGCCTCTAGGCCCTGAGGGTTTCTCCCGGGATCCTCTCTGGACTTGGATCGTCCTGGTTATTCTCCTTCCCAGGTTCTCTATTGGTTTCAACCACGTGGGGACTGAGCATTGCTCAGGGATTCTGCCCGTACCAGGGAAGTCGTGCACGGGTGGGTGCCTTTCTCCAGTGGGTCGGGAGTTGACTGGGATCCCCTGCACGCCTTGACAACACGAGCTCTCGGAACTTCTTTCTCCTCTCTTGGCTTCTGGGGCAAAATGTACAAGGTGCGACTAGCAGTTCCAAAGTTTAGCATCCCTTGGGTACCCGTCAATCAGTTAATTCATCTAATTAATGCCTGCTTCTCCCCCTAAGCTGGTCTCTAAAGCAAGTCGCAAGCCAAGAGCTGTAGAGAAGAGGGGAGGGACTGCGTGATCCTTCCCGAGGAGTTGGCTCCACCCCTCTGCTCCCTCGTCCCTCGCCCCTGCCTCCCCGAAGCCGGTGGAGGTTCCGAACCTGAGAGCGCAGGCGCTCCTCCCTCTCCTCCTTCCCTCCGCCCCCCGCTCTCCCTCCTTCCTCCTTCCTCCTCCCTCTCCTAGCTCCAGGCTCGCAGCCTCAGTTAAAGCCCGGAGCGGATTGTGGCGAAGCGGCGGAACGGCCTTGCTTTGCTTGTTGCCTCTTTAAAGTCGCCGAGCCTGGGCATGCTCAGTAGGCAGGCTCGGTTTGGGTCCACAGGTCGGAAGCTTGTGCACTGCTCCAGCGCCGAGCCGCCGCGGGGAAAAAATGGAGCCGTTCACCAGTGGTGAGTGGAGCGAGCCGAGCAGTTGCCCCAACGCCTGCCCCGCGCACTTGGCCCGTTCCGGCCCTGCTGGGGGGAGGCTGCCGCCTCTGCGCCTGGCTCGCTGCCTTACCAGGGCGGTTGGGGGGCTGGAATGGGGCAGGGGCTGCAGGGGCTGAGGGAGCAGGCTGGAGGCCGGGGAGCTGGGGAGAAGGGCCGGTTAGCTTTGCAAGGCCCGGCCCCTGGCTGCCCGCTGAAGGTCAGCCCCGCGCCCGCCTCGAAGGAGGGGTGCGGCTGGCAGACAGACCTGCGGCATTTCCACCCTCCTGATCCCGGGAAGCCCCGGTGTGGACCGATGGCAAAGTTACTCTCCTTCGTGCAGCCCGAGTGCCCAAAATGACAAGAGCGGGGGAGAAACTTGGGGAGTCACATTTGAGTTCCCTTGAGTGATGGGGAAGTGGGGTGGGAAAGGTGGCACATAGTAGGTGCTTAATAAACGTTGATTGATTGATGAATGATTAAGGCGCCTGCTCTACCTCCCGACGCAGCACTGATTCGCTAAAATAGAAACTTAAGTGGGTGCGGAAAGGCTAAAGGAGAGGAGCAAGAAGACTTGCACTGGGACTGAGGAGATGTGGCAGCAGAATTGGAGGGATGGAGAAACTTCAAAAGGACCTTCTTTTCTAGCTGTCCCAGTGCTAAGGCAGGTTTCCTGCACTAGTTCCATCCTTTCTATCCATATGTATGTGTAACTCCAGTCCCAAAGGCCCTTCAGCACTGGGGAAAGAGCCCCATACCAAATGGACTTTGAGACACCCACATAATTTTAAATAGTTTTTCACCACGGTGATCATTGTGGTCAGTTTCTGAGGCCCAGACAGCTCTAGTTTCTTGGACCCTCCACCGATGGGAAGATGGATGATTTATGACATCAGATGAGGCAAAACAATTTGGCTAATTACTAGGGCCCATTGTTATCCAACTTTGTTTCTGAAACGAAAATCATATGTAAAACCAACTACTTTCACTTTAGGTAAAAGTGCTGGTTTCATAGTTTTGGGGTATGATATTGCAGTAGTTGGTGAAGTATAAAATTAATTGAAAAGGGTTGTTGTTTTTTTAAATTAAAGCAGGGAGTGTATTTAACTACCTAGCCCGGAAAACTTTATACCAAAACTTCAGTCACTCTCATTATTCTCCAGTAGTTATTATGTAGTGTTCACTTTCTTGTTGACAGGTTATTTTGAATGTGGTTGGGGTGGGGGGCTAAGTTGGTTAGAGCACAAGGCCAGGATTTGGTTCCTGTAAAGACTGGCTTCAAAAACATTTTTTTTTTCCATTGCACCCTCACCTCCTAGACATATTCTAGAAATTGTGTGCTTTTGGTCACTAAAGAGACACTGAGTTAGAGAGTGTGAGTGGCTTTGTGCACTCCCAGGCACACTTTCAAAGTTAATATCCTGCTGATGGACTCTACTTAGTAAGTAGACATCTTTCTATAGATACAGGTAAAGTAGG
Organism: Dromiciops gliroides; assembly: GCF_019393635.1. Classification (NCBI taxonomy): domain Eukaryota; kingdom Metazoa; phylum Chordata; class Mammalia; order Microbiotheria; family Microbiotheriidae; genus Dromiciops; species Dromiciops gliroides. The sequence goes on from NC_057861.1 coordinate 460,702,391, forward strand.
TTAGTGATAGGAACTTTAATTTTGAATTTTCTTTCCCCTGAAGCTATTACTTTAATTATTTATAGTTTTTTTTTTTAATTTTTTTTTAGTGAGGCAATTGGGGTTAAGTGACTTGCCCAGGGTCACACAGCTAGTAAGCGTTAAATGTCTGAGGCCAGATTTGAACTCAGGTACTCCTGACTCCAGGGCCGGTGCTCAATCCACTGTGCCACCTAGCTGCCCCAATTATTTATAGTTTTAAGGATCAGCTGGTAAGATTATTTAACATAGACTTTTGTGTTTAATACAGATCTTTTCACACAAAATCCTTTAAAAAGATAACTACTTGTACTATAATTCCTATCATGGGCTCAATAGTTTTCTGTTCTAATCCTTAATGTGTGGAGCTCCCATAATTGTAAGACTAATTGTATTTTGTTGAAAGTCTCCTCCCATTTCAGTAAGTGGTGTCAAGATTAGCTTTTTAGAAACACTCCTATAAAAAGAAACAAAAATCTTTAAAACTAGCCCATTATCTCTTATTTCTCACAAACTAAACAAACTACAGTTTGATATAAAATACCTATAGGGTTCTAGATTCAGGAATTTTGAAGAATTAAGTCATATTTGGGAGTGTGTCGGGAACATTTATGTTCACATATATCCACATACCAAGAGATAGAAGTAATGCCTAAAATGTAAGAAATTGGTTGTCTAATTCTTTTTCTGTTGCTTTCCCCCCCAAATTTTCAAACAGTAAGGCATCTTTTTTTTTTTTAAATGTGAGTACTCAGGGAGGGAGCCTTGTCTAGTCTTCCGTAATAAGAATAGAAAATTAGAATGTCTTCCTATTGTGGTTAGGAATTTGGGAGAATCTCCAAGGATAAGGAGAGTACCGTTTATTTCAAAACATTACAGTAGAATGTCTTAATGTTGTTGAACATGGCATAAAACTGTATTCATGGGAAAGTGTGATGTTTCTGTTTTCTTTGGGCCTAAAATGGGTCATTGCAATTCATCTCAGTTCAGTTGTTTTTCTGGGTTGTTTTTTTTTCCTTTACATTGTTATGGACATTGTATATATTATGCTTCTTTGGTTCTGCTTACTTTGCTTTATATATTTTCCTACAAGTCATCCCACATTTTTCTGAATTACTCATATTTTTCCTGTTGTATGGGGCAAAAGGAAGGAAATAAATATTGTTATAGCACCTACCGTATGCCAGGCACTGTGCTAAGTGCTTTCCATATATCTCATTTGAGCCTCACAACTGTCCTGTAAGGTAGAAGCTGTTATTATTTCCAATTTCACAGTTGAGGAAACTGAGAGATTAAATGACTTTCCCCCAGGGTCATACAGCTAATACATGTCTAAGGCTGCATTTGAACTCATGTATGTTGCAATAATATTCCATTACATTATTATAACACAATTTGTTTAGCTAGTTTCCATTTGATAGGTGACCACTTTGTTTCCAGTTTTTTTCTTATTCATCTTTGCACAGTACTTTGAATATTCAATCAACATTTAGTACGTATCCTGTATAGAGTAAGTAGGGCACTGGGGATACACAGACTGAAAAGACTCACTGATCTTTTTACTGGGAGAATATTTGCCATTCGACCTGTACATGTAAAGAAATACAAATACAAAATATGTGCAAAATAATTTCAAGGTGAAATACTATTGTACTATGAGAAATGACAAGCAGAATGCTTTCAGAAAAACCTGGACTTACATGAACTGATGTAAAGTGAAATGAACAGAACCAGGAGAACAGTGTACACAGTAACAGCAATATTTTATGATGATCAACTGTGAATGACTTAGCTATTCCAGCAATAAAGTGATCCAAAACAGTTCTGAAGGACTTAAGAAAAATGCTGTCCGCCTTCAGAGAAAGAACTGATGGAGATTGAAGCATACTTTTTAAACTTTATTTTTTTCTTTCCCCCCCCTTTTTTGTTTGTGTTTTCTTTAATAATGTGATTGATATGGGAGTATGTTTTGCATGACTGCACATGTACAACCTGTATCAAATTGCTTGATTCTCAATGAAGGGGGATGGGAAGAAGAGGGAGGGAGAGAATTTGGAACTCAAAAATTTTTTTTAAATGAATGTTAAAAATTGTTTTTATATACAATTGGAAAAAAATTAAGATATTTAAAAATAATTTCAAGAGGGAGGGAGTGCTAATATGGTGAGATGAGGAAGAACCTTGCATGGGGGGTGGTGGTAGTACCCAAGCTATGCTTTTAAGAAACACTGGTATGTATTCTGTTGTGTTGAGGTAAGGAGGGAGTATGTTACAGATCTGAGTAAAGACATGGAGATGAAAAAGGGAATGTTGTGTATGGGAAACAGCTATTAGGCCAGTTTGTTTGAAAGGGGGAGTATATAAAATGATTGCAAAGATAAGCTGGAACCTGACAGTTGTTCAGTTGTGTCCAACTCTCTGTGACCCCATTTGGGTTTTTCTCGGCAAAGTTACTGGAGTGGTGTGTCATTTTCTTTTCCAGCTCATTTTTACAGATGAGGAAATGGAGACAACAGGGTCAAGTGACTTGCCCAGGGTCGAACGGCTAGTAAGTATCTGAGGTCAGGTTTGAATTCATAAAGATGAATCTTCCTAATTCGAAGCCCAGTGCTCTATCCATTGGCCACCTAGCTGTCCTGACTCTAGGGCTTTCTTTAAATGTGGGCTGAAGATTGTACGTTTTATATGTTATCCTAGGGGCAAGTTTTGTTTTTGTTTTTTAAAGGGGGAATGTTGGGAGGGGAGGGGTTCTATTATTGGATCTGTGTTTTAGGATTATCAATTTATTATCTTTGTGGAGGCTGGATTAGAGGGGAGAGAAAGATGACAGGGAAGGATCAGGTGGGAAGCTCATGCAGTAGTCCCTTGGAGAGAACATAGAAACCTGAGCTGGGGGGCAATGGATGTAGGATTCACAACATTGTTGTTCAGTTGTTCAGTCTTGTCTGACCCTTTGTGACCCCATGGACCATGGCATGCCAACATTGGCCATGGGGTTTTCTTGGCAAAGATAACTGGCAAGATTTGCCATTTCCTTCTCCAGTGGATTAAGCCAAACAGAGGTTAAGTGACTTACTCAGGGTCACACAGCAAGTATCTGAGGCTGGATTTGTACTCAGGTGTTCCTGACTCCGGGTCCTTTGCAGTGTTTACTGAGCCATCCAGCTGCCCCCAAATTAACAATATTTGACAACTACCTGAGATAGGGAGGAATTGAGAACCCAAGCAACTGGAAGGATGGTGTGAGAAATTAATTCTGTTTTGGACATGTTGAATTTGAAGAGGCTATGGTACATCATGGTAGAGATGTCCAGGTGACAGTTGTGGGTTCAGGAGTTAGGAGTCATCTGCATAGAGATGCACAGAATCCATAGGAGCAAAGGAGAGAGAATGGAGAAAAAGAAGAGGCCAGGACCTAGCGTTGGGAACAAAGGAGCCTGAGAAAGGCATGGGTGAAAAAGGTGGGAGTGGAGGGTGGGGAGTGGTCAGCAGGGTTACAGACTGTTAAAAGATCGAGTACAGTGAGAACTGGATAAAGATTACCGGATGCCTTCTCTCTGAGATTACCCCCAATTCAAATATGTGTGTGTGTGTGTGTGTGTGTATGTATGTATGTATATATTATATATGTATGTATATTTGTCTATATATACATATCACAAATTATATAATATTTAAAAATAAATTATATATAGACATATATACATACATATAGATGTATATGGGGGGTGTGTGGAGAGAGAGAGAAAGAGAGAGAGATTTACATGTTGTCTCCCCGACCAGAAGGTAAGGTCCTGGAGGGCAAGGCTGCTTTTGTTTTTCTCTGTTTCCCTACTTCTTTTTTTTTTTTTTTAAGGCAATGGGGGTTAAGTGACTTGCCCAGGGTCACACAGCTAGTAAGTGTCAAGTGTCTGAGGCCAGATTTGAACTCAGGTACTCCTGAATCCAGGGCCGGTGCTTTAACCACTGCACCATCTAGCTGCCCCTCCCTACTTCTTAACAATAGTGCCTGACACATGGTAAGCTTATAATAAATGCATGTTGACTTAACTTGGTGATAATCTTGGAAATAGCTCTTTCAGTCAGGTGGGTGTCAGAAACCAGATTATAAGAGGTTAGCTAGTGAGTGGTAAGGAAAGGAAATGGAAATAACAAATGGAAACTTTTTTAAGAGTTTGTGAAAGGGAGGAAAAAATATAGGACAATAGCTTGAAAGTATGGCAGTCAAGAAAGGTGTTTTAAGCATTTAAAGACTGACTTGGGCGAGTATAGAGGTGTTGGGATAGGAAGCAGTAGATAAGGAGGGATTGAACATAGGAGAAGGCACCTGTTTTATTTCTTTTTCCTCTGGACTCTTTACTTTGCCTTTTAACTGAGTTATTATACTCTTTTCAGGTAACATTAACTTCAACTCCACTAATCTCCCAAAGGTCCTTAAGGAAGGACTAATGGTAAAAATATTCAGGCATCCTGATGGTGGATGCCAGGAGAGATATTTTTGGTCATGCTGTTAAGTAGTTGCTTTTTCTGGCTCTATTCATTATTAGTATTTATTGAGCACTGGCCACATATAAGGTATAAGCCAAATGAGGCACACTTTCATCAGATCTATATGTTTGTTATAGAGGACATATGTAAAAAAGTGGAAGGAAGTGTAATCATATGATTGTCAATTTTTCTTGGGGGGGGAGGGGGGGTGTGGACAGAAAATGGGGCAATTCCATATTTAGAGCAAGTCGTGGCCAGATGGGCAGCTTACATGCCCCTTTACCATCCATGCAATGTCCAAGCTCAAAGCTCTCAAAGCTCCCAGTAGCCTGGATGGATCCCTCATGGAAAGAATAGGCACAGATGAGTTGAGGTCTGCATTGTTGGATAGAGTATTCACATAGATGAGATCACAGATGCATCATCCATTAGAGTTAAAAATAATATGTATTTTCTACAGTCTGAAAACTATAGGCCAAGGAGTTTGACTTTTTGATTCCTGGGAAAATCAAGAACAGATTATTAAAGAGATGATTGTCTAACATCTAGAAAAGGAAGTGACAATTATAAAGAGCCATTACGCTTCATCAAAAACCGGTCATGCCGCCTTATTTCCTTTTTTTGACCAGATAAAATAGACTAGTAAAAGAGGGAAATGCTGTAAATGTAGTTCACTTAGATTTTAGCCAGGCTTTTGATAAAGTATCTCCTGGTTTTCTTGAGAAGAAGATGGAGAGAGATGAATTAAGATGTTAGAACATTTTGAAGGATTCAGAACTGGTTGGTCATCCAAACTTGAAGAGTCATTAATTTGTTAATATTTCTATGTTATTTTATTGGCAAAGGGTCTCCAGGGTAATGCCTTAGGGATTTGTACTTTTTTATTTTGGGTGGAGCAATGAGGGTTAAGTGACTTGCCCAGGGTCCTACAGCTAGTAAGTGTCAAGTTTCTGTGGTACGATTTGAACTCAGGTCCTCCTGAATCCAGGGCCGGTGCTTTATCTACTGCGCCACCTAGCTGCCACCCAGTTGCCACCTAGACCTGTGCTATTTAAATTTTTTTATCTAAGGCTTGGATAAAGGGATAGATGAAATGCTCATTAGATTTCCAGACAATATAAAGGTGGGAGGGATAGCTAACTCCACTGTAGGACAAAAATCAAGGTCCATAGGGGTCTTGATAGGCTAGAGTTCTGGGCTGAAATTACTAAGATGAAAAAAATCACATTATATCTATCTACATGTGTGTATGTGTGTATATATACACACAAAATATTTACACACTATATATATATATATAGTATGCATGAACTTTATATAAAACTATACATCTATATGTAATTATAAAGGCTTGTACTTGGGTACAAAAAATGGAAATTCACTGGTTTAAGATGGGGGAGGTGTGAAGGAAGGCATAGATAGGCAATAATTGTTCTGAAAGGGCGTTTTAGTGGCCTTCGTGTCCACTGTGATTCAGCAGTGTGATGTGATAGCCAAAAAAGCTAATTGGATCTTTGACTGCATTAAGAGAGCTTTAGCTTCCTGGAACTAGGAAGTGATAATCCCATTGTAGTTTGCCCTTGTTAGATCTTATCTAGAGTATTATATTCAATACTAGGCCCTGTGGTTTAAGACAAACCTTAATAGGCTTGAGAGTGCCAAGATGGTGGTGGAGGGCCTTGAATCTAAGATATGTGAGGATTAGCTGAAGGAACTGGGTACATTTAGCCTGAATGAAAGAAAAGAAGTGCGTGTGGTGGGGATGGGTGGGGGTGGGGGTGGGGAGAGGGCCAAAGTACAGTGATAACTGTGTTCAAGTGGTTGAAAGACTGTCACTGAGAGAAGGTTTGACACTTGTTCTGTTTGGCCTAGAGTGAAGAATTTGAAACATTGGATTGAAGTTCTTGTTCAGTTGTTTTTCAGTCATGTCCAACTCTTCAAGACCCCATTTAGGATTTTCTTGGCAAAGTTACAGAAGTCATTTTTCATTTCCTTCTCCAGCTCATATTACAGATGAGGAAACTAAGGCAAACAGGGTTAAGTACTTGCCCAGGGTCACACAGCTGGTAAGTGTCTGAGGCCAGGAACTCAGGAAGATAGGTCTTCTGACTCCAGCCTGGGTACTCTACCACTGTGCCACCTGGCTGTTACAAAGAGGCAAATTTAGGCTTGATGTCTGGAGAGATTTCCTAACTTTTACATCTGTTCCAAAGGCCTACTTGGAAGCTGATTGGTTTCCCCTCTTTGGAGGTCTTCATTCAGAGGCTTGGTATCACTCGAGTATATTATATTGGGGATTACTCTTGTGTATGAGTGCTTGCCGAGGGCCTTTCTAACTCTTACAATTCAGTGGTTCCGGCTTGCAGTTCAGGACTGTTTTGACGTTGAATTTTATACTTCATTAGGCTGGGGATGCTGTTTTAGGAAGATGTAGGTGTTGATCTCTGCATTTATCTCCAGTTGTTTTTGGCATCTGTTATTTTAGGCTCTTCTGACTGGGGTACTAGGTTAGCATAAATCAGGCTCGTTTTTCCCTTCTATACTAATTGCAAATGATTTCAAAGAAGGGTGCCTTTATGAAACTTATTAAGTAAAGAAATGCTGGCTTTAGAAAAGCACCAACTAAAAATAACTTTCTTTCTCCCTGCTCACAGCCTCCTTCACCCTTCTCTTCTCAGTCCAAAAGGAGATGTTATAGTCCAAAGTAAATTAATTATTTGGGTAAATCTTGATGTCATAGACTTTTTAAAGGGTTTGTTCTTTGGCTTAAATATGGTAACATATGTTAAAATTTTTTTCCAGTTACATGTAAAAAATTTTAATATTCATTAAAAAATTTTTGAGTTCCAAATTCTCTCCATCTCGTTCCTCCTCATTGAGAAGGCAAGCAATTTGATATAGGTTATACATGTGTAGTCATGCAAAACATATTTCCATATTAGTTGTGAAAGAAAACAGACCAAAAAAACCAGAAGAAAAATAAAGTAAGTTAAAAAAAAATTTGCTTTGATCTGCATTCCGACTCTATCAGTTCTTTCCCTGGAGGGGGATAGAGTAAATATGGAAATACATTAAGAGTACATAAACTAAATCAGTCATTCTGAATGACCTATATCTAGCGGCTCAGCTCTACTTGTAAAGTTCCATTTTTTTTCAGATTTGAATTAATTTAGGAATATTCCACAATTTTCAGGCAATCGTAGGAGTTTTAGGCAGTAAATTAGGTATTTATAGGCGTTAAGGCAGCATTATGTCTTTAATCATCGATATAACTAGATAGAGCATTCCTTCTAGGAATAGGGTACTAAAAGCATCACTCTTTTGCCGTAAAAATTATGAACAGGTTAGCCTTTAACTTTGCGACATAGTATATGTAAATAATCAACAATATCAGCTAGTTTTTCTATGTCACTTAAAGGGTTAGAAAGCATTTTACAAATATTTCATTTTGTGCCCTCATGGTAACCCTGGGAGGTAGGTGCTATTATTGTCCCCATTTTACAGATGAAGGAACTGAGGTAGATAGGTTAAGTGACTTGCCCAGGATCATTCAGCTGGTAATTGTCTGAGGTAGGATTTGAATTCAGATCTTTCTGACTCTGGATCCTCTGGCCACCTAGATGAACTAGGAGATTCTCTCTTTCATCTCCTCTCCACCCCCATTTCTTCTCTCTCCCATCCCTTAAAGAGTTCAGGAGACAGTGCACAAGGAGTAGGACACTTGTTAAATGGAGTAGAGTAGAAGCTGGACTAGAACAGGAATCAGAAGTCTGGGTCTTAGCTCTGGCTTTGTCACTGTGAGACTATGAAACCATAAGCAAATCGGTTACTTCTCTATTTTGTATTATGTTATGAGAGGGGCAGCTAGGTGGCATGGTGGATAGAGCACTAGCCCTGGAGTCAGGAAGACCTGAGCTCAGATCTCACCTCAGACACTTAATGGCTGTGTGACACGGGGCAAGTCACTTAACCCCAATTGCCTTAGATATCCGGGGGCCATCTTCAGTTATCCTGATGTGTATCTTGCCACTGGACCCAGATGGCTCTAGAGGAGAGAGTGAGGTTGATGACTTTGCACAGCCCTTCCTCACTTAAATCCAGCTCACTGCAAGTCATGACATCACCTCCATGTCATGTTCCTCTTTGAGAATGAAGAAAAACAACAACAATATTATGAGACCAGAAGTCATAGAATCATGGGATTCTCTCTCTAGGGCTGGGAGGGGTCTCAGACACTATTTAGACCTGACTCATCATTTTACAAATGAAGAAACCCAGGCCTAGGAGTTTAAATGATTTCCTCAAGGTCACAAAGGTAATAAGCTTCAGAGGTGAGATTTGAACCAGGGTCTTCTGATTCCAGAATCTGTGCTCTTTCTACTGTATCAAACTGACTACATCTTTCACAACCATAGGGCATGGTGATGAATGCTCTTCTTTTCATCTCAGATATCTGCAGGGCAGTCAGAAAAATATGGGTTTCTGTTCCAGACAAGGTAGCCCTAGTAATAATAATAGTTTACAAAAAATAATAATGTTTACAAAGCACTTACTATGAGCCAAGCATTTTGCTAAGCACTTTATAATTATTGTGGCATTTGATCCTCACAACAATCCTGGGAGGTGGGTGATATTATTATTATTCCCATTTGACTGATGAGGAAACTGAGGCAAACAGGGATTAAGTGACTCACACAGGGCAGTGAACCAGTAAGTGCCTGAGGCTGAATTTGAACTCAGGTTTAAGTGAAATTCCTGACTCCAGGCCCAGAGTTCTATCCATTGCATCATCTAGCTGCCCCCTAGAACCTTTCCTACACGTTAGAATTGGGGAAGACTAATGTAATGATTGGAATGATGCCACCTGCTGGAGACTTACTTTAGGAAAGCTCTGCCATGAGGAGAAAGCCTCTGAGGGCAAGGCTACGTAGCTTTTCTTTGGTGTCAGGAAGTGACATTTGCTTGTGGGAGGAAAAGGGGGCAAGGTGGATGCTCTGGCTCTCTTTCATGTGGACTCTGGCGGAGAGTGGAGCTCTCTCCCTTTAATAGATAGATGAATCTAGGCCTTTCTCTTTCTCTTCACCAAATTCCTATTCTCCTTAATAAATGCTTAAATGTCTAACTCTTGCTAAAGCTTATAATTTATTGGCGACGACTCATTAGATATTTTAGACAGACTAGCTAGAATTTTAGCCCCTTACACTAAGAAATTTCAGTACCTTTCTAGAAATGGGTAGTTCCTTTGTCCCCAAAAAAGCCTTTCATGGGTTGGCCGAGTATAAGCTGATATCAGCCCGCTGCCTCAGGATTTTGGGTCAGAGTTCTCCAGAACTTTGGCGAATAGGACTCAAATTCTGTGGTAACTGATCCAATGTGGCTCACACTGGATATTCTCCTGGGAGCTGATGGAGAAAAGCCATACTCAGAGGTTTGCAGGGGAAGTTGGCAGGGGAAGAGGTCCATGGGAAAGAAATGTGGGGTGGAGGTACATAAGGTTTATGATTGTGGAAGATGTAATCTCTAAGCCTGGGCTTGACCTGAGAATTGTAGATTTTTAGGCTTGAATGATAATGAGTTAGGTGATAAAATCATAGTTGGAAAAGGAATTGGTAGGAATTAGTTGAGATAAAGAGTAGGAAAGATGAATAGAGAAATTGACATCAATCAACATTTATTAAGCTTCCTGCCATGTGCCAGGAACTTTGCTAAGTGCTGAGCCACATTTGGAGGACCTAGGAGATGTGAGGGGCAGCTAGGTGGAGCAGTGGATAGATACATTGTGACTTCAGAGACTAAGGAGCTATGTGATCTTGGGCAAGTCACTTAACTCTGCTTTGTTTCCTCATCTGTAAATGAGCCGGAGAAGGAAATGGCAGATCACATCAGTATGTTTGCCAAGAAAACCCCAAATGGGGTCACGAAGAGTCAGACATGACTGAACAATGAAGTGAGGATGTTATCATATGATCAGGTCATCCCAATACGCAGAATCTGTTTGCGGTCAGTCTCATTGGCTTCTTTCATGCTCAGGCAGAATATTTTATTCTAGCTGCTAATATAAAAACAGTCTACTTCACTCTGTGTCACCTCCACAGTATTTCCTGACTTGTGGTCATTTTCATTTTCCTGTGATTGTATATTGATAAGCAAGTGAGTTAAAAATGAATGCTTCTTTGGGCAGCTATGTGGCTCAGTAGATAAAGCACCAGCCCTGGAGTCAGGAGGACCTGAGTTCAAATCCAGCCTGAGACACTTGACAGTTACTAGCTGTGTGACCCTCGGCAAGTTACTTAATCCCAATTGCCTCACTTCCCTCCTCCAAAAAAAATGCTTCTTTAAAATTACAAATTTAACATAAATAAGGATAAAGCATTCATTTGTTGAGAGGAAAAAGAAAATACCGAAGGGCATTTCTAAAAACAATGGAAAGAATAAAAACTAAGTTAAATTGCAGGTTACTGTTTGAGATTCATGGTCTTGAAGCTTGGAGACTTAATGATTACTCTGAGAATTCTTCTCAGAGTAATTGTCATTTCTTATAGCACAATAATATTCCATCACCTTCATATACCACAGCTTGTTTAGCCATTCCCCAATTAATGGGCATTCCTTTGATTTCCAATTCTTAGCCACCACAAAAAGAGCTGTTATAAATATTTTGTACTAATAGGTCTTTTTCTCTTTTGGGGGAAATCTTTGGGTTATAAACCTAGCAGTGGCATTGCTGAATCAAAGGATCTGCACAGTTCTATAGCCCTTTGGGCATACTTCCAAATTGCTCTCCAGAATGGTTGGATCTTTTCACAACCAGGAACTTAGATTAGAGAGTTGTCAAACAGGTGGCTCCCTGGCCTGCAAGCACAAGCAGATGAAAATGTAATTGGGAAATATTGAACAGAATAAATAAAAATACAACCAAACATAGATAATATGTGGTTTTCTAAGTCATCATATGACTGGCAGGAATCCTTACACATGGTTTAGTGGTCCCTGTCACCACTGGCTTAGGTTACCCATGTCCTTCCCCTTACCCAACTAAGGCATTTGTCACTCATTTTGAGGTCACTGTCATTATTTCAATCTCTTTGTGTTGTGGAATAAAGTCCATAGGGAACTTGATTTGTACTTGAAACTGATTCTGAAGTAGTGCTGATTGTTAGTCTCTGAGTATAAGGAACAAACTGAAACAACAGCCTAGCTTCCATCTGTGTTATTTAGGAGGTGCTAAGAGATTTGGTCACTTTCCCAGATGGAGCTGGGGGAAAACTCCATTAAGAATGGAGTGAATAAAGGAGAGAGGAGAGAATACTGTCTGGTCTGGAGTCTTTAAAAAAAACAAAACAAATCTAATTTACCTTTAAATTTGATCTGATTTTAAATGTTGACATATTTTGTTTTTTTTCACTCACATTTTCCAGAGAGCCATTCATGATAAGAGAAGAAAAAAAATCCAGTTCAGCAAAACCAACTGATAAATTTTAAAAGTCTGACATTATTTGTAGCAATATAAGAAGGCTGGGTTCTATTTTAATTGAATTGCCAAGTGGGGAAGTACTTCAGTTTCAAACCTATAATTTCATTGTTGTAGGAGACTTAGTTGCTTGTTGCGACCCGCTTAGTTGCTTTTGGCTTTACCACGTCTTTTATTTTATCCCTACAAGAAATACATCATAATAAAAGTTGAATATGGTCATATAAGTTCTTAGCTGAACACTCTTCTAATAATAACTCACATTTATAAACTACTTTAAGCTTTGAAAAACACTGTTCCAAACAACCTTTCAAGGTAAGTAGTTGCAAGTATTATTATCTTCCCTTTACAGATGAAAACAACTGAGCCTCACAAAGTGACTTACCCACGGTCCCATAACTAATAAGTGTCAGAGGTGGGATTTGTACCCGATGTTTTCCTTTTCTGTGTGTGGATTACTGGTTCTAGTAAGACTGTGTTGTGGTATAGTGGAAGCCCTGCAAACAGGCCCAGCCCAAAGGTATATGTGGTGTGGGACCATGACCAAGTTACTTCCGAATTTTCTTTCTCCTTATAGGAGTGCCTTTTTTTGTGTCCCCAGTGCTTAGCATGGTGCCTGGCACATAGGAGGCACTTAATAAATGCTTATTGACTGATAATATTACCTCTTAGGATTGTGTGCAAAGGTCTCTGTAAATCAGCATAATTGGTAGCATGCTGGATTTGAAATGAGGCAGACTGGAGCTCAAATTGTACACTTATTTGCTGTGGAATCCAGGGCAAGTAACCTAACCTCTCTCTGGTGCAGTTTTCCTAGCTTTAAAGGGGGTGTGTGGGGGGGTAATACTAGTACCTACCTCCTAGAGATATTACAAGGATCAAATGTGATGTTTTGTGTGTGTGTGTGTAGCTTTGTAAACTTTAAAAAGCTATATAAACGCTAAGTATTATTATATAAATGTGAGTTGTTATTATGGTGCTGTGACGTTTAAAATCTAATGTGTGCTCACCTTTTTTCTGTCCCCAGTGTAGGGCAAACTAGGTAGGGTTTACTTATAAATTAGAAGCCTTAGTTTGGCATTAAGCACTTATTAAAGAGTAAAGAGAGAACATGTGGAGTTCAGAAAGATACTAAAGCCTATTTACCCTAAGAGTTCAGCCTGGCCTCCTCCTTCTCGTCTGCCACCAACACAAGGTTCCAGCCATGAAAGAGAAAGAGCCAGAGAGCCAGCAGCACTTCCTATTTCCTGTCTCCCTCCCCAGGAAGAGGCCCTTCTTCAGTGTCTTCCATATCCATTGGTTCACTGGACATGAGGGTGGTCTCATTGTTGAGTTCAAAGTCCTCAGCTTCTGAGAACAATACCCTCTTAAGGGCCGGCCAAGTGTGGTTTCAATTTAATTAACTTTAAGTGGGTTAGTCAATTACTTTCAGTCAGTCTCACTTAATTCAGTCAATCTAGATCAATCTCCTCTGGTTAGGGCCTTTAGGAGTTGGCAAATCTCACAGCACATAGTGTATTTATTGCTCAGGTCACCAGAGCATGGCAATAGAGACTTCTGTGCCTCATGTGGGGGTGATATTTGGTTCAATTTTTTTCTAACATTCTCAAATCCCTGATAGTCCTATATTAGTTTTATTTCCCCCCTTTTAATTACTTTTTATTGATATTTTTTCAATCACCTACATTTTCCAATATAGCCCTTCCATAGAGCCACCAATAATAAGAGAAGAAAAAAGAAGAAAAACCAGTTTAGTAAATCCAATGAATTTTAAAAGTATGGCATTATTTGTAGTGATATAGGAAGGTTGGGTTCAGTTTTAATTGAGTTGCCAAGTAGGAAAGTGCTGCAGAGTTTCAAAACTGTAGTTTCATCAGTGTTGCAGCCTTTTAATTGCTTGCTTGCCTGGGAAAAGTTTCTTATTCCTCTGTCCAAAGGTTGGACAACAGTGACCTTATAGTTAGAAGAAATGTGGGCACAGGCTCAAAAGATTTTTGTTTTACTTGAACTGTTTTACCATTTTAAAAAAGTGAATCGGGGTCAGCTAGGTGGCACAGTGGATAAAGCACAAGCCCTGGATTCAGGAGAACCTGAGTTCAAATCCGGCCTCAGACACCTGACACTTACTAGCTGTGTGACCCTGGGCAAGTCACTTAACCCTCATTGCCCCACCAAAAAAAAAAAAAAAAGTGAACATTAATACCAAGTGGTGAAATTTTAGCTTCAAAAGTTCATCTAGCTCATAGAGCCTTGTGGTCAAGGGCTCAGTCTGATAAACTGTTGGGAGAAAGATAGTTTGAAGTGACTCGATAGAGCCAGTACAAATCCTACTTCAGACATAGTTATGTGACCATGGACAAGTCATTTTAACATCTCTTAGGTTCAGAAAGGGAGAATAATACTTGTAATTACCTACGTTGAGAAGATTGTTTGGAGCAAAGTTCTTTTCAAATCTTAAAGCGCTATATAAATTATTAGAAGGAATTTCCAACTAAGAACATATGTGATTATATTCTCTTTTTTCTTTCTTTTTTTGTTTTGTAGGGCAATGAGGTTTAAGTGACTTGCCCAGGGTCACACAGCTAGTGTCAAGTATCTGAAGCCAGATTTGAATTCAGGTCCTCCTGAATCCAGGGCCAGTGCCTTATCCACTGCTCCACCTAGCTGCACCCAATGTGACTATATTCTTAAAAGACTCTCTATGCTGTTCAACTTTCAGTGACTTTATGAGGGCATTCCATAGGGAGCTTGGATGGAGAATCTGAGGAGCTAGCAGCACACAATATCTTTTAGGAAAGACTGTTTCCTGTGTTTATTGAAAAGACAAAAAAGGACTATTTCTTTTTTTATTATCATAAAAGTATTTTATTATTTTCCAGTTACATGTAAAGATAGTTTTCAACATTTGTTTTCATAAGATTTTTAGTTCCAAATTTTTCTCCTTCCCTTCCCAAGACAGAAAGCAATCTGATATAGGTTATGTATGTATAATCACATTAAACATATTTCTGCATTATTCATGTCGTGAAAGAAGAATCAGAACAAAAGGGAAAAACCTTAAAAAAGAAAAGAAAACATACAAAAAAAGTAGAAACAGTATGGTTCAATCTGCATTCAGAAGCCACAGTTCTTTTTTCTGGATGTGAAGAGCATTTTCCATCATGAGTCCAAAAAGGACTATTTCTGAGGGAAAATATGAACATGCTCAATGATTAAAGTCTCTCCAAAGTGAATTAAAGTGAGATCAAATATCCAGATAAGTGAAGAGTTGTTAAACGCTGATATTTTAATCATCTGAGGTGACCTGGGCTCATTTATTAATGAGAAGAGATTTCAAATTTACTAATGAGAAGAAATTTTCAACTAACCCTAGATTGGTACAGAATTTAGCTGCGTGATCCAGGGAAGTCACTTAACCTCTTTCTGCTTCAGTTTCCTCAACTGTAAAAAGGGGATAATAACAGCACCTACTTAGCCGGTTGTTGATAGGATCAAATGAGATATTTGTAAAGTGCTTAGCACAGTGCCTGGCAGTGGGCACTCTAAATGCTCATTCCTTTGCATCCCTTCCACTCTCCTTCCTTTTCATGTCTTATTGCTACTCATTTGTCAGGTCTTATTGATTCTACTTGCACGTATATCTCTTTTGTTAAAAACCACCCTCAAGGTTTAGATCCTCATCACATCTTCAGTGGCTTACTGGAATAGTCCCCTGAAAGGTCTTCCTCTTTTCAGTCTTTTCCCTTCACAGAAATAATCTCCCTAAGACACAGTACTGACTTTCACTCCCCTGCTCAAAAACTTTCAATGGCTTTTCATTGCCTCTGGGATAAAATACAATCTCCTCAGACTGGCATGTAAGGCCTACTGTAATCTCCCTCCTACCTACCTTGCCAGACTTATTTCATACGACTGCCCATCATGAATTCAGCTTCCTAGATGATTGGACTTGACGTTGTGTTCATTCACCACCCCTCATGTCTCCACAACTCAGAATAATGGTTTTCCTTCAATCCTTTGCTCAGATGCTATCTGCTCTGTGAATTCTTCTCTGACCTATACCCTCCCCCCTTCTCTTATCACTTTCTCCTTTTTCATTTTAACTTGTAAAATATTTGTTTAGATACATCTTGTATTTTTCATCTACCTCCCACCCCCACCAATTTGATGAAAACTCTTTGAGGGAAAGGGCTTTTTATATGTTTGTTCTACTGCCTTTCCCTGCTGCTGGATCTGTATTTAATCAATGTAGAAACTTCTTGGTTGCTTGGTGTGGCATTTAAAAAGTTCAAGAGACATAATTTCTAGGTAGTTTAATTATTTTATTTATAATACCAGTATTTTAAATAAAAGATCAGTGACTTGGGGGCAGCTGGATGGCGCAGTGGTTGAGGCACCGGCCCTGAATTCTGGGGTACCTGAGTTCAAATCCAGCCTCAGACACGTGACACTTACTAGCTGTGTGACCCTGGGCAAGTCACTTAACCCCCATTGCCTACAAAAAAACCCCAGAAAACAGACAAACAAACAAACAAAAAGATCAGTGACACTCTCAAATGCCAAAGACAATCAGAGTGGGCAGTCTCCAGTTTATATGCCCTTGGAAGAGGGGTATTCCCAAGAGTGACAATCAATTCTGATTGGTTAACAATAAGAGAATAAATATTACAATGAGGGGCTGAGAGTGACATTTCCTCAAAGAGAAACTATCCCTATATCTACCACCCCCAGCCTTGGGCTGTCTGTTCAAAGAATTTATCCCCATCCAAACCTGAGTAGAACACAATGGCTTCCCCACCTAGGTGGGGTCCAAACAAGATTGTTAAGAAAATTAATCTAATCTCATTATTAGTAAAGTTCTTGAAGTGACTAAGCTTTTGAAATGAGGGCTTTAGAAAAAGGAGGAAACTCTGCTTCTCCCCAAATCATTGGTTGTAAATAATTCTTTCATTGGTGTGGAAATTCCTTCCATTAATATAGTTTGTACCTGGTCTATAAAAGCAATCTTATAGTGTTGACTGGTGCACTAAGAGGTTCATTGACTTGCCTTGTCACACAACTAGTATGTGTCAGAGGCAAGGCTAGAACCCAGATCTTTCACTCCACTGTGCTGTCTCTGATGGTTCCAGAGATCTGTGCTTAG
Source organism: Dromiciops gliroides (assembly GCF_019393635.1). Classification (NCBI taxonomy): domain Eukaryota; kingdom Metazoa; phylum Chordata; class Mammalia; order Microbiotheria; family Microbiotheriidae; genus Dromiciops; species Dromiciops gliroides. The sequence goes on from NC_057861.1 coordinate 460,719,511, forward strand.
CACAGTGTTCTGCACATGGTAAATATTTAGTAATGCTTGTTGAACTGAACTGAATTTACAGTAATCTTCTAAAAGAACTTCCTTATCCTTTCCGGTGTTCTGGGCTTGAACTCCAAAAGAAATTCTTTCAATTTTTTTTTTTTGTAACTAGGACTTCAAAGGAGAACACAATGAATGTTTAAAGGCTATGGGGTTTGTTTTATTAGGGGTAGATGAACTATGCCATATATGTTGTAAACTTGACTATAGGAACAAGTTAGGCTGATTATCCAATTAGCATGGAAAAATTAAGTACCTTTATAAAGAAATGGGATTTGGGGAATAATTTAGGCCCTGTGTAACAAATCCTTCCTTAAATGGAGATTGAACATTTAAATAATGAAGTAGAAGTATCATAATTTGAATTTTAAGTGATGACACTTGATCTCAGTTAAAATGATCATACTGAATACAGAAATGATTCTGCCAGCAAGTCTTCCCTGATTAATTATACTTAATAAATAAAATCAGGGATTCTGGATTATCTATGTCAAGCACTTTTTAGAAATGAGGTTAATGACTTGCTCAAGGACTCACAAGTAGTACTATAAGTAGGTAGGCTAGGTCCTCTTACTCCAAATAGAATTCTGTTACGGGTTGTTAACCTTTCCTTCCTTTTGTTTTATTGTTTCTTCATGTTTTGTGGAGTAATTAGCTTCCACTTGCCCAGTTCTAATTATTAATGAATGATTTCTTCAGTGATCTTTTGTATGTGTTTGCTATTTTGCCAGTTCTGTTTTTTGAGATTTTTTCCCCCTTCAGTCAATTTTTGAGACCAATTCTGGTTTTTAGGTGTTATTTTCTTCAGTATTTTTTGTGTCTATTACTAAAGCTGTTAATTTTCTTCATAATTTTCTTGCATCACTTTCATTTCTTTTCTTATTTTTTCCTCTACCACTCATCTCTTTCTTTAACCTTTCTAGGAATTCTTGTTGGGTTTTTGTCATTCGTATTTTTTTTTTTCCTTTAAGGCTTTGCCTGTACCTGTTTTCAGATTGTTGTCATCTTCTGAGTTTATGTACTGATCTTTCCTGCCATTGCGGTAGATTTTTATGGTCAAATACTTTTTTGTTGTTATTTCCTCATTCTCACATTCTATTTCTTGACTTTGAACTTTATTTTAAAGTTGGGCTCTGCTCACCTGGAAGTGGAGAGGCACTGTCCTAGGCTTCAGGTTTTTTTTGTGCTACTCTTTTCAGAGTTGCAAGTTTTCTGTGCTTTTAAGGTGGCATGATCTGGGAAGAGTTGTGGTGGTCACTGCTCTCCTGGTCTGTACTCTGGTCTTTACCCAAGAATGGCTCCTGCTTCTTTGTAATGAACCACAAGTCTTCCTCCCCTCCCTTGAACTGTGACCCAGAACTATGTATGGGCAATAGAGTTGCTATCAGTGCCAGCTGTACCCAGTGTCAGCAAAAGGGTCCCCTGTAACCAGTTGTTTGATTTCTTTTCTGTCCCTGGGCTGAGAGCTCCTGAAGCTGCTGTTGTCACAGATACCTCTAAGGGCCACAGTTGGTACTGCTACTGCTTGGGCTCTGGACTAGCCCCCTCCCAGTGTCACAGACCTTTCCTGCCAACCTTCTGAGTTGTTTTAGGCAGAAAAATGTCTCACCCTCACTTTTTGTTGACTCCACTGATTTGATTTGATTTGAGATGTTAATTTAAAGTTGTTGGGAAGGGAGTATTGGAAGAATTTGGCTGGGTTGCTGCCTCTACTCTGTGAATCCCCTTCCTGCTCCTGCTTTCTTATCAATGGCCTTAGATGTAGAATCTTTGGATCAAAAGTTATGGCCACTTTATTTTGGTCATTTTATTTGCATAGTTTTAAATTGTTTTTCAAAACATGGTAAAATCACAACAAAACCAGAATAAAAGGAATTATCAGAACCTATTACATATAGCTTTATAATGCCAAAACCTGAGAATACAAAAAGAATAGAGGAATGCCTTCAAAAATTAAAAATATCTAAATTAAAGGTAGACCAAAAAGAGATGTTAAATAATGCATTATCTGAAAAGGAAATGGAAGTACCTACAAAGAAACTGCCAAAAGGGAAAGGAGGGACCAACAACTTCTGGTTCTGGATTTATAGGACAAATTCATGTAGTGCCGGTACTACACAAATTATTTGCAAAAATGGAGCTGTTCTGAAAGAAATCCCTGGATTCCAAGAAAATGTTCTGTGAGACAGTGAATGGCATAGTTGTTCAGTATTATGAATTCATATTGTCACTATCATTTATTAAAAATTTTTTATCTCTTCATCTTTTTGTGTATTTTATCTATCTACATAGATTTTAAACATTTTTTCAAATCCTGCTTTGATACTTAGCTGTATGAGCAAAGGTAAACCTCTCAGAGCCTTAATTTCCTCATTTGTAAAATGGGAATAATAATAATAACTCTCTCACAGTGTTATTGGGAGGCTCATGTAAGCAAATATATGTAAAAATACTTTGTAAACTTCAAAGGCTATATAATGTCATTGTTGTTTTTGTTGTTGTTACTATTAATTTTTAGATCCCAGAAACCTGCATACCCCATACAGGGGTCAAGAGGCACCTTTTGATATATCTTTTGGTTGGTTACCAGTCTATATATATTTACAAGGACAATAAAACCAGCATGCAGAAGATAATTTCTATACTCTAGCATGTCAGAAGGGAAAATAGAAAGATTTCTTAGCAGATTCCCTCCCCCTTAAAGATTAGTGGGAATATCTTTTAATTTGTGGCTTGATGAGCATTATAAACTTTAATAACTTGGCATAGTGGAAATAACTCTGAACTGGAATTCAAGATAACTGATCCCAGTCCTTCTAAAAGTAACTGGTGGTATGAATTAGGCCCATTAGTCTCTCAACACTATGCCACCTGGCATAAAATTTCAGTAAACTTTGTTTCGAAAATCTTAGTATTGCAGGGGGAAAGGCAGCTAGGTGGTATAGTGTATAGAGTGCTGGGCCTGGAGTCAGAAAAACTCATCTTCCTGGGTTCAAATCTCATCTCAGACACCTAATTAGCTGTGTGACCCTGGGTAACACACTTAATCCTGTTTATATGAGCTGGAGAAGGTAGTGGCAAACCACTCCAGTATCTTTGCCAAACAATCTCAAATGGGGTAACAGAGTCAGACATGGCTTAAATGACTGAATGACAATAACAACAAAATTTCAGGGAGAAGACTTGATGATATTGGTCAGTCTTGTTTTCCCTTCAAAGTTCATTAATAACTCTTAGTTTGCAGAATTCTCAGGGAATTATCCTGAGAAATAGCAGCAATAAGTAACACTTGTCCATTGCTTCAAGGATTTGCAAAGTGCTTTGCATATATTCTTTTTTTCATAAAAGTATTTTATTCTTTTCCAGTTACATTGCATATATTTTTACATATGAAATGAGCAAGTGGTCATTACTACTAGAATCAATTTATTTCTTTAAAGAGCTTTGCCTTGTAAAACTGCATGTAAATGGCAGCATCATTCTTTTTCATATAGGTAGGATTTGTTTGGGTCTTAAATTTTAAAATCTTTTCCCTTTATTTAGAGTCAAAATGCTCTGGGATTGAATTTTAGTAGTATGTGCACGCATAATATGCTTTTTGAATTTGTGGTCATATGGCTAGATTTTTTTGGTATATGAATTATTAATTAGTGAGAAGCCACTTCTGTTAGCAATTTTGTGTTCTCCTACAGTTGTGTTTTTGATTTTGTCTAAATGATTCATTTGACATCAAGAACCCCATTCTAGTTGTGTTGAACCTAGAATTGTTTGGGGGCTGTTTTTGGTCATGTGTGCTCACAACTAATTGCAACTCAGTCTATTCATTTTATGCTTAAAAAGATAACAATAGTATTACTACAGTTATTAATGTTTTTCATTTTAAGTGAAAACATTTGCTCATTAAATTTGGGAATAAAACTTTAACATAGACAATTTCCCCAACTATGAAATGTTGACAAATAACCCACACATTGTTTTATATTTTTATGGAAAGATTTAACATGTGTTAATGTTTATAATGCCCCTTTAATGCATCTTTTCACAACATTTTAACATGAGAAAATTAATTGGAATAATTCCATGAGCTGGAACAGAAAGATTTAAGTCATTTACACAGCCAAATGATGAAATAGTTCCAAAGTTCTGATGTCTGGACCTCAAAGTCACATTACTAATTTTAAAAAGACTTGTTAATTTTTTTCCCATATACTGTTACCATGTGATAGCCATTTTTGACAGACAAGAAAGGTGGAGTATTTAGGACATGGAAAAAAAGAATAACGAAAAGGGGAAAGTGACTTTTATATTTTTTCTGTCTGAAAGACTGAGTAAATACAGGATGTACCCACTTTTTATTTTGCAAGGATACATTCTTGAAAATTTTGTCACAGAAAGTGTTATTGAAATTGGATCCTATTTTCCTATAGAAAATGTTAGACCTCCAAAGAATCCTAGTTTGATGACTTATTGTGTCAAGGAGGTGGCTAAATATATAGAATGATGAACCATTCTGGAGTCAGAAAGACCTGAGTTCAAATATAGGCTCAGACATTTACTAGCTATGTGAACCCTGAGCCAGTCACTTAACCTTTATCTCTGTTTCTTCATCTATAAATTGGAGATAATAATAGTGCCAACCTCCCAAGATTGAGGAGAAAATGTGTGTATATATATATATATATATCAGTTAACAAGTATTTACTGAATGACAGGCACTGAGAATATATGTACCAAGAATAAAACAATCCCTACTTGCTAAGAAGTTTATATTATAATGTAGGAGACAAGAAATAAATTTTAAAATAGATTTAGTATAAATATAAAGGTAATAAATACTATACACATACATGAAATAATTTGCAAGGAGAAGACATTAGTAATTGGGGGCCTCAAGAAAGGCTTCATGTATGTAGAATATGGTGCTTTAGCTTCTTTTTTTTTGTTTTGTTTTGTGGGGCAATGAGGGTTAAGTGACTTGTCCAGGGTCACACAGCTACTATGCATCAAGTGTCTGAGGTCATATTTGAACTCAGGACCTCCTGAATCCAGGGCCAGTGCTTTATCCACTATGCCATCTAGCTGCCCCCTTCAGCTGTATTTTAAAGGAAGAAGAGGACCCTGTGAGGTGGAGATGTGAGGGGAGTACATACCTGAAAGGTGGTAGAGCCAGTGTGCCAAGTCATGGAGCATTTGGAGCATGATATATGAGGAGAAACAGAAGAGATCAATATGACTGAAAAGGTACATCGGAATCAGAAGAAGGGTTTTAAAACCTACCAAGAGGAAGCTCTAGAATGAATACTTTCTTTGAAAAGATAGAAGTTTGCAAGTATCAAACAAACATTACCAAAAAATAAAATTTATTTTTATAGGAAATGGCTCATTACTGAGGGTAGGAGTCATTTCCAAATCTGTCTCTGTACAATCAGAGCTTAGTGTACTGTTAGAGCAAAGAATAAAATTAATACCAAACTACAAGGGTGTGAAAACAAGTAGAAGAAGTGGTATACAATGAAGAATAAAGTAGGCTGTTGATTTTGATAAATGGCACATAGATAAAAGGACATATAATGAAACAGACAACCACCATTTCCTAAAAAAAAAATAATTGAGTGTGAATTATCATGAGTAAATCAAAAGAGTTTAGAAGCCATCTCTGTCAGCAGATCTTTGATCTCCTTGTTAAGTCAACACTGATTTAAAATGTAAACTCATTTGTAAAATCTTACGGATGAGAAAGGTGAAAGATGAAAAGCATTACCTTATAAAACAATGTAAGAAGCAATGAATAGAAAAACAAATTTATGGAAAACTTGGCCAGAAACCCAATTAAACAAAATCATCCTGAGGGCATTTATGGAGTATTTACTAAAGGACAAGCAACAGACAGAAAAATGGAGGTGATTTGTAAGATTTTTACAAGGTTTCACCTCGATGACAGTGGAGCTATTGCATTTGGACCCTTTATGTCACTATGTAATATGGGCAGAATGAGAAGTGTGCAGATGGTGTTGAGGAAAGCAGGTACTACTGTATGGGAACGGCAACTTGAACACATATACACAGAGGAGGACTGTGTGGGAGAATATGCAGTTTTGAAGGAGTTGAGAGATTGATTCTCAAAGTATATAAAAAAAGAGAAACTAAAGCTACTACACCACCATGTGTCCAACGGTCAGCGCTGTGTGTTAAGACTATTAATTTGGTTCTGGGTGGTGGATGGATTGAGGATGGGAGAGACTTGAGTCAGGAAGACCAGTTTAGGAAGTTTTTATAGTTCTTTAGGTGAGATGTGATAAGGGCCTTAACTTGGGAATTAATGGAGAGGAAGCAGGTGTGAGATGCCTTGTAAAATTGATAAGATTTGACAGCCCATTGGATAGGAAGGATAAGTGAGGGTGAAGACTAAAGGATTATTCCTAGATTGTGAGTTTGGGTGACTAGAACCAGATGATGCACAGAAAAGGACCAGGGAATCTAGGTGGAGTTGGGGGAAAGAAAGATAATGAGCTCAGTTTTAGAAGTGTGGAATTTGAGGTGTTCAGGAGGCAGTTGAAATGATTTAGATGCCCCAGGCATCTATCTTATAGATCCATAGATACAGGATCTTGAAAAAGATATTCAAGGCCCTTCCTCTGATTTTAGAGCTGCCTCAAAGTACTGTTTTTAGTGCTTTAGTATGTAGTTAATGATGTCTCCCACTTGAAAGGCATTTTAAAAGTATAGACTAACCCAGCATTTCTCTCTTCATTTTCTCTTACAACCTCAGTTTTTCACAACTATAACTGCTCAGAATCAGACCAAATAAAGGATATCTGTCCCTAGTAAACGTTCTTGAGTCACTTTTTCTTACTCTTTACCAGCACAGTACCTACTTGATCATTTGTTGTCAGAAAAGCTTGTAGAAGTTGGGATTTTAGTTGAGACCTGAAAGAAGTTATAAGAATAATTAGTAGATTATTATAACGAATTTTCAAAAAGGAGCTTCAAGTCATACCATGGAATTATGATAACATATATAAAATAGTATTTCTACCACCTTTGCTCTTATCTTGTTTCTTTTTCTTTTCTTCTTTTTTTTTTTTTTTTTTTGGTGAGGCAGGCAATTGGGGTTAAGTGACTGCCTAGGATCACAAAGCTAGTAAGTGTTAAATGTCTGAGTCCGGATTTGAACTTAGGTACTCCTGAATCCAGGGCCAGTGCTCTATCCACTGTGCCACCTAGCTGCCCCTTATCTTGTTTCTAATAAGGATTAAGGCAGGAAATTTGAACTATAGCACTCAATGAGTTAGCGCGCTCTCTCTCTCTCTGTCTATCAATCTATCTATCTAGCATCTATATACACAATTTACCATTTGGGGTTATGTTGTCATAGATTCAGAGGACTTTTTTGGTCTAAGCCCATTAAAAAGTATAATCCATGAGTCCCCACAGATGTGTTTATATTTGCTGGCCAGCTAGAGGACATAATTCAAAGTACAAGGATTTAATGAAATAGCAAAGGTAGTGCAGGGAATGGATCTGTGATCTTATTCATATAGGGAGCTCCCAGATGAAACTTTGTCTACCATCCTACATCAGCACTTTTCTCTGTAACATAAAGTCTTTTTTTTTTTTTTTAGTGAGGCAATTGGGGTTAAGTGACTTGCCCAGGGTCACACAGCTAGTAAGTGTTAAGTGTCTGAGGCTGGATTTGAACTCAGGTACTCCTGACTCCAGGGCCGGTGCTATATCCACTGCGCTACCTAGCTGCCCCTGTAACATATAGTCTTAATGGTCAGTTGCCCAGAGTATGGAAAAGTTAAGTGAATTGTCCATGGTCATGGCCAGAATATGTCAGATGTTGATCTTGATCTCATACTTAAACCAACACAGTCATCTCTCTATTCACTGCATTGTTTTTCCTAAGAAAAACACCATCCCATCACCCTCAATAAACCTAATACATACTCTTTTCTCAATACATGTACCATCAGTGGGTCGAATGAGTAGAAGCACGGAACATAGTGGTGATGCTAGCTTCTGGCTTTACCTGGACTCCTCAGGTGAGGAGCTAGTCCTTCTTCACATGAGGATAAATATTAGCATTGTAGATTTTCCTCCCTCTACAGCCTAATAGCGTAGTAGAAAATTCACACATCCAGATATGTGACCGGGGCCTGTCTGTTCTTTTTGGGTCTTGCAGGGAAGAGGTGTCCTTTCCAGAAGGCTAGGGTGTGCCAACTATAATCCTTTTACTCCCCCCCTTTCACAATTGGAGCTCTTCAGAAGAGGAATGCCTCAGAAGGCAGTGTGTTTTCCTTCATGGAGACTACATATGAGTTGGAGAAGATATGTGTTCAGTTAAGGTGTTCCAAGGTCCTTTCCAATTCTGATATTCTTTAAATTATGTGAGTTAGAAAGCAATAACTTGTGGGAATGGCAGGATAGGGAGATCTGAGCATACTTGTAGATGTCAAGGAAGGAGTCAGGGAAATGGTCATGGAGGCAAGCCATTCAGGAGGGCATCAATTACAACAATAGAGGTCTTGACCTTGGGGAGGAAAAGGGTCACCTTTTCCTCAGAGACCAATGCACAGGAGAGAATGGGACATGTGAAAATTACTAGGTAGATTTGGGCAATAGTTGATTAAAGTTATTTCCTGAAGAAGCAATTAAATGTCATTAGGGTCTTGACTCATCCCACTCTTAAAAGAACTAGTAATTATCCAAAAAGGACAAGATTTGAGAGCAGTTAATTAACTTTTCCAACATATTAACTGAAATTTGTAGAAATTGTCAGAAAGCAGGCTAGGGAAAAGCATAGAAGAGATGTGAAGTGGAATAAAATCAGGTAGCTTTTGGCAATGGAAAAAATATTGTGTATAACTTTATTGTTACCTCTGTGCTTGTAACCAGTAGAGATGGTGTAGTCTAGTGAAGCCAGAGGACCTGGTTTCTAATCCCAGTCTGGCTTTGGGAAAGTCAGTGAGCCTACTGGGCCTTGGTTTCTCCTTCTATAAAATGTTCTAAATCTTCAGTCCTAATATGCAATGAAATTTATATCCAAAGCCAGCTGTTATTTAGCAATAGTTCCTTGTCCCATCTCCCACCTACCAATCGGTCAACAAGCATTTATTAAGCACTTACTATTGCTCCAGGTAATGTAAGTGAGCAGTAAACTCGCACTCGTACTACCTCTTTGCCTCAGTTTCCTCATCTGTAAAATGAATTGGAGAAGGAACCGACAAACCCCTCTAGTAACTTTGCCAAGAAAACTCCCAAGAGGGGTCACAAAGGGTCAGGCTTGACTGAAAACAACTAAACAATGCTTCAGGTACTATATGACAAGTGTTGGGCATAAAAAAGACAAAAATGAAAATTTCCCAGCCCTCAGGGAGTCTACAGTATACCAGGAGACAATATGTATGCACATAACTATACGCAAAGTAATTAGGGCTGCATGTGTGAGGAAGGGGAAGCACCATCAAGAAAAGACCAGCTGCCTTTGTTTTTGCAGATGAGACCTCCAGGAAGCAGTGTAGGACAGTGGAAAAAAGCCCTAGCTCTTCTGGTCTCTTGTGCTGACCACCAGTGTGACCATGGGCAGTAACTTAAAACTCTGTGGTCCCTGGTTTTCTCATCTGCAGAATGAGAAGTCTGGACTAGATGTCCTCTGAAGGCCCTTCTAACTTTAGAACTGCAGTGCTATGATCTTCTGAGACACATTTCAGAGCCTCACTGTGGAGGGCAAGAGCCAAACAGGGAAGCTCATGTTCTATTCTTGAAGCAAGAGTTTGCCCATGGAGTTTCTAGAGCAGGTTAAGTGACATGGCCAAACCTGGAATTACTCATTATTCTTGTAGTTCCATCCATGCTTTCATATCGGTCAAAATTTCATCCCAGTGATTTGGCTTCATGTTTTTGCATTTTACTGGTGTGGCTGCTGATGTGCCACAGAAATCACCCTTTTAGAAAGCATTTGCTTCTAAGCATTATAAGTTCCCCATTTTCCAATTCTTTGAGATAATAATATATGTAAAGTACTTTTTTGGGGGGTTTGTTTTGTTTTTGTTTTTTTGTGGGGCAATGAGGGTTAAGTGACTTGCCCAGGGTCACACAGCTAGTGTCAAGTGTCTGAGGCTGGATTTGAACTCAGGTCCTCCTGAATCCAAGGCCAGTGCTTTATTCACTGCGACACCTAGCTGCCCCCTGTAAAGTACTTTTTTTTTTTTTTTGCAGGACAATTGGGGTTAAGTGACTTGCCCAGGGTCACACAGCTAGTAAGTGTTAAGTGTCTGAGGCCGGATTTGAACTCAGGTACTCCTGAATCCAGGGCCGGTGCTTTATCCACTGTGCCACCTAGCTGCCCCTGAAAAGTACTTTTTAAACTCTTAACATGCCATATAAATGTGAACTGTTGTTCTTATGGTTTTGATTGTTTCTTTATTATGAACTTAATGTTCCACAAACACAAAGATTTCAATATGAAAAGAACAAAAATGAGGATATTATATTAAATTTGGAACTTTTTCATTAATTACAGTTTGCTTTCTAACAGTGTATATTAAATTTAACAAGATACTGAAATTACTAACCCATCTCAATTTCTTTTTTGCTAAAAAATGTTTTATTGATACTCTGATTTTTTTGTGTGTGCATCTCTGTGATTTCCCACTAACTAATCTGTCCTCCCTGGTAATAAATAAGTATATTTTGGAAAAATAAATCAGTGTATTATCCATGTCTGAAAATGTTCCTGCATCTCTGATGCATTACCTCTCTGCTAAGAGGTAAGAGCACACTTTATCATTAAAGTGACCTTTAAAGTCATGTTTGGTCACTACTCTAATTAGAGTTCTGAATTATTTCAGTTATCTTTTTCAGTATTGTGGTAACTGTGTAACTTGTGCTCATTTCCCTGTATCTGTTCATATGCCCGATCAAGGTTTTTTAAAAAAATCTTTTGTATTTATCATTTCTTAGGTAGCAGTAATATTGTATTACTTTCATATATTACAGTTTATTTAGCCATTTCCCAGTCCATGATCACCTACTTTTATTTTCTTCTGCAGCAAAAAGTCCTGCTATAATTATTTCTGTATATATAAATCCTTCCCCTCTTTTTTTTTTAAACAAGAACTCTTTGGGCTTTATGTCTAACGGACTCACAGGGTCACAGAATCTATATCATTTAGTGACTTTTTGGAAGTAGTTTTAAATTGCTTTTCAGAAAGCTTGGGTAACAGCTTCACTAAGAATTCATTAGTGTGCCAATCTTCCCAAAGCCCCTCCTCCATTATTAATATTTTTCTTTTTTGTCATTTTTGCCAGTTTGATGGGTATGAAATGGAACCTCAGAGTTTAAATTTGCACTTATCTTATTAATGACTTGGGACATGTTTTTTAACTTTAGGAATGTTTTCATAAAAAAAAAGTTAAAGTGGCTATATCTTCAACCACTCAGATCTCATATTCAAAACCGTCCCTTCCTCAGTGATTTAACATAACAGATTTATTTTATTCTACTGGGGGTAGTTATGCTTCAGGGAATAACCTTTATAGTTCCTTTTTTTTTAAAAAAGAAAATTCCATTCAGGAATTATTATTATTTGTACAGCAAGCATGTTTACTCCTTATTTTGAAACAGTGCTGGGGGTACAAATAAGACAAAAGACATTTCCTTCCTCTCAAGGAGCATGTTATCAGAGTGTAATGGGGGAAGCCAACATGCAAAACCTATGTACAAACAAGTTATATACAGGATGAATTTGGAATAATCAACAGATTAAAAATACTAGAATTAAGGAGGGGAGGTGATTGGAAAAGCCTTCCTTGAAGAAGGTAGAATTTTATCTGAAACCTGAAGGAACCTGGACAATGAGGAGGGAAAGCACACTAGGCATGGAGGACAGCCCGTGAAAATGCCCGGAGTTGGGAGATGGAGAAACAGCAAGGAGGCCAGATGGAGGAGGAGAGCTTTAACCAAGGCTTTTTCAACTCCTTGAGCCAAAATGCTAAATTGGAATTATGGTACATAAACCTTCAGGCAAAAGTAGAAGTTTTATGTAAGAGCTGAGTTTCTCTGAAGAACAGAAGGTTCTTCTGTACACTCTTGCATACTCTTAGATGAAATCTTAGGGTACCCATGGGGCCCTGCATGTTCTCTTATGGCTTTTGATGAACATTCCCACAGTACTGGGAGTGAACAACATGTATACATATAAGTAAAATATATATATGTATGTATGTGTGTATATATATATATATGTGTGTATATAGACAGACACATATTTAATCTCATTGTAATAGTAATATTACCATTATATGTCGTAATTTGGGAGGAGAAGCGGAAAGGAATAGGATGACAGAATTGATCGAAGAAGCAGTTCTCTGGTTTTTATTGTACAATTACAAAACTGCACAGAAAATGGCAGCTGTGTTTAGACTCAGCAAACAAAAACAGTATGGAACTTAAAAGGTAGAAAAAAGGTGCAGTAATGCTGATTAAATGTTTTATATTTCAAAAATGTTTATTCAACGTCCTTATGTTTCATATTATTTTCAACCAAAAACTATGAGAGCATTGTGTAAATTAGAATAGTGTGGGGGATTGGGGCAGAGGAGAATTCATCCACCACCTAGTGTTTGAGTTTTTATGTGAGTAACGTTGGAATAAGCAGTTGTGCTCATAACAAAATGAGCCTGGCTTGTAGGTGTGTTTTTACAGCATGAGGGACATTTTTGGCAGAGTTGTAGCAGACCTATTTTATAGTTAAGCCATTTGATAATAATATCATAGGACATAGACATCTGAATTTCCAAAGCCAGAGTAGTGGAAGGCAAAAACACCATAAAGCAGTTAGAGATTGATACCTAAAATGGCCAGGGATATGTATACTCTAACCGAAGTATTTCAGATAGTCTAATGATAGTCAGTGTTGCTCACTGGGCATTATTGAAGGAGGAGATAGAACAAAGTCTCAAATTACTTGCTGTTTTGTTAGTTGTTCTGTCTGATACGTGCTGTAACAGACACTAAGTGTCAACTTGTGATACTCTGGTGCTGTGAGTGGGGAAAATTACACTTTGAAATAAAGGTGTAGGTCTATTTTTAAAAAGGAAATAATGGGGCTCTTGATACAAAATAATACATTCATGGCATATTATTTTGATCAGGTTGCACATACACATACATGTGTAAATATGAGACCCCAACCCCCAAGTATATGGAAGGAAGACTAGAAATAATAGCTCAATAAATAGATCATTTATTAAGCACCCACTATAAGCCAGGCATTATGCTAAACACTGGAGATAAAAAAAAGAGAGAGAGAGACAAAAGACAGCTGCTGCCCTTAAGGAACTTAAAATCTGATGGAGAGACAGAATGTAAACACATATAGACAAAGCAAACTATATACAGGATAAATAGGAAATAATAAGGAAGGCACTAGAATTAAGAGGGTTTGGGGAAGGCCTCTTGTAGAAGATGGGATTTATAGGAAACCAGGGAGGGCAGTAGGCAGAGTGGAGATAGATTGTTCTAGACATGGGGGACAGCATGAAAAAAAATGTCTGGAGCTGAGAGGTGGAGTGTGTGTTTGTGGAACAGTCAGGAAGTCAGTGTCTTTGGTTTGAAAAGTATGTGTCGGAGACTATGGCATAAGATGACTGGAAAGGTAGAAGGGGGCAAGGTTAGGAAGGGCTTTGAATGCCAAACAGAGCCTTTTGTATTTGATCTTGGAGGGAATAGGACTTTCATTTTTGTTTTGTTTTTGTTTGTTTGTTTTTGGCAAGGCAGTGAGGGTTAAGTGACTTGCCCAGGGTCACACAGCTTGTATGTGTCAAGTGTCTGAGGCTGGATTTGAACTCAGGTGCTCCTGAATCCAGGGCCAGTGCTTTACCCACTGTGCCACCTAGCTGCCCCCAGGACTTTCATTTTAAGATGTCTGAAAGGCAGAGTTGGAGATGTGAGATTGGAGGTCAGCAGAGAGTTGGGAATAGGAAAGGTAGATTTGAGAATCATCAACATAGATAGTAATTAAATATGAGACCCAATGACACAACCTAGTGAAAAATAACAGAGGGAGAAGAGGAGAAGGCCCAGGACAGAACCCTGCCGGATATACCTACAGTTAGAGGGTGTGATCTTGATGAAGATCCAGCAAAGGAGTGGTCAGATAGGTAGTAGGAGAACCAGGAGAGAGAGGTATCCTGAAAACCTACAGAGAAGAGAGTATGGAGGAGAGAGTGATCAACAGCGTCAAAGGAGAGGTCAAGGAGGATGAGGAGTGAGAAAAGGCCACTGGATTTGGAAACTGAGAGATCATCAGTAACTTTGGAAAGAAGAATTTCAGTTGGAATGATAAAGTCAGAAGCTGGATTGTACGGGGTTAAGAGAGGGAGAGGAGAGAAAGGGGAAGCATTTATTGGAGATGGCCCTTTTGAGGAGTTAAGGTATAAAAGGTTAAAAAAAAAAGTAGAGGATAATGGGAATAAATACATAGGGAGAAATTGGAGATAAGTGAATGAGTAGGGATGACAGAGGGGGGCAATCTGCTAGTGGAGATGGGACGGAATGGGATCACAAGTAGAGGGGTTGGCCTTGTAAGGTGTAAGAGCACTTTATCATGAGACAGAAGTGAAGGAGAAGAGAGTGGAAGAAGGCATCAGAGTGTTGGGCAATGAGGAAGAGGGAAGAAGAAGGAGCTCATGAGGAATGGGCTTAGTTTTTTCTGTAAAATATGAGACAGGGTTCACAGCTGAGAAGGTGGGAAGGGGAACCATGGGAGGTTTGAGGAGGGAAGAAAAAGTTTGGAAGCGCTGCTGTGGAGAGGGTCATAGTGAGTTGATAAGGGAGGTATAGTAGGATTTCCTAGCAAAAGTGAGGGCCCAGTTGAAATTGTGTAACAAATTCATAGTAGAGCCATGCAGAACAGTTGAGTGATTTTTCTCCAGCAGCATGTGTTTATGAGTAAAGGTGGGAAATGATGAGAATGATCCAAGGATGAAGTTTGGTGGGGGCATAATTGGTGATTCGATAAAGGGGCTGGGATTCGAGATAAGAAGACAGCATAAAGTTGAATTGATTTTCCAAGGAGTCAAGATGAGGAGAAGAAGAGGGAGTGGTTAATGCAGGGTAGATGGCCTGAGAGAAAATTGAGGGGTCAAAGGATTGGAGGTCATGGTGTGGATGCTGAGAAGTAAAAAGCCAGTAGATTATGATCAGGCAGGGGTTTGGGAATTCTTGAACTAGTGGTACATTTGTGGGTGATGGCAGGACCAAGGCATATCCATCTGTGTGTGGCTGAGTTGTTGTGTAGGAGTAGCTCATGGGACATGAGTATGTGAGGAGCTACTCAGTAATAATGTTTTATTATTTACAGAGCACTTTCTCTACTATTCTGTGAGGTATATAGTGCAAGTATTGTTATTCCCCATTTTATAGCTGATGACAGTGATGTCCATAGGTTAAATGACTGACCATAGTCAAACAATCGGGAAGTAATAGAGCCAGGCCTTGAATCCAGATCTTCTGAGTCCTCTCTTCTTTCCATTATATCATGCTCCCTCTCAAGAGCAAGATGGTGGTGGTGGTGGTGGTGGTGGCAGGGACATTATGACTTATATTTGATTAGTGTTTCATAGTTTAGAAAGTACTTGTATGTAGTATAAGCCCAACAGTCTGCTGTAAGATAGTGATACAGATATTAGTCCCATTTTACAGATGAAAAACTGATGCATGGAGGAATTAAGTAACTTGCCCAAGATCCTATATATAGCTGGTGAATAGTGAACTTCAAAAGACTAAGGTTGGAGTCCTTGGCCCTGCCAGTAGCCTATTACTGTGGATAAGTCACCTATCCTTGGAGTTTTATTTTCTTCATTTGTAAAGTAAAAAATAATCATACTTATCCTACATACCTTATGAGGCTATGAGGAAAGTTCTTTGCAATCCATAGAAATCTATATAAATGTTAATTATTATTAAGTATAAGAAATCTATATAAATGTTAACTATTATTAAGTATTATTAAGTAGTCCATTTATCATTGTTTTACCTTTGTAATATTTGAAGGAAGGTGTGATTCCAATTCACTTGCACAAAAATTAATTTTTCCACCTAGTGTATTTAGAGGAAACATCGTGATATAATGGATAGTGTCAAAGAAGAAATAGTAATGCTAATACCATACTCTGAATTTTTAGGCTTAGGTCTGTCAGGAGCAATTGAGAGAGATAGAAATAGATATGTCTGTATTGGTAGAGACCTCCATGCCCTGAAGCATGACACTGCCCCGGAAGAGTTCAGGTAACAGTGGGGCTCCTCCCAAGGAGGAAAATCTAACTGAATAGCAGTTGGAGGAAGTGCCTTTTTTTTTTGATGGAAAGATGGAAATAGCACTTCCCTCAGGTGGGTTCTGGAGCCAGCCCTTTTAGGAGTAGAGGAATCAATGATTTTATCTAGACAAGAGTTATTAACTTCTGTTAATCTATTTGCCTAAAAGACAGTTGACTTGGCTAAAGGAAAATATATGGAAAGGGCTTTAGAGGCTGGAGAAATAATAAGAATAAAAACATTATTAAATAATAATAAAGAAATAAAAATTCATAATAATATAGAGATGGCTTTGGGGTCATGGATACATATGTTCAGACCTACTGGCTATGTGACCTTGGGAAGTCACTTAACTTTTTTTTTTTTGGTGAGGCAATTGGGGTTAAGTGACTTGCCCAGGGTCATACAGCTAGTACGCGTCAAGTGTTTGAACTCAGGTCCTCCTGAATCCAGGGCCGGTGCTTTATCCACTGCACCACCTAGCTGCCCCTTAACTTCCCTTTTGCAGAGAAGATGACAACTTTATTGGTAAATGGTTTACTTATTTGGGAGTTCCCTATACCAATGCAGTCACAGGCCCAGTCCCTATTCCTATGCTTATAAATCTTTTTTAAGAACAATAGATTATTTTGAATCTCTTCCTCAGCATTTTTCAACTGCTAACAAAGATACTACAAAAAGAACAGAGATTTAGTTCAGAGCTGTGAACTATGAATAGAAAATATCTTGAAAATAGTCAAATGGATTTGTTTTCATAGATATGGATATTCCCTCCTCTGGATAATATAAACTATAGCCTATTTGTACCTGCTCATTCTGTGCAATTATTGTCTATGTCTTCCCATTAAAAAGCTTGCCACAAAGAGTTCATCCAATTTACTATCATTTTCCACATTTTCTTTTAATATTATAATTGTGCCCATAGAGCATATAGTCTGTCTGTTGCTTATACTTTTTTTTTGATGTATCACTTGTATATTTTCTTTGATATCCTTTAGTTCACATTCCCATTATAATTTGTGTATATGTGTAAGGTATCATAGTGTGCCCGTTTACATTGTGCATTTCATTTGGGTAATACCCACTTTCAAGGTTTTTGTTTTGGTCGCTTTAGTATCCTGTGTCTTATTGTTATACAACAACACTGGAGAATATTGTTACTAAAAAGATTGACTGGGGCAGCTAGATGGCGCAGTGGATAGAGCACGGCCCTGGAGTCAGGAGTACCTGAGTTCAAATCTGGCCTCAGACACTTGATACCTACTAGCTGTGTGATCCTGAGCAAATCACTTAACCCCAATTGCCTCACCAAAAAAAAAACAAAACCCCAAACAAAAAACAAACAAACAAAAAAATAGCTCAACCTTTGTTTCAGGAAGAAGTTTGGGATTTAAGATTAAAATTTTTGCAGCTAGGCTACTGTGGGTTGAGCCCCAGAAAGGAAAAGGTGCTATTCTCAAGTTTATTGTTTTATTGTCCTCAAGGTATCTAAATTGATCTATTAGAAACTGGTTCATTTCATCTGCTTTCCCAGAAAGGAAAGTATATTGTCCCCAGTTTTATTGTTTCACTGCCCTCAGAGTATCTAAATTAGTCAGTTACCAGAAGCTGATTCATTTCATCTCTTTGTTCATCTGGTTATGCTAAACCTCATTTTTGTCAAGCAGTGTGATTTGTACATTGATTTCTACTTCTCTTATCTAACATTTCACTAATATGACTAAGGCATATTTTGTTTCTGAAAATTTACACTTCTTTTTAATTAAGGATGGACCAAGTGCAAATTTGAAAATGAAGAAAAGAGAGTCTTCATTTCAAAAATGCAGCCCCTGTATCAAACAATAACATAAGGAGAATTTAGAAATTTGGCATTGCATAAAAGTCCCTTTTGATTATAGAAACAAACTAAAGGAAAAGAAGTCTAAAAGATGACACTGGAAGTTTAAAAGATGATGCTATACACACATATAATATATAATAGTAATATTATATAATAAAATGATTGAGAATATTTAGCACCTCTAGCTTTGAGATGAGAACTTAGCCTCCCCAATTTTACCAATGCTCTTTATTATTGTTTGCATTATTTTTCTGGTTTATGACATAATAAAAATTAATGCAGTAGCTTTTTAAGTATCAGGTACTATATTTTCTTCAGTGTCCTTCAGAGTACCACCAGAGAAATCAAGGAAATAGCTAATGATTTTTGCTTATTCTCACAAATGTTGAAGTCATCGAAATAGTTTTTAAAATTTGAATGTGAGATGCTCTGGCAAATGATTGTCTACATATTTAGGTGTATATTTTCTAGTATACTGCAAGTTTAAATCAGAAATGTCTCTGTGTTTAATAGAAATCCATTATCCTTTAAATATTGTAATTATTTAATTAAGTAGATTTTTGATGTCCAAACTTTTATTGTGATTGCAGTTTGAATTTTACTTATTTTAACAGTCAACTTGAATTTTAGATCTGGGTTCTATTCCATTTGGGGGTCATTTGGTTTTATTCTTGAGACCCTTGGTTTCTCTAACAAACATGGGATAATTTTGCTATTTGCTATGCTTCTTGACATTTGTAGGTTTATTTTGCAATTGTAAAAGAACATGAGGGGCAGCTAGCTGGGTGACCCTGGGAAAGTCACTTAATCCCCATTGCCTTGCAAAAAAAAAAAAAAAGAACATGAGGAGGTAGAAATAAATATCTTTTGTGTGTGTCAATTTATTTTTTTCTTCAGTTAGTACAAAATGGGGATTCTCCACTTCACTCTATGGTTTTCTCATTTTATTTTTTTAATCAAATTTTTAAAAAATTACAAATAAATATTTTGATGTATTTTGAGGTCTGAGGCAAGCCATCATTATTTTGAGGCCAAGCGACATAACATCAAGTGCCCAGCTAGAGACCCTTGGTAACTGCCTGGTCACCCAGTTCACCCCCTCCTTGTTCTCCTGTGTTATTGAATCACTTTCTGTGTACATGTAGTCAAGGGTTGGTTATGGATAATTGACATTAAAAAATGAAGCCCAGGGCAGCTAGGTGGCGCAGTGGATAAAGCACTGGCCTTGAATTCAGGAGAACCTGAATTCAAATTCAGCCTCAGACACTTGACACTTACTAGCTGTGTGACTCTGGGCAAGTCACTTAACACATATTGCCCCACCAAAAAAAAAAAAAAAGAAGCCCATAGAGATTGTGTCTTTTTTAAGTTCACAGAGTTAGTAAGAGTGAGAACTATGTCACTCTTACACTCTGTGGGAAAACAGTGCTCTGACAAGATAATTAAGAGCATTACATATTTGCTAAATAAAGGTATCTGGAGCCAAGATCATCAGCTAGTGATATGAGTGACATGTCTTTGGTTATGAGGACAAATTTGAGTGGTGAGGATCCTAGCAAGACTGGCCAAGGCAAACATTTTTAATTAAGTGATGTTTATCTTTCACGCATTTCCATCCTCCTTTCTTCTGGTCTTTGTCGTAGAGCCTCTCGGTTCCCCTAGTGCCACCCTCCTGTTGGCCAGATTCCTCCACTGTGGTCCTCCATGAGTAGAACTGGCCCCATGTCTCCAAAATTACCCGGCACCATCTTTCAAATGGGTGTTAGGAGAAAGTAGCCAGATTAAGCTAATGAGCAAGGATATTAATAAAGAGTTGGCTCCCATTCCTGAAAGGTTTTAGACCACCCACTGGAAGACTATGATAGCTGTTTAAAAATGAAATCCTAGTATTATTTACATAGTTTCCTCCACATGCATTTTGAGTAAAATACAACCTGCAGTGTTTCCCCTGGGATGTTCCCCTTCCCCCTTTGAAAAATGGTCCATGATTCCCTTAAGGGGAATGTATTTTTTTTTACCTTTATGTAGGCAGTCATTTGCCAGAGCATTCCCCAGTTAAAAAATATTTTATAGCTCCAACATTTGTGTGAATAAACAAAAATCATTAGAAGTCTCCTTAAATTCTTTGATTATGCTCTGAAGCAAACCAAAGGATCCATAGTATCTGCTGCTTGGAGGCAACTAGATGATGCAGTAAGGTGCTGGTAGAGCCTGAGGGTCAGGAAGACCTGAGTTCAAATCTGTCCTCAGATCCTTATTGGCTGTGTGACCCTGGGCAAGTCACTTAACCCTTATTTGTCTCTGTTGGTAAAATAGGCATAATAACAGCAACCCACTTCCTAGAGTTGTGAAGATAAAAAGAAAATATTTGTAAAGTGATTAATAGAATACCCGGCATTATAGTAGGTACTTAATAAATCCTTTTTCCTTCCCTCCTTTCTTCTTTTCTGTCCCTTCCTTCCCTCCCTCTTTCTTTATCTTCCATAGACCGTGAGTTAAATTAAAAGAGCGTCTAGGGGCAGCTAGGTGACGCAGTGGATAAGGTACCAGCCTTGGATTCAGGAGGACCTAAGTTCAAACCCAGCCTCAGACACTTACTAGTTGTGTGACCCTGGACAAGTCACTTAACCCCCATTGCCCTGAAAAAAAGAAAAGAAAAGAAAAGAAAAAGAAAAACAAAACAAAACAAGGTGCATTTATGGGCAGCTAGGTGGCGCAGTGGATAGAGCACCGGCCCTGGAGTCAGGAGGACCTGAGTTCAAAACCAGCCTCAGACACTTGATACTAACTAGCTGTGTGACCCTGGGCAAGTCACTTAACCCCAGTTGCCTCCCCCCCCCCCCAAAAAAAAAAAGAGCATCTGTACCTTGTCACTAGCTGGGATGGAGGGAGGAAAGAGCTAGTACTCATTCACTTCCTAGCTCCAGCCAAGTTGTCTTTTGTTCTGTTCCCGCTTCTCTCATTCTCTCCATAGAGAGGAGTCTTTCAAGTAATAGAGAGCTGGCCAGGAAGACCTGGGTTCAAAACTCACCTCTACTACTACTAGTTGTGGCACCCTGAGCAAGTCACTTAACCTCTTAGTGATCGATCCTGGCAACTTTCCAGGACTGTAAGTTGTAGAGAAGTTGCATTGGTAGCAACAAGGGGGAAATTGAGTGGTGGGGGTCCTTAGTATTCCTCTGTAAAGAATTACACTCCTGTAATACAGTCTAATTAGGATTAAAATGGTCTTTTATTTGGTACTAGAGATAGTGACCAAGAGGGAAGTCAAAGACTCAGCCTCAAGGGGATGAGATGGCTTAGAATCGTCTTTCCTTCCCGAACAGAAAAAAGGCCAAAGCTTTTATAGAGGATACATGGGGTGATCACCTGACAATGGAAAGTTCCCTTTGGGGGTGGGGTAGGGAAAGATTCCTGAGAGTCAGGGGGATTTTTTTTTTCTTTTGGAATGATAGTCATGACCTCTGGAGATCTCTCTGTTTCCTAGATCAGGTAGTAGCCACACCTAACTGACTTTCCTGCTATAGAATTTTATCTCCCCCTGCTTGTTAGTTGTATCCTTCCTGATTATCTAGTTGTCCAGTTTAAACTTTAATAGTCCCTTGGCTCTTTGATATATCTGTCCTGTCCTAAGCCCCATGTTAGTAGAGAGAGCTTCCTTATCTGGAAGTTCCCTATATCAGTGAAATTTCAGGTTCAGTTCCTATCCTATTCCTTTCCCTCTTCCCTCCCTCCCCTAACTAGGTGTATCTCTGGCTCTATTGGTGTTGTTCAGTCACATCTGACCCTTCATGAGCCCATTTGGGGTTTGGGTTTTTTGTTTGTTTTTTCTGCAGAGTTACTCGTGGTTTGCCATTTCCTTCTCTGGCTCATTTTACAGATGAGGAAACTGAGGCAAATAGGGTTTAAGTGACTTGCACAGCTAGTAAGTATCTGAGGCCATATTTGAACTGGGTTTGAGCTCAAGAAGATGAGTTTTTCTGACTCCAGGGAAACAAATTAATAAGATTGGGTTGTAGAAAGTGCTGGGCCTTCTCAAAACTTAAAAAGTACTTTTGCCCTAAAGTTGAAACTTAAAGGGAAAAATAAATCTCAAGTGAAAACACTACCCTATTTAATCAATTTCTAACCAAGGAGACATGGTTCAAGTCCTGCCTGTGATCCATATGGGCTGCGTGACCCTGGGGAAGGCTTTGTGCACTTCAGGGGCTCTTCATCTGCCTCCTTTGAAGCAATTCTTGCTTGTGCGCTGCATAGAATTGCTGGGGAGGAGAGGGGAGGAAGTTATGTCCAGTTTTCAGTTAGCCTTATTGGGTTTGGGCAGCTGGGTAGCATAGTGCATAGAGTGCCCAGGCTGGAATCAGGAAGATGCCTCTTCTTGAGTTCAAATCTGGCCTCAGATTCTTACAAGTCCTGTGACTCTGGGCAAGTCACTTAACCCTATTTGCCTCAGTTTCCTCATCTGTAAAATGAGCTGGAGAAGGAAATGACAAACCACTCCAGTGTGTTTGCCAAGAAAACCCCACATGGGGTCATGAAGAATCAGACATGACTGAACATCTTGGTGTGCCCAGAAATGCTTGAAGTTAGAAGAGCTAGGTAAAATCAATTGACCCACATGGAGGTAGAGAGAAATCCTTTATACAGAAAGTAAACAGGATGGAGAAGGTTTTCTTTTCCCACTTTACCATGTGCTCTATAGTGAATGTCTTGAGAGCCTCAAAGGTGAGAATAATTTTCTTCTTTAGATTTTTTTTTTGTCTCACAGATTTTTTTCTGTGACTCTTCATAAGGATGCCAGTTGTGGGGAGTCATTTCAAAGAGCTTGTAGTTTGGTCTCTATTGCCAGGACCACAGATCTACAAAATGTTTGACTCAGTTATGATTCTCCCCTGCCATTCCAGTAGAAATTTTCAGTCATACTTCATTTTGATCATCTTTTCAAGGGCAAGAGGAGTACATAAAAACAAAATATGGCATTCTTCCTGTAAAAAGCTAATGGACAAAATCTAAACTCAAACCCAAATAACTTAGTCATCATTTACTTTATAAGAGAATTCTCAAAGTAACTAACTCCCCTAAGTGCATTTCAAAATATTTTATCTTAAAATATTTCACTTATGCTACTTCTAGAGTGCATGATTATCGTCAAAATTGGGACACACCTAAAAGCAACACTATGTGAATAATTCTTCACTTAGTTATACTTGAAACTGGCAGCCTTTCAGAGCAAGGGAAAAGTAGGGAAGACTTTGCTATCTCTTCAGTTCAGTTTTTGCCTATTTGAAATACTTCTCTTTCAACCTTAGTGCGACCAAGAGATTTGAGGGGGTTGGGTTGTGGGTCATGCTGCTGTTTTGATGTGGATTTACAAGCAGCCAATAAAACCATCATTTCCTGCACTTTTCTTCTTTCCCCTCTCTCCCCACCTTAAAATTACCTCTAAGGCAAAAGTTAGACATGATTCAGGGAAAGCAAGGGGAACACTGTTCTAAGAGAACATCAGGAACAATTCAATTAAACTTTTAAAAAAAGTATTGAAGTAAACTCATGTTCAAATTACTGTAATATGAAGAATTAGCTTGGTGGAGTAGAACAGGTACCAGACTGAGAGGCAGGGATCCCAGGGTCCCTTCCAAATCTGAAATTCTGTGACTGAATTGCCTGACCTTGGGCAAATCACTTTCATAGCCTGTTTCTTCATTGGTAAAATAAGGATGATAATGCTTGTACTACTTTCTTCAGGATTGCTGTGAGAGAAGTATATATATTTTCAGGGCAATGAGGGTTAAGTGACTTGCCCAGGGTCACACAGAGCTAGTAAGTGTCAAGTGTCTGAGGTCAGATTTGAACTCAGGTACTCCTGAATCCAGGGCCAGTGCTCTATCCACTGTGCTACCTAGCTGCCCCCGAGAAGTATTTCTAAAACCTTAAATTCTAAAATAAATAGGAGTTATTATGCCCTAAAGGAATTTAGGCATATACAGAGGTAACTCTAGTGTATCATGTAGAATGTTATAAGTGCAGGAGAGTTATATTAAAATGCCATTGGAAGTCACAGGATAATGTCCTCACTTTGGACCAGGGATATTGTGGAAAATGTCCTGGGGAGACATTTGGTATTTGAACTGGGCCTTGAAGGACATGTAGGATTCCAACTCTCTCTGCTAATGGAGTTTTTGACAAAGTTTGTCTTTTGCAAAAATAGCATTTTGTTAATAGTAGGATTGTGATGTGGGTGTTTTGAGAGGCTTCATTGCTAGTTTCCAGATTATACCGATTGTTACCTTCTAATGGGCAATAACCGTGTAGTTCCCAAGCACAGTGTTTCAGGCAATTACATATTTGATAAATGTTTGTTTTTTAAATGAGAACGTTCAAATTATCGGCTTAGTTCCGAAAGAGCAAGCTCTTGAATGTGACTGTGTCCACTCTTGGGTATTTGCTCAGATGTGTTTTAACCTTGAGCTGGACACTTAGTACACGATTAAAGAGATGAAGGCGACTTGTTCAAGGTCACTCAGATAGTTAACCCAGCCAGGATTACAACCCAAGCCTCCCGATGCCCAGCAGCAAGTCTGCTGCCTTCCTCATGTAAGTCTATGTATTGGGGGTGGGGCAAAAATCACAATGTTTTAATAACTTTTTGAAAATTATTTTTTCTTTATTTCTTGCCATTTATGAGATTTGATTTTTTACATGATGTAAATCTATTCCCTATATGTGCTGTATATGATGCTATGGTATTGTAAATTCAAAACAATAAAGGAGTTATTAAATATTGAAACCCCTTCATGACTTTTGGCCCACCCTTTATTTGCAGACCTAGAAACTACTGTGAAGAGAAAAGTTTTAGTAGCTACTCATGCAGATCCCAAATACATGTGGCACTATACCAAGCATTATTAAATACTTGATAAAGTAAATACCCATAGCTATATCTTCAAATTCAAAATAAATAGGTGGATAAAGAAGACTGACATCTTTTTTTTAGATACCTTGGCAACACTTAAATCATAAAGCTAGAAGGGAATGGTAGAAACTACTTAGATCAAGTCCCTCATTTTATAAATAAGGAAAACAAAAGTCTGAACAGTACAAGTCACTTATTCCAGGTCAATGCAGGAAAGAGAGATTTTTCTAGTAATCTTGTTTGTATAGTTTCCGCCTATATCCCAAGATTGTTTTAGAAAGAAATCTGGGAGCATTGAAATGCTGTGGCATTACCCAAATTACCCAATCACCCGCCTGATCTCTTAGGCAATTTCAGTCTCAGCTGTAGGATCTGAGAAAGATATTTGTACTAGTAGACTAGCTCTTTGAGCTGTCTAGCAAATTTCATGACATAATCTGGACAAGAGGCAAGAAATAACTTTTCAATACATTAACTTTGCATATGGATTCCATAAAGACACTGTTAGAACAAAGAATAATGAAATCCTTAGTTTCTTCTTATGTTGCTGTGTTGCTAGTTCCATATCACTCATTTTCCATATTCTTTTCTGCATCTTCAAACTTAAATGTTGTCTTCCTTCTTCTGCGAGAATAATTCTATTGCTCCCATGTCAGGAAATGATGATGTTGGATTTGTACTGTGTCATCCATTGACTCTTGCCAAACTCCTCTTACAACCAGCTATGGTGATGACTGGTTAGGTTTAGGGGCTATAGACTTTCTGTGAAATAGCTGACTCATAAAGGGACTGAATCTGAAGTCTTGACTTTATGAGCATTTCCTTCTCATCAACTGAGCTAATTGCAAACAGAAAATATGGCCTTGTACCCCAACTCAAAAGCAAAAGCCTTGTATTTCATTTAAAATCAGCATTCATTTAAGTACCGATCTTGTGTTAATACTGATAGAAGGGAAACACAGAAATCAGTCAGCAGGCTTTTATTAATCACCTGTGTGCCAAATACTCTGCCAGCACAAAAAAAGACAGTATTGGAATAGTCCCTGCCTTCAAGGAGCTTATTTCTCCCTGGAGAGAAGTAGCATATATCTACACATCACCTTGATTATAACTTGATTGAACATTGGTAAAATTTCTGTCATACTCACAGTGTAAGGCGGTATTATTCTTGGGTTGGTAGCTATTTTTTTTTTTAAGAACTATGTTCTAGTGGTCACCTGAAATATCACACTTGTTTAGGTGAGAATTGGCACCCTCGTTGAGTATCTGTTTACAACCATCTTTCCCACCTAGAAACATCAAATCTATCAAATAATAAAAATTGTAAATCATAAAAAGTTATCATAATGTTCGTTTGTTGTTTAAATGTCAGTTGTATATAACATATCAGCTCAGGTAAACTGGAGGATAGAACTGGGTCACCTGTATCATATTACATCCTGCAAGATACCTAGTTTGTTGCACATCCATGATTGGAAGGTGCTTCTGCCACTTGGCTATGATACAGTGGCCCAAAAATCACTTTGCCTTTTGTGTCATTAAAAATCCAATATGCCATAACTCCATAGTATTTATGATGTTGTCCGTAGATATAATGGTTGAGAGCCAGGAAAGAACTTAGGGAACGTTTAGTACAACCTCTTGTTCTGCAGATGAAGCTGGAGAAGTCCAGAGGGATTATTATTCATGCCATGTCACGCAGATAATTGTCAAGTTGGAATTCAAACCCAAGTTCCGTGACTTCAGATACAATCCTTTTACAGGCTACACCAAATCAAATATTTTATGATGTTAATAAATATTTAATTTAATTCATAGGATCACAGGTTTAGAACTGGAAAGAACCTCAGAGGTAATCCAGCCCAGTTTCTCTCACTTTATAGATGAAGAAACCAAAACCCAGATAGTTTAAATGTCTTGCTTCTGAATATCTGATTACAGTTACATAACAACAGGACAGAAAACTAAATGAACACATTGAGTTACAGATACATAGGTGATGCAGTGGATGCTGTGCCTGGAGTCAGGAAAACTCATCTTCCAGAGTTCAAATGTGGCCTCAGACTTGATAGCTGTTTTAGTGACCTTGGGCAAGTCACTTAACCCTGTTTGCCTCAGTTTCCTCAATTGTAAAATGAGCCAGAAAAGGAAACGGCTAACCACTCCAGTTTCTCTGCCAAGAGAACCCCAAATGGGGTCACGAAAAGTCAGGATGCGACTGAAACGACTGAACTACAATAAAAATAATCTAGGGTCAAGTGAGTCTTTTTGTTGCTCCTATGTAGCCATTTCTTGGATAAGACCGGACATGTAGAAGACCTGTTTGTGGGTATGGGTGTGTGATGCGGGGTGCAAACAGTACATTTCAGGTGCTCTTCAGGATAAACATGCCTGTGCCTCCTCTCCAAATTATAATCTCAGATTTAAGGAGAAACTTGGTTTGTGAATTATTCTTAGCACTTCAGCCATAAACACACATGGTGATGTGCATTGCTTTGAATAGTGTTACATTCACTGTTCCTATAGGACATGACTATTTGTTTAACTTGGTATATGCTAAAATAGTATCTGATGAACAGTAATATTTTGGGGGATACCAGCCTGTTTAGTCCCTAGTTTTTTCAGGATAATACACAGACTTCTTAGTCTGGATGTTCTGAGAGGACCTCTGTGCTCCTGGGTGGGCAGAAATCTGTGGATCTTCCATGGGCCCTATTTCTGGAGGTACCAGAAGGCTCCCTAGGCAGCTCAGGGAGTGGGCAGCATGGTAGGTGGAAGTAGCCCTCAGGTCTCAAGGGGGCCAGGTCAGCCCTAACCTGACAACACTCTAACCTTTTGAAGAGATCACTGTGGACTTCACCTGGGAGGAGTGGGAATACCCACACACAGCTCAGAAATCTGTATACAAATATGTTGCTGGACAACTATAAGAACTTTATTTCCCCGAGGTTTCCAGTTTCCAAGCCAGTGGTGATCTCCCAGCTTGAAAGAGATGTACCATGGATGCTGGGTATAGATGTTCTAAGAAAGGCCTCTCTAGTTCCCTTATCTCAGGAGGGTAGATGTGAAACCAAGGACTCTGCTCCAGAGCTGGATAATTGTATAGTAGAATCATTTAAGTGAAGAGTAATGAATTCGCTACAGCCTTAAAGCAGATTAATTAATGAACCAGTCAGATGGGACACATTATTATACATCAGAAAATTCATACTGCAGTGAAATTCTTTAAATATAACAAATGTAGAAAAGTCTTCGATTGTAACTCAGGTCTTATTATGTGCCAGAGAATTCACACTGGAGAAAAACCCCATAAATGTCACGAATGTGGGAAAACTGTTAGGCCCAGGAGGACTCTTACTGATCCTTACAGAATTCATACTGGAGAAAAGGACTGTAATTGTAATGAGTATGAGGAAGCCTTTTTCTTCAACTTGTACATCACATAATAGAAAGAAATCCTAAAAATGTGAGGAGTATGGGGAAGCCTTCAGAGAGGGGAAGCCTTAATGGACATCAGAAATTTTACATTGGAGAGAAAACCTATAAATGTAATGAATGTGGGAAAGCTTTCAGACAAAAGGGATGCCTTATTATATACATCAGGAAATTCATAAAGGCGGGAAATCCCAGAAATGTAATAATGTAATGAATGCTACCGAGACCTGTGAATTTTACCTCTACTCTGTGTGTGTGTGTGTGTGTGTGTGTGTGTGTGTGTGTGTGTGTGTGTGTGTGTGTGTGTGTATGTGTCCCTATTTCTCCTCTAACACTGCCAACCACTCCAGTGCTGGCTCTCACACCCGGACTGTTGCAACAGGCTGCTAGTAGGTCTGTCTACCTCAGGTCTCTTCCCATTTTAATCCATCCTCCATTTAGTCACCTGTGAGTGAGATTTTTCCCACCCCTTAGTTATAAGAGATTTAATTATGATAATAATCAGTATATCAACAAAAATTGTGATTTACTATATCTAGATATTTTATTCTATTTTATTAGTTGATTAAGTGAATAATAGAGCTAATCTCAATGTTAGATGGTTAGCCATTGTTGGATAGTTAGCCAGTGCTGGATGGTTAGCAAGGCTGTATGAGCATCAAGTCTTGCTAGAAAGTATCCCAAACCATCATCTGTCACTGCTATAAATCATCCTCTCCACCTTAGCATTTGGTGTTTAATAATTCTAGTTGGTAGATTGTGATTCTGATTAGCCATCCTATTCTGATTAGTAATCCGAAGTACCTTTTAGCTAACATCTATTATATCACAGTTGACAGATCATGGTATTCCCCAGTACTGGCAAAGCTAGTAGCTAGTAGCTAGAAAGCAAATTTTGGCTGATCAACCAATTTGAGAAGAAGTTTGTCTAGAATTTGTAAGCTCTGTGAGGGTAAACCCTGGTGAGACCCAAACTCGGGGTCTTTCAGGTCCTACCTCTGACTGACCGGCTTTATTGTAAGACCGGCCCTCTCTCAAAAAACCTATTTTCTTCAGTTTGAAGACTTTGTTGTGTCTTCCCTTCGTCGGACTTAGAAATTTTCAACACACCAAAGTGATTTTCATAAAGCACAGGTCATTACTATGTCATTACCCTACTCAATAAACTCTGACTCCCAATTGCCTCCAGAATCAAATATAAAATGCTTTGTTTGGCATTCAAAGCCCTTGATGACCTAACCCTCTCCCTTTCCAGTCTTCTTACACCTCTTTGATCCAGCGGCACTGGCCTCGTCACCATTCCACGAAAAAGACACATCTCTGGGTTCCTGGCATGTTTTTTGGCTCTCCCCATGCTTGGAATGCTCTCCCTCCTCAACTCAAGCTACTGACTTTTCTGGCTTCCTTTAATCCCATCTTCTACAGGAAGCCTTGCCCAAACCCTCTTAATTCTAGTGTCTTACCTCTGCTAATTATTTCCTGTTTATCTTGTATATTGTTTGTTCAGTCATTTCAGTCATGTCCAACTCTTTATGACCCCATTTGGTGCTTTCTTGGAAAAGATACTGTAGTGTGGTGTGTCATTTCCTTCTTTAACTCATTTTACAGATGAGAAAACTGAGGCAAACAGGGTTCACACATTGCCATGGGTCACACAGCGGTTGGATTTGAACTCGGGTCTTCCTGAGGACAAGCCCTGCATTTTATCCACTGTGCTACCTGGCTGCCTTTGTATATCTCTTCCTTTGCCTAAGTTTGTTTGCATATTGTCTCCCTTATTAGATTGTAAGCTCCTTGAGGGCAGAGATAGTCTTTGTCTCTTTTTGTATCATCCTCAGTGTTTAGAACAGTCCCTGAAACATAGTAGTTGCTTAATATTTATTTATCGATTGAGGGATATCCTTAATATAATCAGAAAAATCAATAGTTTTTAGAAAGCCTATAAATTTAATGAATGTGGGAAATTGTTTAGCTGGAGGAGACACCACTACATGCATCAGAAAGTTCATACTGGAGAAAAATCATAAAAATCTAATGAATGTGGGAAAACCTTCAGCCAGAAGGGAAGCCTTAATAAACATCAGAAAATTCATTCAGGAGAGAAATCCTATAAATGGAATGAGTGGGGAAAACCATCAGCCAGCTGGAACAATGTATATCAGAGGATTTATACAGGAAAAAACCTTATAAATGGCACAAATGTGGGCAAGCCTTGAGAGAGGATATACAACAGAATTAAGACTGGAGAGAAATTCTCTTAATGCAACAATATAGAAGAGACTTCTGCCACAAGACATCCTTTATTTATCACAAGACATCAAAATGTAGAGAAACACACTGAAGTTAATGAACGTGGGAATGCTTCTTGCTCAGAGAAGAATAAATTACTGAACACTGAACCATAGAATTAGAATTATAATATTTAGAGTTAGAAGTAACCTTAGCAATCTTGCGGTCTAGCTCTTTAATCTTACAGATGATGGTGCTATTGAGCAGGGAAGTACGAGTGTCTACTTTGGGTCTCAAGACCAGACTTCAGTAGGTCTGTTGTCTCTTTCCTGAAAACTGCATCTGTTTTAACGGAGCAGGAAACCACGTTGCTTTTTTGGCCTGCCCTCTCAGACCGTTGGCTAATTGAGATTATCTTCCACCCAAGCCCCCATGACTCTTAACTGATAAACAGTAGTCAAACCAACCTCCATCGTGTCAGTATGAAGTTGATTTTTTAAAACCCTGTCCCAGCCATCCTGTGTGTTCTGTAGCTCTGTTATCTTTGTGCAGATCATTGATAAAAACAATGCAAACTTTTTGTGGGAAGGACTTTTAAAAAAAACTAAACAAAACAAACATGTATCCATAAGACCATAGACTTAGAGCCAGAAGGAACCTCACAGGACATCTAGTCTGACCCTCTTACTTTACTGATGGGGTGGTGGTTGTTTAATCATTTTCAATTGTGTCTGACTGTGACCCATTTGGGGGGTTTTCTTAGCTAGGATATTGGAGTGGTTTGCCATTTCCTTATCCAGATCATTTTATAGATGAGGAAACTGAGGCAAACAGGGTGAAGTGACTTGCCCAGGGTCACATTCTGAGGCTGGATTTGGACTCGGGTCTTCCTGACTCCAGGCCCATTGCTCTATCCACTGCACCACCTAGTTGCTGATGAGGTACTAAGGCCTAAAGAGGTTAAATGATTGCCCAAGGTTACACAGGTAGCAAGTAGCAGAGCCATGATTTGACTCCTAAGACAGTGCTCTTTCCACTGTATTATTATAGTAGATGATTAAGAAGTGCTTGTTGAATGACAAGCCAGTTACTGATCCCTAGGACACTCCACTGAAGACTTCCTGCTAAATTGAAATCAACCAGTTGAGTATAACAACAACACATCAGGTGCTCTATCCACTGCACTCCCCAATTGCCTTTTGAGGCTGGTCACCCAAGGGGTTCCAATCGCATCTAGTCGAAATGTCATTTAGGCTGAATCTCTCCATCATTTCCATAAGAATGAAATGAGATCATTTATTAAAGGCTTTGCTGTAATCTAGGTTAATTCTGTAGCATTCTGCTTATTCATCAGTTTAATAACTTCTTTAAGAGATGTAATGTTAGTCTGCCATGACCTGTTCTTGATTAATCTATGTTCAATTTTTGCAATTAACTCTTTATTTTCTAGATATTTACTATCTCATTAATAATGCATTCTATAATTTTGAAGGATAATATTTGCTCTTTCCCAATCCTCAAGTTATTCTCTTATATCAGAGACAGTGACTCAACAATCATTTAATTCCCTTTTTAGTTTTTATCCTAATTTTTATAAGCATTTGTTATCTCCCACCTACTAAGAAAAGAAAAAGAAAACCCTCATAACCAAGATGCATAGTCTAGCAAAACAATTTCCCATATGGCCCAATCCAAAAATGTTTGTCTCCTACTGCATTTTAAGTCCATCTTCTCTTGAGCAGGAGGTGGGGGATGATTCATAGTCATTTTCAGTCCACTGGAAGCATGGTTTATCATTTCATTGATGAGAGTTTCAGGCTTTCAAAGTTACTTTTTTCCTCTCTAATATTGTTGTTCATTTATAAATTATTCCAGCTCTAATCACTTTACTCTGCATCAAGCTATTCTCAGTTTTCTCTGAAACTATCCATTTCACTATTTCATATGGTATCCTCCTCCTCCTCCTCCTCCTCCTCCTCCTCATCAGCCTAATGAGCGTTTATATTGTGCTTAAAGGTTTGTAAAGTACTTTACATATACTTGGGTCTTCACACCAATCCTGTGGGGTGGGTGCTGCTATTATTTCCACTTCACAGATTAAGAAACTGAAGTAGAGAGAGGATGACTTACCCAGGTTTACATAGCTAGCAAATGTCTAAGGGAGGACTTGAATTCAGTTCTTCTTGACTCTGAGTTTGGCACTCTATCAGTTGTGCCACCTAGCTGCCAACAATATATTCTATCACATTCATATTCCATAATTTAGCCATTCCACAATAGGCTGGACACCCCCTTTGTTTCCGCTTTTTAGTTACTACAAACATATATTAAATATAGGTCTTTTCATTTTTTATTTCTTTGGGGATATAGATCTAGTAGGGATATATTTCTGGGTCAGATTTTGGTGTATGCTTATTTTTTTGTTGTTTTTGGTTGTGGTTTTTTTTTTTTTTTTGGTGAGGCAGTTGGGGTTAAGTGACTTGCCCAGGGTCACACAGCTAGTGAGTGTTAAGTGTCTGAGGTCAGATTTGAACTCAGGTCCTCCTGACTCCAAGGCCAGTGCTCTATTCACTGCGCCACCTAGCTGCCCCTGTATGCTTACTTTTTCTAAGCCCCTTCAACATTTGTAATTTTCCTCTTTTTCTATCTTTGTCCATTTGATGGGTATGAGAAGAAATCTCATAATTGCTTTGATTTGAATTCTCTAATTATTAATGACTTGAAGCAATTGTGTATGGTGCTTGAAGCTGGGATTTCTTCCTTTGAAAACTGTTCGTGGGGCAGCTAAGTAGCACAGTGGATAGAGCACCAGCCCTGGATTCAGGAGGACCTGAGTTCAAATCTGGCCTCAGACCCTTGACACTTACAAGCTGTGTGACCCTGGGCAAGTCACTTAACCCCAATTGCCTCCCCAAACCCCCCCCCGTCCCCCAAAAAGAAACAAACAAAAAACCTGCTCGTATCCCTTTTGTCTCAATACCTGAGGATGTAGTTCATCTGGGTGAGATGACTAATTCATTAAGGGATGAGTTTACTTATGTATCTTTAAAATAATTTTTGTTCCAAATTTAACAAATATTAAATAAAATGTGCATTTTCATACACATAGTAGAACTGAAAAGAGAATCATACATGAAACTGGATCTCTGTTGTATACAACTTATTTTTCTTTTAGAATATGTAAGAATTTTTACATGTAACTTTCAGCAAAAAAAAAAAGAGATTAAAGAGATAAGTTTGCTATACATCTTTTCTCCTGCTCTTGCCAGTTAATCTCTAGAACATCCAATGATCCTCACTTGACCCATTTCTAAAGGGAGATGTGTACCTCTGGCTTTTCATGATGAGCAGTTTATATGTATTCACACAGATAAAGCCATTATTTAATCTGCAAATGCTTTATAAAAAGCATGAACCGTATGGGTCTCATGTTTTGTACTTGTAGGAATTTGCAACTTTCGGCTTTTTGTGGTGGATTTTGAGGTATCTATTTTTAAAAAGAATTCCTCATTTTCTTTGGTAGAAAAAGAAAAAGGCAGGAGTGATGCCTTTTATGGTGTAGTAGAGAGCATCCTGGTCTTAGGACCTGGGCTAAAGCCCCAACCATGTTGTTTACTTCTTAGTCTTGTGCAACTTGTAATTTACTTAACTGTGCGTCCTCAGGCCAGTCACTTCCCATTTGTGGGCCCTAGTTTCCTTCTCTCTAAAATAAGGGGGTTGGTTTAGATGATTTGTGAGCTCTTTTCTAGCTCTCTAAATTTTGTGACTTCTTTCCTGAGTCATCATCAACTATTGGCCCCATTATTGAGATCAAGGAATGTAATTGCCACTTTTTTGGTATTTATCCACAGTGTGAAAGGGCAGCTAGATGGCAGAGTGGGCAAAGTGCCCAGTCTGAAGTCAGAAAGACTCATTTCCTGAATTCAAATCCAGCCTCAGAAACTTAATATATGTGTGACCATGGGCAAGTCACTTAACCCTGTTTGGCTCATTTCCCCATCTGTAAAAGGAGCTGGAAAAGGAAATGACAGATCACTCTAGCATCTCTGCCAAGAAAAGCCCAAATGGGGTCATGAAGAGTCAGATAAGACCTAGATGACTGAACAACAAAGGAACAACACAGTCTGAAAATCATGAGGTCATCTTCAAGTTTTTCTAGCCTGGGAATATCGTCTTTGGGAGAATTACTTTGAAGTGGCTGAAAACTGCCTCACACATAAGAATTTAAATTGTAATCTTTATGAAGGCTAAGGACTGCCATTTTTCATCTTCGTAACCACAGTGGCTTGTACTGTACCCTGTACATATTAGGTGCTTAATAAATATTTGAATTGAAAGGAATTTGTTGAGTCAACTATCAACTCTTTCTTTAGCTGAACAATTCTTAACCTTCTTTATGTCATAGACTTCTCTGGCAAGGCTGATAAATCCTATGGACTTCTCAGAATAATGGTTTTTAGCGTATAAAATAAAATACGTAGGATTACAAAAGAAACCTGTTATATTGAAATAAAGATATAATTTTTCTACCCATTCAAGTTTATTGAATCTCTGCTTTAGTTATATGTATATGATGGCCTTTCATTATGCTAGAAATATTTTTAAAGGATCTCTTTGTATATATGACTTTATTTAGCTTGTAATTTAGTTTTTGCAACGAGTCACTTGTTAATCTTCTAATATGCCAATTTCACTATCTTAAGGTTGAAGTTCATAACCAAATAATGGATAAGTTTAATGTGAAGACATCAATATCCTTTGATCTGTTATTCTATAATGCCCACCTTTAGGGAAGGAAAAATATCTTCTAAAGAGAATAACCCTTACAGTACTTCACTTGATACTATTAATTAAATCATTAAAAACATAATAGTAAGGAAAATATGAGAAAACTTTTTTTTAAATCCACTAAATTTCTTTCACTGGAAAATCATTTTCTTAATCAAAACTGATTTTCATGTGTTTTTTTTCCCCCAAATGGGTGGGGGTTTTTTGGGTTTTTTTGGGTTTTTTTAGTGAGGCAATTGGGGTTAAGTGACTTGCCCAGGGTCACACAGCTAGTAAGTGTTAAGTGTCTGAGGCTGGATTTGAACTCAGGTACTCCTGACTCCAGGGCCGGTGCTCTATCCACTGAGCCATCGATCCCCCCCCCCCAAATGGGTGTTTATGTACATATTTGCATGTATGTATGGATATGTAGTAGTGTGTGATAGGCTGCATGCTGTGGTGGGAAGAGTGCTGGATCTGGTGTCAGCAGCCAGAGTTGGGGTCGTGGCACTGCCACCCAGGATATGTGTGCCTTGGCCAACACCCTATCTGGACCTCAGTTCCTCAAGGAAATGGCAAGCCACTCCAGTACCTTTGCCAAGAAAAGCCCAAATGGGGTCACACAGAGTCGGACAAAATTGAAACAACTGAAGAACAACAACAAATTTGGGGAAGGTGGCATGGTTTTATGACAGGGAAACTCAGAAAAGGAAGGACTTGGGGCGGCTAGGTGGCGCAGTGGATAAAGCACCGGCCCTGGATTCAGGAGTTTCTGAGTTCAAATCCGGCCTCAGACACTTGACACTTAGTAGCTGTGTGACCTTGGGCAAGTCACTTAAGCCCCATTGCCTTACAAAAAAAAAAAAAAAAAGGAAGGACTTGAGCTGAGTCTTGAAGGAAGCTGGAGGCAGCCTGCAATAGGGGACTCCTGAAGTTTCTTGATATCATCAGACTTATGATTTAGTAATATCAATTTGGCAGGTGTGAGGGGTACATTAGAGAGGGAGGGACCGGATGCAAGGAGAACAATTAGGCTATGGCATTGGTCCACATGAGAGGTACTGTGGACTTGGACTAGGGAGATTGTGGTATGAATACAAGGAATGAGCTCGTATATTACCAGGAATCAGCATTATATGTAATAGGGATATGCTTACTTTCCAGTAAGACAGTTGACCACTCTGAGAGCTGGGCTTCATGGAATAGGTTATAGGATGTGTAATTTTTAATGGGGGTTGGGGAGCAATGAGGAGAAGGAAACCCTGCGTGAAGCATACCAGTATGGGAGAGCAGAGGTAGCATGAGGGCCCCAGCAACTATCAAAGAAGGGAAGCATGAGAAATATTAAAAGGAAGAAGGATAAAGAACAGAATTTGGTGGGGGGAGAGAGGGCGGTCATCTGCCCAGTCTTGTTCAATCTAAGCTATTTGACTTTCCTTATAGATGGCAGCAAGTGTACCTAAAAAGTACAATTTTTCCTCTCCCACTCTATGTTTTACCAATTGACTCAACCTGGGGGTAGATATTCTCCTCCCCCCCCCTTTTTTTTTGGTGGGGCAATGAGGGTTAAGTGACTTGCCCAAGGTCACACAGCTAGTGTCAGGTGTCTGAGGCTGGATTTGAACTCAGGTTGTCCTGAATCCAGGGCCAGTGCTTTATCCACTGTGCCACCTAGCTGCCCCTGCGGGGTAGATATTCTCATTAGAGCCTTTGGTGAAGTGCTGTCGTTCAAATTTGTGGTGAAAGATTCATCAGATTAGTTCAACAAGTGTTTATACATTACCAACTGTAAATACTATACCAGGTGCTGGTGATTCAGCTGTAAATAAGAATGGTCCTGTTGTGCCCTGCTCTCTAGAAAACTAGCAATGATTTTTGCCTACTCTTTGGTATTTTATTTTGCATAACTTAACTACTTTGGTGCTGTTGAAATAAAGACATTTCCCTCCATTGCCATTACTAGCTCATTTGGTGTTGACCAACTATGTACAGATCCTATAGCTTCATTTTCCAGATGAGGAAACTGAAGTGAGAGAAAGAAAGTGATTGTCACAGTCACAGTGAGTTAATAATGACAAAGCTGCAGCCAGAATCCAGGTTTCCTCGCTCCTGGTCCTGTGCTTTTACTATGCTTATATCATAAGAGTTGTAGGACATGACCTGGAATTTGAAGACTGGATCACTCATATATAAGGGAATAAAAATTTCAAGGCAGAGAATACATATGGCATGTGTGTGGGAAAAAATATGACCTAGGGTTTATGCCAGGAGTCAGAGCCATTGATGACCTAGATGTGATGCATTCTCCCTTTCCTTGTCCTACTTCAGTACCCCCATCCATCCCTTCCCATATCTTTGCCTCATTGGGTTCTAGAGATTTGGGTACCAAGGTCCTTTCTCTACCCACCTGACCCCCCTTGTTGGAAACCTACCAGCAATCTCTGGTTTCCCTAATCAACAGCAGGTTGATTATGCTCTACGTCCAGGATGCCCCATGGAGTCCCTAGGTCATTCATAAAGGGGAGAAAATATGCCCTTTTCTCTCAAGGGGCTCACATTCTAATCTGGAAGACAACATGCAGAAAATTTTAGACATACAAGACACATACAAAATTAGATGGAAGGTAATCTCAGAGAGGAAGGCACTACTTGTGAGGAGGACTGGGTAAGGCTCCTGTGGAAGGTACGATTTGAACTGAGTTTTGAAGGAAACTAGGGAAGCCACTATTGTGGACAAGGAGCAGTAAGAAAGTGTGGGTGGATTAGAATAGAACATGTAGGGAGAACAGCACAAGAAGAATGTTAGGACAGACTACTGCCCTTTCAGAGCTCTTATTCCCAAAGCACACCCTGCTTCAGAGCCCTGGTATTCTTGGCACGCCTTGTCTTCTCCCTTCTTTTTTCTTCCTCTTCTTCTTTCCCTTCCTCCTCGTAGGCACTCCCTGCCTCTCTCCCTTCCCATTCCCAACGGAGGCACAGGGAGCTCCTTCCACCTCATTCCTAGGATGCTTCTTCCACTCCCATTTCAGAACAAGGTGGGGAACAAATCCTATAATTCATATTTTTAAAAATCTACAATGTAAAAAATATAAGAGGGAGAGTCAT
Organism: Dromiciops gliroides; assembly: GCF_019393635.1. Lineage (NCBI taxonomy): Eukaryota > Metazoa > Chordata > Mammalia > Microbiotheria > Microbiotheriidae > Dromiciops > Dromiciops gliroides. Next base: position 460,758,160 of record NC_057861.1, read on the forward strand.
TTCAGAAACCCATTTTGAAATAGTAATGGATAAAATGAAATAAATTAAAGTATATAAAAATATATCCAGTGAATTAAAGCACTTGGAAAAATATACAGAAGACACGAAGTAACAGTTATGGAAATTGAAAAACAATATATAGAATGAATTGAAGCCTCAAAGAACAGCCGTACTGAAACTAAATGAAGATCAAGAGATAATAAGAGACAAAATTGAAGAACAAATCCAAGGAACATGAGAAAAAAAGGGTTGGGGTGGGGGAAGGAAACCAACTAAGGTATGTAGGTGAAAGTTACTGAGTCCCTTAAAGACAAAACAGATTACAAACAGTAGAGTAATTGGATTACAGAAGAAACAGAAAAAAAAGTGTGTGTGTGTGTGTGTGTGTGTGTGTGTGTGTGTGTGTGTGTGTAGACTGGACATTGCATTTGAAGCGTTATTCTACAAGTGGATTACAGAGGATACCAGCTGAGGGAAAGAATAATTTTGATTTCCCTAAGATAAATCATAAAGCTACATAATTATGAAAACAAAGAAAATGGTTCTCTAAATACAGAAATACCAACTAGAGCAACATCAGATTTTTTAAAAAGGAAAATGTCAAAGATGAATAAAAATACACAAAGGTCTTAATTACATGTATTGTAAATTCTACCATATTTTGAGAACAGAAGAGCTAATTTGCAAAACCAGCTGGAAGGTGAAGGAATTTATCAACAAAAGTACATGACTAAAAGAGACAGCATAGCACTGTCAATCGAGACCTCCAAGCTAGAAAGACTTGAGTTCAGGTCCTGCCTCTGACACATACTTGCTAGGTTACCCTAGGCAAGTCACTAAACCTCTAGGTTCCTTAGGCAACTCCGACAGTAAGTTTCAACTAAGTTGCCAAACTGCACTGGTCAAGGGAGCTTCCTCACCTTCCTCACCTGTGCCTACCCACAACTAAAGGTATCTTTACAAGGAAAAGAGAAAATATAGATTGATAAGTCACTTTAAAAAGTATATGTTAATAGGGCAGCTAGGTGGCGCAGTGATAGAGCACCGGCCCTGGAGTCAGGAGTACCTGAGTTCAAATCTGGCATCAGACACTTGACACTTACTAGCTGTGTGAACCTGGGCAAGTCGCTTAACCCTCATTGCCCTTCAAAAAAAAAAAAAGCAATTAGATTCTAGAATGAAAGTTCTTTCAACTGAAGTAATTTCATTATTAGCATATTATTCCTTGCTGTTTTCCATTCTGCTAAATAAATGCATTTTAAATACATAATATACTTTTTTTGTATTTTATTTATTTATTTTTTCCGTTACATGTAAAGATAGTTCTCAACTTTTGTTTATACAAGCTTTCCAATTTCAGATTTTTCTCCCTTCCTCCCCTCCCTTAGCCCTCCCCTAGACAGCAGGTAATCTGATATGGGTTTTATATATATATATATATATATATATGTGTGTGTGTGTGTGTGTGTGTGTATTTATATATATAATAACATCAAACATATTTCTGCATTAGTCATGTTATAAGAGAAAAATCAGAGCAATGAGGAAAAACCTCAAAATAGAAAAACAACAACACCAAAAACAAAAGAAATAGTATGGTTCATTCAGCATCTATACTCCACAGGTCTTTTTTTTTTTTTTCCTGGATTTGGAAATACTCCTCCATCATGAGTTACCTGGAATCCTTCTGTACCATTGTATTGGTGATCAACACACAATGTTGATGATACTGTGTACAATGTTCTTCTGGTTCTGCTCATCTCACTCATCATCAGTCCACCCAAGACCCTCCAGGTTTCTCTGAACTCCTCCTGCTCATCGTTTCTTACAGCACAATAGTATTCCATTGTATTCATATACCACAACTTGTCCAGCCATTCCCCAATTGATGGGCATCCCCTCAACTTCCAATTCCTTGCCACAACGTAAAGAGCAGCTATAAATATCTTTGTGCATGTGGGTCCTTCTCCCCTTTCTATGATCTCTTTGGGAAAAAAAGACCCAAAAGTGGTATTGCTGGGTCAAAGGGTATGCACAGCTTCACAGCCCTCTGAGCATAATTCCAAATTGCTCTCCAGGATGGTTGGATCAGTTCACAGCTCCACCAACAATGCATTAGTGCTCCAATTTTTCCACAGCTTCTCCAACATTTATTATTTTCCTTTTTTGTCATTTTAGCCAATCTAATAGGTGTCAGGTGGTACCTCAGAGTTGTTTTAATTTGCATCTCTCTAATCATTAGTGATTTAGAGCATTTTTTCATATGGAATAGATAGCTTTGATTTCTTCATCAGAAAACTGCCTGTTCATATCCTTTGACCATTTCTCAATTGGGGAATGACTTGGATTCTTTTTTTTTTTTTTTTAAGTGAGGCAATTGGGTTTAAGTGACTTGCCCAGGGTCACACAGCTAGTAAGTGTTAAGTGTCTGAGGCCAGATTTGAAATCAGGTACTCCTGACTCCAGGGCCGGTGCTCTATCCACTGTGCCATCTAGCTGCCCCAGACTTGGATTCTTATAAATTTGATTTAGTTCCCTATATATTTTAGAAATGAGGCCTTTATCAGAAGTACTGGCCATAAAAATTGTTTCCCAGCTTTCTGCCTCCCTTCTAATTTTGGATGCATTGCTTCTGTTTGTACAAAAACTTTTTAATTTAATGTAATCAAAATCATCGATTTTGCATTTCATAATATTCTCTATCTCTTGTTTGGTCATAAACTGTTTTCCTTTCCAAAGATCTGATAGGTAGACTATTCCTTTCTCTCCTAATTTTCCTATGGTATCACCTCTTATGTCTAAATCATGTATCCATTTTGACCTTATTTTAGTATAAGGTGTAAGATGTTGGTCTTTGCCTAATTTCTGCCATCCTATCTTCCAGTTCATAATATACTTTTAAAAACACTTTATTTTTATTTTTTAGATCGGCTTCAGCTCCCCAGGAACATGATTGAAAACAGCATGTTTGAGGAAGAGCCGGATGTGGTGGATTTAGCCAAAGAACCTTGTTTACATCCCCTGGAACCGGATGAGGTAGAATATGAGCCTCGAGGTTCAAGACTGCTTGTTCGTGGTCTTGGGGAACATGAGATGGATGACGATGAAGAGGATTATGAGTCATCTGCAAAACTGCTGGGCATGTCTTTCATGAACAGAAGCTCAGGTCTTCGGAATAACATAACTGGCTATAGACAGGGTCCTGATGGGGTCTGTTCACTGCCTTCTGCAAGGACCATGCTAGTTTGTACTTTTGTCCTTGTGGTCGCTATTTCTGTAATAATGGTGATTTACCTTCTTCCCCGGTGTACCTTTACCAAAGAAGGCTGCCATAAAAAAAATCAGTCCATCGCATTAATACAACCTATTGCAAGTAATGGGAAGCTGTTTCCCTGGGCACAGATTAGACTTCCCCAAAACATAATGCCATTACGATATGAACTCACCATATACCCAAACCTCACCACAATGGAATTCAGTGGTTCTGTGGAGATACAGATTCAGGTCCTTAAGGTCACTCAGAATATTATTCTTCATAGCTCTGGGCTTAATATCTCCAAAGTATTCCTTACTTCAGTACTTTCAAAGCAAGAGAAACAAGTTGAATACTTGGAATATAAATTTCATGAACAAATTGCAATTATATCACCTGAAGCACTTTTGGAAGGACACAACTACACCCTGAAGATAGACTACTCTGCAAATATATCCAACAACTACTATGGATTTTATGGAATGACATATGAAGATAAAAATAATGAGAAAAAGTATGTAGCTCTCTTCAGTTCTTTTGTTCAGTGATCTGTTGTTATTTCTGAGACTTGCTTATTGTCGGTTGGATCAAAGATACTAAATGCAGCTGTTTGCTTTGGTGGTTGCATGGAAGAATAATGGATGGAACACATTCTTCCTCATTTGGTATCAAAGTTTTGAACATATGTTTGAAAATGGGTAGAGCTTTAATGACAAACAGAGCATACTTTTCTCTGACATTTAGATCTGTCTTTGCAGTGTTTAATTTTTAGCTTCCTTGGAAGATAAATCGAATGTATTTGATCTCTGACTCCTTTTGGAGAGAGAGGTTAAGACATACAGAAAACTAAATTCCCATCATCCAATACTCCCTCCCAGTGACCTAACTTTTTTCTTTTAAATTGGAGGGGGAAGAAAGAAGACCCAAGAAAGAAAATAGTTGCAAGCTAAAAATTAAACACTGCATTGTAGTGAGGTTTGGGTAGGAGATAGAGAAAAGTTTTTTTTTTTTTAATTTATCTCAGGAAAAAGGAAAATAGATCAGTGTGTATAATTTGAACCTTGAGATTTTTGGTTCTTGATTTTAAAATTCACTGTTAAAAATAAGTTTTCCATTGATGAAGTCAGAGTGGCACATGCTGGCTAGTGGCACCTGATTGTTCTTTTGTTTGCAATTTTTTCATACATTTTTTATGTTCTTTTAGGTACTTTGCAGCAACTCAGTTTGAACCTCTTGCCGCAAGGTTGGCTTTTCCCTGTTTTGATGAACCAGCATTTAAAGCAACGTTTCTCATCAAGATTGTGAGGGAGGAACAATATACAGCTTTGTCAAATATGCCCAAGGTAATGTTTTGTTCCTTGAATGTAAACACTTTTTTATGAATCTTTCTCAGTGGTTTTATCTCAGCTGTGGCAAATATAGCACATGTTCGATTAGATGAGATAGAATGACTTAAAGTGACTTAGTATTGTTTGTACTCTTGCTTAGAAAACCTTTTAAGACATTTTAAATGTTTGCAGGAAGATTAGTGGTTGGTAAACCTATAGAAAATGAAAATCAGGGGAGGAAGTCATTTTTTAAATGTATTTTGTTCATTTGGTTATCAATTTGACAAAAAAACTGATTTTGACCTATATCTTAACACTGTGCCATAAGCTTTAGTGAATTCTGGTTAGATGAGAGACTTAAAATATCTTTTAAAAATTATTTTAAAAGGTGGAAATCTGCCTTAGAATAATGTACTTCTTTTAGTTGTGAAGGAGGTAGTGCTTTTTTTTTCTTTTTTAACACACAGAAGGAATTATTAGAGACAGGGAAAATGACGGATTACAAAAATTTTGAATGGTAAAAAATATTTTAAAAGAAGAAAAAGTTATTTATGACATGACAAAACCATTAAAATGCTACATAGAATTGTTTAAAACCCCAATCCATAATAAATAATAAAAAGAATAAATTTTCAAAAGAATAAAAACATCGTTAATAATCATTTGAAAAATGCTTAACCTCACTTATAGCTAGAGATATAAATAAAAACAATTGAAGTATTATCTCATTCCTATCAAATTGGCAAAAAATAATTAAAATTAATGAAATGTAATGTTTGCAAAAGCATGTCAACACAGGAGCACTCATTTATTGCTAGTGGAGTTGCAAACTTATAGACTATAAGAACAGTAATCTAATACCACATAGTAAAAGTTATAAAAACAGTCATGCCTTTTGAGTCATTAATTCATTTGTTGGGAATATAACCTAAAAGCATTATTGAAAATATCAATGAAAAAAATTTGTACAAAGTTTTTTTTTTTAATAGCATTATTTGTAAGGTTAGGAGGAATCTAAAATCAAAAACGAGTATAGGGAACATGAAAAAAAATCTGAAATAATTTTTTGAATAATACAAGGTGAAAAAAGCAGAATCATAACAGAAATACATCCTTAATAATTGTTATGCAAGTTGAAAAATGAATGAAAATGATTGAACAAAGAATCCTAATGCAGACTTACAAAGATGCGCTAAAAAGTTATGGCATTTTGAGTTGAAATGAATTAAAATGTAAATAGTTAAGAAGCAAATTTGATTTATCATATTGACATTCAATATTAAGTTGTAACCAATGCTTAAAAAAATAAATATATTTTGGGATGAGCTGAGGGAGGCCAGCCAGAGTCAGTGGGTCTGTTCCAAGAGAGATATCTAATATACTTGAATGAATGGGTGATAAGACCAATATAGAATAATACAGAATTTGTCACACCAATTTTTAACTAGTTTTTACTATCTATATGTTTGCCTTTATTGATGAAATGCTCTTTGTACTTGTCAGAATAGCCAGATCTGTTTTATCATAAATTTGGTGCTAATAATTCAACTATCATCTAGAATTGCGGCATCATTATATTTGTATATTGGCACAAGTGATCTCAGCAATGATTACATTACCTAAAAGTTGATTGGTTGAGCTTCTTTTAAAACACAGGGCACCTTGAGCCTAATTTGCCACTCTGGATCATAATAGAGTGGCCCAGGGCTGCATTGGCATCCAAGCTTGAGCAAAGTAGAACCAGAAATCATCCAATTGTTAGTAACATGAGATTAGAGAAGAAACTACATCAGGTATCTCAAGCTTACTAAAGCATAGAAGGGACCAGTTGCAACCTTATGGGAGACTGGACAAAGGGGTGTCTGGCTCCTACCCATCACCGTCTATGGCACTGGGTCTGCCAGTCCTACACCCTTTACCCTTGGACCTCTGCTGCACTATTTTTCTTTTTGCCTTAGTGGGAGGTGGGAAGACTGTTTTGAATAGTTTTAGATGTTGTTCTGGGTAGTCCTTAGACATCTTGGGCAACTGCTTTCTAGCATGGGATAGAGAGCAGAGTAAAGACTTTTCTCCTATCAATTAAATAGAATGATGTAACTAAGAGCCTATATCTATCTATCAATCTATCTGTTGATTGAAAGGCAATTAGATTGTCCAAATCTTTGAGTGCTTTTTTTTCCCTTAGAGTATATGTTCTTGATATTTATACTCATAGTCAGTAATAGAACCCTAGGTAATCCAAAATAAAAAATTTATCTACTAAGAAGATACCCTCTTAGAAGCAGAAACTGAGGCACATAGAGGTTAAGTTACTTGCTGAAGGTCACAGTAAGTGTCTGAGGTGGTATTTGAACCTAGGTCTTCTTGACTCCAAGTCTAATGCTTTCTTTACTGCACCATACCTGTCTGTCTCTCCATCTCTCTTTTTTTGTCTCCATCTCTGTCAAATGAAATAACTAACAATTTCTTGACTTGCCTTAATTATAATTTCATCCTTAGAAAGGTGGAGAAACTGGGGGCAGCTAGGTGGCGCAGTGGATAGAGCACTGGCCCTGGAGTCAGGAGGACCTGAGTTCAAATCTGGCCTCAGACACTTAACACTTACTAGCTGTGTGACCTTAGGCAAGTCACTTAACCCCAATTGCCTCACTAAAAAAAAAAAAGAAAGAAAGAAAGGTGGAGAAACTAATAAGAGGAAATTCTGTTCTAGATCTCATGCTCATCAATAGAAAGTTATTGCTAGGGTGGGAATGATGAAAAACTTATAGATAAATGACCATTCTATCTTAGAGTTGAGGATAGAGAAAAAAAGTTGGCAATAATTTGACTTTTTTTAGGCTAATTCAAATCAAAAGGCATTTAAGTGCTTACAGTATGCTAAGTAGTGACCTGCCAATCTAGCTTTTGGAAGGGCAGATTTTTGAAAAATTCTTTTTTTTTTAAATTATGAACTTGCCAAACATAAGGGTGAATGTTTTAATATTTAATATGTACAGAATAGAAAACAGATTGTTCATGAAATTAATAAACCAATACTATCTTATTTACATTTGGGGGCTTTTTAGAAATTAATAAACATTTTCATTTTGGGACTTTTAAAAGTATAGATTAACATATAGTGCCAACACGGTCCTGTTTGTGCCTTTTTTTCTTTTTTTAGTGAGGCAATTGGGGTTAAGTGACTTGCCCAGGGTCACACAGCTAGTAAGTAAGTGTCAAGTGTCTGAGGCCGGATTTGAACTTAGGTCCTCCTGAATCCAGGGCCAATGCTCTATCCAGTGAGCCACCTAGCTGCCCTGTGCCTTTTTTTTCTAAAAGTGCCCATTTCAGGAGAGGATAAGTAGGATCTCATGGCTTGAAATTTTATAGGAAAAGTCATCCCAGGATGGAAGCCTTTTAATGAAATTCTGATGACACAAAAAGAAACAGTTCCACTAAGGAGAAATAAGCAAAGTTATTTAAGGAGCTCATTGTGGGTGTACAGGGAACCCATCAACCAACCTATTTTTTTTAACCAGCATATTTACTTTTATTAGTCAGTCAAAGGGCATGTAGTTTAAAGCAAAGACCGATGAACTAGCCAAGTAAGAAGAGTAGCCAGATATATTTCCTCCATAGCCTGGGGCACTTCATCCTAAATATACCATTAGTAATGAAAATGGATATACATGTTGATCACACTTAAGGGCTGTACACATAATGAATGCATGTGACAACAGATCAGACATGTAGAGTAGCATACTTGAACATTATATGTATGGTGAAGGGTACAAGTAGGTGAGGGAAAATATCCTGGGAACGTATACAGCTAAGCCAAAAATTTGGAGAAATACACATGCAGGTCATGTGTGTAATCAGGTGACATTTAAAAAATTATTATTTTTATTTTCCCGTCCAAATTCTCTTTTTCCCTACCCTCCTGACCCCACCCATTGATAAGGCAAGAAATATGACATGAATATGCAAAACATAGCCCTGACTCTTCTTACTTACCTTGGATATAAAATTCCTATTGGCCATTTTTGTTCTGTCCATCCTTGGCATGGAAACAGAAACAAATGAAAGATTGAACAGTTTTCCTTTCTCTCCATCTAGTTATCATCATTTTGTCCACTATGAGCAACAGCCTACTCCCTTCTTTGAAAAAAAAAATGCCTCCTCTTTGTTATCCCACCTCTTTTTTTCTCACCAACCTCAGCTCATTCAGTGTTTACATGTTCCTGATCCTACTTTTTTCTTTTTGTTTTTGTTTTTTTTTTTGTGAGGCAATTGGGGTTAAGTGACTTGCCCAGGGTCACACAGCTAGTAAGTGTTAAGTGTCTGAGGCTGGCTTTGAACTCAGGTACTCCTGACTCTAGGGCCGGTGCTCTATCCACTGCACCACCTAGCTGCCCCCATGATCCTATTTTTAAAAGATTGTGACACACTTTTATATTTATGTTCTTGCTATCTGCCCTTATTTCCATCTTCTCTCTGGGTCTTTAAAAAATCTAAGTTGGGGATCTTTTCTTAAAATGATAAATAGTATTTACCTAAAACCAAGAACAAGCATTATCTGTAATGAGGATAAACTAGAAGCCTTCCCAGTAAGATCAGGGATGAAGCAAGATTGTCTCTTATTACCATTATAATTCAGCATTGTACTATAAATATTAGATATAGCGATAAGACAAGAAAAATAAATGGAAGGAATAAGCATAAGTATTGAGAAAACAAAACTTATGAATTTTTGTTAAATAGTGAGTTCTTTTTCCAGTAGCTGGGATATTAGGTTTTTTCAAACATTAGGTTACTGTACTCATTGCATTTTTTCCTCTGAAAACTGCCTTTTCATATGGTATGATCATTTATCAATTGGGAATTTGACTTGATTCCCTATATATTTGAGAAATGAAACCTTTATTAGAGGGATTTGCTATTAAAAATTTTTCCCCAAGTTTCCTGCTTTTCTTCCCATTTTGGCTACATTGGCTTTCTTTGTACAAAAATATATCAAATTTTATGTAATCAAAATTATCCATTTTACGGCCTGTGAACCTTTTTACTTTTATTTGGTCATGAACTCTTCCCTGTTCATAGATTTGATATGTATTTTTTTCCATGTTCCCTTAATTTGCTTAAGATATCACCCTTTATGTTTAAATAATGTACCCATTTTGACCTTATCTTTGTATACTATGCAAGATGTTGGTCTATGCTTAGTTTCTGCCAGATGACTTTCTAGGTTTTTTTGGCTATCTTTGATAAGTATAAGTCATGACAGACCAGAGCACAGGCCAGGGGAATGTAGAACATGCCTTTCCTTAAATCATACCACCTGGGACTTCCTGAAGCTTGTGCCCCGAAAGTGGTGCCCCACTTTAAGAAGGAGTTAAAAGTCAAGAAATAGGCTGGAAAAATGAGCAGACAGAAAAAATGTGGACACTAGAAAGTTTCTTTGATGACAAGGAAGATCAAAATACACCCTCAGAAGAAGATAACAAAGTCAAAGCTCCTACATCCAAAGCTTCCAAGAAAAATGTGAATTGATCTCAGGTCATGGAAGTGCTCAAAAAAGACTTTGAAGATAATATAAAAGAGGTATAAGAAAAAATGGAAAGAGAAATGAGAGTGATGAAGGAGGAACATGAAAAAGAAGTCAGGAGAATCATAAAAAGGTAAACAGGAAAAAGATATCATAAGGGATATTAAAAAGGTAAATGTTCTCATTAATAGGGCAGGTGGATGGAGTATTTTAGACAGAGGACACAAGTGTGAGTTGAATAGGAAGGAATGATATCTTTAAAAAAATAAAATTAAGGGGTGAGAGAGGAATGTACTAGGAGAAAGGGGAAGTGGAATGGGTTAAAGTATCTCACATAAAAGAAGCAAGAAAAAGTTTATGGAGTGGAGGGGAAGATGGGGGAGGTGCTGGGGAGTGAGTGAGCCTTACTCTCATCAGAATTGGCTCAAAGAGGGAATAATGTACACTCACAAGTGTATGGAGTAATCTTTTTAACCCTGCAGGACAGTAGGAGGGAAAGGGGATAAGGGGGAGGGGTGAAATAAAGGAGGGCAGATTGGGGGACGGGACAGTCAAAAGCAAAACACTTTTGAGGAGGGATAGGGTGAAAGAAGATAGAAAATAGAGTAAATGTCATGGGAAGGGAATAGGATGGAGGGAAACACAGCAATAGTAACTGAAAAAAATTTTGAAGCAGAGGCAAGAGCAATGTAAGATGATGATGACTGATTGATGATAATTGGATGAAGATGAGGATTGATTGATGATGATGGTAAAATGTATGGTACTTTGCTGGGCTATTGTGAAGAAAATTCTTTGTCAGGTATAAGGTACTATATAAATGTTATCTATTACTGTTGTTGCAAGGATCAACATCATGGGGCAGCTAGGTAGCGCAGTGGATAAAGCACCGCAGTGGATAAAGCACTGGTCCTGGATTCAGAAGGACCTGAGTTCAAAACCAGCCTCAGGCACTTGACACTTACTAGCTGTGTGATCTTGGGCAAGTCACTTAACCCTCACTGCCCTGCAAAAAACAAAAACAAAAAAACAAAAAACAAAAGAATCAACATCATGGGTTTACTGTAAGGAAACCCCTCTTTAAAGTACTATATAAATGTAGTTTACTATTAAAAAAATCATGAGCAGGATGCTATCAGAAAAATCTGGAAAGACCTACATGAGTTGATACAAAGTGAAATGTACTGTATACAAAATAACAGCAATATTGAAAGATGATGTGCTGTGAATGACTTGGTTATTTTCAGCAATGCCATGATCCAAGACAACTCTGAAGGACTTATGAAAAATGCAATCCATCTACAGAGAAAGAACTGATGGTATCTGAATACAGATTGAAGCATAATTTTTTCATTAGTTTCTTTATCTGAAGTTTTGTTTTTGTCTGTTTTCCTTCACAATCTGGCCAATGTGGAAATGTTTTGCGTGACTACTCATGTATAACTTATATTGAATTGCTTGAGTTCTTGTTGCGGGGGAGGGAGGAAGAGAATTTGGAACACAAAGTTTTAAAAAATTGATGCCAAAATTTGTTTTTATATGTAATTTGAGAAAATAAAAATTCTAAATATAAGAGAAAAAAAGATAAGCATAAGTCACTTCACCCAGGTGAACTACATCCTGAGGTCTTGACCAAACTGGCAGATATAATTGTTGAATCATTGTCAGCAATTTTGGAAAATCATGGAGGGGTACCACAGAATTAGTATTGGACAAATATTGCTTCTCTTTAGCCAGTGAACTTGATTTTGATTCCTAGTAAAATTCTAGAATGTATTATTAAATGAATAGTTTAGAAACATTTAGAAAAATGAAGCATTTAGAAACGGGAAACAAAGATTGCTAAGAACCAGCATGGCTTTAACAAGAAGAGGTTATTCCAAACTAATATAATTTCCTCTGTGTGAAGGAGAACAGGGGTTACTAGATATATAGTTTCTCACACTGTTCCTGTGTAAAAGATGGAAATATGTGGGCTAAACTCTGACATACATGGTAATTCTGTATGGTTGAATGGCAAGGCTCAAAAAATAACGGCAAAGCAAAGATTCCTAATCTACTCCACTAGAAGCTCTGTCTACTACATCATCTCACTGCCACTACAGTCATATTTTCTGATAGCTATAATGTTCCCCCCTCCCCCCCTTTTTTTGGTAGAAGTCATCTATTCAAATGGAAGGCAATCTTATTAAGGATGAATTTTTTGAGAGTGTGAAAATGAGTACATATCTAGTTGCCTTCATTGTGGGAGAATTGAAGAATATGACCCAAGAGACCAATGGAACTCTGGTATGTTATTTCATTTATACCTTTAAGCCTGTTTTACTTGAATGCAGATGAATGAATTGTTAAGAATTCTAATTGTTTCTTATGTCCTAAACACTCTACTTTGTGCTTATTATTATCTAAACAGACTGAGATAGACTTTATCTAGTAATCAGAAATAAACAATTTAAAGGTCATCTGATATAGATAATTGATTAAAAGAGAAACTTGGTAGACTATGATAATATTTCATAGAAAATACACAGTGAATCAACCTGTCTCTCTGTCTCTACATAGAGAAAAACAGGAGGCAGTTATTAATTATGATTCTCTTTACACTTCTTTTATAAAGACTAATCATTTATTTAAATTTAAGATCTACTTTTATTTCCTATTAGTGCCTGTTACATAGTGATAGTTTATTTGCATTCCTTCTAAAAGTGCTGAATCAATCCTTTCACAGGCTGATGCTGTAGTGAAGGTGTAGAGTTTTTCTTTAGCTAATCACTTGACTATCCTTTATCATAAAGTTTTAAAACCATTCATTAGTTAGCTAATTTACTATTAAATTGTAAACCTAAGCACCATCCCAACACATATAGCTAGCTAGATTTTGGTTTCTTATTTAAGGAAAAAAAAAGAATTATTACACCCCAGCACAACTTCAACCTGATCTTTTTCTACATAATGTGTAGGACACTGCTATTTGAGATAGGTCTGAAGTATATGAATGTGCATACATGTGTACATTTGTCTGTATTTAAATATGTATATGTCTTCCTCACCCCTCATAACCGTACATTTAGCAAGTTTTGTCAATTTTACTTCTACACATCTCTCACATCTGACTCCTTTTTACTCTTTGCTACCTCCCTCCTCCGTCACTTCTTTTCTGGATTACTGCAAAAGCTTATTTTTTGACCTCCTGCCTTTAAGTCGTTCTCCACTCTAATTTGTCATGTACATATGCACATGCATGCACATATTCTCTTTCATCAGTACTTAATACCTGTAGGGCCAAATAAATACAAACTCTTCTGTTTAACATTTCAAGCCAAATTTACCTTCTTGTTCTTCTCCATACATGACCCATACATACATCTGCCATCTATACACCTTTGTAAAAGTTGTCCCCCCCCCCAAGCACCTCTACCTCGTAGAATCCCTAGTTTCCATCAAAGTTCATATTGAATGCTGCCTTCTACATGAGACCTTTCCTGCAAATGTGTCCTTCCCCATCCCCACCCAATTACTTTATACTTATTTCACATATGCCTGTTTTGTATGTATCTTGTATCCCTGGATAGGAGGGACTGTTTTCATTTTTAATCCCTGTATTAGCATAGTGTTCGACACATAGTGGGTGCTTAATAAATGCTTGTTGATTGTTTTCCTGATTTCCCTCAGTTACTAGTGCTCCCACCCCCAAATCACTGAGCATTTCTTTTCTATGTATATATCCTATATTTGCCCATCTTTGAACAAATTATATCCTGTAGTAGAGTTAGGCTCCTTAAAGGTAGGAACTGTCTCTTAGTTCTGTCCCTGTTACCAATAGTTGACACTAATTGATGATACAACCCCTGACAGGTTTTATGGATGAAGAGCCTGTGGTCAGAGTCTTGGGAAGGGAAGTGGGACCAGAGGTTGGGACTAGAATCCAGGTCTCATCTTGAGAAGAGTGCTTTCTTCAGTACAGGGCAGTTTCTTTTGAACTTGTACACTTGATCTATAAATCTCAATTCCTTTTCACTCTAGTTATTTTTGAATTTTTGTTGTAAATAGCATATCCTGTTATTTGGTTTTAGGTTTCCATTTACACTGTGCCACAGAAGATTGACCAAGTCAGACCTGCTCTTGATACAGCCGTGAAGCTTCTTGAATTTTATCAGCACTATTTTGAAATCAATTACCCTCTTCAGAAATTAGGTAAAAATGTCATCTTATTTCCCTTGCCTTCTTTTAGGTTTACAACATTAATTTATCAGGGAGCTACCTTTGGGTCATATGTATCTTTTTTTTTTTTTTTTAGTGAGGCAATTGGGGTTAAGTGACTTGCCCAGGGTCATACAGCTAGTAAGTGTTAAGTGTCTGAGGCCGGATTTGAACTCAGGTACTCCTGACTCCAGGGCCAGTGCTCTATCCACTGCACCACTTAGGGTCATATGTATCTTAAGAAAAAATATGACAGAAGTAGTGTTCACATGAAAATGGTTTCTAAATAACTTTTAGTCATTATGATATAGGTTGATTTTATGCCACAACTGAGATACTTGGAAATTTGAAGAACTGTGGTGATAGAGGTATACATGTGCATATATGTGTGTATGTATATGTTTGTGTGTATATATACATATATGTGTATATATATACATATACACATATAATATGGCTCTATATGGATACACACAGCAATTTGAAGCCATAAACTGAACTTTGAGACAAAAATTCATTTACCGAAAATTGCTCCAGTAAGTAATTAAAATGTTAACATGTAATGCTAGTAGTTCTCCAACAAGGAGAACTTATTGATAGAGCTTCATAGTGGTTGGCAGAAGATTGTTGATCTACATTACCCTAATGTTCCCTTCAGAAAATGGTCCTTTTTAGAGGAATTGTATTTCTTGCTTTTCTTTGCTAAGTAGTCATAAAATCAAAGCTCCGAATGGGTTCTGATCCCTCCTTTCACAGCTGCCAAGTAGACTTATAAAAAGTGCTGTGCTTGAGATAGGAAGGTGGCAAGGGGATGGGGTATCAGTGTTCGAGTATAAGACTTAGAGCCTTCTTTGTAGTGATAAGCCAATGATGAAAGCATTTTGCTTAAGTTAATTAAAAAAAAAAAGAATGCTGTATTTAAGCAGGAAAAAAACACAACAGGTCATCTTTTCCCTTTGTTTCAAGATTTGGTAGCTATTCCTGACATTCAAGCTGGAGCTATGGAAAATTGGGGTTTGATCACTTTCCGAGAAGAAACGCTCTTATGTGATAATAACACTTCTTCAGTAATGGATATAAAGCTGGTTACAAGAATAATTGCACATGAACTGGCCCACCAGGTATTATTATCCAAATATTTAACTAAATTCCATGTCTCCTGTCTGTTTCCTAATGCTAATAATGTTTTATAATGTAAAAATTGTCCTCTTTGTCTATGATAGAAGTCTGTATAACTCATACTTAGCTTTCTAACTAATACCTAATGCTTTTCTCCAAAACAGAACTCATGCTTCCCCCATTCCCCCTTTTCTTCCAAATCCCTTTATTTCAATTAAGCAGCATCAGAACACCATCTTTCTTGTTAACCAAGGTTCACAACCTTGGAATCAGACTCTTCTCCCCACCTCTTTCTTCTTCCCCTGACCCCAAGCTATCTAATTAATTGTTAATTCATCCTCTATACCATCACTATGCACCATCTCCTTTTCTTTGCTAACGTGCCCCTATCATATTTCAAGGTTTCATCAGCTCTGGCCTAGATTATTACAATGATCCCCTAGTCTCTCCTTCATATAAGTGTCAAATTGATCTTCCTAAAACACAGGTCTGATGATGTCACTTCCCTACTAAGAAGTCTTCAATGGCTCCCAATATAAAATACAAACCCTTTGGTCTGGCATTTAAATCGCTCTATAATCTAACTCCTGCTTACCTCCCTAGACTTATTTCATATTGCTCTTCTCCTCCAAAGAGTGCTAGCTCTGGAAAAACTTTAGGTGTGATCCCAGCAATAGACTGAATATACTTTTCAAAGACCAACCTAGCTCAATACAGAGAGGTTCATCATCAATAGGCTGGGCACTTGGTTATAAATTTTTTGGTTTTGCCACCATATGAATCAAAGTAAAATACAAAATGTTCTATATTCTTGTTACCTCTTTCTACTAGTGACAGAGGTAGGGTGGGGGAAAGGAAACAGAGGTACCATATACTTCAATACATTCTAAATGAATAGATATGTGACCTTAACATTATTGATTGGACTATAAAAAAATTAGAAGAGAAACAGATAATATACCTCTCACAGCTATGGATAGGACATGTATTCTTAGCCAAATAAGAGATAGAGGTGATTATAAAAGACAAGTAGACAACTTTGAATAGCTGAAACTAAAAACCTTCTCTATAGATAAGATTAATGCACTAAGAATAAGAAGGGAAATCATCAAATAGGAAAAAAAAATCTTTATATCAAATTTCTTTGATAAGTGTTTGGTATGTAAGGAATATAAATAATGAATAAATGAATGAATATATGTGTATACACACACATACACATAAAATTAACATTTCTCAATAGATGGTGGTCAATGGACATGAACAAAGTTCCCAAAAGAATTGCAAAGTATTTACAATCACATGAAAAAATGATCCAGATCACTAATAAAAAGATAAATTAAATCAAAACAACCCTGAGCTTTTACCTTACACCCTGAAAATTGACAAAAATGACCAAAAATGGCAACAGTCAATATTCGAAGGGTTGTGAAATACACTAGAAGCCCATTAATTGAGGAACGCCTAAAGAAATTTTGGCACAGAAATGTAATAGAGTTTTACTGTGCTATAAGAAATGATATGTGTGAGGAATACAGTGAAACATGCAAAGATCTCTATGAATTAATGCAGAGTGAAGTAAGAAGAGCCAAGAAAATAATATACACAATATTACATATACAGTTCAGTACAATATAATTCAGTAATGTAAATAGAAAGAAGAACCATACACCAATGTAACAAAATTACAAAATCCAAATATGAATGAAGAGATAGGAAAATATTTCTCCAAACCACCCTTTCATAGAGGTGAGAAATCCACAGGTGTTACATATTGTACATATTTTCAGACTTTTCCAACATATCTGTCAGTTTGTGCTGATTATTTTTACTCTTTAAAAAAATACTTCTTTGTTATATGGAATGTTTTTTGGGGGAAGGGTGACCATATAAGAAACAGAAGGCATCAGTTAGAAATTATTTTTAATAAAAATACAAGGAAACAGAGGGAACTAAGAATCACAACTTTTAAAATTGTATATAAATTAACTCAGTAGTGATCTAAATTAGAGATCCTTGTTCAGTAACTACCAGTACTACTGGAGGAACTAAATCATATTAATTTTGACATTATATGTTAAAAAACACATAGCTAGTAATAAAAATAGTCAAGACTTTAATGTCCCTCTCTCAGAGTTGGACATATCTAATAGAAAGATCAACAAAAGGGAAAATATAGAATTGAACAAATTGCTGGAGAAATTAGAACTAAAAAGACTTATAGCACCTTTTGAATGGAATCACTAAGGAATCATAAAATTAATAACACTTTCACCAACCTGATTTAAAAGAAGAGGACAAGAAATCAGATAGGTAACAAATGAACAAGGTAAGATCACAACAAAACCAGAATAAAAAAAAGGTGTTATCAAAACCTACAGTGCATAGTTAAATGCTAACAATATTGATAACACTTAAAATAATAAGGTATCCTAAAAAATATAAGATACTCAAAATAATAGATCACCAAATAGAGAGCTTAAATAATTCAATCTCAGAAAAATAATTGAAACGCTGTTAAAATTTTGATCTTAGTGGATTTACAGGGAAGTATTGTTAATCCTTTAAGGAAAAATTATACCAATATTACATAAATTATTCTCAAAAACTAAGAGAGGATTCACCTGAGTTCTGTTTATTCAACAAAAATAGTCTAGTACCCAAACCAGAGAAGGATAGAGTAATGAAAGAAATCAAAGAAACAACTAATAATTATACGTAATAGTTATGAGAACTATAGACCAATATAGTAATGAATATCCATGCAGAATTTTTAAGCAAAAAAAATCTCACTATAAATGAAATTAATAAAAAGAGATTTTTCTGCTAAATGGAGGGATCATAAATTAAGATTAGGAAGGGACTTTAGAGGCTAATGAGCCCAACCACCTCATTTTACAGATGAAGAAATAGGCTGAATGAGATTAAATGACTTACCCAGAATCATACAATGAGTATCTGAGGCAAGATTTGAACTAAGGATTTCCGGACTCCAAACTCAGTGCTTTTATCCACTGTACCACTTGGCTGCTTTTGGATAGCTCACAGTTTTGTTTTTATTTTTGTTTCTGTTTCTTTGGGGTTTTTTGGAGAGGAATTATCAGAATTTATTTTAGTATGCATTCAAAAACATCGAGAAACAACATAGAATCATAGGTGAACATTTCATGGGATATTTGGTCATTTTTATATTGCAGTTTATGATAAGTATTTGCAGAAAGACCAGTTATAAAAATAATTGCAGTATATGTACCAACATCTACTATAGAGCATGAAGTAGAGAAGCTCTGTAAAGAACTCAGTAAGACTTCCCAAATTAAAACGATATACTTTGATACTTTGTAACTTTGACTATAAGAAAAAGTAAGAATGCAAGAGGTATATGAGAATATATGAAGCAGGAATAAGGAGTGACAGAAGGTAAAAGACTTGTACACTATACAGATGCCTAAAGTTATATATCAAGAATCTTTTCTTTGAGAAAAGAATTAGAGGGTCCTGGACATGAAAAATGAAACTGATGATGTTTTAACAGACATGAAATTACTCATTACTTATGTGGAAATCATTCCATAAACAACTGTCCATCTAGTCAGATTTTTTAGGGCAAAAATCAAAGTTGTATGACAGAGTACCTCATTAAAACAACTCAATCCTGACCAACTATTGAGAAGTTACTAGTCATGAATGAAAGAACAGACACAATTGCAGACTATAATAATTTCATATAGTTATTCATCTCAGATAAATGAATTTACATAATGAAACTTAAAAAAAACCAAAGAAGTTAGCAGCTATTTTACTCATTTGCCATAGGGAGGGATGGTACATAAGAGAAACACCAGTTTAGAATATAAACTGGTTTGTAAAATCTTAAAGAGAAGATTGATGGAAAATCACCTCCAGTATTTTGTCATAAAACAGAGGAACTGTGGAGAGTAAAAATAGTTTAGAAGATAGCTTGGCAAAATTTTACTAAGAAGAGTCATCCCAAGGCCAGTCAAGTTTGAAAATGAAAGAAAGACAGCAAGTAGAAGAAAAGCTGCAAAGATTTTTTTAAACCAATTGAATTGTTTTCAACATAAATGATAGTAAAGCTATCACACTTGGATTGGTTTTTTGTGTTTGTTTTTTTTGCTGGGCAATGAGGGTTAAATGACTTGCCCAGGGTCACACAGCTGGTGTCAAGCGTCTGAGGTACGATTTGAACTCAGGTCCTCCTGAATCCAGGGCCAGTGCTTTATCCACTGTACCACCTAGCTGCCCCCACACACTTGGATTCTAATAGTACAATCCTGTACTTGCTTGGAGAGGAGATAGAAAGGGCACTAATGAGAACAAGGATCAGAAAAGCAGCTAGATTTTACTGGTATTACATAGGGCTGTGGTGCAGTGGATAGAATTCCAGGTCTGGAGTCAGGAAGACTGATCTTCCTGAGTTCAAATCTGGCCTCAGACACTTTACTGTGTGACCCTGGATAAATCACTTAATTCTATTTGCCTTAGTTCCCACATTTATAAAATGAGCTGGAGCAGGAAATGTCAGAGCACTCCTGTATCTTTGCCAAGAAAACCCCAGAAAAACAACTGAACAACAACACATTGAGCAGATCCATGTTGGAGGTGATGTATTTGTGAGGTTGTTGGAGAGGGAAAGTTACCAAAATTCTTATATCTTATTAATAGCAAATAGTGGTGACCAGGGAAACATAACTACCTATTTACCTACATCTTTTCCATCTATACAATATTTTTATGAGAATTTTACACATAACTCATCAAGAGCATTCTTCATAGGACTACTGGTCAGTAGTATGTAGGCTTTCACAAGTGATATTCCACAGTAGAACACAACTTCAGCATCAAATAATTATCTAAAAGATAAAGGAGATATAAGATCTTACCAGGTTTATTGTTTGATTTTTTTTTAACTCTTAAATTCAGTAAAAACAAATGCTTCCTTTGAGGTTTTTCCACCAGGATGTCTCCCATCCCTACATTAAAGTTTTCAAGGTTCTTTGGAAGATAGTTTTGAGTCCATGTTACATGAGAATTATTTGAGGGAACTTTGTTTAGCGTGAACAAGAGAAGACTCAGGAGGACATGATAGTTGTAGCTGTCTTCAAGTATTTGAAGGATTGTCTTGTGGAGAAGGGATTAAACTTCTTCCCTTTGGTCCCTGAGGACAGAACCAGAATCAGTGGGCAAAAGTTGCAGAGAGATAGATTCAGGTTCAATGCCCAAAAAAACTTCTTGACAATTAGTGCTATCCAGAAACGAAACAAGCTACCTTGAGAGGTGGTATATTCTCCTTCCTTGGAAGACTTCAAGATAAGGCTAGATGATCATCTCTCAGTTATATTATAGTGGGAATACCATTTTCTTATGGGTTGAACCAGAGGACCACTGAGATTTTTTTCTGATTCTCAAATTCTATAATATAAAAATATAGAAATCTTGTATGATTATCATTATTAAAATGGGGACATACAGAATTTAAGTTAAAGAGGGATTCCTTATGGATGATGAGATCCTCTAGTTATTTCTCCTGTTTTCAGAAAATGTTTTCCTGCATGCCTCAAACCCTAAAACATTGCTAAGCTTTCAGGAAGAGATCTAGAACGATTCAAAAAAATTTGACTTAATTTGGAGGTTCCCAAACTTTCATTGTCTTTGGTATCTCCCTAATTTTTTTCATGGATCCACTATACTGAAATACCCAACAGTTGTTTATTAAGTAGCTAGGTCCAAACAACTTAATAAGTACTTACATCCTGACAACTTAGTGGCCATTAAAAAAATAATACTCATAAATTGAGGGGAACTTTTTTATTTCATTCTTTAATAAGCACAATTACTTACTAATGGAATGTGTGCACCTTTTGGGCTCTCTATAACTCCTTAAACCTTGGAATCAGATTGGATATCATCACCCTCATTTCCTAGGTTACATTGATTTTTGTACCATACTTTTTATTACAGCAACCTCTGAAAATGCAATGGAACAAAGATGACATTGCAAATAAGACAGTTTGAAAAGTTATTGGCATAGCCTGAAGTAAACCCATACTATCTCAGACATTGGAAAATGTCACCGAAAGAAATGTAGCATAATCATATGTTGAAATTTAACTACTTCAGGGCAGCTAGGTGGTGCAGTGGCTAGAGCAGCGGCCCTGGATTCAGGAGGACCTGAGTTCAAATCCGGCCTCAGACCCTTGACACTTACTAGCTGTGTGACTCTGGGCAAGTCACTTAACCCCAGTTGCCTCACCAAAAACAGAAAAAAAAAATTTAACTACTTCAAGCAAGTAGTTCTTACAGTGTCCAACAGACTATCTGTGTTTACCTCAAATTTTAAATTTCCCATTGTGTCCCTGGTGAGTTTACTTTTCTCTAGAGTGTTGCAGTACACATTTTGGAAACCAGGGCGGGTAACCATTCACATAGGAAGAACAGTTATTATACACATAAATAATATTATGCTTTGTAATTAGATGGACACACTATAGATTGTCAGAGAGACACAGAGGGAATGAGTGAGAGGAAAATAAATACATACATATAGATTGCACATGTACTGTCTGGGACCAACAGAACAAATTTTTGAGTTGGGTTGAAAATTAAACAGAAAGAGTTGGCTGGATCACTGTTAAGAAATTGAAAAAAAAGAAAGAAAGAAATCGCAAAACTCCTCTAATGACCCCAAAACAAAAACCCAATTTTTTTAATACCAGAATTCATATACTATGTTCCACCAATGGTAGCATATGAAATTCTACACTTTCTGAAAAATTAAAAATAGATAATCGCAGGCTGCGATCCATAACATATATATGAGTCTTTGAAGGAGAGTAGGAATAAATGAGGACACCAAGGAAAGAGGATGAGTGAAAAATAAGATGGCCTGGGACAAAGGGAGGTCAAGGGATAATAGCTGGACAGGCTGTACATTCCACTAGTCTCTTCATGACGTCTAGAGAAATTGAGGAGAGCTCTCAGCTTGCTGGCCTAACTCCTTGTGAAAAACTTATCAGAGAAAAGGACCAGAGTCACACAAGATGGTCAGAAATGAATGAATTTCCATTTGCATTGTTGGTAGGAACACCAAGATTGGTGCAATTGTAGATCTGGTTGAGTATACTTTGTATTTATCTGCGGTTAGGCTGTATCCCTCTTTAGGGATATTGATTTTGAATCCTGCAAACTATCTGTAATTCAGGCAGCCTAGAAACCTGAAGACTTTGGTTCTTTTTTTCCACCTAGGAATAAGGAAGGAAAAACCTCTCATGTAGTCAAGTAGTATGAATGCTGATTGGTCCATTTAGTTTAATTCACCATACCAATTCATCGATTGCATAATGCATTCACTAGTATGCACGATGTGCTGTATAGTAGCATTGTACTGGGTGCTAAAGGAGACACAAGGTTATGTTAGACATAGTCACTGTTCTCATGGAGGTTATGGTTTTAAGGGAGAGGGAGTATGATGCATATATGGATAAATTCTAGTCCATAAGATTTAGGGTAGGTTTATTTAGGCAGACCACCTCAGGTACAGGTACAGACTTGGCCAAAGTTACAAAGATGGCAAATGAGTAGTAGGAAAGGAATTAAAATTCAGGCTTTCTGACTATAAACCTAATGCTTTTGCTATCATATCTATAAGAGAAATGTTTATTCATCTCTAACTGGAAAGTCACTGGCCTATCAGAAGGTAAAGCAGTGGAAAAGTACTAACAAATTTATTCAGTTTATAAAATATGATAGGGAAATAAGCGGAATTTTAGAGTGTAAAAAAATCACAAGTTTAAGTAAGATGAAATGTAAGAGACTTTCTTTCATACAGTATAAAATGTGTTAGGCAGAAAATCATTCATCTCTTTTCTCCCAGTCAGTGGTTTTCAAAGGTGGAATGTTTTCTTCCATTTTAAAAGTAAATGTAGGTTCCTTCCATAATTATCTTAGTGTTTCTTTTGGATGTAATTCATTCTGCTTGTATTTCTGTACATTTGAGCACAGAATCCTGTCATTGTATTTTGTAATACTAATCATAGCTAGCATTTATATAGTGCCTACCACACACCACTTCTGTGCCAGATGCTCTGTAAATATTATCTCATTTGATCTTCACATCAATCCTGAAGGTAGGTGTTACTATTATCCCCATTTTACACAAGAGGAAATTTTTATCATTAATTATTTATTATCAAATTAATATTAAGCATAATTTCAACAAATTAAACTTAATTTGCCAATATTACATTTAAATAAATGAATTTCAGTTCTAAAAATGTCACTATTTAGTTATTCCTTCTAAGTCTCCACCACTTTTCTTTATTCAGTTCCATTTACTCTTCTCCACACCTCACCTATTGATATTTTCTTTGTAGTATTACCTTTTTAAAGTATCAGAATATACTCACTCTGCCCTTCTCTTGTAATAGATATTCTAATTATATGTCAGAAATGTTCCTCTGTTTACTCAAATTCTTAGAAATTTTCTAAGAACACATATATCTTGCCAATCAGTTCTTTGTGTTTGTTCTGTTTTTCCTCTTAGTGGTTTGGCAACCTGGTAACTATGCAGTGGTGGAATGATCTTTGGCTAAATGAAGGATTTGCTACTTTCATGGAGTATTTCTCCTTGAACAAAAATTTCAAAGAGTTATCGAGTGTAAGTACTGCTCTTCTTGGGCTTAATAGAGATTTTATGTTAAATTTGTTGTGTCTGTGCCCAAAGGTTCATTTATTTGGGAGACTCAGATAGTTTTTGAGAATTGTTAGTCGTTAACAGTTTGTATGTCTTTGAGATCAAAATGGTAAATTTTGATTTTGTGTGTCAGTTTCATCTTTTTGTAGAAGTAAACTCTAGTACTAGCATAGGTATATAATAGCATGTGGTAATGATATATTCATGGGTGTTATGCATTTTAAAATTTTGTCATGGGCATACAGCATTAAATACCTTTATATCTTTTTCCAACATTTCTTTCTGTCTGTCACCCAGGACAAATTATTTCACCTCTTCAGGCTTTAGTTTTCTCATCTAAAACTGAGGGGTTTAAAGTGATTTCTGCAGTTTTTTTCCAGGTATAAAACCTGTCACTCAGTTCCTCCATTTGTTTGGGGAATTTGTTTAAATAAATGTTAAAAGTCTTTTTTTTTTAAGGTAATTTTGGAGGAGATTGTGTGTGTGTGTGTGTGTGAGAGAGAGAGAGAGAGAGAGAGAGAGAGAGAGAGAGAGAGAGAGAGGAGAACCTAAGAGAATACAAGAGGCAAATATTAAACATAGAATATAGTATGCCTATTATTATCCTAGTAGGTATATGTACAGTTCAAATCCAGCTTCAGATACTTACTAGCTGTGTGACCCTGGGCAAATTTGCCTCAGTTCTTTATCTGTAAATTGGGGAAACACTGGATCTTCATCCATGTCATGACCACTAACCATGGGGGTCCCACAGAGCTCTATCCTGGATTGCTTAGTTTGGGGATAAGGAAGTCATTGACTTTTTTCTGTTTTTGTTTTTTGTTTTTTTTTTTGGTGGGGCAATGAGGGTTAAGTGACTTGCCCAGGGTCACACAGCTAGTAAGTGTCAAGTGTCTGAGGCCAGATTTGAACTCAGGTACTCCTGAATCCAGGGCCGGTGCTTTATCCACTGCTCCACCTGGTTGCCAGTCATTGACTTTTGAAAAAGCAGTTTCATTAGAGTAGAGGGATAAAAGCAAGAATGCAAGGGGTTGTTGATAGGAAGGGTAGTGAGGAAGTAGGAACCTCTAGTTTAAACTTTTTCCAAGAAGTCTAGTAGTAGAGAAAGAGAAAATGGAGACGGGACAACATTTGTACAGACTTAAGTGGCCAAGAGAAGGCATTTTGGGATTAAGAAGTGTCTGTGTATGTTTGTAACAGGTGGGAACAAACTAATAGAGAGGGAAATTTTCTATCCAGGAGAGAGGGGAGGACCACTGGAGCTTGGCTCTGGAAGAGGTAGGGGAAATAGGACCACAAGCCACAGAGCCAAAAGAAAAATTTAGAGATAGACCTCTTCAGAGATCTGAGGGAAAAGTCCAGAGTGTGAGATGGATGATGCGTGGAAATTTTGAGGGCAGAGAGGAAGAGAGCTGAGTGAGCTCTTATCACGTGGTGTCAGTGTCCTCAGGGAAGTGGGAGGTTCCTAAGGTAATTGTGAAGGTTTGGGGTGAAGAATGAGAACAAAAATTTGAATAGATGCTGTGTAGAGTGAGAGAGGCAGGTAGAGCTGAAGGATTATCAAAGAGCAGCAGCAAGGATTCTTTCACAGTTTCATGATTGTCTCCAGGGATGCTCATCAGCCTGAAGCCAAAGTAAAGAAGTTGACATAACCTTTCCAGGAATGGATGAATTTGTAAATCAGGCATGAAGAGAGGCTGGGGGTGGGGGTGGTATGTCAGTGATGAGAAATTCTAAGACAGGATCTAGAGAAACTTGAAAGTGGAAGCCTGTGGTCTCAAAGCTGAGCATAAAGGCAAATGAAGTCTAAGTGAGGTAGATGACAATAAGAACAGGTCACAGGATCAGAAGTTGTAATAAGGATGAAGAGTTTGTTAAGAGTGAATAGGGGCGGGGCAGCTAGGTGGCAAAGCACCGGCCCTGGATTCAGGAGAACCTGAGTTCAAATCTGGCCTCAGACGCTTGACACTTAACTAGCTGTGTGACCCTGGGCAAGTCACTTAACCCCCATTGCCCCACAAAAAGGAAAAAAAGAATGAATGGGAATGTGAGAGATGTTAGAAAAACAGTTGTCATTCAAGACTAGAATTTTAGAGTCTAGATCTTAGAGGAGCAATTCTGAGAGATGGTGAATTCTAGGGTGTGCCCAGGAGTTTTGTAACCGTCTTTGTTAGAAGTGTTGAAAGCGTGAATTTTGAAGTACTTGAGGATGTTGGCAAAGAGATGGGTAGAAAGGAAGATCATCAATCAGCTACAGACGTTATGAGAAAAGTGACATGGAAGCCAGTGGGTGGCAACAATGATGGGGAAAGGGTACCACCAGTCAAGTTCTTTATAAGTATTTTTAATTGTACTCAGTCATATGATAGGAATTTTCTAGCTGACCTATCTAAAATGGGCTTTTCGGAATTTGATCTTTTTCCATTTTTGCTTTCATTTCTGCTTTTCTGGTTTCATGTTTTCATTTTCATTTCTTTTTCTCTGGATTCAAATGTTGACTCTACCATTACCTGTATGACTTGAGACAAATTACTTTCCCTCTCTAGGTCCAACCTGAGCTTTCTCACCTGTAAGATGTGATGTTTGAATTTAATGGTATCTAAGGGTCCTTTTAACTTTAAATTCATGGTCCTTTGATCCTATTTCATTTCAGTATAAACAGTCTGGTTTTTGTTCATCAGAAAAGCAGGAAGAAGCCAATAGTTTTGGGAACATAATGAGCTATTTTGTCAGTTAGGGCTGAGGTGGATAAAATATAACATTAATTGGCGTGTTTCTGTAAGAAACCATTGTGCCCTGAATTATACTTGGTTCACAGGAGAATTTTATCTATAAAAGTTTGTTAGTCATGATATTTTTAAAAAAATAGTGAGAGATTGGGGAAGATAGGTAGATAAAGCAAGTGAGCATGACCATTTTGATCAACAGAGAGAGAATTACTTTTTCAGGTGAATCAGAAAAAAGAGAAAAGCTCAAACTTCTTTCATTTTCATTGTGAACTATGCTTAAGTTGGGAAAAGTCTTTGACTGTACTTAACTTTTCACTTGAGATTTCTTACAGTTTATTAGTTTTTGTGTTCTTTTGCTAGTATGAGGATTTCTTGAATGCTCGTTTTAAGACCATGAAGAAGGATTCTCTGAATTCATCTCATGCAACATCATCTTCTGTTCAGTCTTCAGAACAAATTGAAGAAATGTTTGATTCCCTTTCATATTTTAAGGTAATGGTCTAGTAAATAATGCTCAGAGTTGAATTCTGATTTTGTTTTTTGCAGACAAGTTACCTCATGTTAGAAATTAAGCAAACCATATATCCGTTCATTTATTTTAAGAATATTAGGGGCAGCCAGGTGGTGCAGTGAATAATGCACTGGCCCTGGATTCAGGAGTACCTGAGTTCAAATCCAGCCTCAGACACTTGACACTTCCTAGCTGTGTGACCCTGGGCAAGTCACTTAACCCCCATTGCCCCACAAAAAAAAAAAAAAAGAATATTAGTTCAGCTATTTGCCACCCTCTGTACTCAAACTCCCTGTTCTGTGACTGCTTATTACTTGTCAAGCCCATACCCTGAATTACTCCTATAGTCTTCCCTCTGTGTTCCTCATCACATGTTCCTAAAAATGACTAGAGGAAGTCACAAGACAATGATGACTGGGTACCCTGCAGATTCGTAGTCTAACTTCATCTGAGCTCTCACTGTAGCAAGGCAATCTTTGTAATTCTTTTCCTTCCTTCCCCAATTGACAAATGGTCAAAGTGTATGAACAGGCAGTTTTCCGAAGAAGAAATTAAAGCTATTTATAGTCATATGAAAAAAATGCTCTAAATCACCATAGATTAGAGAAATGCAAATTAAAACAACTCTGAGGTACCACACCATGCCTATCAGATTGACTAATATGACAAAAAAGGGAAATGACAAATGTTGGAAGGGATGTGGAAAAACTGGGGCAGTAGTGCACTGTTGGTGGAGTTGTAAACTGATCCAGCCATTCTGGAGAATAATTTGGAACTATGTCCAAAGGGCTATAAAACCGTGCATGTCCTTTGACCCAGCAATGCCACTACTAGGTCTGTATCCCAAATAGATCGAAGAAAAAGGAAAAGGACCTACATCTATAAAAGTTTTTATAGCAGCTCTTTTTGTAGTGGCAAAGAATTAGAAATTGAGGGAATGCCCATCAATTAGGGAATGGCTGAATAAGTTGTGGTATATGGATGTAATGGAATACTATTGTACTGTAAGAAACAGTGAACAGGCAGATTTCAGAAAAACCTGGGAAAAAGTTATATGAACTAATGCAAAGTGAAGTGAGCAGAACCAGGAGAACATTGTACACAGTAACAGCAATATTGTACAGTGATCAACTATGAATGACTTAGCTGTTCTGTTCAATACAATCATCCAGTACAGTTCTGAAGGACTTATGATGAGAAATGCTGTCCACCTCCAGAGAAAGAACTGATGACATCTGAGTGTAGATCAAAGCACACGTTTTAAACATTCTTTATTTTTCTTAAGGTTTTTGTGTTTGGGTTTTTTATCTGTTTTGCAATGTGGTTAATATAGAAATGTTTTTCATAACTAACTCAGTAAAATAATTTTTTAGTAATTTAGTTGGGATTGCACTGAATAAATAGATTAGTTAGTTAAAATTGTCATTTCTATTATATTGGCTTTGTCTACACACACAATTAATATTTCTCCAATTATTTAAATCTGAATTTATTTGTATAAAGAGTGTTTTATGGGGCAGCTAGGTGGCGCAGTGGATAAAGCACCGGCCCTGGAGTCAGGAGTACCTGAGTTCAAATCCGGTCTCAGACACTTAACACTTACTAGCCATGTGACCCTGGGCAAGTCACTTAACCCCAATTGCCTCACTAAAAAAAAAAAAACAAACCAAAAAAAAAGAGAGTGTTTTATAATTATGTTCATGAGGACCTAGCTTAAATTTGCATGAATTCAGAATGTGGCTTTAAAAAAAAACTTTTGAATTTCATTTTTTAAAGTACGTAAAGACCCTGCTTAAAAAGAAACGATATCAGCTCATGTTACTTGTCAGGACAGAGAGAATAAGCATTTGTCATTTTAGATGTGGATAGTTTGCACAAGTCTTACCCTTGCCCCAAAGTGGTTCTGTGGGTATGAAATCTTTGTTTCTCCCTTTATCTTCTCTTCCATCTCTCAGTAAGAGTCTATGTTTGATTTCCCCATCTTTTATTGAAATGAAACATATGGTCTCTGGCATGTTTGGCTCCTGCCCTTATGGGAACTGAAATGGAAATAGAGCCAAGGTGTGTGTTCCCACATGGACTTAGAGAAAAGTAGGATTCTGGATTATTAACCAGTATTATTTGAATGAGGAAAACAAATACCGAGTGAGAAAATGTATCCTATACAACACATGTTGCTCTTTTTCACTGTAGTGATAAAATTGTGATGAAATAAAAAAAATATCCATTTATACATTTGTAGGAAATAAAATATGTACATAATGATCATGGAAGTTGGATAGAAAGGCCTTTCACCTTATTATACATCTTGGAGCTATTTTATATTATAAATATTGAAACCATAAATTATTTTTCATGAGGTGGCATTCTAGAAACTTCTTTTCTTGTTTTTTTAAATATAACTGAAATAATAAAATTGAGGAAGTTTTCTATTATGAATACTTCATTAATGTTTAAATGTAACAAGTCTTACAACATCATGTAGTTAATTATTAAAACAAGATAATGTCATTTTTAGGCAGAAAAAATGCTGGGTTTTTATAAGATTTTAATCATTGAATTTTCTGAAATAAAGGTAAAATTTTGAGTAGGATCCTTTATTGTACAATGAGTGGATGTACTTTAAAAAGTCTTTATCTTCTCCTTGATCTAGTTGTTATACTACTTAGGTATAGACTATACAGATTATTTAAATAGGCAAAATGTTATCCACAGAGGGCATTGGCTTTCCTATTGTGTTATGAAGGGTGAAATCTACATATAGTAGAAAAATATTTCCAAAATCAGGCATGCAAATTTAATGCCTGTACCTAATTTCCATATTGCCATTGTGTGTATATGCCACCCAATATTCAATAGGTATAGGCTGAAAGATGTATGAGCCCACTCAGAGGTTCTCTTCTGATAACATATGCAGTATCTTTTGTGAAGTACAACTGAATTCAAGTGGGGAAAATGACAGAATGAGTTTCCATGTTTCTTCACTGGTGTGCTTTTCCTTTTAAAATATCAATAAGAACTTTTCTGGGATTTTTGGAGGTGATTGAGGGGAGAAGGGCTCTCTTTATCTTTCCCAAGCTGGAAGTGTAGCATCTACTCATAGGTCCAGTCCCAGGCCTGATCATCATAGAAGCTTTAACCCACTCCATTTTTCTGACCTGTGTAATTTGGGTCCTTCTTACTTGTCTGATGGTCCTGTTTCCAAGGGCTCACAATATTGGTCTGAACTGGGGCAGCTAGGTGGCGCAGTGGATAGAGCACCCGACCTGGATTCATGAGTTCCTGAGTTCAAATCCGGCCTCATACACTTGACACACACTTACTAGCTGTGTGACCCTGGGCAAGTCATTTAACATCCATTGCCCTGCAAAAAAAAAAAAAATATATATATATATATATATATATATATCGGTCTGGACTTAGTGTGGATACCTGATCAGCAGTAGCCCTACTTATTATAGCTTAGAACTCCCAAACCCAAGGCATCCACTAACCTCAGCCTCCCCAGTCACAGAGACTCCAGGTTTGCACCACTAGGTCTGCTGTCTCTTTCCTACACTTTTAAGAACTCTAGGGAATTAGTAGCAAAGCCTTGAGTTCTCCTAATGGATGTCATTAAAATTAGAAAAAAATGTTCTTGGGAGAATAGGAAAAAAAATAGACAACTTCTTTCTGAAGCTTTAAATAATCTTCAAGGTGATTTTAATTTCATAAAGTAATTACTGCATTTAAATGAGTGCATGAAGCAAAGTCAGTAACACAGGAATTCATTTTTGATTTTGCCATTAGGGAGCCATACTAATCTCTGCACTAACTTATAATCATATTATATGAAACTTGCACTGACTGTATCTCTTCTATGTTTTGGGTGACATGCCTTGACCCATATTATTGAAATATGATACATGTAGGGGCAGCTAGGTAGCACAGTGGATAGAGCACTGGCCCTGGAGTCAGGAGTACCTGAGTTCAAATCTAGCCTCAGACACTTAACACTTACTAGCTGTGTGACCCTGGGCAAGTCACTTAACCCCAATTGCCTCACTTAAAAAAAATTATACATGTAAGAATAAAATCAAGCTTCTTTAGTTTGAAGTAAGAAAAGTCTTTTCAGTACATTTATATCCTGAACTAAATCTGTATGCAATGGAAATCCATTCTTTCTGTCTATTCACTTATTTTAACTTTTTTTTTTAAGGGAGCATCTCTTTTGTTAATGCTGAAAAGTTTTCTGACTGAAGACATATTTCAGAGTTCCATCATACTTTACCTACACAATCACAGCTATGCATCTATTCAAAGTGATGACCTTTGGAATAGTTTTAATGAGGTAAGTATTCTGGAAACTTTTGTTCTAGGTATTTCATTTAACTGAAAGTAATGAGAAGTTCAGAAAAACTCTATTCCACATCCTTAGTTAACACAAAAGTGTGAATCAGAAATCCTACAAAATAATGAGAATAGATAAATTACTACCTTTTTGAGAAGCAGCACATTCTTCAAAGGTGTAAAAATCTGGAAAAATGTGTTTATTTTATATCTTCCCTTTTACCGTGTATGTTACTTTTCTGTATGTGATACACACATGCATGTCTGCACACACACACACACACACCCTTCTAAAGTAGATTGTCATTTTAGTTGTCATGTTTTCTGACTTTTTCTTCATTATTTCTGACCAAGGTCTTCGATTGTTAACATCCCTAATTAACTGCAAATTCATGCTACTGGCTTTTTATTAAGACTCAGCCAAAGGTGGTCTTTATCTGATATCCCTAGGCAGAGAGGAAGGTTGGCAAATTAAGTCATCATAAATTTATTTGGCAAAATTGTCTTAAAGGTCTCCAGAGTAAAATTGTTTTATTTTGCAGGTTACAAAAACTCTGGATGTAAAAACAATGATGAAAACTTGGACCCTGCAGCCAGGATTTCCGTTAGTGACTGTTCAAAGAAAAGGGAAACAAATTACAGTACAACAAGAGAGATTTTTTCTAAATACCACAAATTCTGGAATTCATCCTTTGGATTCAAGGTTACTTGTCTTCTCTTTTTATGTGTTGATCCCATCATAGGGTTTTCTTCACGTTTACTCACTAGACACCTTACCCCATGGTGGTACATTACCTCAGTTGACATCTTGCCTTTGGCGTGTACTGCCTGTGTGTCCTTACACTAGTGATTTAACCCCTCAGCTCTTCAGTTTCCTCATCTATAAAGTTATCAGACTAGATAGCCTCTGAGGTCTTTTCTAAGTCTAAATTTTTGATCTCATGATTTTTTTCTCCAGAAAATATCACAGTAAATAAGCCTACTTGTGTAGGTCATTATAGTGAAGAAAAGAAGGTATAATGGAATATTTTACTAATACTATTCTCAACAGTGTGGAAATTTATTCTGATTTGGGGACCCTACCTTTAGGCTGAGATTAGAAAGCCTTAGGCCCTCAGGGTCTCTCCCCCTCCTCCTCAGCTTCAGCTGAGCGAAAAAGCCCCATGGGCTATACAAGATGCCAGGTCAGACAGCTGGGGGGAAAAAAAAGCCCCCAGCTCCCTCCGACCTGAGCAGAGCTATCTGAAAGATAGCCTGTGCTGAGGCATGAGGCTCGAGAGCACACCGCTCCCCCACCCCCACCCCCACCAGCTACAGCTCTGGCTGGCGGATTAGCTTGGTCTGTGGGGGTGAAGGAAGCCCTGAGATTTGAGTGGAGAGAAGAAAAGGTATATATAGACCTGGGAGTGAGACAGGAGGGGGGAGACGGACTAGATAAAGAGACAAGATTAAGGGGGGGGGCTGACTAGAGGAGGATGGACTAGATAGACAAGATTGAAGAGAGGCTGACTAGAGGGGAGCCCGGACAAGGACGGAGGAGAGTTCAGTTCGGAAAAGGAGAGATGGGGAGACGGGGCTGACAAGGTTACAGGCCTTAATACAAACCAGGGAAAGTGTAATGTGCCCTGAGGCCGGAGGCGGCTAAGGCCTTTATTGTATTTAAGAAGTTCGAGGTGCAGCAGGTGGGAAAGAGACCACAGGAAAGCAGTCAGGTCGTACATTTTATTTTCCTGTATTCTTAATTTTCAACAGTATCTCATAAATAAACTCTGCTTGGATTATTTAGTTAAGAGGCTTCTTAATATTTTGCTTATCAATTTGGGAGTGGAGCAGTGTGGTGGAACTTTATAAACGGCCCACATTAAATTAACGAAGTCAGATAGCCAGATAGTCAACAGTCCCCAGATTAGTCCTCCAGTCAGATTAGCCCCCCCAATTAGGCTAGTCAATTTAAAATATTTTTACAACAGGGATCACTTGAGCTATAGTAAAGAATTAGACAGTTCTTGATTTAAGTACATTTGCATTATGCAAATTTGACTTTATGTAAAGAATTCTGAAAGAAATCTGCATTCTAAGAAAATACCCAGTATACACTCTCTTCTCCTGGCCCTTGATGTTCCTGGCCTGTCCCCCCCCCCCCCCAGCTCCCCAAAACCCTCCAAATGAAAGCAGAAGAATGCATCCTCATGGCTTGAGACCTAGCACTGAGAAAGGAGATCTTTGCCCCACTCTGCCTAGGCACCTGCATATCTGGCCCCCAGGTGTCTGTCTTTTGTCCGTCTGTGTTCAGCTACTGCATATCTGTCTCCAGTCCCCTTGTATGACCTGTCCTCTCCTGTTTGTGTCCGTTTCCAGCCCTTATGTGTCTACCCCCACCCCCACCCCCCATGTGTCCTTCCTCTTGGTTCCAGCCAGCCTCCCCAGTAGCTGGGCCACATCCCAGGCCTTTCTCCTCCTGCTTTCACTTTTCTGTTCCTGGCCTCCACAAGTCCCTGAACCCTGTGCCAGCCCTTTCCCTGCATGGGCGTGACCTCCTTCAAGACTGCCTCCCTCTCTCCCTTCCTTAGGTCCTCAGGCAAATTTGCATTACATAAAAATTCCCTTAAGTATGTCTGCAGAGCTGTCCACTTAATGTGAAGCAAGAGCTATCTGCAGTTGATTTTAGACCAGTATAAAGTCAAATTTATTTCTAGACAAAGATACAGTGGGTTCATATTTCCCAACTTCTAGGCCATGGCGAATTTTTATTAGGTTGTATAACTTTTACTACCATGAATCTTAATTTCTTAAAACCTATCAACTTTAAAAGCTGATTCTTTCCTCTACTGCTACTTCTTTCTCTCTGCGTCCTGAATCCTCCAGTGTCCCCCACCACTTCCTTTTTCACCCATTTCCATACACAAATCTTTCCCAGAACCTATAGAAGGAAGATATGGGATAGACAATTGGATAGTTTCCTAGCCTAAAATAGTTTGAGTTGGGAAACCACCGATATAGATCATTTGTCTATACAAATCTCAAGTGTGAGAATATATTCTTTTTTCCCCCTTAAAAATAAAAATTTTAAGCTTTTTTAGCTGCAGTTTAGAAAAAGGGATGGCTGTGTTTAAGATATTTTTTGTATTCATGTTTTTTAATTAATCAAAATATATTTGTTTGATTTTCCTAACATTTTTATTTGCCAGATCGAGGGGGGAGGAACATTTTAAATGTTTTACAGAAATCTGACACAGTTATGGAATACTGTAGTTTGATGAATTGACTCTTGAAATAATAGCTTTAAAATTTTAATTGTTTCCTTCAAAAACCTAGTCAGTTATATAGCCAATTAAAAATGAAGTAATAATAATTTTTTTTCTCTTTATAGCCATCTGTGGCATATTCCACTCTCCTACATCATTAGTGACTGTAAACCACATGAATGTACCCAGGTGGCATTACTAGACAAAAAATCAGGTATCGTATATAACATTTTAAATTCACATTGCATTTTCTTTTTTAATGACTTATTGATCCTTTTAATACTTTTATATCATCTAGGCAGCTAGTGGATTGAGGGTTGAGTTTGAATCAGTAAGATCTGAATTCAGGTTTGACTTCAGACATTTACTGTGTTATATTGGACAAGATGATGTAGGAGGCAAAAAGGGGGTTAACAGAAAAACCTAAGACCCAAGCTCTAATTTAGATCTGAGCTATAAGAGGGATTCAGACCCCAGTTAATGGATAACTTAAAACTTGAGTCTTCATTAATACAAGTCAGGGCCTAGGTTCTCGTTACCCATATTAATCAGCACCCATAACAAGAACATAAACAGGCAGGTCATAGAGACCTTAACTATAACAATGATACACAGACAGTGCATAGAAATTCCAACTGATAAATGAAAATATTTTGAAACTAAGCATGGGAATGAAAAGGTGACATGCACAGAAAAGGCCAAATTTGTCCCTAGATTCACCTTATGATGTGTAAACTCCCAAAACATACCTCCACGGAAAACCATACCTGCCTTGGGGGTTGGTTTAACCCCCCAGGAAGTCCAAGTTAGGATAAACTCTTCCTTGTACCTCCCTAAGGTGGGGATTATTATAATGAGACTGATAATCAATTCATCCATAATATAAATATAGCTGTTTTTTCTTTTCTTATTCGAGAGATACCTTTCCACTTTTCTGGTTCTCTTCCTGTGGTCACTCACAGTTTTGCAGTAAAACTTGGGAAACTGAGTCACTGAGTCTTGGAATTCTTTTGGGACGACTCATAATCAATTTGACTCTAAATCCATCCCACATCAAAGGCACTTGACTTCTGTTTGCCTCAGTTTCCTTTTCTATAAAATGGGGATAATAATAGCTTCTACTACCTAGAACTGTTGTGTTTTGGGTATCAGTCTGAATTTTTATTTATTTTAGTGTTATTTTCCTTTACATTATTGTGGTTATTTTTATATTCTCTTAGTTCTACATTCTTTGTTCCATATCAGTTAATACAAATCTTCCCAAGTTTCTCTGAATTCTTCATGCACCTCATTTTTATAATGTAATATCTACTATATTCACATACTATAATTAAGATATTTGGCAATTAGTGGACATCCACTTTGTTTCCAATATTTTGCTGCCACAAAAAGTATTCCTATGAATATGTGTGTGTGTGTGTGTGTGTGTGTGTATATATATATATATATACACACACACATTATATATACTTATATATGTGTGTGCATATATATATAAGAATGATCAGACTTTTTGTTTTTGACCTCTTTGAAGGTGATTGAAGATAGTTCTGATTAAAATGGAATAGATTGCGGGCAGCTAGGTGGCTCAGTGGATAAAGAACCAGCCTTGGATTCAGGAGGACCTGAGTTTAAGTCTGGCCTCAGACACTTGACACTTACTAGCTTTGTGACCCTGGACAAGTCACTTAACCCTCATTGCCCCAGAAAAAAAAAATGGAGTGGACAATTTAGTGATTTTTGTTGTTGTTCAGTCATATTCAACTTTTTGTGACCCCATTTAGGATTTTCTTGCCAAAGATAATAGAGTGCCATTTCCTTCTCCAACTCATTTTACAAATGAGGAAACTGAGGCAAACAGAGTTAAATGACTTTCCCAGGTTACACAGCTAGTAGGTGTCTGAGGACAGATTTGAACTCAGGTCTTCCTGACTCTAGGCCTGGCACTCTACCCATTTTGCCACCTAGCTGTTACTCACATTATTAATTCCAAGATGATTTCTGGAACAGTTCAGTCATTTCATAGTAGGAGT
The DNA here is from genome assembly GCF_019393635.1 of Dromiciops gliroides. Classification (NCBI taxonomy): domain Eukaryota; kingdom Metazoa; phylum Chordata; class Mammalia; order Microbiotheria; family Microbiotheriidae; genus Dromiciops; species Dromiciops gliroides. The sequence continues at coordinate 460,795,144 of NC_057861.1, forward strand.
GCCTTCCTTCAGTCCTCACCATTATTGACTGTTTCCATATTTGATATTCTTTGATGGTAATTTGATAGTCACAAAGCACAACCTCAGATTTATTTTAATTTTAATTTTTTTTTAGTTTTAGTTACTTGCAACATTTTTTGTATTGTTGTGGACAGTTTACATTTCTTTTTTGGAAGAATATTCTTTGATCGTTTATCTATTGTGGAGCACCATTTGATACTTTAAAAAATTCCCCATGTATTTTGGATATCCAACTTTTATAATATTTGTTGCAAAGGTGTTTTTTTTTCCCACCTAAGTCAGTAGTTTCACTATTCAAGTTATTTTGATAGTTTGTACCAAAATAAATAAATAAATATATATATATATATATATAAAATTGCCTTTTTCCTGCTTTTATGATCATCACTATCTCTTGTTTGGTTAGGAACTTTCCATATAGCCATTTTTTAAAATATTACTTCCTTCCATTCTTTTTTCCTTTTTAAAAAAAAAATTATACATAGTCATAAATCCATTGAGAGTTTTTGTGGTTAATGGCAAAAGATTTGGATTTCAATCAGTTTTCTGGCAAACTACTTTCTGGGCTTGCCTAGAAGTTCTAATCTAATAGAGAGTCTTCCCTAATCACCACCACAACCACAATCCCTACCCCCAAAGATTGTGTTCTGTGTTTTATTGAACACTGACTAGTGTTTGATTGCTAATGGTTTCCTTACTTATCTGGTTTGTTCTATTGATCAACTTTTCTTTAACCAGTACCAAACAGCCTTTAATGCTTAATGCTTTCTTTCTTTCTTTCTTTTATTTTTGTGGGGCAAATGAGGGTTAAGTGACTTGCCCAGGGTCACACAGCTAGTAAGTGTCAAGTATCTGAGGCCAGGTTTGAACTCAGGTCCTCCTGAATCCAGGGCTAGAGCTTTATCCACTGCGCCATCTAGTTGCCCCTTAATGCTTTCTTTATATCATAGTTTTAGATGTGATAGTGCTAAACCTCTGTCATTCCTTCTTTTTTGCCCAGTATTTCCCTTGATAATTCCTTTTGTTCCAACAAATTTTGTTGTTATTTTGTCAGTTTAATAAATTAATTTGTTAGTGTGGTTGTATAACAGAAAATATATAAATATTTTAATTAATACCATTTTTATCATTGGCATTGTCTAATCATAAAATACTAATCTTTCTGTTGTCTTTTTATTTCTATGAAAAGCATTTAGAAATAAATCCTGTGACTTGGTAGGTTAATGCTTTCCTATATTGTGAATTCTTTATTTCATTTTAATTGAATCAATCTTGCGATTTCTGGACTTTGTTAGTAATATACAAAACAGCTAATGATTTTATGAGCTTATTATTTTGTCCTGCTGCTTTACTGAAGCTACTCGTAGCTTTGACTATCTCTTTCCTCGGCTTTCTGGGGTTCTCTGAGTCAACGCCTTATCATCTTCAAATATAGATAATTTTGTTTACTTTTTGTCTTTGCTCATTCCCTCAATTTATTTTTCTTATCTAATTGCAATAGCATAGATTAAAAACGAGATAGTGGGGACTCTATACCTGATCTTATTGGGAAAGCTTTTAGTGTTTTCTTATAAATAATGAGCTTTTGCATTGAGATACAGTATATATATATACTATTGATTTAACTGAAGTAAGCATCTTTTGTTCCTGGACCCTTTAGTGTTTATTTCTTTTTTTAACATAAATGAAAACCATGCCACTGGCATTTGTTTGTATAAATGAGTATTTTGTTAATGGCTTTTTTCAGTGTCTAATGATAAAAGAATGTGATTTTGTGAGGTTTAAAAAAATGATTTATATTTATTTATTTTTTTAATGTTGGAACCCCTATAACTGTTGTAGATCTAACCTAATCATACTGGATAACATTTTTTTTAAGATGGGGCAGTTAGATGGTGCAGCAGATAGAATACTAGTCCTGATGTTGGGGGGATCTGATTTCAAATCTCACCTCTGACACTTACTAGCTGTATGACCCTGGGCAAATCACTTAATCCCAATTGCCTTAAAAAAAAATCCTGGGCCATCTCCAGTCATCCTGATATATATCTTGCCACTGGACCTAAATGACTCTGAAGGAGAGAGTAAGGTTGGTGACTTTGCACAGCCCTCCCTCACTTAAATCCAATTCACTGCAAGTGATTACATCACCCTGATGTCATGGTCCTCTTTGAGAATGAAGTACAAACAATAACAACTGGATAACTTTTCAAATATATTGCTGTAACTGTTAATATGGTTATTTAATATTTTTATATCATTATTCATTGGTAATATTAATTTCTATATTTTTTCTATATTTTTTCCTCTTCTGATTTGGGCACCAGGACCGGACCATACTTTTCTTTTCTTTTCTTTTTTTTAAATTATAAAAGTATTTTAGGGCAGCTAGGTGGCGCAGTGGATAGAGCATCGGCCCTGGAGTCAGGAATACCTGAGTTCAAATCCAGCCTCAGACACTTAACACTTACTATCTATGTGACCCTAGGCAAGTCACTTAACCCCAATTGCCTCACCAAAAAAAAAAAAAAAAAGTATTTTATTATTTTCCAGTTACATGTAGAGATAGTTTTCAACATTTTTTAAATAGGATTTCTAGTTTCAAATTTTTCTCCCTCTCTCTCTTCCCTTCCCCTGCCCCAAGACAGCAAGTAATCTGATATAGGTTATATATGTACAATAACATTAAACATATTTCTGCATCAGTCATGTTATAAGAGAACAATCAGAGCAAAAAGGAAAAACCTCAAACAACAGAAACAAAAGAAACAGTATGGTTAAATCTGCATCCATATTCTACAGTTCTTTTTTTTTCTGGATTTGGAGAGCATTTTCCATCATGAGTCCTTTGGAACTATCTTGGACCATTGTATTGCTGAGAAGAGTCAAGTCTATCACAGTTGATCAATACATAATGTTGATGATACTGTGTACAATGTTCTCCTGGTTCTGCTCATCTCACTTATCATCAGTTCATGCAAGTCCTTCCAGGTTTCTCTGAAATCTGCCTGCTCATCGTTTCTTACAGCACAATAGAATTCCTTTACATTCATATACCACAACTTGTTCAGCCATTCCCCAATTAATGGGCAGCCCCTCAATTTCCAATACCTTGCCACCACAAAAAGAACAGCTATAAATATTTTTGTACATGTGGGTCTTTTTCCCTTTTTTATGATCTCTATGGGAAAAAGACCCAATAGTGGTATTGCTGGGTCAAAGGGTATGCACAGCTTTATAGCCCTTTGGGCATAATTCCAAATTGCTCTCCAGAATTGTTGGATCAGTTCACAGCTCCACCAACAATGCATTAGTGTTCCAATTTTTCCACAGCTTCTCCAACATTTATTATTTTCCTTTTTTGTCATATTAGCCAATCTGATAGGTGTCAGGGGGTACTTCAGAGTTATTTTAATTTGCATTTCTTTAATCAATAGTGATTTAGAGCATTTTTTCATATGGCAGTAGATAGCTTTGATTTCTTCATCAGAAAACTGCCTGTTCATATCCTTTGACCATTTCTCAATTGGGGAATGACTTGGATTCTTATAAATTTTATTTAGTTCCCGATATATTTTAGAAATGAGGCCTTTATCAGAAGTACTGGCTATAAAAATTGTTTCCCAGCTTTCTGCCTCCCTTCTAATTTTGGATGCATTGCTTCTGTTTGTACAAAACCTTTTTAATTTAATGTAATCAAAATCATCCATTTTGCATTTCATAATATTCTCTCTCTTGTTTGGTCATAAACTGTTCTCCTTTCCAAAGATCTGAAAGGTAGACCTAATTTATCTATGCTATCACCTTTTATACCTAAATCATGTACCCATTTTGACCAGACCATACTTTTTTTGTAGAAAAGGTATTTTCTTTATTTTTACCAGCAGTTTTATGTAGTGTAGTGGTTAATTGTTCTGTAAATGGTTAATAATTTTTTTTTTAGTGAGGCAATTGGGGTTAAGTGACTTGCCCAGGGTCACACAGCTAGTAAATGTTAAGTGTCTGAGGCCGGATTTGAACTCAGGTACTCCTGACTCCAGGGCTGGTGCTCTAGCCACTGCACCACCTAGCTGCTCCAATAAAATTTAATTTTAAATCTATCTCAGGCTAGAAATTCACTTATGATTTGCTAAAATTCTTTTTCTAACATCAGATTGTCTAAATTCTATGTCTTCTCTCTTTTAATTTTGATATTTTATGTTTTAAAATAAATGCTTTTTATTTCTTTTTATGTATTATTCTTTTTATCATGCTACTGTATTCGTTTATTGTCTCCTTTAATTTTTTATTTGACATGATTGGATTTCTTATGCACCATCATGTCATCTGCAAGTAATTTAAAAAAATATTTCGAGGGGCAACTAGGTGGCATAGTAGATAAAGCACCAGCCCTGGATTCAGTATGATCTGAATTCAAATCTGACCTCAGACACTTGACACTTACTAGCTGTGTGACCCTGGGCAAGTCACTTAACCCTCATTTCCCCGCCCCCCCCCCCCCAGTTTTGACCTCTTTATTTCTAACATCAGCCTTCTAATACTGTGTCAAATAAAAACAGTAAAAGTGGGCATCCTTGTTTTTTACTTGGCTTTAGTGGGAATACTTCTTATGTTTCTCAATTGCATATTATCTATTGGCTTAAGGTAAGTAGATTTCATTGTTCTGAGGAAAAATCACTGTGCTTCCTTTTTGTTGAGGGGAAGAGGAAGAGAAAAAATGGGAACAAGTATAGAGTATCTACTGTGTGTCAGGTACTGTGCTAAGTGCTTTGCAGATATGATCTCATTCAGTCCTCTCAAACTACCTTGCTAAGTAGTTGAGGAAACTGAGGCAGGCAGAGGTTAAGTGACTTGCCCAAGGTCATTAAGTTTGAGGCCAGATTTGAACTCAGGTCTTCCTGACTCCAGGCCCATTGTTCTATCCACTGTGCCAATTAACTTGCCCCCGAATGAATATCGTATTTTATTGAAAGCTTCCTCTTTATTGATGTAATCCTTTTTTCCCCTTAATATATCATATTATCATGAGTTTTCTGATAGTAAACTAGCTTTACATACTTGGTATAAACCTTTCTTGGTTATGGTGAATATTGTTAATGTATGGCCATATTTTATTAGCTGATATTTTATTTAATTTTAGCTGTTATTTTCTTTTTGGGGTATCTTTACCAAGTTTAAAAATCAACTCCATATTTATCATAAAAAGTATTGGAGATATTGGGGAGTATCCCATCTTTATCTGTATTGTTCATATTTATTGCCTAAACCTGTCATTTCATTGGTTTGAACAATATTTAATGAGGCTATTCCCTTTAACAGTGCCAAATGGCAAATGATCTGTAGCTTTTATCGCCTTAGAAAGTTACTGAGGGACATTGAGGGGTGATGTGACTTCCATAGGGTGATACCATTGTTGGCTTTTTTTTTTTAGATTCCAAACAGCCTCCCTTCTTTCTCTTCCCAGCCCACACTAGAGAAGGCCACCATTTCACAAAAATATACATATATGTATATATATGTGTGTGTGTGTGTGTATGTGTGTATAAAACCATACTATGATATTTCTATTTATCAGTTCTTTCTTTGAATGTGGATAGCAGTCCCTTGTGGTTTATCTGACTAATTCTAATACTCAAAATAGCTTAGTCATTCAGAGTTATTCAAATAATATTGCTGTTACTATATACAATGTCCTCTTGGTTTTGGTCATTTTACTGTATTATTTCATGTAAGTCTTTTTATGTTTTTCTAAAATCAACTAGCTCATCATTTCTTTTTTTGTTTGTTTTTTTGTTTTGTTTTTTTGCAGGGCAATAAGGGTTAAGTGACTTGCCCAGGGTCACACAGCTAGAAAGTAAAAGAGTCTGAGGCCAGATTTGAACTCAGGTCCTCCTGAATCCAGGACCAGTGCTTTATCCACTGTGCCACCTAGCTGCCCCAGCTCATCGTTTCTTATACCACAGTAGTATTCCATCACAATCATCTATCACAACTTGTTTAGCCATTCTCCAATTGATGAGCATCCCCTCAATTTTCAGTTCTTTGCCACCACAAAGAGGTGCAATATTTTTTTTTAGAACATGAAGATTCCTTTCCTTTTTCCCTGACCGCTTTGGGAAACAGACCCAATATTGGTTTTGTGACTCTTTGGCATAATTCCAGATTGCTAATTTGAAATGGTTAGATCAACTTACACTTCTACCAACAGTGTATTAGCATCCCAGTTTTGGGGACATATTGGTTGTTTGTCCTTTTTTCTAGAAGAGAACCAATGATGTCACAATTTTGGGGTCAAATCTGTTTGACTATGGCTGACCAGCCCAGTATAAACTCAGAAGGCTCTACTACACGTTAGACACAAATAGTACAGGGTCACATAGCCAGTGTGTATCAGAAATGGTGGGATCTGAACACTAACTCTGAAGCCCAGCTAGCAGCAGTAACACATTTGCTTTTGAAAAAAAACTCTTTTGTGACTGTTCGAGCCAAGAGTTTTTTGTTTAGTTTGGTTTTTCTGGGAAAGAGAGCTAATTCTTGGGTTACTTATTTTTTTCCTGAAATTAACTTGTTTAAATAATTAATCAAATGTCACCTTAGATAATTTTCATTTTTGCAAATAATTACTGCCTCTAAATTTCATAATTTGTAGGAATATAGTGTGAAGAATTTTCTCTGTCTTTAATTCTGTAATTACATTCTTTGATGAGTAATAGTTAGGATTTCCCCTTACTGTCACAGGATGTCTCTCTACTCTTTGCCTGTCATTTGCCACTCTAGAAAATCTTCCTTAATTAAGTCCTCATATACAGCACCTATCATCTTTCTTCCTTTAACATCATCTGAGATTTAACTTAACCTAATCTTTTAACTTTTCCTTTTGTCTCGTTTGCCTTTCAAATCTTGTTTTGACCTCACTATCCAGAAATTAGTTGATTCCCTCCACCCCAGTTTTGTTATTACTTCCTGGCTTTGTTGTTCTCTTTGGTTTTTCTTTTCTACTGATATTTAATAACGTCTGTTTCTGTATGGCTTTAATATTTATAGAATGTTTTCTATACATTAATCCATGTGAGCCTCATATAGTAAGACTTTGAGGTAGGGATTGCAAATCCTATTTTACAAATGAGGAAATTAAATTTCAGGAAGCTGAAACAAATTGACTAAACTAAGCATCATAGAAGGTATTTGAATCCAGGTCTTGTGTCTGGGTTTAGTTCTCCATCCATTAAGCTATACTGCTTTTTCCATGTTAAATAGCATACTGAATAAGGTTCCAAGATGCCTACAGATAGTTTTATTCTAGAGCCTTATGGCACGGAGGTGATTCTAGCTTCTCAAAGGCTGTGCAGCAGAGTACGGGCTCTGTACTCCAGTACCACATTGGAAATGCTTCAAGTACCATCTTAGCAGTAAACTAAATATACTTCCCAGGACCCCTCTAACTAAGGGCTTATCACCAGTAGGTTGGCCATATGGTGACAAATTCTTGGACCATGGCAACCAATAATAAAGAAAGAAAAAATATCAACTGTTTCTTGATCCTGTTCTGCAGTGATAATGGCAGGGCACTGAAAGGGTGTATAACAAGGGTTGTTAACCTTTTCTTATGTCACCAATGCCCTTATTAGTCTGGCAAAGCCTGTAGCCCCCTTCTCAGAATGTTTTTAAATGCACAAAATAAAATATATAAGATTACAAAAGCTAATTATATTGGAATATAATTATCAGCATGTTTTTTTTAGAAGTTCACAGACCTCAGCGTAGACAGTGATAAGAATCACACAATTTTTAAACCATCCAGGAACATTGACTTAGTTGTTGCTACTGTAAATGTAAGAACCTTGTCCAGAGACCAGCAAATACACCGGTATCAGAGGAGTTGTATTTTATCCTTCTTGACAGGAAATCTTAAACAAAACCAGAAGGCAGGAGGAAATTTGTAGCTAAGTTGAAATATGGCTTACAATTTCTCCTTGGAGAGAGACAAATAAAGTTGCTATCAGGATTGATTTTAATTTTTGTCCACAGGCAAAAAGAAATATTTTGTGAGATATTTGGTCACCCCATATTGCAACATCCATGATTTGTTGTTCAGTCATTTCAGTTGTGCCTGACTCTTTGTGATCCCATTTGGGGTTTTCTTGGCAGAGATACTGGAGCAGTTTGCCATTTCCTTCTCCAGCTCATTTTACAGATGAATAACTGAGGCAAACAGGGTTAAGTGACTTGTCTAGGGTCACACAGAGATGTTCAGTGATAAGTATTTGCAAAAAGAGCAACATAATTGGACAGTAATTAGACAGAGAAAGCCTATGAAAAAAATTGATGACTGTCCAAATTTAAGTCATCTTTTAACATGCTATTCATTGACTCAAATTCAGTAATGAGTTTAGGCGTGGATAATGAAAAATACGTTGGAAAATATGGATCAGGAATAAAGATTGAAAGAAGCCAAACTTGTAGGCAACACAGGAGTCTCACACATATATATCATTAGTATTTTATTTAAGAGAAGAATTAGTGGGTGCTGGATAATGTCAAATAACATCTCATAAGAGATCAAATTGATCATATTTTAGCAGATAAAAATGATTAGTTACTGATGGAGGAGACATTAGGAAATCAACCATCTATGCCTTTTCAGACCATTGACTTGTTAGAACAAAGATAAAATTTAATGCAGAGCTAGAAGAAAGAACAAAAATGAGAACAGGATATGTTATGAAATTAAAATAACTCTAACCTGACCTATTCACACAAGGTATTGATTGTGAAAAATGGAATAGGAACAGAAGAAATGACACAAATTATACTCTCAATCACCACTGTCTCACATGATAAAATGGCCTTGCTCCTTACTTAGGCAACCCCTCTACTTGCTCAAATGATCCTTTTTCTTCTCATCTCCTCCAATATATTGTCCCCTGTCATCCCCACTCTGTCACTTAGTTTCAGTCTCTCCCTCTCTTCTCACTCTTGTCCTACTGCCTGCAAACATGCCAATGTCTCTCCTATTCTGAAAAAAAAAAACCCAACAACAAAAATGATCCTTCCATCCTTGCTACTGTTATTTTATATCTTTTTTGCCCTTTGTGGCTAAACTTGTTGTAAAGTCTGTCTATAATAGGTGCTTCTACTTTTTCTCTTTTCTCTTCTAAATCTCTTACAGTCTGGCTTCTGACCTTGTCATTCCACTGCAACTTTCCAAACTTACTGATGATCTCTTAGTAACCAACTATAATGACTTAATCAATCTTCATTTTCTTAGAAGTCTCTATAGTGGGGCAGCTAGGTGGCACAGTGATCACGGGCCCTGGATTCAGGAGGATCTGAGTTCAAATCCAGCCTCAGACACTTGGAACTTACTAGCTGTGTGACCCTGGGCAAGTCACTTAACCCCAATTGCCTCACACACACACAAAAAAAAAGCAGTCTCTGTAGCCTCTGACACTATTGATCACCCTCTTCCTTGAAACTCTCCTCTAAGTTTTTAGGACATCACTCTCTCCTGGTTCTTCCTACCTGTCTTGACTGTTTCCTCTAAGTCTTTTCTGTTGAGTCTTCAATCCAGACACATCCTCTAACCATAGATGTCCCTCAGGGTTTTGTCCTGGGTCCTGTCCTGTCCTGTCCTGTCCTCTCCTCCCTCCATACTACTTCACTCGGTGATCTCATCAGCTCCTGTGCATTGTCATGTCTATGCTAGATATTCTCAGGTCTACCTATCCTGCCCCAGACTCTCTGCTGATCTCCAATCTCACACCTCCAGCTGCCTTTCAGACATCTCGAAAGGGATGTGCAAAACAGAACTTAATAGCTTCCCCTCTAAAACCTCCCCCTTTCCTACCTTTGCTATTATTGTGGAGGGCATCCCACCCTCCTTGCAGGTTCTCATGCTTGCAAGGACTCCTCACTATCTTTCACCCTCCATAACCGGTCTGTTGTCAAGGTTAGCCAATTTCATCTTTGTAACATCTTTCTAATATGTCATCTCTCTAGTTTACCTTGTGTCTCAATCACTTAATAACCTGCTGGTGGGTGCAGACCCAACCTCTCCCCACTTCAGTCCATCCTCGATTTAGCCACTAAAGTTATTTCTCTATAAAGTGCAGGTCTGACTATGTCACCTGCTATTCAGTAAGCTCTAGTGGCTTTCTGTCACCTCCAGTATCAAATACAAAAATCTTCTCTTTGGCATTCAAAGTCTTTCATAACCTAGCCCACTCTTACCTTTCCAGTCTCCTTATATTCCCTGACACATACCCTTCGATCCAGTGACACCAGCCTCCTGTTTCATGAACTGGATAATCTCTCAGCTCTGGGCATGTTCTCTGGCCCTCCCCCATGCCTGGAACACTCCCCCCCCTCCTCTCTGACTTTTGGCCTCCTTGGCTTCCTTTTAAGTCCCAACAAAAATCCCGCTTTCTACAGGAAGCCTTCCACAACCCCTCTTAATTCTAATTCCTTCTCTCTGTTAATTATTCCCTATTTATCCCATATATAACTTGTTTGTATATATTTGTGCATTGTCTCCTCCATTTAGGTTGTGAGATCCTTGAGGGGAAGGACTGTTTTCTACCTCTGTATTCCTAGCACTTAGCACTATACTTATTTAGCCCACAGTAGGCACTTAATAAATGTTTATTGATATCTTGCATGTGTGTAATAATTTTTATGATGCCTTCCCAATTAGACTATCAGTCAACAAGTTGACAAGCATTTATTAAGACCTACTATGTTCCGGGGACTTTGCTAAGTGCTGGGAATAAATACAAGCAGAAAGATAGACAGCCCTTATTGGGGGAGGGAGGTGAAGGTACCTGGCCTGGGCGTAATAAAGTCCTTTGGAGAGGAGTCAGCAGTACAGCCTAGAGAGGGATGAAAATATAATTGGCCCGAGCCTCCTGCTTAAACTGCAGGTTTGGGGAGGAACCAGCTAACCAGAGAAAGTAGCCACAAAGGTGAAGGATACTTCCAGTGTGAGAAGTTGTCCAGTTGCCCGGGGTAGAATGAGCTTCCAGGGTGAAGTTTTCTGTGGCATGGTAGACAAAGCTCTGTGGAGATGAGGCAGCAGGGCAGCCTGGAGAAGAATGAAGATGGATTGAAGAATATAAACTCTTTGAATGTTGGGACCATGTTTTTGTCTTTATTTCTGTTTCTCAGAACTTAGCACAGTACCAGGCACAAAGCTGGCACTTATAAATGCTTATTGACAGACTGATTCAGTGATTTCTTACTGGTCTGCCATTTTATGGCGAGTACAACCCAAATGTTCCTTTATAAAAACAGTAATTGACTTTTCATTACTCTGACAAATACTCTGTAAACCAATATTGAGGCATTTCATCTGCTTTTAAGTTTGTAGTTTGATCACATTAACAATACACAGAAACGAAACTGTCATTCTTCTACTGATTGTGTTAACACACCAGAGTCGCCTCCTCTGGCTTTAACTATAGGATATAATAACTCTTGTACATTTTCACTGTTTCTCCATGCCTGTAGTTTGAGTCACTATTCAAAATCATTTGGAAGATATGGAAAATACAAACAGAACTCATTAATTGCTTTAAAGTAGTACCTCCTTTTTAAAAAAAATATATCATTGAAAAAAATGTATATCATTGGAGGGGGCAGCTAGGTGGCACAGTGGATAAAGCACTGGCCCTGGATTCAGGAGAACCTTAGTTCAGACGCTTGACACTGTGTGACCCTGGACAAGTCACTTAACCCTCATTGCCTCACAAAAAAACCAAAAACAGAAATAAAATAAATCATTGGCCCCATTGCTTTGTATGCTGATACCTCAATGACAAGCAGTATTCTATCTGTCATCTGGATTCTAGTGCTATGTTGACATTGTGTCATGTTGCTTATCAGCCATCTGTAAGTGGACATTTCCTTCCAGTCAGCCTTTTCTGAGAAATTTTAGAGATGTAATGAGCTTGTTTTACTACTACATTGTTGTGTTATAAGCAGGATAATAATGAATATGAAATTGATTTCCTAGAAAAAAAATATTTTAAATGGGAAATTGCTAATTTTGAAACAGAATGAAGCTACCACTTAATAACTAACAATCTATACTCTTCTTCCCTCCTTTCTCTCTCTTTTTTCTGAATTAGATGTCCTCAATCTTACAGAAGAAGTACAGTGGGTTAAGTTCAATGTGGATATGACTGGGTACTACATAGTACACTATGCAGAAGATGACTGGGAAGCACTAATTAAGCAATTGCAAAGAAACATTAGTGTCTTGAGTGACAAAGACCGAGCTGGCCTTATCAACAATATTTTTGAACTTTCAAGGTAAGGAATTATTTCTTCTTGACATGAGTCCTTGAAAAATGTTGAAAAATCAAACCAATAAATATTTAATGCCTACCATGAATTCCACTTTTCAGAGTGCTGGAGGGGTTATCCAGAAATGTAAAACCCAAGACCTGTTCCCAAGGATCTTTGAATCTAGTTGAGGAGAGAAGACAAAAACAAATACAAATTTAAATAAAGGATTTCAGTTACAATTCATGACAAAGTAAGAGAGATTTCACACTCAGTCAGCAAGCATTTATTAAGCATTATATTCCAAGCATTGTAATAAGAGCTGGGGATTCAAAGTCAATAGTAAAAGACTTGGGGGCAGCTACGTGGCACAGTGGATAAATTACCGGCCCTGGATTCAGGAGGACCTGAGTTCAAATCCGGCCTCAGACACTTGACACTTACTAGCTTGTGTGACCCTGGGCAAGTCACTTAACCCCCATTGCCCCGCAAAAAAACCCAAAACAAAACAAAAACCCCAATATATAATAGTAAAAGACACTACCCACAAGGAGCTTAGTCTAGTGAGGGAGTCAACGTCTGGATATATATGCTTTTAGATACAGATACAAGGTAGTTTTTGAGGGAAAGGCCCTATCATCTGAGGGGATCAGAAAAAATTTCATCTAGAAATGTGGCATTTTAGGGGAGTCTTAAAGGAAGGAATGAGTAGTGAGGAGTATATTTTAGACCTGGAAAGCAGTTAATGTCAAGACAGTAGTTGCTAAATGAATTGTGATTCAGTCAACCATTAACAAGCATTTATTAACTGCTTACTATGTGCCACATATATATTAATATATTGATGATGATGATAAGGAGATGAATGAAAAGCCCATAAGACAGAGTTTCTGGGTAATTTATTAGTTAGGCTAGCTGATAATAAGTTGATGGTCAGTGATTTCTCTTAGTAACCAAAGACAAAACCATGGAGATCCCAGAATGCTTAAATACCTTTAGAAAAGGTGGTACTCTGACAGGTAAAAGTCAACCTTGGCTATCAGAAAAACCTGGAAAGACCCACATGAACTGAAGCAGAGAGAAATGTACTGTATACAGAATAACAGCATTAGTGTAAGATGATCTCCTGGGAAGCACATGCTTATTTTCAGAAAGGCAATGATCCAATATAACTCTGAAGAAATTATAAAAATTGCAATCCATTTAAAGAGAAAGAACTGATGGTATCTGAAAACAGACTGAAACACATTTTTTTTTTGACAATTCCTCAATCTGAAGTTTTGTTTTTATTTGTTTTCTCTCACAACCTAGCTAATGTAGAGTTGTTTTCCATGACTACTCACATATAATTTATATTGAATTGCTTGAGTCTTGGGGTGGGGGTGGGAATGGAGGGAGGAAGAGAAGTTGGAACACAAAGTTTTTTTAAAAATTGACTTCAAAATTTGCTTTTATGTGTAATTTGGAAAATAAAATTCTAAAAAAAAAAAATCAACCTTGATTGGTGAACAGTTAGTGAGGAAGCAGACATATTAATGAGGAGGTGGGCTAAAAGTCTTCAGCTCCTCCTGCTGAGAACATGGCTTCATCATGAAACTCGGCCACCTCCAGCAATCTGGACAAAGGAATCCATTTCTATCTAGATCTCTCTGGTTGGTTTTCTCTTTCATGAGCTAGAGCAGTGGAGGAGTACAAGGGCATGGACGTTAATGGTTTGGGGCTGGAATTCACCAGATTAGAGTCTGTTTATACCATAAACAAAAGTAAGATCTCTTAGTTGGGGTCCTGTTCAAGATGGAGAGATAGAGCTTGTATCTAAAGAATTAGGCCGGGGGCAGCTAGATGGCGCAGTGGTTAAAGCACCGGCCCTGGATTCAGGAGTACCTGAGTTCAAATCCGGCCTCAGACACTTAACACTTACTAGCTGTGTGACCCTGGGCAAGTCACTTAACCCCCATTGCCCTGCAAAAAAAAAAAAAAAAAAAGAATTAGGCCAATCCCATCCATGTGCCTTGTCCTTCAGAGATGGGCTGAATGACCCATAGGGACTGGTCCCCAAATGAGGAAACAGAAAGGAAAAACCTCTCTTAATTTAATAATTGGTTATTAATAGAATAATAATCACTTCTCTCAATAATGATAATAGTTTGTTTTTTGAATAGTCTAGTTTTTAAGGAAATTATTTTTAAAATGCCCATAGTTTAAATGTTGCACTTAATATTTAGTCATTAATTTCAATGGCATCTGATAAAACCTAGGTGTTTCCCAGGCTGGTATATAGTTCTACTTATACCACTGCAGTGTTTTGTTTTTTCTTTTTCCTTTCAAATGTAGTCTTCTTTCTTAAGGTGAGAATAACAATGATCTTATGGGATGCATAATCCTTTGTAGAGTTTTAAAATATCTAGGCAGTTAGGTTGTTTTAGCCTAATCTGACAAACAAAATAAATGTAAGACATGACCTTTCTCCTTAAAGGTTACAGTGAAACTGAGGTTATGCTTAACACTGGGAAAAACAATGTAAATAAATAAATGCTATGCTATCTGGTATTAAGTGGTGGTAGACCAGAACAGTCAGCAGAAAGATGCAGTTTGAGTTGGGCCTTAAAGGGTGGGTGAGATTAGGATGGGCTTCTGTGAAGGAAGGGTTTATTCTAGACCGGAGGACTGGCATAATTGAAGGCAGAGAAGCGGGAATATGCAGAGATTGGACACTATTCAGGAAAGACCTTGTGGCTTTGCCAAAGAGCGCTTATTTTAGAGTATGGAGGTCTTAGGAAAAACAAAAGTAGCTAGGTGGGGTCATGTGAAATTAAAGAAGGCTTTGATTCAGTAGGCAGTAGTGAACCATTGCAGTTGACTTGAATAAATCTCCACACTGGTTGGAGATTTACTTTACCTATATATAAATTGAGGGCCTTTAGGGTAAGGTCTTATCCAGGTCTAAAATTTAGTACACAGATATTTTGCTCTTCTTTTTCCAATGGTCCTTTGACTGAAAAAGAAAAGGGTTGGTTTTTTGTTGTTGTTTTCAGGGGCAGTGCTCTGACAGTTACTGATCATCATTTATTTTCCTTTATATTGAATAATCTTTTCCCACTTTTATGGTTCTCCTTTATGACCCTAACTCACCCTGACTATTGTAAGATTTTTTTCTGAAAAATACGAGTTCTGTACAACAGCTTTACAGCTTTGTGAAAAAGTCCAAAAAAATGTATGCCAAAAGGAAAAAAATAATATTGCTTATCTCTCTTACCTCTTTCCAGAAGGTCTAAATTGAAATCAGTCCTCTCCCTGCTGTCAAAGAACATTTAATACTTTTCCCAGATGAACAGCTATTTTCAAGTGATTTATTGGTTCAAAAATTAACTGCTATCATTCCATTTACCCCTTCTTTGTGAAATATGTTTTCATCTTCATCCTTACCTAAACTTGATCAAGAAAATTTAAACCTATTTTTTTCTAGATGCCATGATTCAATTTAAATTTCATATAATTGGTTTGTCTCTCTCCTGATTAATTCTTTTTTCCATATTTTCTGACACTTTAGCCTAGGAAAGGTGTCTCTGAAAAAGGCCTTTGATCTGATTGATTACCTTGGAAATGAAACTCACACTGCACCAATCACTGAAGCCCTCTTCCAAACCACTATTATCTATGATCTGCTTGAAAAGATTGGAGAGATAGAGCTAGCCAAAAGAATGGTGGTATGTTTGCATTTTCTATAGCTTTACTTGTCTGTGAACTTGAATATTAATTCCTAGTTTGTTCCTCCTTCCCAGCAATAATGGATTGTTATTCACCTAATCAAGTTTCATTTCCCTCAGTTTAACAGTTGTGAAATCTTCATCTTAAAAGGAGATTTGGGGCAGCTAGGTGGCACAGTGGATAAAGCACTGGCCCTCGATTCAGGAGTACCTGAGTTCAAATCCAGCCTCAGACACTTGACACTTACTAGCTGTGTGCAAGTCACTTAACCTTCATTGCCCCACAAAAAAAAAAAAAAAAGGAGATTTGGGGAAGCTAGGTGGTGCAGTGGATACAGCACTGGCCCTGGATTCAGGAGGACCTGAGTTCAAATCCGGCTTCAGACACTTAACATTTACTAGCTGTGTGACCCTGGGCAAGTCACTTAACCCTCATTGCCTCACAAACAAACAAACAAACAAATAAATAAATAAAAGGAGATTTGATGAGCCAGAATGAAAGTGTCTTGACAATCAAAACACAGTCATTCTTCTCAATGTTTCTGTATTTTTCCTATTGCATGTGGCTTTTTGAAATATAGATATTCAGATTTATATAGTTTATATCTATATAAAAATTTAATTGTGGTAGTCTGTCCCTTCTCAGCTTCCTTTTGCTTTCTTAATTTTTTTTGTCATTCTTTTATTTATTTTCTTTTGTGGGGAGGGTAGCATTATCATTACTCCCCCAGAACTCTCCCTTGTAGCAAACAAGTTTCATCAGGCAAAATATATTCATATTGTACTGGTCATGCCTGAAAACATATGTCTCCTGCATCTATAATCTCCTACCTTTCCACCAAGAGGTAGGAGGCTGGTCTCATCATCAGTCTTCTGGTGCTGTGGTTGGGCATTGCACTGATCAATTTTGAAGTCTTTCAGAGTTATTTTTCTCTACGCTGTTGTGGACATTATATCAGTAGTTCTGGTTCTGGTTACTTTACTCTTCATTAGTTCACATGAGCATTCCCAGGGTTCTCTGAATTCATCTTTATAGTCTTTTCTTACATTACGTTCATATAGTCTAATTTGTTCAGCTGTGTCCCAGTTAATGGATTTTTTGACAGTTTATTGAGAATTTTTTTTGTTCTTATATATTTGTATCAATTCCTTATACAACAAGGATGCAAAAATTTTCCCACTTAATTGTTTTCCTTCTGATCTTTTTGTTTTTTAAAAAACAATTCAATTGTATGTAAACAAAGTTGTCTGTTTTATTTCCTCTCATCCTCTATCCATTGTTTAATGAAAACTCCTCCCTTGTCTTAAGTTGTGAAAGGCATCTCTTTCTGTCCCTGATTTGTTTATGATATACCTTTTATGTCTAGGTAATACATCCATTTGGAGCTTATTGTGGTATATGGTGTGAGTTGTTGATCTAAGCTTAATATCTCCCAGACTGCTTTCAATCTTCCCTGAAGTGAGGCCATACCCTCTGTATTGTGTGTCCTTGAATTTATCAAAGGTTATGCTACTGTATCCAGTTGCTTCGGGATCTTGCTTACCTGATCTGCCTTTGATGAAATTTTCTATTTTTTTTTAAAACAATACTAAATAGTTTTGATGATTGTTGCTTTGGAGTATATAGCAGTTAGGCAAATTTCTCTCAAAATTCCCATCTAAAATATGTGGATTACTATTTTTGCTGTAAAGTCTTGGGTGGTCAGGGGATGAAAATCTCTCTCTGGCTGTTGTGACAATGACTTGGGCTACCTACTGCCTGTGAATCCTGGGTCCCTGTTTCAAATTTTATTTGTAATCCATTTATTCCAATTTTATTTCATTATCTTTCACCAAAGCTGCCCATAATGATGAGTCTCTGGGTGTACTTTTGACCTCTGTAGGTTAATACATCTGATAGATCTGACTAGTGTATACAGTTAAGTAGGAATCCCAAATAATCTACTTTTTTGCATTTTGTGAGGCACTGAGCAAAGCGTCTTCCCTAAGGAGTCAGGAAAGCAATCACCTTGAAGAGGGGGGAAACACCCATTTGACCCCAGAAAGAATTCTCAGGGCCTGCCAGGACAAAGCTAATCAGAATTAAAGCAGTAAATCAAGATGGGAGTTTTTAGCTTGTGTAGCGTTCTGACACTTTTTCTCATTTAAAAAAAAAAAAAAAGTCGGGCATAAGTTATAGTTTCTGCTATTCCTGGCCTGTGTGACAAGATGCAGCTGTGAGGGACCTACAGCCAACCATGTGCACCTTAAAGTTAGAAAAACAGAGCATTAATATGCTGCCATCTCTGAGAACTCTAGAAGCATCAACAGCTGTTTAATTGTTTGCTGTGAAGAGAGAGAATTGCCCAAAAATGTAAAGGTTGGTTCTTGCCACCCTGCCTTCAACAACCATTGGTGTCCTAGGAAAAACATCCAAATGTGTGTTTTTAAAGCCCTGAAAAAAATAACATATTAAGCACCTACTCTGTTCAGAACCTGTACTGTAAAGATCTAAAATAGTCTTTGCTAATTTAGGAACATAAAAATGTATGGTAATTTTGTTAATATTTCACAGTAAGGTTAAAGTAGAGTTTATTTGGAAAATATCAATTACTAATAAGTGAGAAGAAATATGGTATAATGGAAAGAATTCTGGACTGGATTGGAAGTCAGGAGCTCTGGCTCTTCTATCATTTTGATGTTTTGAGTTTGGGCAAATTTCACATCAAATTAGCCATTAATAAATGAGGGTGTGAAGGCTAGTTGGCCTCTGAGGTTCTGTTGAACACTAATATTTTAGCATCTATAAAGGTAAATGGCACTGCATGTCAAGAAGTCTAAAAGTTCTTGCCTTTTTTTTTCTTTTTTTTTTTTTTGGTGAGGCAATTGGAGTTAAGTGACTTGCCCAGGGTCACACAGCTAGTAAGTGTCAAGTGTCTGAGGCCAGATTTGAACTCAGGTCCTCCTGACTCCAGAGCCAGTGCTCTATCCACTGCGCCACCTAGCTGCCCCAAAGTTCTTGCTTTTCACCAGTTTATGACAAGTAGATGAAAGCTACCAGCATAATGAGGAAAATGATCATGCCTCTTGAAGACCTAGTGGCTGCCATAGGTTCAGGCAGATAGGGAAGGTACACATGTTCAAAAAGGGAGATTGAGGGACAGGGACAGATTTAAAAATATTTTAGTTGTGTTGTTCCCTACACACATATTCACATGAACCATGATATCATTGATCTGGATCTTCTCTGTAGGAGTTCAGATTGCCATCCGGTCATGCCCTCTCATACATTTTCCATAGGATCCACCAAATGTTCTGTAGGCTTTCCTCATCTATTCCTGATATTCCAAGGATACCAATGTGGCATATGTCCATCCATCCCATGTTTTCATCATGTAATTAACCTGTCATCTTTTTTCAGTTAAACATTTTTTAATAACATCTGTTACTCCAGTTCTTCATAATGCCTTATTTGTTACATATGGCAACATACTCATATATGCCATGCCTCTCTCCATTTTCTTCTGAATGAGACTTAATTTTATTTCTTCAGAGAATATCTCAGTCATACAACAACAAAATATTAGTATTAAAAATGTGGACCATCGTTTTACATAATATTATGGGGTCATTAATATAGCCATGCAATTTCCTGTTAGCAATCCAGTTTGATCTTCTCCTATTTAATTCTGGGTCCAACACATCCATTTCCAGTGTTTACACAAGTTCATATGTATATGTGCACACACATCCAATGGCTAAGCTCTACAAGTTGACCATCTAACTTCATATACACAAACTAGATAGATATTTGTTATTCCTGTGTGGATAGTTAGGTTAAAGGGCTTTGGGGTCTCAAGGAAAAATTTCTTTTCTCTGGGATTTGATGCAGCAGCATAATGTGATCTACAAAATAGCCTCCAGAGAGCCTTACTATCTATAAGAAATCCCTCTTTGAAATTTAACTCCACCCTGGATCTCTTCCATGATGTGATTTTTAAAATTAGAGGGACATTAAACACAATTCTCTCCTTTAGCTTCCAGGGAATTTTAAGTCCCTTTATTCAAGTAGAAATTATACAATTGATCATTGGAATAAAACTGTTTTTATTAAACAGATTTAGATTTAATGTGTGTGTATACACATACATACAGGGGCAGCTAGGTGGTGCAGTAAATAGAGTGCAGGGCCTGGAGTCAGGAAGACCTGTGATGGATAAAAAGTTCAAGA
Organism: Dromiciops gliroides; assembly: GCF_019393635.1. Taxonomy (NCBI): domain Eukaryota; kingdom Metazoa; phylum Chordata; class Mammalia; order Microbiotheria; family Microbiotheriidae; genus Dromiciops; species Dromiciops gliroides. The sequence goes on from NC_057861.1 coordinate 460,815,364, forward strand.
GACAAAATATCTGGGTAATTAATCATTTTATTAAGTATGCCTAGTGAATAATTAATAAAAGGATGGTCATTTGGCTTTCTCTTGTAAACCAAAGACCCCTCATGGAGACCTCTTGGTGCTTATATACCCTTGAAGAGTAAGTGTTCCCAACAGGGAGAAATCAGCTCTGATTGGTTAACAGTTAATGAGAGGGGCAGCTAGGTGGTGCAGTGGATAGAGCACTGGCCCTGGATTCAGGAGAACCTGAGTTCAAATCCAGCCTCAGACACTTGACACTTACTAGCTGAGCAAGTCACTTAACCCCAATTGCCCTGCAAAACAAAACAAAACAAAACACCGAAAAAACAATTAATGAGAGAATGAATATTATAATGAAAAGTGGACGTATTCTAATCAGGGTCTGGGGGAATGTGACTTTGATTTTGTCACTCTTACCCCTCTTCACCCAGACCACCCCAACCTGGGGCATTCTAGACAAAGGGATCTACCTCCACCCAAGCTTGACTGAATGGGCCAGAATTGACCTAGATTACATTGTCTTTGTAAGGTTTTTTAATAGGTTTTCCACCTAGATAAAAGATGGTCTAGGTGAGGTAAATTTTGAAGCAAGGTTGAAGAAATAGGAAAGGAAAAAAAACCACACCTGGATCGTCCCCCCACAACCTTCCTCTGTTGGTTATTAATATAAAATAGAAACAATCATTCAAATCTGGCTGCCCTCAGACATTTGCTAGCTGTATAATCCTGGGCAAGTCACTTTGCCCTGTTTGCCTCCATTTCTTTATCTGTAAAATGAGCTGGAAATGGAAATGGCAAACCACTCCAGTGTCTTTGCCAAAAAAAACCCAAATTGGGTTGTAAAGAGTTGGGCATGACTGAAACAACCAAGCAACAGTATTACTTATTACGTGTGTGTATGAGATACCATATTGTATGAGATCCTTTAAGGCTGCATCTTTACCAAATTAAACACATCTTTATCATCAATAAATTGTAAACACAGAGAGATCATATGTTTGATACATCTTTCAGTCAGTTGTATGTTGTAAAAGATGTGAAATCCTATCAAATTTTACTGGCAAAAACCAGCCTCTTCCCCACTGGTCCCCTGATTAAGGGTGCCTTCAGAGTATCATAACTTACATTGATGAGAAAGTAGGAGAAAGAACAAAATTAAGACAAAGCTAGCATTCTGCCCCATAGATTCTCTGTTAAGTCTCATTTTGGGACCTGACATTACCAGACATTTTTGTTTCCACCACTGCTTTATTCATATTTTTATGAGTTTCTGAAAATGGATGGCCCAGTCTGAGCCAAGTCTGTCTATCTTCAGGTTAGTTTCTTTCATGATTTAGTGTTTTCCTAAGGGTTGTCCAGTTCCCCCTCCCCACCAAATGCTACAGAGGATGGAGTGTTCTGAGGCTGGTGAGAATTAAAAGGAATGAGAGAGGCCTTTCCCAATTTTGTTTTTGCAAAATGTATGCTCTTGACAGAATCTCAGACCACACAGATGAAGAAGGAAGTTAATAAGCATGTATTTAGCCCTTATTATTTGCCAGATACTGTTCTGAGCTCCTCATGAATATTTCATTTGAGCCTTACAGCAGCCCTAGGATGTAGATGCTATGATCACCCCCATTTTACAGCTGAGGCAAGCAGAGTTAAGTGACTTGTCCAAGGTCACACAGCTAGTAAGCATCTGAGGCCAGATTTGAACTCACAAAGAGGTGTCTTCCTGACTTTTACTGCACCACCTAGCTGCCTATAGACTGTGTGTCATCACTTTAGTAACATATGGAAATGCATATTTCATTTGACAGTATTTGTCAGTCACCCCCACCCCCCAGTAAGAGTTTGCAGTTTGAAAATACTTCCATATTCTGTACAATAGAAATCATTTTCATCATTTAGGGGGAAGGAAGAAAAAGTTAACTAACCAAATTAGTAACAATGACCTTTCAGAGTTAACCAGACATGTCTCACCTGCCACTAGAATGGGGTAGGTGATTTTGTCCAGAGTACTGGTGTATAAATTAAAAACCTATTTTAATGTTTTTAATTTCTATACACTTAAACTTTTATCTTCCAGTGAAGAAGTGTGCTTTCTTTTCATCCTTTTATAGGTCTTATGACATGGTCATGGAGCCAGGACCATCCAGGTTCCAGCTTACTTCTAATTCTAAAACCTTCAAACTTGTTCTTAGTCCTTCCAAAGAATAAAGCTGCTTTTTCTCATATGTGCCAGGAAAAAAAAATGCTTCCTACAATCCACTCCTAGTCATAGGAGACCCAGACAGGAAGTCAGGAATAGTCACCATCTAGAATAAATGTCAGCAAGAAGCCAAAAACAGCCTTTTATCTTTGGAGGCAGCCTTGATGTCATGGGGAGAGCTCTGAACTTGAAGTCAGGGAAACCTATGTTCATCTCACCTCTGAAACAATGATGAGCTCTGTGACCATGGAAGGAGTACTAACCTCTCAGGCAATGCCCTATATCTTATCTGCTATCATAAACAGCTTATTGTTTGCGTAGTTTCCTACAATGAAATCACAGGTCCTCGATTGATTGAATTGTTCGTTGTCCAACAGTGATGATCCAATAGTGTACATAGTTTTACACATAAACCATCTTGTCGCATCATTTTGATTTTTTTAGCGTAACTTTTATTGTACTTTTCATAACTTAGAAAAGCACGAATTCTCTCTCCTTCCTACCTCCTCATCAAAAAACAAACAAAAAAAACCCTGAAAAACAAATTCTTGCAACACATCTGGTTGTTGTCTTTTATGCTTAAAGAGCACAAAATGATGTCACCAAGTCAGAATCAGTAACACATGTATAATACATATATATAGTCAAGCAAAGCAAATTCTCTCCTTGACCGTGTCCAAAAATCCATCACCTCTATCAGGAAGTGGGTAGCATGTTTCATCATTGGGCCTCTGGGATCATGGTTGGCCATCAGATTGATCCGAGTTCTTAAGTCTTTACTTCAGCCAAAGCCCTTTATTGTAGCTCTATGGAATTTTATGGTTCAAATGTATAAGCAACATATTATTGAATTTTGCTTTCTATTTTGTTATGCTATCCTCTATTACATCATTTTTAGAAATCATTTTGGGTGAAATAAAAGGGCAGGTAAGAACATGAACATCCTATTTTAAAAGTCTTCAATTTAAATTGGCAAGTGAGGAATGAGGCAGAATGGTTCCTCTTACCTTCCTTATAAAGAAACATAAATATTATAGGATCTCAGAATACTGGTGAAAGAAAGGACTTTAGAGCTTTAGTCTTTGCCTCTTGGCTTTACAGATGAAGAAACTGAAACTCAAGTTGTTGCTGTTATTTGTAGTAAGTAGCAGGAACAGGCTTTGAAATGGGTTTCACTGACTCCAAATCCAGTATTTTTCCACAATTCCAAATTATGTCTCCAGACTTTCACATGTCCTCAGGGTCATAGACTTAGAACTGGGAGGGACCTAAGAGACCATCTCTCCTACCCCTGCCACTGCTGCTTTTGCACACTGATTGATACAGATAACACAGGAACACTTGATAGTGCATCTAGAAAGAAAACAACCATCATTTTTCATCCCTCAACCTCATGGACGATGTTACTGGGGTTCAGACTAGTTCTGTCACAGCCAACCCATCAGGGGCAATATCATCAGCAGTGTTAAGATAAACTGGAAAAATACATTTAGCTTAAGGTATAAAAAAGTCAATTGATACTCAATAAACCTTTGCACCATGATCTTTGTTTTTCCTTTCCTTCTGAGCGAGCTTTGGTTATAAAGTTTTTTGTTTGTTTTTTACGGAATAAAATAACACTTAACTTTATTTCAGATGTAACAGCAATGTCACGTTAAAATTGAAAGATTTAATCCTTAACTACACCAAGTAAACTCAGCCACTTAAGTGTTTTTAAAGAGTTATTCCCTCCCCCCAAATGAGGGAGCTTTTCTTTCCCACTGTCACACAGTATAGTTTCCTGGCATTTCTGTGTATGGACTATATATTCTTCATTGTTTTCAACTGGTGACCAAGGTGATATTTTTTTTGCAGGGCTATGGGGGTTAAGTGGCTTACCCAGGGTCACACAGCTAGTAAGTGTCTGAGGCCGGATTTGAACTCAGGTCCTCCTGAATTCAGGACTGGTACTCTATCCACTGTGCCACCTAGCTGCCCCCGATAAAGTTTTACTAAGAAATTATCTGCTTAACTTTCTAAGGTGACCTTCCATCTACTCTGTATGTATCTTTATCAACCCTGTACTGACAGGTACATGTTGTCTCACCCATTAGAATGTAAGTTTGAGGGCAGAGACTATTATTGCCTTACTTCATATTCCCAGTGTTAGCACAATGCCTGGCATATAGTCACATTTTAATAAATGCTTGTTGATTGATGGGTTTCCTATTGTTCCCTTTTCCCTCTAATACTGTCTTTAGACTAGGGTGGCAAAATTGCTTCAACACCAAATCCGACAACAAACTTGGACTGATGAGGGGACCCCATCGAAGAGAGAACTTCGGTCAATCCTGTTAGACTTTGCCTGTGCCCATAGTCTGGAGAACTGTAGCACAGAAGCCTTGAAGCTATTTCAAGATTGGGTAGATTCCAATGGTACTAAAAGGTGATATATGTGTTTCTATTGTTATTACACCATCCTATGTCCCTCACCTTTACCCAACCAAAAAAAAAAAAAACCCAACAAACAAAACCTGTTGAAAGGAGGTGATCATTTTGCTTAGCCATCCATGTAGCAAAGCTATGAGTGGTGTTCATTTTCCCCTCTTTTGGGGGTTTTCTATGGTAGATTTTGTTGGTAGGTAGGATCTGAGCTTATTGATATGTTCAGACAAGCATCTCTGCTCCTCCAGCCTGTTGATAAAAGGAAGAAAGGTACTTCTAAGAGGAGGCCGAATTAGTCACCAGTGGCTATTTTTAAGTAGCTATATATTTTTCTCAGCTGAAAGATTGACTTGTTCCTGGTTATCAGGAGAGAAAAGAAACAGGATTGGAATGTGAAGACTCAGCACAGACAAAAGCTGCTGGTTTTGATGTTCACATCCCTTCAAATAAAGAGAAAAGTAGAACCACCATACTGTTAGCCATCTCTTCTTCCCTGGGTTATGTTTTATCAGTGTGTGATTTATACCTTCAAGAAGTGTCTAAGCTGGTGTATTTTGTGTGATTTGGACCTTCTCCTTTGCTCCCCATAGTAAAGCTACCTCTGCCTCTGTGTGGGGCTTGAGATAAGATTTATCTTCTTGAAATGTCCTCCTTCCATGAAAGTCTCAGCTTGGCTGTCAGTCTGTGTGCTGGTTTTTCATTTGTGGCTCTCTTTCTCTCTCTTTTAGACTGCCGACCGATGTCATGCACGTGGTGTTCAAAGTTGGAGCAAAAACTGAGGCAGGCTGGACGTTCTTGTTTGAAAAGTATGGCTCTTCAGAATCGGAAGCCGAAAGAAACAAAATCCTTGAAGCTCTTGCCAGCTCAGAGGATGTACGGAAACTTCACTGGTATGAAATCACCAAATAATTAGGAGACACATACTTTTTGAATTTTACACTACTTGTATATGCTTCCTTTACATTATGAGCTATTTCTTAACTCTGTGAGTTGACCCATCTTACACAGTTTGCTAAGTTGCTTGGATGTACTTTTAAGATATGGTGGGCAGCTAGGTAGCGCAGTGGATAAAGCACTGGCCTTGGATTCCAGAGGACCTGAGTTCAAATCCAGCCTCAGACACTTGACACTTACTAGCTGTGTGACCCTGGGCAAGTCACTTAAACCTCATTGCCCCCCCTCCCCCCAAAAAAAAGATATGGTGAAAATTAGGTACAAGGGACTGGTGGGGTTAGCTTCACCCACATGGGCAGAGTAGACAGTGTCTTGTGTAGTTAGTATCCTGTGGTGACAGGGAGGGGATGTGCTTGGAACCCTGCTCACCATTTATATGCCATAGTGTCTATAGTCTGTCATTAGAGATTTATTCTTTCGAGGTTAAAGCCTGCCCTGTTCAGGCTTCATTATCACTCTACCAAATATTTTTCCTCCTTATTGGCCAGCTTATTATAAGAGAATAGAGTCTGTATTGGGGGAGGTGAGCATATAAAGAACAGACCATTTTGGAGACTGGGTCACTGTCAGAGAAGGCCGGCTTATCTAGAGCACCATGGTGAGGGGCTGTAGACAAGCACAGAGAACTGGAACTGGAGTCAGGAAGGCCTTAATTCCTATCACTGTCCTGACACTAGCCGCTCTGTGATCTTGAAAATGTCGTTTTATTTCTTAAGTAAATGGGCCTTATTTTCCATTTATTTCTAAATGGGCCTTAGTTTCCTCCCCTGTAAAATGTGTATAGTATGCTGTGTATCTCATAGCATCGTTGGAAGGAGGACAGAAGCATTTATCAAGCACTTACTATGTGCCAGGCACTGTGGTAAGCACTTTACATGTATTATTTCATTTGCTCCTCACAACAAACCTGGAAAGAAGGAGCTACAGTTATCTTCATTTTGCAGTGGAAGCTGAGGCCGACAGAGGTTTGTAACGATTGGAATGATGCCACTTGCTGGAGACTTACTGTAGAAAAGCTCCAACATGAGAAGAGGGCCTCTGAGGGCAGGACCATGCAGCTTTCTTTGGCATCAGGAAGTGACGTTGGCTTGTGGGAGGAGGAAGGGGGAGGCTGGCACGCTGGCTCGCGTTCTTTCCTGAGGACTCTGGTGGAGAAGGGAGCTAGAAATGCGCTCTCCCTTTGATAGAGGAATCTAGGCCTTTCTTTCTCTCTTTACCAAATTCTTATTCTCCTTAATAAATGCTTAAAAGTCTAATTCTTGCTAAAGCTTATAATTTATTGGTGACCACTCATTAGATATTTTAGACAGTATAGCTAGAATTTTACCCCTTACAGGTTAAGTGACTTGCTCAGGGTCACACAGCTAATGAGTTGAATTCAGATCTTCTGACTCCAGGCCAGCCCTCCTTTTTCAAATTTAAACTGATATATGAATGTGAGTTTTTGTTATTGGTGGTGGTACCGTGGGTAGGGCTCTAGGAATGGAAAGGAGAGCACAGAACAGGGAAGATGGGAGAATTCTAAAGATAGATTTCTCCTATTTCACAATTTTGCTTGGGCTGACCCTGGTAATATCTTTGGGGAGCCCTCTAGACCCAGTCCAATGTCCAAAGACTTCTCTTGGGTTGAACTGGTAACATAGACTTACAAAACTTTTTTTTTTTAATTTAAGGTTTCAACCCTGGCACCAAGAAGATTGGGAAATTTTATATACACACATACACACACACATTTTTGTGTGTGTTTCTATACATATACATGCACACATACATATACATGCACACATATACATACATACAAATTGTACAAATAGTTTGTTCTCTAGGCAAAGCCACATACCTATAATGGCAGCAAAGAATACTGATATCCTAGATTTTATTCCATGTTACTCTCAAAGGGTCGAGAACACAGGTGTGTGTGTGTGTGAGAGAGAGTTATAGAAGTCAAAAAGTTTATGCATTTGAACAGGCAACCTTTGTACTCATTAACACAGGTTCATTTAAAGAGACTTGGCAGCTCCTAGGTACTCAGATATTTAATCTGTTTACAATTCAGCAAGAGCTGTCTAAGGCAGTGTTTTGGAATCCAAACTATACTGCAGGACTAGTCAAATATCTAAATTCTCTACCTTGTGCCTCTCAGCACAGAGGGTCTCTGTGGATCTGGTTAAAGGAATTAAGAACCAGGAGAAGGAAGGTTCCAAATCTAAAAGAAGTAAATGAGATGCAGGGAGAAGTTTTAAGGAGCTATTTAAGTTAATAATTATGAAGAAGAGAGGCAACTAAGTGGCACAGTGGATAAAGCACCAGCCCTGGAGTCAGGAGGACCTGAGTTCAAATCTGACCTCAGACACTTGACATTTACTAGCTGTGTGACCCTGGACAAGTTACTTAACCCCAATTGCCTCAAAAAATAAGAAAGAAAGAAAGAAAGAAAGAAAGAAAGAAAGAAAGAAAGAAAGAAAGAAAGAAAGAAAGAAAGAAAGAAAGAAAGAAAGAAAGAAAGAAAGAGAAGGAAGGAAGGAAGGAAGGAAGGAAGGAAGGAAGAAAGAAAGAAAGAAAGAAAGAAAGAAAGAAAGAAAGAAAGAAAGAAAGAAAGAAAGAAAGAGAAAGAGAGGGAAGGAAGGAAGGAAAGAGGAAGAGGAAGAAGAAGTAGAAGTAGTAGTAGTCAGGACCTTTAGTTAGATAGTTGAAGTTTTACAGAAAAATTTGTCCCAAATTGGTGATTAGGAAACTCAGGTTCTAAATTAAGTTCTATGTTCTATTACACTTGAAGCATTTCTTTTCCATAGTCCCAAATTCAGATGTAGCCGTTTATAAATATCTTGGCTTATATGTGATGCTGACAGTGCTTATCTGGTTGATTTGATCCTTTGAACATTTTAAACTAAAGACCGCTTTAATTCTGATGATCAATCACAGGCTAAATAATTTATACTCTTTTTTTCCCCTTGAGTTAAAAGCAATTACTGGGAGACTTTTATCACAATGCCTAACTTAAACTTGGGAATTGTTGGTTCAGTAAGAAGAACTTTAACTATGAATTATTTAAGGGGGCTAAATCTGCTTTCTTCCTTAGGTTATTGAAAGCTAGTCTTGATGGAGATATCATCCTATCACAAAAGCTGTCTATCATCATTAAAGCTGTTGGCCAAAGTTTTGCTGGGCATTTATTGGCATGGGATTTTGTCAAAGAGAACTGGAGTAGGCTTGTACAAAAGTAAGTTGTTCAAAAAAGCATTAACTTGAAATTACTGTGATTCTTTGGTCTATAAAAAAGGTACCCAGGGGCAGCTAGGTGGCGCAGTGGATAGAGCACCGGTCCTGGAGTCAGGAGGACTTGAGTTCAAATCCGGCCTCAGACACTTAACACTTACTACCTGTGTGACCCTGGGCAAGTCACTTAACCCCAATTGCCTCACTAAAAAACAACAAAAACAAAAACAAAAAAAAGGTACCCAGTTTTTCACAGCTTCCACAGGGGCTGAAACTTAGTTTTATGGCTGAACAAAAATATTTTCAACAGTGCCAAATTCTGATCTGTGACATTTATTTTATGAAAATACCGCACATTTAACCATGAAATAATTATTGTTTTTCTTTCAAGTATTAATCTTACTTAGACATTTGACTTCATTTCTAAGATTGCAGGTGACAGTTATAGACAACTTATTAGCTACTGTGGTGCTGTCATACATGTTGGAAAAACAGCTCATTCATGCTTACTGCAGTAAATGAATAGTTTAAGAATCTTCTACCCTGCTCCATGGCATAACAGCATGCTGTTTGTTATTGGAAGATGTGAGTAGATTCTTTGTGAAGAAGGTAGAGAATGTGTTAGTTCAGTTGATTTACATTTTATCCAGACCTCTGTTTTAGTAAAGGTTAGATGTTTCTATCTGTTGACTGACCTCTTGGAGGTAGGAATTCCATTCCTGTGTCTTTGGCATCCACAACAGAATCAGTATATTTTCATAAACACTTCATAATAATCATGTTTTGGTAACACTTTTTTTTTCCATTTATTTTTATTGTGCTTCTTTCTTCCCACCAGGTTCCATTTAGGATCCTATACCATTCAGAGTATCGTTGCTAGTACAACTCATCTGTTTTCAACAAAGACACATTTGTCTGAGGTTAGTGATGTAAAATACTAGGAGATTGAGTAGCTCTCCCACTGAGGTGAATCAGCACAGTGGAGATGTTGTTTGCCCACACTGTCATCGTAATCCCTCTTTGTTTTGTCTTCAGAGATCTTGAAATTGTATCCTGTGGAGGGTAGTTCTTCCTTTCACTTAGCATGTATTAAGAGTCTTTTATGCACCAGGCCCTATGCCAAGAACCAGGGCTACAAAGACAAAATAAAACAATGCTTCCCTCAAGAAACTTCCAGTCCATTTGGGGCAGGGAAGAAGACTGTATAATAAGTAAATATAAAATATATATAAAATAATTTCTGGGGGGAAGGCATAAGCATAATATAATAATATAATTTATATTATAAATATTATAAAACAAAATTCTATATCAAAGAGAAATATAAAACACTTTATTAATACATGGTAAAATATAATAATTGTTATATTATGTAAAGGACACAAAGTTCAGACTACTTGACTTTTGAAGTTCCTCATTGCCTTACCCACACTTCTCCAAAATTAATAATATTCTGAATTAAAACCACTTTGGGGAAAAAAAGACTTTAAGCCAAATTTATGACTGTAAATGAACTTGCATTTAGGAATATAGTTTTTTCCAAATGACTTTTGGCTGCCAAGAATATAATTTCTCTTTTTTTCTTTTACTTTAAAAAAAAAAAGTAAGGAAAAATATTGTTTTTCTAAAAGAAAGAAAGAAGGGAGGGAGAGAAGGAGAGAGAGATATAACTATGTTCATTTAGAAATGTTTGGCATTGTAGCCTTTTAGCCAGAACAGTACCACAGGTTTTCCAGTCCTCTGCCCCTCCACCACCACTACCATTGTGTGTCCTTATACGACAGGAATAATGCATATGTGTGATTTTACGTTCTTTTTTAAAACAGGTACAGACATTCTTCGAAGCCCAGTCAGAGGCAACCTCACAACTCCGCTGTGTCCAGGAAGCCATTCAGATCATCCAGCTGAATATCCAGTGGATGGAAAAGAACTTAAAAAATCTAGCTTTCTGGCTGTAGGGTACATGACATCATCTCTTTGTGTTGGCCATTCAGAAAGTTTGTGAAATGTTGATCTCTTGTTGCTTTTGCAAAAGCCAGGGTAAAACCAGGCATCACTGCAATGCTGTTTGCACTATTAGGTATTCTAGTGAGCTCAGGGCACATCCTTTTGATATTTTGTCTGTGTCCCTTAGAGTGCCTGTGGGCAGGATGTAGGCTGTTTATTATGTGCTCACCTGTGTCCACCAAACATCTACATGAATTTTTAAATTAAAAACATACAAATGGAGAGGGATGGGGAGGCAAGACTCCATTTTGAAACTGGTTTGGGTTCTTGATATTTGAAAAGGGTTGACACAGTCAAACAAGAGAAGAGTTACTATGTAAGCGTCCTTCTTTGCAAAATCCTGGTTTATCAGTGTCCCTTGTGCCAAGCCCCTGGTTGCTTCATGGTTTATAGGCCCTGTTTAGAACATGAGGCCTAGTAAAACCTCAGAAAGTCTAATAGTGAAGCCAGATAATAAAACATACAGCTATAGCAAATTAAAGCCAAGTGTTAATATTGGTTTGGGCTTGAAATTATGAGTATCCAACTTTTTTTATTTTATTATAAGTAGGATATAGAGCCGTTGTATGTATTTTTGTTTGCTGAGTAGCCAGGTGCTACAGATATTAAAAATATCTATTATATATGAAAGCCAAATATCAGGAAAGAGTCTAAATTGTTGAGTCTATTTTGATTTTGTATATATGTATGTGTGTGTTTGTATGTTCATATATCTGGACATATGTGTGTTTATATTTACTTTTTGGGCAGCCCCTAAAACATTGCCGTAGGAAATTGCTTTAGGTTGGATCAGATGTTCATTGTAGTTAATTTTTTCCTTAAGTACTGTTTTTGCCACACAATTTCCTCCCCACTTCATAAAAACCCTAACCCCAAACCACTCCTGTATCCACCAATATCAGCCCAATATCAGGGAGTGGTCCCTAACCTTTGAATTTAGGGGCATATCATTCAATGCTATCTATGTCTTATGTTCTGGTAGCACTGGTGTCTTTTAAGTTTGACTCTCCATTGCTTTAGTTGCAATACAGATTAAATAAATTTAATTGTCCTTACTGATGTATTTTTATTTGACTTGTTGAAAAAAGTATATTGGGCTATAGTTTTAATTGAGGACATTTTAGAAACCAAAATATCTTATGTGATATTTTACCTTTTACCTGGAAGGAATATAGTATGAAAAGGAAGTAAATGAAGCTGATTATAAAAATATATGACTTTGAATTTTTCCTGCTTTTAGGAACAGTACATAATTTAAAACATCTTTTTCTGTTGTTTTGATTTTAAAGTAACAATTAGCTTTAAGGAAATAGTAAAGAAAACCCCTCCCAACCCTAAAGCAGGTGTGAACTGTGGATTCTTTCTCTGAAACTATGGGGGATGTACCTGAATAATTTGAACTATGCAGACATAGTCGCAGATTATTGTGTTTCACTCATTCTTAGGAGAAAAGATTCCTTCTCCAAATTCTTGTTTCTTTCACAATTTGCTTTAAAACAATTTCTGTTTTTAAAAATAGACCCTTTTGTGTGCACTTTAAAAATGTGCATAGTTGAAAGATAGGAAAGGGTATATTTTTCATTCAATAGGATCAACTTATTAGTCAAATATCTATTATTTTAAGTTATATGGGAGATCATGTATGAAATCATATTTTATTTTGTGTAAAATATTTTTATATTGAATTTAAAAGTAAAGCAAGTTAGGTAATAACCTTTTTAAAAAAGGAAATGATAGTCTTTTTTTTTTCTCCAGTGCAATTTCTTTCCCACTCCTTATCTCCATCAGTTTCAGAATAGAAAATATGATACCCTCACAGTCATGGTCAGATACCAGGGTGCTGTGTAGAGACTATTGGGAATATGCTTAGAAAAGCAAAGGACAGATTAATTGATGTGGGAAACTATCATCAGCCTAAATTTGGAAGTGGGGGTGGAGGAACACACATTTAATCTTTGGAGAATTTTTTTTTTACCATGTCATATTAATAAAGTATTTTACATTTCTCTTTGATACTTCTCAGATTTAGAAATAGAGATTCCTTAGTCATACTTGCCCTTTGTTATACTGTTGTACAATATGTGTAGCACATTTTGAGTCTCTAAGGCATATTTCCTCTTATAAAATTTACTTGTTCTTTTTAACTTTGGCACTATAAGTAGAACCAAATATTCTGTGCTGAGCATTATGGAAGAAGAGATTTCTCTTGATCCGTTGCTTACCTCTTCTTCAAATGTTGTTTATTTCCATGCCTCAGTTTTGTGCCCATGGAGCTAAATACGTATAAAGTGTTTGGCATATTCTGAACTGATGCACACGACAACTGTTTTTGAAACTATATCCCGAAACTGAGGGATTCATGATTAAAATGCAGTGGAAACAGTTTTGTACAAAATCTTTTTTTTTTTTTTTAGAATCTTTTCAGCCTCTAAACTTTATCTCACCTAAGACACTGGGATAGTGAGGCCCAGTAGATGGAAGCATAGGAACCAAAGCATATTTTTGAATAAACACGTAGATTCATGGCTGAAAATTATGACTCAAATAAAGTAGAGTGAATACCTTGTACACATAGAGTTTGGACACATAATCTAGTAGAGAACAGTGGAGGAAAATTCATTCATTTTGAAGCCATGGCACTGAAAGTTGGTAAAATATGTTGCCCAAAATATGTTATATTCAATATACAAATCATTGGATGTTTTAGTCTGCAAAGAATTTTGAAACGTCTTTCATAAGCTAGTGCCTTTTTCCATCTCATCAAGCTTATTTATAAGCCACTTTTAAAAGATACTGTGGTGTTTGGTCATTGTTGGAGAGTTTCATATATTCCAAGAATCTACGATGATTCTATTCCATCCCAAATTCCAACCTACACTCATTTTATTCCCAAATGGCTATTTATTAATATCTATTTTTGTAAATATGGAGAATAAAATGTGAACAACCTATATAATCTTGTTTCCCAAAATTGACTGGATTTAGAATCAGATTGATAGAACTCATAATTTGAAAGTGTTAAAAATAATATCAAGAGATCTCAAGACAGTAAATATTGTGAGTTGAGCTAGTCAGTCAACAAGCATTTATTTATTAAAGCACTCGTGGTGCCAATAGCCTACTGAGAATAGGGACATTGAGTAAGATTATGAAAGCACCAAGCCTAGAATTATGCCATGAAGAACTGTAACCTGTAGCCAAACCATTCATCGCACATTCAGAGAACTTAAATATATTTTTTCATGTGAGGATTGGAGGATTATATCCATTTTAGAAGATAAATAATTTTTAAGGACTGTAGCTATTTGGGCTAGGTTTTTAGAGCTCCCTCCTTTCTCCTATCCCCAGATGCTTTTATTTCCTCCTGGGGTATATTTGGTATGGTGTGTGTATTTCTTTTTTTCTAAATGTACATAGTGCATCCATGATTTGGTTTTGCTACTTTTTTCAATCAATTTTTTCAGGGACTAGTTAATTTTTAGGAGTCAATATAGATGGCTATGTTTATCTAATGCCTACAAGTATATTTGGCAACCTTTAGTACACCTGTTTTATAACAGCCTTGGAATCTCACTAGTTTTCCTTGCTTTAAGCTGGCTCTTTGCCACTTGGCTTAAAGTCGCATTAGTGCGGTGTCCTTGTTAATGGTAGCAGATGTGGAGCAAATGAGATAAGTTACTGTTTAGAAAGATCAGTAGCTTTTGTTACAGATCAGTTTATGGAAACAAATCATATCCATCATTTATGATGAATAAAAAAATATTGAAAATCTCAGGAAAGCAAAGTTTTTAGAAGTGTGTATATTTGGGTGGGCAGTAAAAGAAAGCTCACAGGAGATTAATCTTCCAGTAATATAAAAATAAAGCTGTGTGGGGGTGGCTAGGTGGCGCAGTGGATAAAGCACCGGCCCTGGAGTCAGGAGGACCTGAGTTCAAATCCGGCCTCAGACACTTGACACTTACTAGCTGTGTGACCCTGGGCAAGTCACTTAACTCCCATTGCCTCACTAAAAAAATAAAATAAAATAAAATAAAGCTGTGTACAGTCCTATGAAATAATATTGGCTGTTAACAAGATTAAAAAATGCAGCCCTCCTGAGAATTGTTATGTAAGAGATCTGTCTATAGAATGCAGTTTTAGTTGCTTCAGTAATGTGTGGAGTATGTACTTAGTAAGTAGGGTCAACAGTCAACAATATTTACTAAGCACCTGCTATATGCCAGGCATTGTGCTCAGCTCTAATGTTACCACCCTCCGGCCCCCTCCCCCAAAATAAATAAAAGGTTAAAGACAGCTTTTCCTTTCAAGGAGCTCAGTCTAATGGGGAAGGCAGCATGTCTTGTGTACAAACAAGCCCCATGCAAGATAAATTGGAGATAATGCAGAGAGGAAAGGGGAATCAGGAAAGGCTTCTTTTAGAAGGTGGAGTTTTAGCGGGGACTCCAGGAAAGCCAGGGGACAGAGATAGGAGTGAAAGATTTCCAGGCACAAGGGACAGCCAGTGAAAAGCATGGAGGCCGGGGACAGAGAGTCCGGTGCGAGGAACAGCAGGGAGGCTGGGATTGTTGGATTTCAGAGAATTGGGCCTGGGGGTAAGATGTAGGAAGACTTGAAAGGTATGGGGGGGTGGGGAGCAAATTCTGAAGGGTTTTGAATGCCAGAGTGTTTTATATTTTATCTTGGAGGTAATAGGGAATCCCTCAAGTTTATTCAGTAAGGGGTTAACATGGTCAGGCTTGCAGTGAGTGGAGGATGACCTGGCCTGTTCAGCTCTGAGGTGATGAGGGCCTCCACCAGGGTATGGAAAATTGGATAATGTTTTCCAACGTGTGTTCCTGCATTGCCATCCAATACATAGATGGGTATAAGGTTCTCTACACTGCACCACATCAAATACGATGTTAGTAGGTTTTTCTCTCTTGTGTCTGTGTGCTAGGGATTTCACCCATGCCCCCCAAACCTGATCTGTGACCCCATCCTTGTCAACCTGTTTTTTATTAGATAGAACATTCCTTTTTCTGATTTAATTTTTGCTGTTGCCTGTCTTAGAGGATGTTATCTTTTATTGCACTCTGAAATGTAAAATAAGCCTGCCTAGTTAAGTGTACATTTTGGTATGCTTTTCATGCATCCACCAGACCTGTGTGTTAGCTTGTAGCATTCTGGTATCATATTTCACAGTTGCTTCATCTGCCACATGGTAAATGTTACTGTTCCACATTTGGCTATATCAAAGGAAATGAATGTGTAAACATTTTAATGGCATCTTAACATAATTTGTTTTTACTGCTATTTATTAAGATGCTACTCAGTCCTAAAGGTTTATATTACTTTATTTTTTCCCCCCAAGGGCATTGACTTCAGGAATGCCATATGATTTGGGGAAAAGTTGCAAACAAATGTTATTTACCATATTAAACTCTCAGGTTATATTGTTGAAAAATTAGTTTATATTTTGCTCTTACTTAAACCTGCTGCTGTAGTAGAATTATAGAAGTTTATACGTGATCATAAATAAGGGAGAAAGGGCACCTTTTCTGAGTTAGTTATGGTGGTGATTTGGTAAATTCTGTATGGTTCTCAATCTAAAATATTTACTTCAAAAAGAATCAAGGTCTGGCCTGATTGAATAAAATGCTCCAGAAGTTGCACTGAATGAAATAAACCATCGGTAAAATATATGATATATATGTGTGTGTGTGTGTGTGTGTATGTATGTATATATGAGAATGATAATACAAATGGAGCATTTGCATCAACCTACTAAACTCACATTGAGAGAAAACGAAATCCTATAACTAAGTCTTAGTCCGACTAAGTCTTGATTGAAGCCAAGTACTATAGCTATAAAGAATAGTAGCTTTCAAGTACTTTGGGAATTAATAACTTAGAAACTTGTAAAGAAATAACACTTTTGTATTTTAATGCCTTTAGTAGTATACAATACAAATCTTGTGTCTACACTTTGGCTGATGAAATTCTAAGCCTGTATCATAACTTGCTTTTAGGCGGAAGATTTTTGAAAATAGGATGTATATATGATACTGTATATGCAGATGTGTTTAGTTTCACTTGTAAAGGGGGAAAAAAGGCTTATTTTCTTTACACTTCGATAAATTGTTTTGCATATAACTAGCACTGACTGAAAGGCATGTGTAACTGCATACACTGTTGCTTTTTTGTGAAATGAAAATAAATATTTAAATACAAGGATGGTCTGGATCATTTGTTTTGGTGAGAAATTTTACGTTTCTAAAAAGGTATGGGGGCAGCTAGGTGGCGCAGTGGATAGAGCACCGGCCCTGGAGTCAGGAGGACCTGAGTTTAAATCTGGCCTCGGACACTTAACACTTACTAGCTGTGTGACCCTAGGCAAGTCACTCAACCCCAATTGCCTCACCAAAAAAAAAAAAAAAGTATCTATCTGTACACAACTAGATTTAAAATTTTTCTAGTGTAGGAACCACTGATGCTCATTTCCTTTTCTAGGTATTCACTCTTCAGGTACACTGAGCATAATCCAGTACCAAGTACACAGGGATGTTTGGTGAATATTGACTCACTTTTTTTTTTTTTTAGTGAGGCAATTGGGGTTAAGTGACTTGCCCAGGGTCACACAGCTAGTAAGTGTTAAGTGTCTGAGGCCAGATTTGAACCCAGGTACTCCTGACTCCAGGGCCAGTGCTCTATCCACTGCGCCACCTAGCTGCCCCCTATTGACTCACTTTTTGAAAAATCATCTGAGAGCAGTAAATGATTCCTCTTGTGACCATAGGAAAGGTCTTTGGGTCACAGCCGTAGAGTCTTAGAGCTGAAAGAGATCTTAGAGATTATCAAGTTCAGCCCTTCCTCTCATTTGAAAAGTAAGTTGGGGGGGGGGGGCGTGCAGCTAGGTCGTGCAGTGGATAGAGCACTGGCCCTGGAGTCAGGAGGACCTGAGTTCAAATCCGGCCTCAGACACTTAACACTTACTAGCTGTGTGACCCTGGGCAAGTCGCTTAGTCCTCAATTATCTCACCAAAAAAAAAAGAAGAGAAAAAAGTAAGTTGCCATGACAACACTGTTGAATCAGAGTTAGACTCATACCTTCTTGGAAAATTGGAATCACTGGGTCCTTATTCTACTTTTCCAGATGCAATATTGTTTAGATCGAAAAGACTGCTTCCTTAGGCAAGCTGGCAGCAAGTATTTATTAAGTACCTACTATGTGCCAGAAATAGTAATCACTAGGGATACAAATACAAGTTAAAAAAAAAAGTCCTTATAACATGACTAATGCAGAAATAGGATTAATGTTATTATGTGTGTATGTGTGTGTGTATATATATATATATATATATATATATATAAAACATATATCAGATTACCTGCTGTCTAGGGGACGGGAGGGAGGGAGAAAAATCTGAAATTGGAAAGCTTGTATAAACAAAAGTTGAGAACTATCTTTACATGTAACGGAAACATAAATAAATACATTTTAAAATTAAAAAAAAAAGTCCCTGCCTTCAAAGATCTTACATAAAAGGGAGTTGAAAAATTGGGTTTGGGGAGTGTGTGGTGTCAAAAGTCTGCGAAGTCAGAAGCACAGCTCAGGGGAAGATGAAACCTGGCTAGCCTGGGCCCATCCCCAAGATACCCAGGAAGAACACACTAATGGGAGAGGGGTCAGCACAGCGGAGTAATGTTCCAACACAAGAAGGCCTCAGGCATTGAGGGAAATCCCAGGGTGAAAAAGCACCTGAGGCAGGAGGGGAATGAAGTCAGTGAATAAATAAGCCTTTATTAAGCACCTAATGTGTTCTAGGCACTGGACTAACCACTGGAGATGTAAAGGCAAAAGAATCCCTACTGTCCGGGAGCACAGACTAATGAGGTGGACCACATGCCAAAAATTATGTATAAACAAGCTATGTATAGGATAAATAGGAAATCATCAATAGAGGTAAGGTACCGTTTCCTCAACTGTAGAGATAATAATCACATCTACGCAGAATTGTGAAAATCAAATGAAATAATATTTGAAAAAGTGCTTAGCACAGTGCCTGGCAATGTGGTGCTATATAAATGCTTATTCCCTTGCCTTCCGCCATAGTAGGCACTATAGAAATGCTTGTTACCTTCCCTTACCCTTAGAATTAAGAGGGCTTGAGAAAGGTATTTTGTAAGGGGTGAAATTTTAGCTGGGAGGCAGAAATGAGGAGGGAGATCATTCTAGGTATGGAGATAGCCAGGGAAAATGGAGTGTCTTGTTTAAGGAACAACAAGGAGGTGAGTGTCACTGGTTGGAAGAGGGGGTGTGTTATGAGTAAAAAGACAGGGAAAGTGACAGGGGAATGGGTTATAAAAGGAATGAAATATGGTGCCAAGGGCTTGTACCCAAAATGGAGGTCCTGGAAAGAATTCACCAATGGAAATGGTGTTGGAAGGGTCAGCATGGCGGAAGGCCCCAAACACTAAGGGAAGTCCCCCAGTGATATGGCAGCTGAGATATGTTGGCAAAGTGCAGAGAGTTAAAAAGAGGAATGTATCATGTCAAGCAGTGGTTAAAGTCATCAACATGAAGCTTCATAGCCAAAGTCCCAGCTTCACAACCCTAGTTGCTCTCACTAAATCATAGCAGTACTACAACTACATGTCTATATCTTCTCCCCCAGATTGAGGCCTGAAGTAGAATAGGGAATTTCTCAAACTCTGACATGAGAGGTAGAGCAGGATTCTAAGGTCTTGGGGTGGATGAATTGTTTATGCTCTTCTACATAGTTTTGACTGTATATTCTGATAAGTAATCAATTAATCAATACACATTAAGCACCTTCTAGATGTCAGGTACTGTGCTAAGTGTGAGGGATACAAAAAGAAGCAAAAGATGACTCTTTCCCACAAGGAGCATTCAGCAGTAAATTCACTTTAGTTAACTTCAAGAAACCCTCCATATCCTTCTGTGGTGCTAGCATTCAAATCCAATCAAATATTGTTTCTAATTAGGGAGCCAATAGCTGGAGTTAGAGGTGACTTGTTACCTAGATATTTTTGTGCAAATTTGAACTGACCTACACGTTTGCTGTAAACAACTGTAATGACCTTCACTCTTTAAAGTTTTCAAGGTCTTTTAACAAACATTTCATTTGGGTCTTATAACAACCTTATGGGTTATTCAGGAGAGGAAGGAGCATCTCCATTTTAGGATGAGGCACCTGAACTTCAGAAGGTCCAGTCTTACCCAGGAGTGGATGGTCATCAGCAGAGCCAAGACTAAATCCAGTTCTTCTGATTCCTAGGCCACAATGACTACATCTTCATAATGATTTAATTAATTTTAATTGCTTATAATTTTCACCTTACATTCCTAATTCAGATGTCCTCTAATTTGTTACCACCAGATGGCATTGCTGTCTAGGTTCCTGACCCTATAATTGATGAGGGCTGGGGCTTGAGCGTCCCACACTCACATACAGCCATCATTCATTCTCCCCAACACCAGAGTGAGTTGTGGGGAAACGCCAGTGTCTCTGGTTCCCTAAAAGCTTCCCCCCAAAAAACCTTTTCATCCCTCCTTCAGCCTCCCATGGCTCCTCAGGTCCCTCACTTTCTCAGCTGTGAACCTTGCCCCATATTTTACTGAAAAAATTGAGGCCACTTGCCAAGAGCTCCCTGCCTCTTCTCCCCTCCTTTCATTTCACATCACCTTCTACCAGTTTTTTGCTCCTTTACCCCATGTCTCACATGGAGAGATGGTTCTTCTCCCTTGTTGCAAGTTGGGAGATGGATTGTCTTGTCTGAGGAAGAGCAAGGAAGCTGGTAACAGGAGAAGCCAGATTACATGGGGTGGGGATGCAGCATAAACCAGAAGACTGGAAGTAATCAGGGGCAGTTTATGAAGGATTTGGAATGTCAAACAGAGGATTTTTATATTTTCTAGTTCTAGACTTGAGACATCACCATGGTGATGTCAGAGGGGAAAGGGGCCCAAATATGAAAAATTTGAAGGTAGGATTAAAGACTTGGCAATAGATTGGATATAGGGAGTGAGAGAGAGTAAAGAGTGAAGGATGGCATCTAAATTGTGAACTTGGGTAACTAGAAGGATTATAGTATCCTCTACAGTAATGGGGAAGATAGGAAGAGGAGTAGTTTTCAGGGGAAAGATGATGAGTTCTATTTTGGAAATGTTGAGTTTTAAGATGTCCAATAAGTAGTGGGGGATGCAAGACTTTAGGTCAGGAGAGAAATCTGAAAATCATCTGCATAGAGATGATCATCTAATCCATTGGAACTGATAAGATCATCAAACAAAATAGAATGAGAAAATAGAAAACAAAATAAAAAGGAGAAGAGAAGCAGGCCCAGGAGATATCCTGGAGGAGTACCCAGGGCTGGATGAAGATCCAACCTAGAGGGGGCAGCTAAGTGGCTCAGTGGATAGAGCACCGGCCCTGGATTCAGGAGGACCTTAGTTCAAATCCAGCCTCAGACACTTAACACTTACTAGCTCTGTGACCCTGGGCAAGTCACTTAACCCCCAATTGCCTCACACACACACACACAAAAAAAAGATCCAACCTAGATAAACCTAGATCCAACAAAGGAGACTGAGGAGGAGCAGTCAGATGGATAGGAGGAGTGAGCAAAAAGTTAAGAGTGAAGAAGGTGATCAATAGTGCCAAAGGTTGCAGGAGAGATCAAGAAGAATGAAGATTGACAGATAATTGCATGTTACTTTAATACTTAAAAGTTTCATAATTTCATCCTTAAAATTTTAGATCACAACTCCAGTGAGGTATGTGTGGGGGCAGGGGGATATTTGCAGCAAGTTTTGCTAATAAAAGGTCTCATTTCTGAGATACAGGGAATTAATTCAAATGTTTAAGAATAAGAATCATTCAGTTTTCAGATGAAGAAATCAAAGCTATTTATTGCCATATGAAAAAAATACTCTAAATCACTATTAATTAGAGAAATGCAAATTCAAAGAACTCTGAGGTACCACCTCACACCTATCAGATTGGCTTATATGACAAAAAAAGGAAAATAATAAATGTTGGAGAAGCTGTGGAAAAATTGGAACACTAATGCATTGTTGGTAGAGCTGTGAACTGATACAACCATTCTGGAGAGCAATTTGGAACTATGCTCAAAGGGCTTTGGGACTGTGCATACCCTTTGACCCAGTAATACCACTACTAGGTCCATATCCCAAAGAGATCATAGAAGAGGGAAAAGGACCCACATGTGCATAAATATTTATAGCAGCTTTCTTTGTGGTGGCGAAGAATTGGAAATCGAGGGAATTCTCATCAATAGGGAAATGGCTAAACAAGTTGTGGTATATGAATGTAATAGAAAATTATCATGCTGTAAGAAACGATGAGCAGGAGGATTTCAAAAAAGCCTGGAAGGACTTATATGAACTGATGCTGAGTGAGACGAGCAGAACCAGGAGAACATTGTACACAGAAATAGCAACATTGTGTGGTCAACTGTGATAGACTTGGCTCTTTTCAGCAGTGCAATGATCCAAAACAGTTTCAAAGAACTCATGATAGAAAATGTTCTCCACATTCAGAAAAAAGAACTGTGGATTCTGAATGCAGATTGAACCATACTGTTTCTACTTTTTGCTGTTTTGTTTTTTGTTTTTTGATGTTTTTCCCTTGTGTACTGATTTTTCTTTCACAATATGACTAATGCATAAACATGTTTAATGTAATTTTACATATATAACCTATATCAGATTGCTTTCCATCTTGGGGAGGGGGGAGAAATATTTGGAACTAAAAATCCTATGAAAACAAAGGTTGAAAACTATTTTTACATGTAACTGGAAAATAATAAAATACTTTTATGATAAAAAAGAATGAGCCATTCCTCAATTGATAAAAGAATATGATCAGTTTTTAGAGGAAGAAATCTGTCATTAGCCATATGAAAAAATGCTCCAAATTACAGAGAAATGGAAGTTAAAACAACTCTGATATTCTACATCATACCCATCAGATTGGCAACGCTGACAAAAACGGGGAAATGACAAATGCTAGAGAGGCTGTGGGAAAACAGATAGATTCATGTACTGTTGGTAGATCTATGAACTGTCCTGATTCTGAACGTACTCTGAAAAACAATTTGTAGTTATGCCCCCAAGTTACTAAAATGTGCCTAGCCTTCTACCTAGTAATACCACTCATAGGTCTATACCCCAAAGAGATCAAAGAAAGAGAAAAGGGACCCACATGTATGAAGGTATTTATTTATAGCCATGTTTTTGTGGTGGCAAAAAATTGAAAACTGAGGGGGTGTCCATCAACTGGGAAATGGCTGAACATGGTAATGATATAAGAATGTGATGGAATGCTATTATGCTGTAAGAAATGATGAAGGGACTGCTTTCAGAGAAACCTGGGAAGATTTACCTGAACTTATACAGAGTGAAGTGAGGAGAATGAGAACAGTTTATACAATCACAACAATATTACAAAAGACAAACCACTGTGAAAGACTTAAGAGCTCTGATTAATGCAATGACCAGTCTTAATTCCAGTAGATTTATGATGAAACCTGCTACCTTCCTCTTGATAGAGAGATGTGAACTCAGAGTACAGATTTAGATATATTTTTTCTGGACATAATCAATGCAGAAATTTGTTTTATTTGACAAACATGTTTGTTTAAAGCATTGTGTTTATCTTTTTCAATGGGGAGGGAGGAAAAAGGGTCAAAGGAAAGATGAAGATGAATTTGTGTTCATTTTTAAAAATTAATTTTGGAAAATACAACTCAGGTGCCACCTCCTATATGAGGCTTTTCTCGATCTCCTAGTCATTGGTAATCTCCTCCTCTTCAATTTATTTTGGATTATTACTTTGTATTTATTTTTTCACATATAAGCCATATCCTCTTTATAGTATGTAAGCTTCTTGAGGACAGGAGCTATTTTCTTTTTTGTCTTTGTATTTTCAGTGCCTAGCATAGCCTCTCACACAATAGACACTCAACAAAGGTTTTTTAAATTGAACTGAATTGATGTGATAGTGAACTATAGGGTGCACAATCCAAAATAGAAGGTAATGACAATTTACTTATTTGGCTTAGGGGTATATTACATACCTATGCACACACAGAGAACAGACTTACTTTCCTCATTACATTTTATTTAGTTTGATATTCTTTTTTTTTTTTAGTGAGGCAATTGGGGTTAAGTGACTTGCCCAACGTCACACAGCTAGTGAGTGTTAAGTGTCTGAGGCCAGATTTGAACTCAGGTACTCCTGACTCCAGGGCTGGTGCCCTATCCACTGCTCCACCTAGCTGCCCCTACTTAGTTTGATATTAAAATTGTCTTGTATTCAATGAGCATACACTGATTTCTGGTGGGAGGAGGCAGTGATAAAGTAAAGCTGGATGAAAGAAGGAAGCGGGCCTATAACTGAAAGACAGTTACCTTTGGATAATATACAGGTAAGCTAAAAAGTATTGATTGTTCTTTCTAGTGAGTGGGAGCTGCTTCTTTTAGGAGAATACTGCCTGGGTTTTACGAGCACAGGATGGGTGGTAGCAGCTGGAGCATATGGCTTTGGTTCTTGTAGTGTAGGAGTTGAGGGGATGTAGTAGGAGGCTTTGAGCTACAAGCCTCCTAGGGCTACAGCCTGCTTCAATCACAGCACATCAGCCTTTGGAGGTTTTCTCACGGTGGCCTGAGGCAGCTTTGGTCTGATATTCATTTGTGAATTCCCCAGCCAGAATTCTTCCTCTTCACATTTGTTCCTGCTGTGGAATGTGAGAAGTAGAGGTCTGATACCAGATGTTTCACAATTGACCCACTGGGGCTGAAAGTCTGGGTCACTAGTCAGGAACTAGAAAAGCATTGGGTCTGCCTTAACTCACCACACCAGGATTGTCATTAGTGGAAAGGGACAATGAGTAAAATACCTGCTCCAGATTTCATCTACTTTTGAATTTGTGGTTAGATGAATCAGGCTCACATTGACTAGAGTTATAACAATGATTTAATACTTAAATATTCCAGGGTGGCCAGACATTTATAAGGAACTTGCTTCAAGTTAGACTTTAAATAGAGGGGAGGTACTGAATAAGAACCCAGGTAAAAAGTTAGAAATTCAAGGGTAGAACATGATTGAAGTGTTTGATTCAAGTGATTTAAAAATTAACTGAAGGGGCAGCTAGGTGGCGCAGTGGAGGGAGCACCGGCCCTGGAGTCAGGAGTACCTGAGTTCAAATCCGGCCTCGGACACTTAACACTTACTAGCTGTGTGACCCTGGGCAAGTCACTTAACCCCAATTGCCTTACTAAAAAAAAATTAAAATTAACTGAAAAGGAATGCACATCAATTGGGGAATTGCTAAATAAACTGTAGTATATGATTGTGATGGAATATTATTGTGCTATAAGAAATGACAAGCAGGATGAATTCAGAAAGGCCTGGAAAGGCTTATATGAACTGATGCATAGTGAAGTGAGCAGAACCAGGAGAACGTTGTGCACAGTGACAGCAATATTGTTTGATGAAGAACCGTGAATGACTTAAACAATTCTCAGCAATACAATAATCCAAGACAATCCCAAAGGACTAATGATAAAGCATACTTTCTACCTCCAAAGAAGGAACTGATATTGATTGAACACAGACCGAAGCAAGCTATTTTTCACTTTCTTTCTTTCTTTTTTTTTCTTTTGAGTTTTCTTGTACAAAATGACTAATATGGTAATGTTTTGTATAATTGCACATATATATCCCATATCTGATTGCTTACTGCCTCAGGGAAGGGGGAGGGGAGGGAAGGAAGGAGGGATAGAACTTGGAACTCAAAACTTTAAATAAAAATGTTTATTATTATTAAAGAAAAAGAAAAAAAAGAAAAATTAACTGAATAAAGTGTTCCAGGGACTATGGTTCCCTAGTATTATCAACCAAATGGTTTGGCCAATTGGACATGAAATAAACATCTAACCAAAAAATAACATGAACTTGTTATGGGCCCAGAGCACCCCAGAAGTTCTCTGGGGCACATCAAAGAACCTTCTTGAGAAACTAATCCAAGGGACAGACACACCTAAAGAGATAAGTGGAACCAGATTGGATTGAGCTAGCTTCAGGACCTCCACCCTTCATTCTAGTCTCCCTCAACCCTGGGGAGATATATTTGGGTGTGGCTTCTTCCTTTGTGTCCTGAGGAGATGGTTTGAGAGATCCAAAGCCACCCCTCACCCAATTCCTCCAGCCACCACCAGTGGGGGATGGTCCTCCCTCACTAAAGGAATTTTCCACAGTCAGATGGTCAACCCTATCAGTCCTCTATAAAAGTACCTGCCAGTCTTCTGCTCGAGGAGATTGGTATCTCAGAGCCACTCTCTCTTCTGTGCCATGCCTTTCTCCCCATGAGAAGTCTAAGGATTTCTTTCATAGTTTCTCTTCCCTTCCCTTTCCTCTAAATAAATTACTCTCTTATTCTAACTGCTTTTGTGTGCAAGAGGGTGTAATTCTTTAAAGAGGAATTCCTAAGGACCCCTAACCCCAAACCCCTACCCCTTACCCCTTACCCCATTTTCCTCATGACAAACTCCCAAAGATTGTCAACCTGAACCCTTGTCATTGCAATTTGCCCAGGTTCAGTTCTGGAGAAGCCTGTCTCTAATGAAGAGGATTTATCTCTCCTTTCTCACTTTTATTAAACCCCTACCATTCAAAGTGTGTCATTTGAAATTATATGGGGGTGCCTATCTCTGTCCCAAGTTGTAGGGAACTTAGCTGGGGTTTCTAATGTATTGCTACTTATAAATTAGAGGATAAAGCACCAGCTTGGGACATTGAGCATTTGTTAAAGCATATTAAATATTAGAAAAGAGAGAGCACGTGGCTCAAAAAGTTCAGAAAGGAGAGATAGTGGGCCCTGGCTGCTCCTTCTGAGTCCCAAGGCCAAAGAGAGAGAGAGTAAGTGTAAACTTCCTGCGGGTCCAGAGGAGAGGCGGCCCTTCCACACTGCTTCAAGCTAATTGGCTAGCATCATTCAAATCAATTGGTTTATTGGACTTGAGGGTGGTCCAGAGCAGTACATGCTGAGGTCAGAGTCCGGAGGACAGATGCTCTGAGGGGAAGGCTTTCAGGGAGGTATGGTTTTAACCTCTATTGTCTCTATTCACAGCCCAAGGTCTAATTTGACTGACTCTGGGCTGGCCTTAAAAACGTCAGGCAAAGCTCTGGAGTTAGGCCCTCAAGTGGGGGGAGAGGGGCCTCTGGGAGCCCCCAAACCCATTATTTTCTCACAAACAGATAATGTTAGTTTTGTTTTATTGATTGTTTTGACTTCAGAAAGTGATGGAGAAAATATTGACAAAGCAGATTAAACCTAAAAGTGTGTTAGCTGTACATTTATTTTTTGTTTTGTTTTTTGTTCTGTTTTTGCGTAGCAATGAGGGTTAAGTGACTTGCCCAAGGTCACACAGCTACTAAGTGTCAAGTGTCTGAGGCTGGATTTGAACTCAGGACCTCCTGAATCCAGGGCCGGTGCTTCATCCACTGTGCCACCTAGCTGCCCCAGTACATTTATTTTTGCAGAGAGGAGATTGTTAAACATTTACCAGCACAGTCCTTCTTAGAAGTTATATGAGGGGCGGCTAGGTGGCGCAGTGGATAGAGCACCAGCCCTGGATTCAGGAGTACCTGAGTTCAAATCCGGCCTCGGACACTTAACACTTACTAGCTGTGTGACCCTGGGCAAGTCACTTAACCCCAATTGCCTCACTAAAAAAAAAAAAAGAAGTTATATGAGATGTATCCAGATATTTGAAGGGCAAATTTAGTTAATCAGGAAATTTCTTTAGGAAGAAAGATTAGATTTGACTCTAGAGGATACACTAGTATGGGGAAATTGCAGAAATGCAGAATTTCATTCCCTTTAAGGAAAAACCTTCCTAAAAATTAGACCTATCCAAAAAAAAAAAATGGAATTGACTTTCTCAAAGGAATAATGGGGTATGAAAGACTAATTATCAAGGATGTTGCAGACAGGATTCCTTCTCAAGAATGGGCAGGACTAGATGACCTCTGATGTCTCTTTCAGTTTTTGAAGTTTATGACTTCAGGGGGCAGCTAGGTGGCGCAGTGAATAAAGCACCAGCCCTGGATTCAGGAGGACCTGAGTTCAAATCTGACCTCAGACACTTGACACTTACTAGCAGTGTGACCCCGGGTAAGTCACTTAACCCCCATTGTCCCGCCCCCCCCCCCCAAAAAAAACCCAAAAATGTCTATGACTTCAAATCTGGTATTCTTTCCATTAATCTGTTCTACATCTGTATCAAGGTTAGAGAGATGCTAAATTGGCGTAAAGATTTACAGAGTCAAAAAAAAAAAAAGATTCACAGACAGAAATTAGATGAGATTTCCAGAAATACCTAATCCAGAGTTGTCAAACACCAACTAATAGGCCCCATTGGCACACAACACTCCCATGTGCAACCTGAACCATGTGAAGATGTAATTGGGAAATATTTAAGTAAATAAATAAATATGCAATAAACATAGATAATGTTGATATGTAGTTTTCTAAGTCAATATGCAGCCTCCAGGGAATCTTACATGTGGTTTAATTAAGTGGTCCTTTTTCTCTTTGAGTTTGATACCACTGATCTAATCCTACCCTCTGGTTTTATAGAATAGATAACACATAGCTCACTGGTGTCTGAGCCAAAACCAAACTCAAACTGTTCAGACACCCTGTCTCATGGCCTTTTCATCCCACTATGCTACCTTAAGGTGGCTTTATTGTTTGGGATTTAGTGTTTAGACTCAGGATCCAAGTTAAGGAAATAAGGGAATGAGGATTCTTGTGTGAAGATACAAAAGGATGCTATAGGTAATAGAGCTGCTGTTGGGCGGTTCCAGGCTCAAAAAGAAGAAGCCCTAATTTTGACAAATTAGTTTAAGGAAAAAAATCTTTGCTGAATGATCTAATTATCAGCTGGTTCAGGAATAATTTCCAACATAGTATAAGTGTTTGTGGTAATAGCAAAGTGGTTTAGAGGCTACACCAGGACCAGTTATGGCAAGCAGGCAGCAGATGTGGACTAACCAGTGAGATATTGAAAAGCCCAGGACTGGAAAAGTAAGACTGGATATAGAAGTGGCCAGCACCAAAATCTTTACCTTCCTTATAGATTTTCCTAAGATCTGCCTTGATTACAAGTGTTTGAAGTCTTGTGTGGTCACCTAAGCATGGTGCTTGCAAGGTCTGTTGACTAGACTTTTGGTACAACTGGGACAGGTTGCCCTGACCACAAGGAGAAGGCACTGTCTACTGGGTGCTGGAGATGGGAAAGTTATAAGCTGTGTTCCCTGCCTTTAAAGAACTTACTATATGGTTGGAAAGATAGAATATACATATAGACAAATAACCACATTTGGTCCTTGTTAAGTACCAAATGAATGACAACTTCCAATTAATTTCACTATTTTCTTTTCTTTTCTTTTCTTTTTTTTGTGGGGCAATGAGGGTTAAGTGGCTTGCCCAGGGTCACACAGCTAATAAGTGTCAAGTGTCAAAGGCTGGATTTGAACTCAGGTCTTCATGAATCCAGGGCCAGTGCTTTATCCACTGTACCACCTAGCTGCCCCCTAATTTCACTATTTTTGATTAAAATAAAAATAAAAATGTCAACTCCTTCATCTTTAAAATCCAGAATAGAGTATATAGAATTTTACTCAACAAATTCAATAACCATTTCAATTTTATATTTTACATTAGGGTCAGTTATCATCATAATGAAATAGAATGAAAGAAGCAGAGAGAAGGGGAAAAAAAGGAAAATGAGAGGGGGAAGAGAAGAAAGATGGAAAGGACCAGAAAAATACTGGACTCTAAGTCCAGTATTCCCACTAGAGGAGAAAGTCCTCCTTCAATGAAGCCCAGTAGATAGGCATAGTCTGTGGGAGTCTTGATCCTTCACCCTTTCAGTTTAGAAGCAGAATAGAACCTAGACACCTGGTGATAATTCTTAGCACTGAGGCAGTAACTCCAGTTTTGACAAGTCATTGTAAACGCAAGTACTGTCAAGTACCAGGCAATCATAAAACAATCATTTGTGGGGGGCAGCTAGGTGGCCCCACCCCCCCCCAAAAAAGAAAAGAAAACAGTCAATTTGTGGAAGCCATCTGGCCTGAGTCCTCGAAGTTTTTATCATCTACCTCATTTCCTCAGAAGATAGATCTTGCTATATATACAGTTCTTTTTAAAGCTATTTTACTTAAACTCAAGAAGACTTCAGGTAAAAACATGACCAAAGGTAACAAAATAATAACTCTTGGGGTTTTCTTGAGCTTGGGTATTCATTTGAAGGCACAATTTAAAAAGAAATCACTGAATCAAACAGTTTATTTAGATATTACCTCAGAGCTATATTTTTAAACAATAATTTTAATAAAAAGGAGTATGTGATCTTAGATGAAACAAACTGTTGGAAGGTATTCATAAAAGTGAGCAATAGCAAACTGAAGAAATTTTATACTGATGACAAATAACATTTTTCTTAGGACTTAGACCTTTATCTTTTTTTTTCTTGTACTTAGGACATAAATTCAATACTCTTGTGGCCTAAGTACATAAGGCTATGTGCTTTCAAATCCTGTAATTGAATATGATGTGAGTATGATTTTGTCAGTCACTGAACTCTGAGGGGTCCTTTTCTAGTTAAGTACCTTGGCAAAGTTCACTCTAAGAAATGTGCCAGCAAAGTCCTGAGAGAGTGGCTTGCCTAAGAACAGGCAATAACTGATTTTTTTCTACTCTTCCCCAAAGAGGGTTTGAGTATCCTCATCTTTTTTTCTTTTAATACTGTCATTTCAGGTTTTTCCTTTTTCCCTTCTCATAGTTCTCATCTTGGAGATCTTATATCAGAAAAGAAAGTTCTTTTGAAAGTGGTGATTGCCAATTTTTGTTTCACAGTGCCTTGTTAATAAACACTTAACAAATGTCCTGGGTTGTTTCTTTTTCCTTTTTAACAGGAAAAAATAAATGAATGAAAGAAAAAACCTGGAATGACTGTTTTAACATGGAGAGACTTAATACTTTAATCCTAAAACCTTGTTGTTGTTTGTCCTTAGTTTTCTTTCTTTCTTTCTTTCTTTCTTTCTTTCTTTCTTTCTTTCTTTCTTTCTTTCTTTCTTTCTTTCTTTCTTTCTTTCTTTCTTTCTTCCTTCCTTCCTTCCTTCCTTCCTTCCTTCCTTCCTTCCTTCCTTCCTTCCTTCCTTCCTTCCTTCCTTCCTTCCTTCCTTTCTTTCTTTCTTTCTTCCTTCCTTCCTTCCTTTCTTTCTTTCTTTCTTTCTTTCTTTCTTTCTTTCTTTCTTTCTTTCTTTCTTTCTTTCGTGAGGCAATGAGGGTGAAGTGACTTGCCCAGGGTCACACAGCTAGTAAGTGTCAAGTGTCTGAGGCCGGATCTGAACTCAGGACCTCCTGAATCCAGGGCCGGTGCTTTATCCACTGTGCCACCTAGCTGTCCTGTTTGTCCTTAGTTTTCAAAGAGGACCATGACATAGGGATGATGTCATGACTTGCACTGAATTGGATTTTAAGTGAGGGAGGTATGTTCAAGGTCACTAACCTCATTCTCTCCTCCAGAGCCATCTGGGTCCAGTGGCAAGATATACATCATGACGACTAGAGATGGCCCCAGATGTTTAAGGCAATTGGAGTTAAGTGATTTGCCTAGGGTCACACTGCTAGTAAGTATTTGAGGTGAGATTTGAACTCAGGTTCTGACTTCAGGGCCTGTTCTCTACTGTACCATCTAGCTGCCCCTCTTAAGACCTTAGAGATTCTTGTAGCAGCCCCTCTTGGGATATTCCCTCTCCCTACATTTTACACTCCCAGAAGGTGCCCTCAGTCAAATGACTACTTCTCAGTTCAAGGTTGTTGTTGTTGTGTTGTTATTACTGCTGCTGCTGCTGTTATTTCAAGGTAATTTTGTAGGAGAGCTACTGGCACCTGGGAAGGAACAACAAAGACTCACTGTAGGAAGTGACATTTGTGCTGAGCTTTGAATGGAGCTATAGATTTTAAGAGGCAAGGGAGAGAGAGGGGTGCACTCCAGGCATAGGAAATGGCTTGTGTAAAGGCAGGAAAAGAGGGGGCAGGATACTGTGTATGAGGAGCAGCAAGAAAGTCAGTTTGGCTGAACCAGAGCGTGCCTAAAGGGAAGTAATACATAATAAGGTGAGAAAGGTAATTTGGGGTCAGGTTATAAGGAGCTTTAAATGCCGGAGTAGTTTATATTTTATTCTAGAAGTAATGGGAGCTCCTGGAGTTTATTGAGTAGGCCTGAGCTCTGGAGTCTTTTTTCGGAATATTGCTTCTGTAGTTGTGTTGAGGATTGGGAGCTTTTGAAAGGTTTTCAAAAGGAAAGTCACAAGAAAAAAGCAGGGTTTTAGAAACATTTCTCTGGCAGCATCTTGCTGGATGAACATTCTCCTTGTAGAAAGGAGACCTGCAATTACGATGACCATTTAGACCATTTCAGTAGTCTAAGCACAATAGGATAAGATGAAATAGATGGTAACCTTGATTTATTATTTTATTGGTGCATGGGAAGGACTATTAAGTATATTGATATATTTTAAATTAAATTTATGGTCATTATTCTTAGAAGAACTGTTAACACCATAAAAATCACTGTGTTCGGTGCAATCTTTAAGCTTTTCTATATTGACATTCAGGCAAAAACACCCTGATCTCTTTAATTTTATGTTAAAGATACTATTCTTGAGACCTTTACCATCAGACACTTTATCTTTTTACTCTTTCCTTCTAATCTGCCACTTTATGATTTGCTGTTGTAGTTGAAGAATTTTCTTGTGACTTTGCCCTCTCCAACTCCACTGTCTTCCTTACATATCTTCCTTCCCTCATCATATTCCTACGTTTACAAAATGCTTACTCTCCCTATCTGACTAATATGTTGGACTATTTCTTATGGGAGACTGTAATTCTGCTAAATAGTAAGCTTTTTCCATGTCTTCCTCATTTCTTAACTAGTCCTTTAATTTTCCCTTTTCTTTCCTCTCCAAAAACCAATAAAACAAAATGAAAACTACCCAAGATCCCTGCACATTTGTCTTAATATACCCTTTGTCACTTCCTGAAAAAACCCAAATGCATACATTAAAAAACACACCTATGTGTCTTCAGGGGGCTTTCAAAGTTTTCTTCATATTATTGTTTATATCATGATCATCTATTTTCTTCATATTCATATAAATAGTTCTCTTTGTTCTCATTCATATTATTGTTCATATTATTATTCTCTTCATATTATTCATATTTAAAATTCTCTTGGTCTTTATTTTGCTCTGCATCAATTCATATAACTTTTCCCACATTTCTCTGAATCCAAGACATTCATCATTTCTTGTGACACAACATTCAAATACAATGATTTATTCAGTCATTTCATAATTGATGGGCATCTATTTTGTTTCCAGCTCTTTGCTACCATAAAAGTGTTATAAATATCAGTACGACTTTCTCTCTGTCCTTGATTTTCTTGGAATTGTCATTGTTGTTCAGTTGTGTCAGATTTTTTTGTGACCCCATTTGTGCTTTCTTGGCAAAGATACTGGAGTCCTTCTCCACCTCATTTTACAAATAAGGAAACTAAGGCAAAAGAGGGTTAAGTGACTTGCCCAGGGTCACACAGCTAGTGTGTGTCTGAGGTCAGATTGGAATTCAGATTTTCCTGATTACAGGCCCAGTACTCTCTTCATTATACCACTTGTTATCTCTATTAAAATGAATATGACTGCGGCAACTAGGTGGCACAGTGGATAAAGCACTGGCCCTGGATTCAGGAGGACCTGAGTTCAAATCCGACCTCAGACACTTGACCCTTACTAGCTGTGTGACCCTGGGCAAGTCACTTAACCCCCATTGCCCACCCAAAAAAACCCAAAACAACAACAGCAAAAGACCAAAAATGAATATGACTGGGGCAGCTAGGTGGCACAGTGGATAGAGCGCTGGCCCTGGAGTCAGGAGGACCTGAGTTCAAATCCGGCCTCAGACACTTAACATTTATTAGCTGTGTGACCCTGGGCAAGTCACCTAACCCCAACTGCCTCACAAAAAAAAAAATTAATATGACATTGGAAAGATGATCTATAATAACATCTGAAAATTTTACTTGAACAAATTAGTTCATTGTTGCTTTGAAAGTAGCTGGGCCCAAAAAAACCCCAAAAAACAAAAAAGAGAAGGGGAAGCTAGGTGGCGCACTGGATAGAGCTCCGGCCCTGGATTCAGGAGGACCTGAGTTCAAATCTGACCTCAGGCATTTGACACTTACTGGCTGTGTGACCCTAGGCAAGTCACTTAACCCCAATTGCCTCACCAAAAAAAACCCCACAACAAATCACCAAAACCCAAAACAAAACCAAAAAACAAAAACCAAAAGTAGCTGGGGTGCAGAGATGGTGTTGGCCTGAGCAAATAGGGCACAAAGCAGATAAGTTTGAAGGGTGGAAGGAAGGGGGGCAGTTAGGTGGTTCAGTGGATGAAGCACCAGCCCTAGATTCAGGAGGACCTGAGTTCAAATTTGACCTCAGACACTTGACACTAGCTGTGTGACCCTGGGCAAGTCACTTAACCCTCATTGCCCCCCCCCCCAAATAAAGGTGGATGGAAGATAGCCCAGAAAATTTCTTCTTAAGCCAAGGCTAGGTAATGCATATCAAGTTAGGCCAGCCACAATTTCAAAAGTTAGCTTTACTTTTGACATACAGGAGACTGAGGTGTAGAAAGACGGGCTAGGGTCATTTAATAGGAGAACTTTGGAAACTAGGGCTGCCTTTTCATAGTAGAAAAAAAAACCCAGCAACTAATTATGTGCTCATGGATTGGGAGATGACTATACATACTGTGGTAGATGAATATAGTGGAATATTATTGAATGATAAGAAATGAAGAATATGAAAAATCTTGAGAAACTTGACCTGATGCACAGCAAAGGAAGCAAAGACAGGAAGACAATTCATATTGTAATAAATAATAATAGCTAACATTTATGTGGTGCTTACTATGTTCCAGGCACTGCATTAAGCACTTTATAATTCTAATCTCATTTGATTTTCACAACTGTGGGAGGTAGATGGTACTATTTATCACCCCCATTTTACTGCTGAGGAAACTGAGGTAAACAGATGTTAAGTAACTTGCCTAGGTCACATAGCTAGGAAGTGTCTGAGGCTGCATTTGAACTCTGGTCTTCTTGGCTCCAGACCCAGTGCTCTATCCACTGCACCACCTAGCTACCTACTATAACTACAATCATATAAAAGAAAACAATGAAAGGTTTCAGAACTGACCAATGCAATGACCAAGTATGACTTTGGAAGACATGCCTCCGACCTCTCAAATGGGAGAAGATGGTAGACTAAAAGTGTAGGATGAGACAAATGTTTTCTGATGCGACCTGTTTGTTGATCGATTTTTGCTTCACTATACTTTTATGTTACAAGGGAGGGGCATAATATAAGAGGTAGAGAAAGTCAATGGGAAATGTCTGTGATTTATGAAAGAAATGTGTATCAATTTTTTTCTTTAAAGAAAATCTAGTGCTATAAGTTGAAGAAAGTGTTCAATGATATTCCAACTTAAATCTGTGAAAGAGAATGATTTATACTCTAATGACTGATGTTCCTTGACACTTTCTATCAGTAGGGGAGTGGTTGGCCATTTCCTTCTCTAGCTCATTTTACAGATGAGGAAACTGAGGCAAATAGGGTTAAGTGACTTACCCAGGCTTATACAGCTGGTAAGTGTCTGAGGCCAGATTTGAACCCAAAAAGAGGAGTCTTCTTGACTCCAGGCTCAGCTCTATCCACTGTTCCTTAAGTAACAAAGGCCCACAAGCAAATATAATGAGAAGCCAAAATGGGTACAATTGTATACAATAGAGCCTGATCATTTTCTCTGAAGATGGAGGGAAGAGGGGATGAGGGATAATCTAAGTACAAAACCTCCCCAAACCAAAACAACACCATGACTGACTTCCCTCCTAGGCTTTGTGTGGTTCCATCATTATATAATAGCCAATTTGTATTGAAAAGATAACAGGCAAATGGTTCCCAGCAGAAGTTTCTTTCTTTCCTCCATTCAGCTTTGAAAACAACAAATTATTTTTTATATTGAATGACCCAATAATATGAGTCTGTCAGAAATAGCTAATACTGAACTCTCTACAAGGTGCTTAGAGAAGGAACCAGTAATGAAAATCCACATCTCCTCATGATAGCATAGTCCCAGTTCTGCCCCTAGCTAGCTTTGTGAACTTGGGAATGTCACTGAAGCCTTTCTGAGTTTTGGTTTCCTCATATAATAGAAATAATAGGGATCAGGACTAGATTTGTGATTCCTTTGGTACAAGAAATTCCCAGATGAGGAAACTCCTAACAAATGCAATGGGGTACATTCTCTGCAACTTTTTAGTCTTAGTTGAGTAGAGTGGTGAAATTAGAAATGATCCCAATCTATGGAATTAGAAAACCACAAATTAAGATTACTTATGTTGCATGTCATTTTTATTTATTTTGTCAAACATTTCCCAATTTCCATTTTAACGTGGTTCAAGCTGCCCTTGGGAGTTTTGCCATAAGCAGCCGGCAGTGATATGCCCAGGGTCATACTGCCAGTATGTGTCTGCAACAGTATTTAAACCCAGATCTTCCCACTTTCACACAAGGTGTCCTTCTATCCGCTACCCCCATGCCACATTTTGTGAATAGTAATGATGATTCAGTTATGCAACACTTTTTAGTTTCCATACTAAACAACTTCCTCACAATAGTCCTGTGAGGTTAGACAGATCAATGAGAGTTGGATGAAATCTGGGATGTTTTTTCCTATTTTTAAAATCCTATAATCAGTTCAACAGATCCTGGTGATAAAAACCAAAAAAGAAACAATACCTGATCTACAGAAGCTTACATCTATGGGGGGTTAATGACATTCATATGTGAGTAAAATAAAAGTATATTCAAAATATTTACAAAATAAACATAATATTTGGAAGAGAGGCATCTAGGTCGTTCAGTGGGTAAAGCACTAGGCTTAGAGTCAGGAAGACCTGAGTTCAAATGCAGCTTCAGGCACTTACTAGTTGTGTGACCCTTGGCAAATCACTTAATCTCTGATTGCCTTAATCTACTGGAGAAAGAAATGGCTAACCACTCGAGTATCTTTGCCAAGAAAACTGCATGGACAGAGATCCACAGGGTCATGAAGACCCCATGACTGAACGATATGGGAGAGTTAGCTGGTGCAGTGGCTAGAATGTCCAGCCTAGAGTCAGAACACTCGTCTTTCTGAGTTCAAATCCAGCCTCAGATACTTATTAGCTGTGTAACCCTGGACAAATCACTTAGGTCTGTTTGCCTCAGTTCCTCATCTGTAAAATGAGTGGGAGAAGGAAATGGCAAACTACCCCAGTATCTTTGCCAGGGAAACCTCAGATGGTGTTATGAAGAGTTAGATGCGACTGAAACGACTAAACAGCAGCACAATTTCAGGAAGAAGGTGCTATCTTCTATGGTTCAGCAAGAAAAAGTCCTCATTTAGGAAGTGGCATTTGAGTTAAACTTTGAAGGAAGCCAGGGATTCTAAGAGACAATGAGAGTTGGGATGCCTTCCAGGTTTGGAGAGGCCCTCCAAAAAAGCCCAGAGATAGGAGATGGACTGCCAATTGTGAAGAACAGCTAGAAATTTAGTTTGGCTGGACCAAAGTGGGTGTGAGTAGAAGTAATGCTGCAATAAGCCTGGAAAGCTGGATAGGACCTAAGAAGCAAAGGGTTTTTTAATTGTTGTTGTTGTTATTGTTGTTTTTTGTGGGGTTTTTTGGTGAGGCAATTGGAGTTAAATGACTTGCCCAGGGTCACACCGCTAGTAATTGTTAAGGGTCTGAGGCTGGATTTGAACTCAGGTCCTCCTGAATCCAGGGTGGGTGCTCTATCTACTGCGCCACCTAGCTGCCCCGCAAAGGTTTTTAAATATCAAATAGAGGAATTTGTATTTGATCCTTTGAACCCGAGGTTCAAAGTCCATTTGCGTGAGACTCACTTCATTGGTGGAAAATAATCACTTAGTGTTCTGTGCCTGCATGTGGGTGGGGGGAGGGAGTTAACTGAGTTTGAGAGAAGAGAGATCCTTATGTTCTGGCTTCTAGCTTTGAGAGAGAAGATGTGAGGTCAAAGACTTTCTTCAAGTCCCTGAAGGGAGAAAAACTCTGCAAAGAAGCCAACATATAGAGGAGCTGGCCCCTCAATCATGTCCCTACTACACCAGAGACCTCCCAGAATTTCCCCTTATGTGAGATCTGGATGCTCTCTCTTTTTTAGTTGAGCTGACATAATCTTGTTCCCAGTGGGAAAGGTTGTTTTACTCTATCGCCTGACAAATTCTCATATATATTTCTTCTCTGATTTCTGTCTGAACATTGGTTTGGAGGAATAGGTTTATTTACTGTTTACTTTGTATATATATTCAATCCTTGAATATATAGTTTGGGTTACCTGTTCCTTGCTAAAAGATAGCAATTAGGAGTGTGGCTTGACCCTAAAAATTATTTCCCCTGGACTAAAAATATTTAAAGGGCAGTGGTGCAGATTTATATCATTTTAGCTAGGTATTCCATCTCTGAGGAGAACAGAATGGCTAGTCTCTCTGGCCCCAATCTTCCCTTTTTGTAGGAATAAGTCTTCCTTAAAGAAGAGTGGGTAGAAGCAATTATGGAGATAGCTCTTCATGCCTTTCTTTAAACCATATCCAGATAGATACATCGGACACATATAACCTATAGGGGGTAACACCCATTCACCATGTTCTAGCCCATACTAAAGTAACAGAAGCACTAGAGTGTACTGTGTATGGGGGTGACATTGTCAAATCTGTCCACTTCTGCAGAATCACTTTATCTGTTGTGCAAAGGATGGATTGGAGAAGGAATAGGAAGCTATTACAACAGTCCAGGAGAGAGGTAATGAGGACTTAATCTAGGATGCTGATTATTGAGTGGAGAAATAGGAACACAAGATATTCTGTGAAGGTAGAATTGATAAGATTTGGCCAGTTATTAAATATCGGGGGGAGAGGAGGTAAAGAACAGTGAGAATTCCAGGATGACTACAGGATCATGATCCTGGGTGAATGGGAAAATGGTGGGGAAATCTGGGGGAAAGATAACAAGTTTTTTTTTGTACATGTTGAGTGTGAGATGCTGATGGGACATCCAGCTTGGAATGTTCAGTAGGTAGTTTGTGATGCAGAGCTGAAGCTTAGAAGAGAAACTGCGGCTGGGTGTATAGATCTGGGAGTCATTTATGCAGAGATGTGGTGAAACAATGCCAGATTTTGAGCCAGAGAACCTGTGTTTGAATCTCTGTTCTGTTATTTATCACCAGAGCTGAAGCTTAGAAGAGAAACTGTGGCTGGGTGTATAGATCTGGGAGTCATTTGTTCAGAGATGTGGTGAAACAATGTCAGATTTTGAGCCAGAGAGCCTGTGTTTGAATCTCTGTTCTGTTATTTATCACCTGTGTGATTTTGAGCAAATCTTCTGAACTATTTGTCTCAGTTTCCCTCCCTGTAAAATATGAAAGGGTTGGATTTGAAGAAGTTGAGCTTGAGGTTCCTTAAGCTCTAAAGGCTATATTCCCAAAGGGTTCAGACTTTCAAAGTGCTAAATGTTTTCTAACCCTATGTGAATCATATTCACTTTATATATTATAGTCACTTTTGACTCAAGACAGGATCTTTCTATTTGGTCTGCCTACCTCAAATCTCTCCCATCTCTAATCTATTTTCCACACAGTGGCTAAAAATGATATTCCCCAAGCACAAGTCTGACTACATTACTCACCTACTCAATAAACTCCAGTGATTCTCTGTTGCCTTTAACACCAAATGTAAATTTTTGTTTTATATTTAAATCCCTTTGCTACCTGGCTCCAACCTACCTTTCCAGGAATGTATCATAAAGGACAGGTTAGTTGCTTAATGTAAGGGCCAAATTTAGTATGGGGAGAGTTAATTGGGCAGCTTGCTATAATATTGGTGTGAGAAAGGAGATTAACAGCCTCTTTTCAAAAAACAAAATAAAACAGGTTTTATTAATGGGAACAAACTTAAAACACAAGTGAGGTTGATAGAGCTAGGGACAATGAGAAAGGGAATGGGGGAAGGAAAAAAATATGACCTGCTTCCCAGATGATTAGAATCTAAGTCTCTGGAGCAAAAAGGCCCCAGGCACCCCGAACCTGCCTCCAGCCCAGCTAGCTCCAAAGAGCTAGCCTCACCTCAACAACACAAACTCACCACCCAGAATCTGCAGTTCCAAGGAGAACTAGCTGCATTGCATTTCCCAGGCCTGGTCCAAAGGTCCGGCACAGCAGCGTCTTGCTCCCTCTCTCGCACACACAAGAATGAGATCTCTCCTCCCCAGCTTCCTCCCAAAAACCTCCTTGAAAACCAGAAAATAGGGCCGACCACACACACACACACACACACACACACACACACACACACAGTACCAAGCTAATTGGCCGGCAACTTTGATTTACAGAATTAACAGGTGACTCTACAGATAAAAGCCGGCCAGCTTCTAGATGCTGAAGACCACCTGACTTGTCCTCACTAGGCTTCTTGTCATGGTGGGGCTTCCCCACAGTATCTCTCCAGCAGGGGGCAGTATTCCAATTTTCGCATTAACCACTAGATGGTAATTTTTGCCAGTTTGTAAGCTCATGGTTTACCTTTAAAAGTGGTATAATAAATTTAGAACTGAGACACCAGAGGTCATTTAGTCCAACCCCCTCATTTTATAGATGAAGGGCCTAGAGAGCTGAGATAACTTCAACTTTTAGTAGCAAGCAAAGGCAACAGCTGAACCTAGGTCCTCTGACCCAAATTCATTACTTTTTGTGCTATATCATGGGAGTTTGTATAGAAATTAACCAAGTAAAATAATAAACTAAGGAGCAGAAAAAACATCTCATGTAATAATTATATTAATGTATTAATTAAAACTCTGGGGGCAGCTAGGTAGCGCAGTGGATAAAGCACTGGCCCTGGATTCAGGAGTACCTGAGTTCAAATCCGGCCTCAGACACTTGACACTTACTAGCTGTGTGACCCTGGGCAAGTCACTTAACCCCCATTGCCCCGCAAAAACAAACAAACCTCTGCCCTTGACACAAGGGACTGAGTTTACCCTATGACTCTTTCAGCAGCCTTTCTAGTTTATTTTGAGCCTACTGAATGTCTCCCCTCAGAATATTAGTATTTGGTACGTGTTTCTCAAAGGGCTCAACTCAGTTCACCTGCAAGCACTCAGACTAGAATACATAAAACATGGAACAGTTTTTATTTAACTCAAACCAAAAAATGCAGAATGGATTCAGAATGAAAATTCCATTCCCCCTTTTCCAGAGGGCATCAAGCAATCCTCCTCTCTGGTGAGTCTCACTTTTCTTCTTAACTTGTACAATTTACGTGATTACCAATACCAGTGAAGAGCTAAGTCTGAGCTACTTCTTAGAGAGCAACTGTTTTCCTACTATGTTGATTCTTCTTCCCCTTAAGAGTCTCACAGGTGGGAAAGGGCAAGAGCCTGATTCTAGTCCAAGTAAAGTTGGACATCTCAGTCTCCTCTCCCACCTCCTCTTGTCAAGGCTCAGAATTCCTTTTATCTTTCCTTTGTCAAGGCTCCTTTTTCTTTCTCCCCTTCTGTGGTGAAGGTGGTTCCTTCACTATTGTGGAGGTAATTTTGAAGGGGTTGGACTTGTAATGATGGTCAGGGATTCAAATTAGGGAAGAGAAATTTGGGAAAAAATGAGGGAAAGTTTAAAGAAAGCAATTTACAGATTCAGATTCTGTTTCCAGTTTCAGTGACAGAAGATAGTGGGAGTAGAAGGGGAGAAGACAAGGGTTTGAGTTGAATCAAAAGGAAAAAGAAATTGTGATGATTTGGACTCATAAAAAAAGCCAAAGATAAAACTTGGGGAGAAGAAATTTGCAGAAATTTTGGAGAATTTGTGGATAAGCAGAAAGAGAACAATTTGAGCTGAAGGAAGTGAACGTTTTTCAAAGAAACAAAATTATGGAGAAGTAAGAACCTGAAAAGAAAGGCTCAAGGAAAAAGAAGGCAACAATGGACAAGGCAAGGGAGAAAAAGTAAGCAAAAGAAATGGATAAAGTAAATTAGTAAGTAAAAGAAATTAGTTAAAAAAAATTTGAATTTAAAGAGAGAAGAAAAATGAAGTTGGCTGTAACTATCAACTTGCTGAGAAAAACTGAAAGGAAGTTGGATTTGGCTGTTAAGTTGTTAAGAGGTGACAAATATAAAAGTCACAACCAAAAGTGGTGACAAAATGTTGTAAAGACACTGAGGAGCT
Source organism: Dromiciops gliroides (assembly GCF_019393635.1). NCBI lineage: Eukaryota > Metazoa > Chordata > Mammalia > Microbiotheria > Microbiotheriidae > Dromiciops > Dromiciops gliroides. The sequence continues at coordinate 460,857,619 of NC_057861.1, forward strand.
TAGGAAGTAAAATGTAAATACTCACAAGTTGCTCCAAAAATGTTTGAAAATCTTAATTAGGGAATTCTCCCAATATTCCCCTTCAAATAACTGTAAAATAACATCCCAGATCAAATTTTGGAGCAACAGAGCAACTAAAAAAAATCAGAGTAAGACACTTGTTCATTCCCACCATAGTGGGGGCCCACCAGGCATGCACTTAGGAGGTGGCATCACCAACAGTGGGACTTCAATAGTGGATACAATAGCAGCAGTAGAAGAAACTTCAGAAGCTCTTAGCCCAGAGGTAGTAAGGGATGAGATAATTGGTCAGAAGGAGATTATAGGAGACCCTTTGCTGATACAAGGTGCAGCTGGTGCTGACTGACAACTCTATTGCCCATATATAGTTCTGGGTCCCAGTTCCGGAGTGGAGAGGAACAGTTTGGGGTCTATCACAAAGGAGCAGGGGCCTTGGTCTCAGTTCTGAGGTAGAGAGGAGCACTAGGCTTGTGGCAGCAAGAGAGGAGGGGACCTAGTCACAGCTCCAGGGTCAAGAGGAGTGCTAGCACTTGTTAGCTACTGGGCAGCAGGGGCCTTTCCTGGGTAAAGAAGAGAGCAAAGGTCAGTTACCACACCTCTCCCTAATCACAATATTTTGGAAGCACCAAAAACTTGTAGAGCCCCAGAACCAGTTCAGAAAACAGTGGCATGAGAAAAGCATGAAGCTTGGAATGGAGCTTCCCAACCTCCAGGTGAACAGTCCAACTCTAACATAAAGTTCAAAGTAAAAAAATAGACTGGGGAAATGGGTAAACAAAAACAACAGCAAAAAAGAACTTGACTATTCAAAGCTACTACAATGGCAGGGAAGAGAAAGATACAAACTCAGAAGACAGTAATGTGAAAACAGCCACAAGCAAATCCTCAAAGGAAAAAAAAATGTTAATTTGACACAAGCCCAGCAAGAATTCCTAGAAAAAGATAAGAGGGGGGAGGCTAGGTGGCGCAGTGGATAAAGCACCAGCCCTGGATTCAGGAGTACCTGAGTTCAAATCTGGCCTCAGACACTTGACACTTATTAGCTGTGTGACCCTGGGCAAGTCACTTAACCCCCATTGCTCCCCAAAACAAACAAACAAACAAAGAAAAAGATAAGAGTGGCAGAGGAAAAAAATGGAAAGAGAAATGAGAGGATGCACAAAAATTATGAAAAGCAAATTAACATCTTTGTTTTTAAAAAAGCATAAAAATACTGAAGGAAAAATACCTTTAAAAACAGAATTGGCCTACTAGAAAAAGGGGCACAAAAGTTCACTGAAGAAAAGAACTGCTTAAAAATTAGAATTGGGCAAATGGAATGACTCCATGAGACTTCAAGAAACAATAAAACAAAGTCAAAAGAATGAAAAAAAAATAGAAGAAAACATTAAACATTTCTTCAGAAAACAACTCACCAGGTATGAGAATGTTCATCTTTGAGTGCAGGACACCACTCCTATATCCTCAAAGGACAAGCATAGCAGGAGATGAGAGGTCTGAAGTAGAAGGGAGGGTTGCTCCCCTTGGCACTGGAAGTTCTCCACATTGCAGTTGGGACATTGGGCTGGCAGCAGGAGATAGAGGATGCTCTGTGCTGGTACAGATGAAAGTGGTTGCTTCAGGGCATATGGAAGATGCCTGACCTGGCCCCAGGTAGACTTTCCTTGTGGAACACACTACACCCAGAAGGAGATAGAAGGCTTGGGGTGCTATCACTTGTATGTGTGAATTACTGCATGTTTGAGTATACTTGTTTCTTATCCTGCTGTTCTGATCATTTGACTATGTCTTGTGTTATGTTCATAGTACAGCAATATATTAGTTAATTGTTGTTGTTATTGTTGGTTTGGGGCAGGGCAATGAGGGTTAAGTGACTTGTCGAGGGTCACACAGCTAGTAAGTGTCAGGTGTCTGAGGCCAGATTTGAACCCAGGTCCTCCTGAGTCCAGGGTCAGTGCTTTATCCACTGTGCCACCTAGCTGCCCCCTAGTTAGTTGTTTTTTGCTACTGCTTCTAGTTACTGTTGCAGTCAACTAATTTTGCTTTAGTTAGCCATACTTGTTGCTTTTAATTGACTGTGGTATACTGTCTGTGTATATACTTTCAAAATGGGCATCTTGTCACTGTAGTATCCTCCTAAGGGGTGCCCTGTGTATTATCATATCTACTGCATGTACCATTAATGTGAAGTTGCTATTTTTCAGTTTCAGTAGTACTGAAGGCTGGCTACCTGGGACACCAGAAAAGTAACTCTTGTTGTTTTAAAGCACAGATGTTGATTTTTATATTGTACATTTACAGATTTTGGACTTGTTCCAGATCATCTTTGCAAAGGACTATAGAGAATTTCAGCGCGGGGTAGGAATGCAACCCAAGTCCCAAAGCCCATCATGTCTTTTTTAAAAAATAGTAAACAGGGGGGGCAGCTAGGTGGCGCAGTGGATAGAGCACTGGTCCTGGATTCAGGAGGACCTGAGTTCAAATGTGGCCTTAGGCCCTTGACACTTACTAGCTGTGTGACCCTGGGCAAATCATTTAACCCCAATTGCCCCCCCCCAAAATCCATTGGTTTTTTAAAAAAAATAAACATTTTTATTTAGTTTTGAGTTCCAAATTTTATCCTTCCCTCCTTACCTCCTTCCTCAAGGTAGCAAGCAGATATAGGTTATACATGTGCAATTATACAAAACATCATATTAGTCATTTTGTACAAGAGAACTAAAAAAAAACAATAAAAGAAATAAAGTGAAAAATAGCATGCTTCAGTCTGTGTTCAGTCTGTGTTCAATCAATATCAGTTCTTAGTATGTTTCATCATTAGTCCTTTGGAATTGTCCTGGATCATTTTACTTCTGGGAATAGTTAAGTAACTCACAGTTACAATATTACTGCCTTTGTGCACAATGTTCTCTTGGTTCTGCTCACTTCACTATACATCAGTTCATACAAGTCTTTCCAGTCCTTTCTGAAATCATTCTGCTTGTCGTTTCTTATAGCACAATAATATTCCGTCACAATCATATACCACAGCTTGTTCAGTAATTTCCCAATTGATGGGCATTCCTTTGATTTCCAATTCTTAACCACCTCAAAAAGAGCTGCTATGGACATTCTGCTCCAAAAGTTTCTCTTCCCAGACGCTCCTTTGAGAGTGTTACAGGTTTTAATCAACTTCAAATTCTTTCTAAACCATATCTGGGACAGTGTAATTTAGTGAATGAATTCCATGTGGAATACGATTACAAAAGAAAAAAAATATTATCTCAAAAAAGATTTGAGGCAAATGTGTTGGGGGCATAATTGCAAAAGATTATTTACATTTAGTGCTATTTTTGTAAAACTGCCAGATTGTATCTGAATATCTTCTCCATCTCTTCAATCTCACTTAAAGGGAAACATGAACTAAAAACTGGTTTTAAAAAAGCAAATATCTGTCTACTTGACTACTGCCCAATAAGAGACTGAACAAGTTTATTACTCTGTTCATTAATACCTTCTTTTTGGTGGTTTATCTTTTATTTGCCTTTTAATGATTTAGTTTTGTTAGTTGAAAACTTCGTGGCTTTATGGGGGAAATACTTTTGTCTTCCTCCGGGAAAGTTTATTTCCCAAGGCTGTTTTATGTCAGTAACTTTCAGGGACTCTATATTTGAGTAGGTCCTCACTGAAAGTGCTTAATAATTTCTGGATTGCGGAGTGCACTTGTGTATCAAAGGTACACAGTGCTGATACATTCTCATCTCTTCTACACTGACATGTTTTTTGAAAACTGTGCCTTAGCAAATAGTCTGGACTTTGCAGAACAAAGATGCTTTTAAAATGTAGTGTACAGTATTTCTTGTCATTATTATCATTCCTGCTTCTGACTTTTTTCTTAATGAAGGCTTCTATAATTTAGTGCTATTGGAACTGAAAACATTCTTAGGTTCTTCTGTCCTGTTTTAGAGGATGATTCTTATAAAGCCACATTACATGAAATGATGCTGCTTCTATCTGTAGGATAGATCTGTAGGTCTAGTTTAACTCTAGCCTACCTCCAACAGCTCAGGTCCAGTATGGGAAGCTCTACCACCTCTGTAAAGGGACATGGCTGCCCAAGAGAGTTCTTTCTGGGTCATCATCATCACCACCACCACAATCTAAGGGCACATACTAACTGACATAGGAAAGAGGCTTGGCTTGAGAAGAAGTGAGAAAATGAAATTGATCTGAGGGAAACATACTAATATATAGGAGGCAACTAGGTGGTACAGTGAATAGAGCTCCAAGCTTGGAATCAGGAAGACCTGAATTCAAATACAGCCTCAGAAACGTCCTTGCTGTGTGACTTGGACAAGTCACTTAACCTCTCTGTCACTAGAGAAGAAAATGGCAAAGTACTCCAGTGTCTTTGCCAAGAAAATCCCATGGATTTTCCATGGGGTAATGAAGAGTTAGACACAAGTGAAATGACTGAATGACAACAATAAATTCTAATAATACACTTGGTGAGTTTGAGTATGTTGTGGGGAAAATAGGGTAGGGGGTTTGGGTAGGGATAGGGGTTTGGGGTCCTTAGGAATTCCTCTTTAAAGAATTACACCCTCTTGCACACAAAAGCAATTAGAATAAGATAGTAGTTTATTTAGGGGCAGGGGAAGAGAAGGGAAACCAAGAGAGAAATCACTGGACTTCTTCTCATGGGGAGAAAGGCATGGCACAGAGTGTGGCTCTGAGATACCAATCTCCTTGAGCAGGAGACCAGCAGGTACTTTTATAGAGGACTGATGGGGGTGACCATCTGATTGTGGAAAGTTCCCTTAGTGAGGGAGGACCCTCCCCCATTGGTGGTGGCTGCAGGAGTTGGGTGAGGGGTGGCTGCAGCTCTCTCAAGCCATCTCTACACAAGGGCAGCAGCTACTTCCAAACTTATCTCCCCAGGGGTGAGGGAGACTGGAATGAAGGGTGGGGGTCCTGGAGCTAGCTCAGTTGGATCCAGTTCCACTTATCTCTTTAGGTGTGTCTGTCCTTTGGATTAGTTTCTCAAGGAGAAGGTTCTTTGATGTGCCCCAGAGAACTTCTGGGGTGCTCTGGGCCCATAACACGTATATACAGACATTTTTCAAATAATAGGCTTACAGAAATTTCTGTTTTATCGAAACTAGAGAATATGTAGATTAATATATTGAAAGACTTCATTTTAAAAGTGACAACAATAGCAATGCAATTTCTTCATTTTTGGCAAGCACCTACCATTATCTGAATTTTTCACCCTCTACTGATCAGAGAGCCTATATGACATGTTTATTTTGTCATTGCTATTAGCTCATGTATAGTATGAAGACTTATTTATTTATTTTAGGATTCTGATGGGAAAGAAGATAACTTTTTCTGTAAGTTTTAATACTGAGGATAATCAGTGCCATTTTTATCTCATGGTCTTCTCTGAGTTATGGAGTCCCACACCCTTCATATATAAGTAGGATTTGTTATTGTTCCAATGAAAACCTTTAGAGTGGGTACTCATACTTTATGTGTTTAAGTAGTTATGATTCATATATGGTTCACAAAAACTGTACTCATGCATATACTTTTTTTTTTTTTTTTAGTGAGGCAATTGGGGTTAAGTGACTTGCCCAGGGTCACACAGCTAGTAAGTGTTAAGTATCTGAGGCCGGATTTGAACTCAGGTACTCCTGACTCCAGGGCCAGTGCTCTATCCACTGTGCCATCTACCTGCCCTATGCATATACTTTCTTAATCCTTTCATCTCTCAATCAAGTATTTATTGGGCACCTACTCTATGCCCAATAGGGGAGAGAAGAGATGCAAAAAGAGTGTAAAACATCATTTCTCCCCTGTATGATGAGATAAAAATGAACATAGTGTCTTGAAAAGAACACTGGAATTAGAATTAGAAGAACTAGGTTCAAATTATGGCTCTGCCTCATGTTTACCATGTCACTTTGTCCCTCCAGGCCTCATTTTCCTCCTCTGTAAAGCGAGAAGATTGGAAGAGATTATTTATTTTAGCAACAACATCATATGCTTTTTGTTTGGTTTTTTTTGGGGGGGGAGCAATGAGGGTTAAGTGACTTGCCCAGGGTCACACAGCTAGTAAGTGTCAAGTATATGAGTCCAGATTTGAACTTAGGTCTTCCTGAATCTAGGGCTGGTGCTTTATCCACTGAGCCAACTAGCTGCCCCCATCATATGCTTTTAAACTTTATTTTTTTCAACTCCACAGAGGGGGATGGAGCCAAAGCTATGTTAAACAGCTTATAGATTTGGAGCACATATAGATTCTGGGCTCATTCTTGTACACCCCCTTCCCCCTATCTCCCACACTGGCTGATTAGGTCCCCAGAACAGGATTGTACTTCACTCAGAGTTCTAGTAGTAAACCTGAAGGGTTGTGAGTGAGGTTATTTAGTTAACTATATATCTGGTGTGTTTCTCCAACTCATATTATTCACCCATTAATGTTTCTATAATTTCAATCTCTAGTTACCAATACTATCTAATCTGTGATTAGCACTTCAATATCAATTCAACCAATTTGTATTGTTAATATGAATATATGGATCACCTGGATTTGATGGAGGTGTCTTATTATCCAAATGGATTTTATGAGACCCTGGATTAATAGGAGCAAAATGCCCTTTGCTCAGCTTCAAACTGAAACCAGACAATCCCTATTTACCTTTCCCAAGAGAATAAACAAATTTAAATGCACCTTTGAAATTCTTATTCACTCTCTTCTTTCCCAAGAAAGTGAATAGATCTTATTGTTCTCCAGATCAATTATCTAGACCTCTTTGTCTTTGATAATACCCTTCCGGTCTCCATCTAATCTAACCATAGCATCGGCTTTAAGTTGAGCAGTTAAACTTATTTGTATTGATGTACATTTGTAGTATCTGCTTTGGGTTGATTTGTATCATGCTAATGCAGTTATTCTGTAACCTGTGAGCAAAGAAATTTAAAAAACTCTTAGAAAAGAAGGGGTCTCTGAGCTTTTTTGGGAAGGGTCTCCCCATGATCATGGTTCTTCTTGGGAAAAAATTAAAATAGTATTAAGTTTTTTCTGTCTGTCTCTGATCTGGTTTATCTTGTAGGAGATATTTACTTCCCTGATCTGATTTTTAGCCATGTTCTCTGATCTGTTTATTGTTTTTGCAGGAGGACAGGTATGGAAACAAATTGTAGGAGATATTATAATATATAATTTCTCTGATCTGTTTATTAATTCTGTTTGCAGGAGACAGGCAGATTAAACTATATATATATATATATATATTAAAATTTCAAGAGAAATCAATTAGCTCTTACAAAGAGATATTTACTGAGAAAATGGAGCAAGAACCAAAGTACCAAAACATTCCCCTTGAATTGGGGCATATTCTTCCCGGTCTATGCATTCCTCCTACCTGGTTCATTTCTGGGTGGGACACAGCTGATGGGTGAGTCACTCTTTTGCTTGCTGGACACTGTGTCTTGGCTGATCTACCAATCCACTGCTGGGCTTGGCCAAACAGATCACTCCTCAGCCCTGTGTTGACTCACCAGGCTTAAGTGCTGTGACTATGGCAGACACTGTTACAGATTTCTATTATTGAACCTCTGTAGGTTCTTCTGACATTTTGAAGCTCACAAGGTTATTCTGTCTCTAATACTCATTCCTCTAGGACCAGGGAGCTTGCCTTCCCTGTATAACTCATGCTCAGAGTATTCCATAAGTCCCTCCAGTGTGCTATGGGCCTTCCTCATTTTTTTTTTCCCTCAACATTTCAAGGATACCAGGGGCAGCTAGGTGGTGCAGTGGATAAAGCACCAGCCCTGGATTCAGGAGGACCAGAGTTCAAATCTGACCTCAGACACTTGACACTTACTAGCTGTGTGACCCTGGGCAAATCACTTAACCCCAATTGCCTCACCAAAAAACAAAACAAACAAACAAACAAAACATTTCAAGGATACCAATGGGCTGTCCATTTCTAGCCTTTGCCATAACTAGCCTGTCTTCTTTTTTGATCATAAATTGCTTTACTCACATAATCCCCAAGTTGTAATCTATTACAACCTATTTAGAGGAAGCTGTGTGGCACAATGGACAGGGTCCTAAGCTTGAAATCAGGAGGATCTGACTTTGGGCATAGCCTTCAACCTCTCTTTGTTTCAGTTTCCTCAAATACAAAACAGGGATAATAACAATACCTACCTCATAGGGTTATTGTGAGGATCAAATGAAATCTTTGTAAAGTGCTTTAGCACAGTTCCTGACACACAATAGATGCTTCCCTTTTGCCTTCTCTTTCTCCTATTTGTGCCCACCATAATCTTTTCCATTGCCTGAGGGACCCTCAGCTTTACTTCCTTGTTGACTTTGTAGACTGTTGCACTCCATTTCCTACCATCATATAACATCACTGGAAAAATAGTTTGTTTGTTTTTTTAAAGATGGAACTTTGTTTCAGGAGAACAATAGAGTCACTGGAAGAATTTAGTTTCCCAAATTCAATCCAGCAAGTGCCCCAAGGCAATTCAGCCAACTCTCCAGCTTGTATTTAGTTCTGAGCACAATGTTTTGTTCTACTGTATCAAAAAAAATTAAATATTCAAGAAACATCCCAGTGGGATATTATATCATTTGTTTATTATTAAATATTAATTATTTTATATTATTTATAGCTTGCAATATTTTACTCAATAGGAAAATAGGAGACAGTGTGAAATATCACTTGTGAAAACCTCCTTGCTTTTTCTAATATCTTCATGAAGGGGATCTTCATAAAAATTAATGGAAACAATAACTTCAATAAAGTTGCAGGATATAAAATAAATCCACATAAATTATCAGCATTTCTGTATATTATCAACATAACCCAGCAGGAAGAGGTGGAAACAGAAAATTCCATGACAAATAACTACAGAAAGCATAAAATACTTGGGAGTCTACCTGCCAAGATACACAGAGGAACTATATGAATGCAACCATATAACCCTGTTTATGGAAATAAAGACATCTAATTGGAGACATATTTATTGCTCATTGGTAGTCCATGCCAATGTAATAAAAATGACAATATTATCTAAATTAATTTTCTTATTTAGTGTCATACCCAATCAAACTACCAAAGAACTACTTTAAAGAAAAAATATAAATTAAATTAATCTGGAACAACAAAAGGTCTAGAATCTCTAGGGAAATAAGGGGCGGGGGAAGTAGGTTTAGCAGTACCAGATCTCAAACCATATGACAAGTCAGTAATCAAAAGAATGATTTGGTACTGGTTTAAAAACAGAAAGGTCAATCAGTGGAACAGAATAGATACACAACATGCAGACGCAAGCAATCACAATTGCTTAATGTTCAACAAACCAAAAAAGCCCCCCTACTATAGAAAATAAACTATTTGACAAAAACTTCTAGAAATTCTGCACAGCAAGCTGGCAGAAATTAGGTTTGTACCAACATCTCATACCATTCTGCCAAGATAAGCACCAAATGGATATGTAACCTGGATAGAAAATGTTTGCATTATAAACAAATTAGAGGGAAAAGAAAGAAATTACCTTTGACATCTACAGATAGTGACAGAGTTCAGAACCAGACAAAAGATAGAGATTACCAATGAAGATAGAATGGTCAATTTTAATTAAACAAAATTTAAAAGGTCTGGCACAAACAAATTCAATGCATCTAAGTTTATAAGAGAAGGGGTTAAATGGGAGAAAAATTTCAATAATTACTTTGCTTTAACTTTTTCTGATAAAGTATCTCATTTTCAAGACATATAAGAAACATTCAAAATTATAAGAATTAGAGTCATTCACCTGCTGATAAATGCCCAAAGGACATGAATAGGTAGTTCTCATGGGGAAAAAAAATCCAAACTGTCTATAGTCATAGGAAAACAAAGTATTCCACATCACTAATAATTCAGAAAACGCAAAGTAAAGCAATTCTGAGGACCCGTCTCACACTCATCAGATTGGCAAAGTTGACGAAAAATGAAAATGCCAAATATTGGAGAGACTCTGGGAAAATAGGCACATTGATACACTGTTGGTGAAACTGAATTGGCATGATCATTCTGGAAAGCAATTTGGATTACAGTCCTTGATTGCATATATTTTATATTTTAGTGGGGAGAGAAGATACATTCAGTGATAACTAAAATATAATATGCCATGATTAGAGTTCTAACTGGTGCAAGGTGAGGAGTGGGAAGGAAATAGTTCATTAAACAGTTATGCCACAACTGAATTTGTTTTTCAGTTGATCTTTTAAAAGGTTTTTTTTCTCCCTTCAATTTTTCATGTCATATGATCCCAATCAGGACTCTGTAAAGCCAATCATTTGTTAAGTTCATACTGGGTGCCAGGCACTACATGTACTAAGCTAGGGATGCAAAGAAAGGCAAAAACAAGATCCAAGGCCTCAAGGAGCTCATATACTAATATAAGAGACAACCTTCAAATAACTACATATGCCAGATACAACCTAAGTGAGAGGAAATCTCAGAGGCAAGACACTAGCAATCGGGGCTACAGGGAGAAGACTTTTAGAGAAGATGAGATCTGAGCTGAGTCATGAAGGAAGGAAGGAAGGAAGGAAGTAGAAGAAGGAAGGACATTCGAGTCATGGTGGGAAAACAGTGCTGGGGATGGAGTGGAGGGCAATGAGAATGGCATATAGGCCAGTGTAGCTGGATTTGGGGGTGTTAAGGCTAAAATTCTAGCTAGTCTGTCTAAAATCTCTAATAAGTGGTCGCCAATAAATTACAAGCTTTAGCAAAAGTTAGACTTTTAAGCATTTATTAAGGAGAATAAGAATTTGGTAAAGAGAGAAAGAAAGGCCTACATTCATCTATCTATTAAAGGGAGAGCACAGTTCTAGCTCGGCTCTCCACCAGAGTCCAGAGGAAAGACAGAGTGAGTCAGAGCGCCAGGCTCCCCCTTCTTCCTCCCACCAGCAAACGTCACTTCCTGACGCCAAAGAAAAGACGCATGGTGTTGCCCTCAGAGACGTTCACCATATGGCGCAGCTTTTCTACAGTGTCTCCAGCAGGTGGCGTCATTCCAATTGTTACAGGGGCTCGAAAAGAGTAAGACGACTGAAAAGGTAGGAAGGGGGCTGTTTGTGAAGGATTGAAAAGAGGGAGATCATTGTACAAGGTAACAGCAACTTTGTATGATGATAAACTGTGAATGACAGCTATTCTCAGCAATAAAATAATCCAAGACAATCCCAAAGGATCCATGATGAAAACAACTACCCACCTGCAGGGAAAGAACTCATAAAGTCTAAATGCAGATTTTAAGCACACTTAAAAACTTTTTTTTTTTTTTGCCTTTTTCCTCCTTTTTGGGGGTCTGTGTTTTCTTTTGCAACATGGCTAATATGGGATTATGTTTTGCAAGATCTAACATGTAAAACCTGTATCAAAGTGCTTTCCTTCTCTTCTCAGGGAGAGGACAGGGATGGGAAAGAGGGAGGGAATTTGGAACTCAAAAATTATAAAAAACAAATGTTAATGGCTGATCAAGTTGTGGTGTATGATTGTGATAGGATACTACTGTGCTATAAGAAATAATAAGCTCAATGATCTTAGAAAAACATGGATAGACTTATATGAAGTAATAAAGAGTAAAATGAGCAGAACCAAGAGAATATTTTATGCAGTAATAACAATATTGTTTTAAGAAAACTTTGAGTGAATAAGTCATTTTGACTATTATAAATACTCAAATTAACTACAAAGGATACTTGGAGGAAGATGCTATCTGCATCCAGAGAAAGAACTGACAAATAAAAGTATGTATAGAATGCTTTTACATACATGCATGCATACCCACACATACATATACATATACACATAGATATATATCTCTATCTCTATATCATCTATATATCTTTGTGCCTAATGGTGGCCATCTCTAGAGTGGAGGAAGGGAGGGAGGGAAGAAAAAAAAGGAGAAAAAAAGAAACTGACATGATAACTTTATTATATGTTTAAAAGGAATAAGTAATTTGTACATAATAGATTTCCGGTTTCATGTACTATCATCTTTTTTCTATTCTACTATGTTGTGAAAATGCTTATTTTATTTAAGTCCAGAATAAAATAAAAATTTTAAATGCTAAAAATTGTTTTTGTATATAATTGAGAAAATAAAACAACAATCTTTACAAAAACAAAAAGAGAGCTTTATATTTGAGCCAGTGGAGTTTATTGGGGGGGGGGTGAGTAATATTGTCCAATGTACACTTTAGGAAAGTCACTTTGGCAGTTGAGGATTGAGTGCAGTGGAATGGGACTTGAGACAGGGAGACCAACCAGCAGTCTATTGTAATAGCCCATTTGAAGTGGACTGCCTGCACCAGCTTTATGAGTGGGAAGAAGACATATATAAGAGATATTGTGAGGGTAGAAATGATAACTTTCAACAGATTAGATATGGGGGATTACGAGTGAATGAGGGAGGAGTTGATAAGGACACTGAGGGGGCAGCTAGGTGGCGCAGTGGATAGAGCACCGGCCCTGGAGTCAGGAGGCCCTGAGTTCAAATCTGACCTCAGACGCTTAACACTTACTAGCTGTGTGACCCTGGGCAAGTCACTTAACCCCAATTGCCTCACTAAAAAAAAAAAAAGATAAGGACACTGAAGTTGCAACTGCTTAGCTATTTAGCTCCCATCTCTTCTTCCTATACACGTGACCCAGTGGTTGTACTTTAGACACTGTCTACAATGCTAGCAGACTGGCAACATTCCAGGGCCACACCACTGATCATTTTATATTGTCATTCAATATTCAATTTGACTTGTAGGTAATTTGGATGAACTGCTCACTAAGTAGTCTCCCTACTCAGATCTGTCCTTCACACTGATGCTGTAGTAATCTTCCTAATGCATTACTCACTGGCTAAAAAACAAAACAAAACAAAACAAAACACCACCAAAAGCCAAAAACCAAACCAAACAAACAAAGAAACCCACCCAACTGTTCATTGCTTTTCCTCCTACAAAATAAAGTTCACACTCCCTAGTCTGACATTCTATAATTTTCACAGTCTGGATCTATCTTTTTTTTTTAATGCTTTTTTTTTTTTTTTGTGGGGCAATGGGGGTTAAGTGACTTGCCGAGGGTCACACAGCTAGTAAGTGTTAAGTGTCTGAAGCCGGATTTGAACTCAGGTCCTCCTGAATCCAGGGTCTGTGCTTTATCCACTGCACCACCTAGCTTCCCCCTGGATCTATCTTTTAGCCTTTATTATTATTACCTCCTTCATTTAGTTCTGTTCTTCCTGGACTGGATTACTTATCACTCGCTAAATAGATCCTGAACTCTCCCAAAATCTGGGACTTTACTCATAATGTCATCCATGCTAGGAATGACCCAGCCTGGTACCAAGGGCAGCAGCTCATAGAAACTTGCTCTTGTTCCTCCAGGTAGAAGTGATCTTTTTTTCTTAGATGGCTTCTCATAGGTGCTTATCCCAGTTTAGTTTGTATCAAGTTGTTTGTGAAGATCTCTTGTCTCCTCTAATATAATGTAAGCTTTTCAAAGGTAGGGGTTGTGTACCTTGCTCATCTTTTTCTTGGTTTTGGTCCACATCTGTGATTTTGTTGGTAGAAGGTTGGTAGAAGGAACTCCCTTCACTGCTGAGGATCCCTAACTGTTTCTGCAACTTCTCACCTTACAAAGTTGCCTGAGGAGATGAGATGTTAAATGCCTTGCCCAGGGTGGCAATGTCAGTATGTGCCAATCTGAGGTGGGAGTTGAATTTAGGTATTCCTGACTCTAAGGCTTAGGGCAGTTTCTATCCCTTGTGCCTCACTGTCACTTTCTATTAGCATGGAGCCTTGCAAATAGACCCTCTGTCCACTATATTGTCTCATCTCAGCAAAGGGCTGATTTTTTGTGGTTGTTTTGTTTTTTTCTTATAAGAGGGTCTTCAAAAACCCAATTGTCAGGATTTGCTGGGTGCTGAGTAATTATCCGAAGGTCTGTAAGTAAGGTTGCTATCCTGGTAGCTTTACAGAGTTCCCCAGAAAAGCAGAAGTATATTTTAATACTAAGTGCTTTAGAGACTAGTGTCTCTGAGCATAGCTGAGCAAAATAAATTGAAAAAGATTGGATTTGTTATGCAACACTTCATTCTACTGGTGATGTATAATGGGCTTGACAGGAGCCCTACAACTAAGGCGAGACTGTCCATAAATTTCATGGAGTAGCCTTAGGATTTCAATGAATTTCACCAGGGAGCCAAGATGTTTTAATGTTTTAAGCTCATTTAAAATATTCTGTTCATTATCTTGAATATATCCTTACTCCTCCCCTACCCAGAGAGTTATCCTTTATATCAAAAGATTTTTGAAATGGGGGCGGGGCAGAAATTCAGCAAAGCTTTTCAGAGGGGTCTACTCTACACCCATAATTCCATACCACTGAAAAGAAAAAGGCAGAAAGCCAAATATTAATAGTTGACAGTGGACTATATAAGACATTGGCAGGAATCTCAATAGATTGCCGTAGTAGGTACCTGTTTATTATTAATAACAAATTATTATTTATGTCTATTGAATGGAGTAAATTTCTCTTCCCCTTTACTCCCTTCCCTTTTTCCTTCCCTTTTCCTCCCTTCCCCTCTCTCCCTCTCTCTTCTCTTCTGCTTTGGACAAATCACTTAACTTGTCTGCCTCAGTTTCCTCATTTGTAAAATGGTGATGACAATAGCACCTATCTCCCTTTGTTGTTGTGAGGATAAAATGAGATATTTGTAAAGTCCTTTCCAAACTTAAAGAGCTACATAAATGCTAATGCTAATAATGCTAATAATAATTCATTTTCTCTATTATACAATTAAGACAGGTCCATTATGCTATGCTAAAGCCTAAAATTATTTTGTGATTATGGAAACGTGTGTGATGAGTAAAACTAAATGTGTGGTTGTCTTATTCTTGTCCCAAGTGTAGGGAAAATTAGCTAGGGTTTCTAATATAAATTAGAAACTTTAGCACCAGTTTTGGGCATTAAGCATTTATTAAAGCATACCAGGTATTAGTAAAAAGAGAACACCTGGGTCAGGAAGTTAAGAAAACACCTGTCTAGCCTAGAGCTCCAGCCTGGTCTGGTTCTTCCTCAAGTCCTTAACCACAAGCCTGTCCAAGCACCAAAAACTGCTGAGTAACTGTGTGTGGAAGCTTTTTATGGGTCCAGAGGAGACTTACACACTGCTTCAAGATAATTGGCTAGCATCAACCAAATCTATTGGTTCAAAGGACTTGAGGGTGGTTCCGTGTTGAGGTCAGAGTTCACCACCTCTGAAAACACTCCCTCTTGGGTGTTTTTTTTTGGTTTGTTTTGGTTTTTTTTGGTGAGGCAATTGGGGTTAAGTGACTTGGCCAGGGTCACACAGCTAGTAATTGTTAAGTGTCTGAGGTCGGATTTGAACTCAGGTACTCCTGACTCCAAGGCTGGTGCTCTATTCACTGTGCCACCTAGCTGCCCCAGGTGTGGTTTTAATCAAGTCAACTTTAAGTGAGTTAATCAGTGAAGTCAGCCAATCCAATCAATCTTAATCCAATCAATCCCAGCTGGAGCCTTTGGGAGTTGGCAAAGCCCATTATTTTCTTACACATATAACTATAAATGTTGTTTAGCAGGACAATTCCAAACAAAATCTAGTTGGTGGCGGACAGCAGAAAGGTATTACAATAGTTAGTCTGGTGCTTATGATCTGTGTGACTATAGATTTTGCCTTTCTGAGGCTCAGGTTTTTGTATGTACAATGGGGTTGGTAATACCTATGCTACATACCTTACAGAACTATTCTAAGGCCTAAATGAATTAATGAATGGTTTGCTTTACAAGCCTAAAAGTGATAGATAAATGTCAGCTATTGCTAATATTAGAAGGCGTGGCAGTGATTCCATATATTCATGACATCAAAGAGTTGGAGGAGGCTAAAGGGGGGGACAGCATGTTACAGGGTAAGAGGGAGAGTCTAGACTGGAGCTGGGAGCATAGTTGGAGATCTACATTAATGGAGAGTTTTATGAAATCATTGATCTGGTCTAAACCACCCCCCTTCAGAACCCCAAGCTCTCCCCTCTTATTAAATAGTATCCTTGATGATACCATTCATACAAGATTTTGTATTTGTCTCCATTTATGAGCCCATTTTTACACATTTCCTATCAAAAAATGGTTTTCTTAATCAGTCCCCTGACCAGCTGCATCAGCCTCTTTAGACAGGGTCTTTCTCCTTCCCCTTTCCTCATTAGAATGAATTCATACTGTCACCAGAGTTTGGTTTTTGAAAACCTCCCATCCTGCTTCACCTGAATTCTCTTTTAGAGCTTCAAGCCATGTGTTCCTACCAATTCTATGCTTGAATATTTTAACATCTGTTTTCTTTAAGTCTTGGGTACACATCAAAATCTGCCTAGAAATTTCTTTCTTATCCATCTTTAACTGCCTCCAAAAGTTACATTCACTTCAAAGCATCAAATAAATATGAGCTATTATTGTTATGAATATTATATTTTACAAAACAATTCCCCCTTTTTGGCCAGAATCAGGTCTATTATTTCCATCATTTCTAAAGGATAAAATTATCATTAAGGCAGGATGAGAAGTTACCAACTACTATGACTTTGGCAGAAATAAATCTCCAGGTTTAATTATCCAACTAAATCTCCTTTATCAGAACTACATCCTATTTCTATGCCAATTTTGTAACCTACATCAGGAACTTGTTATCCAAGTCCTCCAGCTGGCCCATTCCCTTGGAGTACATACCTTACACGAAATTACCTCTGCTATGCACTTCTTTGATCATTATTTCAATGCTTTCTGCCATGGCTGTCCACACAGGTTCACAGATTACCACACAAGTGATACTTTTTGATGTATAATGCTCCCTTGCCATATCTTTTATCCAATATGCACCTCTTAAATTAAGGTTTGTCTTTATCATTGTTATATCTGAGCTGCATCCTACTAAGCCTTAGTAAATTCAATTCAATTTTTAAAATTTTTGTTAAGTACCTACTAAGTATAAAGCCCTATAATATTAAACTATGGAAGGTGCACAAGTTTTGAAAGACACAATTGCTTCCCCTTCCTTACATTCTATTGCTAATGATGTGACCTACACGGAGATAATATATGTTGAAGTCACATGACCATCAAGATGGTGGATTAGACCTTTTCCAATCCTCATAATCCCTTAAATTTATCTAAATTAGGAATTTTGCAAAAGAGATAAAGCACTTTCACCTGTCTGTGATCTAGAACAGGGCTTCTTTAACTTTTTCCTTTTTTTTTTTTTTTTGCAGGGCAATGGGGATTGAGTGACTTGCCCAGGGTCACACAGCTAGTAAGTGTCAAGTGTCTGAGGCCAGATTTGAACTCAGGTACTCCCTGAATCCAGGGCCGGTGCTTTATCCACTGCACCACCTAGCTGCCCCAACTTTTTACATTCTTGACCCCTTTTCACCTAAGAAGTTTTAACCTGACCCTGGGTATACTGATATATAAAATAGATATGCAAATCAAACATTTACCGTCAAATTTTTTGAGACCACCTATATTCAGTTACACAACCCCATATGGGGTCATGATCCACAGTTTAAGAAACTTTGGTTTGGGATACCAAGAACCCTAATTAATTACAGAAAAGAGAATTCTCTAACTTCATCAGACTATGAGCTCCTTGAAAGTAGGAAACTGTTTTTTTATGATTCTTTGTATCCCCAGAAATTAGCATAAAGCTTGGCACATAGTAGATATTTTATAAATGTTTACTGACTGACTAATTTACTCATTCAGCAATCCTGCCCACAATGTCTACCACATTCTCCTCACCCTGTAGTGGCAGAAAACCAAAAAGCAGAAAAGTTTGCTCATACTGGGACACTAGCAACAGAACTCAGCCAACAAACTGAGAAACAGAGAGAAATAGAATAGGACAAGTGTGTGGCTGGGTGGCACCCCACTAAATCTGAGGGAAAGAGCCCAGCATCCAATTGAGGTGAATTCTGTTCCCCTTAAAAGTCACTCGGTGAGGAGGGGCAGGTAGGTGGCATAGTGGATAGAGCACTGGCCCTGGATTCAAGAGGACCTGAGTTCAAATGCGGCCTCAGACACTTAACACTTACTAGCTGTGTGACCCTGGGCATTTAACCCCAATTGCCTCACCAAAAACTAAAAACCAAACCAAACAAAAAGTCACTCAGGGCAGAGACTGAGACCTGTGAGATGTGAATTGCCCAACTTTGGAATAGCTTGGATGGTCAGCCTCCAAAAAAAAATGACATCAAAAGGGAAGGAGTCAAGAAACTGAGCTAGGAGAATATAAATATAACCCAAGTCCCAAAAGCCATTGACATTGAACTTCATCCTCTTCGGTGGAGATTGATGCCCCGTGCCTGCATGAAGGGCAGTGTGGAATTGGAGAGAGAAGAGAGTGGATTCTTTTCAGTCTCTTCAAGGTTTGGGACCTGCTTCAAGTCTCTTCAGTCTTTTCCACTTTCTGCTTCTGGCTTACAGCATTGAGAAAGAATATGGAAGATGCCAACCCTACTTCAAGTTGCTCTAGAAAGAAGCTCACCTGGGAGAGTTTAATAGTCTTTATCATGTCCCTATCCACAGCTTGCTACACTGGAGACTTTGGGGAACTTCCCCTTGAGTGAGATCTGGAATTCTCTGGGTTGAGCTGAATTACTTTCTCTGCTATCTGCCATGCATGTTCGTTGTGGAACTGGTATTTGGTGTGAAGGGAATCAAGCCAACTTGGGGTCCTGCCTTCCCCATTCATGAAACAGTGGTCAGAAGTTAGCATGAACTTGAAAAACACATTCCTTAGACTAATAATACTGTTTAAGGGAGGAGAGTGAGACAAGAGAGAGAATGCTGGGTGGGGCAAACTCTGAAGGAGATAGGAGGGGAGGAGATCTAGAACACAAGTGGAGAGGTTAGGCTTGGTAAGAAGAAGGATTGCTTTCTCCACAGGAAATGAAGCAAAGAAAGAAAAATCACAGAATCACAGAATTGGAGATTTTAAAAGGAGAGTTCAATGACTATCTAGTCCAAGAGTCCATGAACTTGACTAAAAAAATTTTTTATAACAATTTCAGTAAAATTAGTTACGTTCGTAATCCTATGTATTTTTATTTCATATAATTATTGTTATACATAATATATTATATCATATCATAATATATTTATTATATAATATAATTATATTTTATTGTATAATTATACTATACAAGATGTAATGCAATTATACACCATAAAAATAATATTCTGAGAAGTGTGTACAGGCTTCACCAGACTGCCAAAGGGTCTGTGATTCAAAAAAGGTTAAGGAGTTCTGATCTAGTCCAATCCATACATGAAAAGAATACCTCCCCCCACAATGTGCCTTAAATCAATGACCCCAACAGGAGAAGATGGGTGAGGTGTGGAGTAGGGGAGAGGCAGGAGCTCATGATAGATGGCTTAGATTTCTTCAGTAAAATAGAAAGCAAGATCATCTACTGAGAGTGAGGGGATTTGGATGTAGCCTTTGTGGGGAACAGGATAGTCAGTCAGGCAAGGGTTGCCAGGTAGCAGTGAGGGCCCACTCAAGATCAGACAACATGAATTTGTAGTGTGACCAGTCTGAGGTTTGACTTCTTTCAGCAACTTTTCATCTATACATAGTGGGATTGCTTTTATAAATATCAAATAACAATGATTGAGATATTAACCAGGGAAGATTTAAGTGGATTCCTGTCCATTAAGCATACTGATATATAGTCCATACAATTGAACATATATTTCTGCTGGGTCATACTGTTTGCTACCTAAAAGCGTTTGCACACCATCTTTTTAATTAGATTTCCTTTCATTGGCAATATTCATTCATGCTATTCAGTTGAATTATTCTGTCATTAAAAAGTCTGATTCTTTTTTGTTGTTATTTGGGTGAATTAAAATCATTTTAGTTAAGAAAATGATCTTTTTTTTACTCTAATTGTTTTAAAAGTGTCATTGCATAAGGCAACATAGTTAGCTGATTGATGGTAGAAGAAAAGGCAGTTCTCACATTCATCTTTGTTCCTTAGGGTTCATAACTTTAAAACAGAAACTTCAGGGTAAGCAGTACCTCTGAAGTGTTGGTGATGAAGCCCAGCTGTACACAATAGTCCTATTGCCGTGACAGGTTGATTTTGTCAAACCCTGTATGAGCAGAGTGAAGGACGCAATTTATTTAATGAAGCATTAGTTTAAGGTGTCATTTGTCAATCCCAAGGAAGAAAAGAAGTATATGACTAATAATATGTAGAGGTTACTTGAACCTTTTTTTCTTCATATTTTCTTTTGCTTCTTTTATTGGAGACTTTTTTTTAGTGGAAGGGGTAGGAGAAGATAGGGAATACATATTATAATATGTCACACACTGTATTTCAATAAATTTAGCTTCATGATTTATTCTACACAAAATATAACAGTAAGAATGTTCAGTGCTCCATATTAACAGGAGAGAAGAACAAGTAGATGGATGGGAAGAAAGCAGGGGAGAAGAAGAAATGCAGCGCCTCCTTATAGTACCATTTTATTCATAATATAGATCTTTCCAGCCTCACATTCTCCTACTACTACATCTGAAGACTTGGCATTTCATCATTGTAGTTATGTCTTCATAGATTACAACTCATATATGCCCCCTCTTTGGTTCTATCCCTAAATTATCCATAAAGGAAATTATTGATCTCTACTTCTGGCATCTGTGGGAGAAGGTTATTCATCTGGGCTTAGTTATTTTTCTCCTGCCACCCTCCCCCAAACTCTTGGGGCATAAACCGAGGCCTCTGAAATGTGAATTTCCCAGTGGGAGAGGAGGCTGAAATAGCTTTGAGGGCCAGTCTCCTGGAAAAATACCATCAAAAGATAAGGAGTCAAGAAAGTGAGCTAAAAGAGAATATTTTTAAAATACTGAAATTACCAAAGATTTCAGGTAAAAGAAAACTCAATTAAAGAACATGAGCATATTCCGGAGAAGAAAATGAGGTTGGTGACCTTGCACAGCCCTCCCTCACTTAAATCCAATTCATTGCAAGTCATGCCATCACCTCCTGATATCATGGTCCTCTTTGAAAACAAAGGACAAACAACAACAACAACAACAACAAGCCAACAAATTAACAGGGAATATATAATAACAGAAGAGAATATGGCCTCCAGACAAAATAAAAGTGTCCATACATCTACAAATAAGTATTACAAACCAAAGAAAATGAATCAACACCAGAGGAGGCAGAAGATTCTTTTTTTTTTTTTTTTTGCAGGGCAGTGGGGGTTATGTGACTTGCCCAGGGTCATACAGCTAGTAAGTGTCAAGTGTCTGAGGCCGGATTTGAACTCAGGTCCTCCTGAATCCAGGGCCGGTGCTTTATCCACTGTGCCACCTAGCTGCCCCTCAGAAGATTCTTAAGAGAGCATAGAACCATAGCACAATGTTGATGAAAACAATTTAAAATATTTATTTATATAAACAATATATAAACATATATAAATAAACATTTTAAAACATTCATTTAAAACAAATAAAAATATGAAAGCAGAATTCATGGCCTGCACAGCAGAAATAATTAGTAGAATAGAAAAACTTCAATCTAAGGTAGCAAGTTTTACCAAAGAAAAAAAGGAGAGAATAAGTGAATGGGAACACAACTACATAGCCTTGAAGGACAATCTGAAAGTGAGACATATAAAAACAATAATGTTTTAAAAAATGACACCCCTACAAGCAAAACAAAATGATCTCTAAAACAACATGTGTAGGGACAACTTAAAAATTAAAGATCTCCCAGGATAATGTGACAAGTCAAAATTTGGACACCATAATATAAGAAATAGTACAAGAAAGCTTCCCAGAGCTTCTGAACCCAGAAAACAAAATGCCATTCAAAAGAATCCACAGATTGCTTCCATGAAAAAAGTGCTACAAACTCCAAGATACATATTGATTAAATTTAACAATTTTAATCATAAACAGAGAATTCTGCAAGTGATCAGGAGAAAAATAATCAAATATAAAAGAAAGGAAATTTGAATAGTTCAAGGCTATCCTGTACCCATTAGACATCATAGAAGGGAATGGAATAATGTGTTCTAAAGACAAAAAAAAGGAATTCAATAGGCAACCCAAGGTGA
The DNA here is from genome assembly GCF_019393635.1 of Dromiciops gliroides. Taxonomy (NCBI): domain Eukaryota; kingdom Metazoa; phylum Chordata; class Mammalia; order Microbiotheria; family Microbiotheriidae; genus Dromiciops; species Dromiciops gliroides. The sequence continues at coordinate 460,879,836 of NC_057861.1, forward strand.
CATATCCTGAATTTAACAATGAATGAAAAGAGTAAACATTCAGTTTAAAAAAAAAAAGTATTCAAAGCATTCCCAGAAAGAAAACCAGAACTGAAAAAAATATTTGTTTTTCAAAAACCACAGCCAACAGATATTCAAGAAAGGTAAACAAAAACAGCAATCAAAGACAGCAAAATAACAGCAGAGAGACCATTAAGAGATTTCTTTCTAAAATTAAACAAGAATAATAGCAGAAGTCAAGTAGAAGTAATAATGGTAAAACTGGCCTGAAATATAGACCAAATTTCACAACATCCTATCCAGAGGTGAATCAATGTTGGTTTGTTTTGAATTTTGGTGGGACTAAATTACAGAATGTAATGGCACATAAAGGAGAGGAGGGAAAGAAAAATAGAGGAGAATGTGTGATGTAATTTGATCAAGTAAAAGACTAACTATGAAGTATTCTTATAATCTATCAGGAAGAAGAGAGCCTGTGGGAGAACAGGTGAAGAGGCAAAGGGAGGGATTGGAATGTGGGAATGAAAAAGGGATAATCTTGCTTTGGTGGTGGAAGGAGTACATCTGATGAATATTCTCATGGGAAAAGAGCAATGTTGTGTAAAGGAACATGGAGAACTTGCAATGGATGTAATTTGGGGAGACTTGGTGTTTGGAGTCACCATTTATCCTGCCTCAGGAGACAGGAAATCAGAGCTCTTGGGGATAACTGATACCAAGAATAGTGAGAGGGCTTGGACATAGAGAGGAGAATTTCAAAGCAAATAGGAAATGAGAAAAAATTACTTTTAAAAGTGCATAGGGGGGCAGCTAGGTGGCACAGTGGATAAAGCACCAGCCATAGATTCAGGAGTACCTGGGTTCAAATCCGACCTCAGACACTTGACACTTACTAGCTGTGTGACCCTGGGCAAGTCACTTAACCCTCATGGCCCCGCAAAAAAAAAAAAAAGTGCATGGGGGAGGGGGGGCGCAGCTAAGTGGCGCAGTGGATAAAGCACTGGTCCTGGATTCAGGAGTACCTGAGTTCAGATTTGAACTCAGACACTTGACACTAGCTGTGTGACCCTGGGTAAGTCACTTAACCCTCATTGCCCTGCAAAAAAAAAAAAATGTGTGGTCCCCAAAAGTGCATAGGTCAGTAATAAACCTCACAATCAGGAAAATAGGAACATTCCTAATGGGGGAAATATCCTATTATCTGTAGGAATTGGTATTTCTAAGAGCAAGCTGCAACAAAACCCAAAACAAAACAAAAAAAGAAGAGGAAGTCAAGGTTTACAAGGAAAAAACAGTTACGTGCAAAAAACACACACCAAAAAACCCCCATAAACAAACAACCACCTGAAAGCACAAAAGAAATAGAATGCCTTTAAAAATACAAAATACCCAAACTAATAGAACAAATCTTAAATAAACCAGTCTCAGAAAAACTATCTGTAGGAGTTACCAAACAAACAACCAGAATTCCTGGTTGTTATGGATTGATTCATGGGAGAATTATATAAAATGTTTAAAGAACATTTAGTACAAATCCTACACAAATTACTCTCAAAAGCTAAGAAAGCAAGCACTCTAGAAGACTCCTTTTATGAGATAAACATAGTCTTGTTTGTTTTTTGGTTTTTTTTGATGAGGCAATTGGGGTTAAGTGACTTGCCCAGAGTCACACAGCTAGTGAATGTCAAGTGTCTGAGGTCAGATTTGAACTCAGGTCCTTTTGAATCCAGGGCCAAGGCTCTATCCACTGCGCCACCTAGCTGCCCCCTAAATATAGTCTTAATATCTAAACCAGGAAAGGATACAGTGCAGAAGAATTAGAGACCAATATAGTTAATGAATACCAATTCAAAAATTTAAATAAAATCCTATGTAACAGGACCAAGTTGGATTTATACCAGGGATGCATAAGTGGTTCAACATTGGGAAAACGATCAACATAATGAATCATATTAAAAACAAAAGCATCACAAGCCACATGACTATCTCAAAAGATGCAGAACAAAAGCCTTTGATGGAGTGCAATACTTATTTATGCTTAAAAAAAATCCTACAAAGTATAGACATAGACGGGTCTTTGTTAATATAAAAAGGATCTAATACCAAAAGCAACCATCATGTGTGCACACAAATTATATATATATATATGTGTGTGTGTGTGTGTGTGTGTATGTGTATATATGTATATATATAGGTATATCTGTATATATATACATGTGTGTACGCATATACAGACATACATATACATATATATGTATGTGTGTGTATGATACAGACCATATCTATATCTAGCTACCTATCTACCTATCTGTGTGTATGTATAATCATTGTTTTAAAAATTTTATGTAAAGGATTTGTACTCTTTCCCCAACAGGGGCATGACTCATCTGGCACTAGGGGGTATGTTGTAACTTACTCAGAGCACTATATAGAGATACCTGTCCCTTGGAGCTCTAAGTCTGAACTTTCTCCTCAAGCAGCAATACCTTCATAAGCAAGGTGAAACCATTTAACACTGAGCTGCACGAACACTTATAGTGTTCTCAAGCTATCATGATAGCTGGCCTTCTTAATTATGATTATTTCCAGGTATGGTTATTACCAGGTTAAAACATAGGGGTAGTGGCAGCTAGGCGGCACAGTGGATAGAGCACCAGCCCTGGAGTCAGGAGGACCTGAGTTCAAATCTGGCCTTAGACACTTAATACTTACTAGCTGTGTGACCCTAGGCAAGTCATTTAACCCCAATTGTCTCACCAAAAAACAAACAAAAAAAACAAAACATAGGGGTAAAAGTATTATAATGGTCAGTTAAAACTTTCTTGGCTCATTGTGCCTCCATTCCCACCCAGTCACATGATCAGTTTTTCTTCCTTAATGACTTCACTGTTTCTACTATGGCCTGACCTTTCAATTCCCCTCACTTTACTTTTGTCTCTGTTTTTATAGAAGCATCTAAACTTTGTAGAGATTCTTAAATTTGGGGGTTTTGTCACCCCTTTGGCAGTCTAGTGAAATCTGTGGTTATCCCAGTATAGTATTTTAAATGCATAAAATACAATACACAAAATTGCCAAGGAAATTAATTATAGTGAAGTACAGTTCATAAAATATATATATATATTTTAAAAGTTCCAAGGTCTCAGGTTAAGAACCCATGACCTAAAGACCTTTCATTAATCATTTCTTGGTATTGGAATCACAGGAAAGGGAGAGAAAACCATCTTATTTCCATCAGCTCCCATCAACTCTCTCTTCCCATGGCAAGTTCCTTCTCAAATTCACAGCCATTAGCCAAGCTAATGCTCAGTGAGATTTCCTCTCCAATGATGCCCTGGAATATTTCCCTATCCTTTAGCATGGCACCCCAATTTTGTACCACAGCACTTCCTGCTATGGTTTCCTCACTCACATTCTAGCTCAAAGCCATATCCCTTCCCTGGAGTGGAATAGGTGAGGTACAGCTGCAGATAAAAGGATGTGCTAGAAAGAAATAATAAAAACCTTGCCTGCTTTTGTGGCACATCATCAGAAAGACTTCTTAGAATGTGATCAGATATCAACCAATATGAAAAAACCTGCTAACAGTCTCTCTGAGCCTGTTTTGAATCTTGAACCTTAATTTGACTGCTGTTTCTAATGACTGAACAAGCCTTTCTTCATTTTCTTGGTTAACTCAATTTAACCCTCCATTCTATTTCATTTAGATTGTGCAGGCTTCCCTTTTCTTATACAGTGCAGCTCCTCATTATTTGCATTTGGCAACTGGCAGATAAACTCCCCTGTTCTTCAGCCAGGTACAAACAAGGAGAGCCAGACTTAAGCTGCTGCTTTCCTATGCAGAAATGTTTCTTTCAGCACAAGCATTTATCCCTCCCCTTTCCCATTCTTTTTATTCAAAAACATACAAGATATCAAATGATTTTTTACAAAAACTCAATACACAGAGGAACATGAATAGAATCAAGGGAAGTGCCTAGAACTATCTGTAGTATACAAAGCAAATAGTGGTTAATGGGAGGATGACATGTATATGGGAAGACTTGAATCCTGCTGGTCAATTCTCTAATGGTCTGTCCTAGATTTTTTATTTTCAAATGGTTTATAGAGCTATTGTGAATCAAACAAAATTCTATTTAAACAATTATAATGTGAGAGCAACCAACAAAAGACCATTGAAAATCTAAATCTGAGAGATCTTTAGTCAGATGAAATGAGGAGAGGGAAGCATGCACATATGGGGCCCAGAAGGATTTTTGTGCCTCGTTTTTGGTTGGATAGCTGAGATTAGTCTGCATAGCACAGAGCAACTTGAGTATCTCAGTATGGGAACTGTGATATTTTAGAAAGATATTCATCACTTCCTACATCTTTTATATCTGATGCCTGTAGCTGAATTAAAAAAAAAGTTTTGGTTTTCACCTGAAATTTAATTTTCCCATTCGATCATTCCATTCCCCCCTTTTTTGGTTTACACCTATGATTTCATTTCTGTAGGGACCTCTTAGTGAGGAAAATCCTTCTCTCAGGGCAACGCTTCTATACTTTACAGTCTCAGAGAGCTGCCTGGGCCTGGGAGAGATTAAGAGACTCTCACAGAATTATAGCCACTTTGGGTCAGAGAACCTGAACCTACAGACTTCCTGCCTCCTGAAATAGCTGCCTGTGCTCCATCTTTCATGCTCTTATTCCCATTCTTTTATGTACATTTTCAGTTTGTTTGTCTCTAGATATTTCCCCCTTTTCCTAAGGTTTATGACACCTGACTTGGGAGAGTCACTTGGGAGTCCTGATACTCTGCCTGAGAAACCACAGGAGTATGAGAATATTTTATATCAGCTTCATTATGATTAAAGAAGTTTTTGAGATAGGAATTAAAAGAAAGCAGTGGAGGGGCAGTTAGGTGGCACAGTGGATAGAGCAAGGCCCTGGAATCAGGAGGATCGGAATTCAAATCTGACTTCAGACACTTGACACTTAACTAATTGTGTGACCCTGGGTAAGTCACTTAACCTCGATCTCCTTGCAAAAAAAAAAAAAGAAAAAAAAAGAAAGAAAGAAAGCAGTGACACTCTAGAACACAGACCCTGTTTACACTACTTCTTGACATTTGAATCTCTTTTTCAAGACCTCTAATTTCTGCATTAAAAAATCACATTACGGGGCAGCTAGGTGGTGCAGTGGATAGGGCACTGGCCCTGGATTCAGGAGGACCTGAGTTCAAATCCGGCCTCAGACACTTTACACACTTACTAGCTGTGTGGCCCTGGGCAAGTCACTTAACCCCAATTGCCTCACCAAAAAAAGAAATCACATTATGCTAGACTCTACAAGGAATACAATAATTATGTGACTTTTAGTCAATGGTTGATTCCAAATTTGACTCCAGGGTTAATGGGTTTATGTGTACTATTATTCTAGAGAATGGCTCCCCAAAGCAGAGGCTGGAGAACCCTGGGGGTTCCACTGTGGCATATGCAGTTATGTATAGAACTGAGTGTGTAAAGATTAGTAATTTAAAAATAGCTAGGTGCAGGGAACCAGAAAAAAAAGGAGCTAGCAGTAGTTATTCTAATACAGTACTGTGCCATACATGTTTGTTTCAACAAATATGTTGAATGATCAGCTATCTCATCTGTGCATCACTGTATAATTAAGAGGAAGGTAAATGAGAGAAAAAGCAAAGGACATTGTAATGAGATATAGTTAGTTTATGAACAATGTTCGAGTAAGTCTATATAGGATCAAAAAAGAAGTCTATTTAATCTTGGATTCTAAAAGTAATATGGGATGGATTCTCCATTTTTTAAAAAAAGATCATTAATTTTGGACTCTGCAAATTTTACTTTTAATATGTGTGAAAACTTCAATGAACAGGATACAGTAGCTCACAAGGCAAAATACAATCTCAAAAGAGCACTTTTCAAGAGTTCAGGCCAAATCAGCCTGGCCTTTTATAAACAACAACTGGTGAAATAGATTTATCAATGGTCCCTTCAAATTTCTGTGATGGAAAAGAACTAGAGAGAGGAATGAGAAAACATGAATGAATCACCCTCTGCGGACTTATTCTCTATTCATTTGACCCCAGCCCAGTAATTTCTCTAACAGATACATTTATTTGGGCTATTATTTTTGCTAAAGAAGGTAACAAATTAGTTCTTTCTGAAACCCTTTCCCACCTGAAACTTTTAACTTTTTTTTTTACTCTGTAAATGAATATATATTATACACATATATTTACCTATATATTTTCCTGAAGCAATCAAGATAATCATAGAACTGAGAATATGAACATTTCAAGAATTTTTTTTCTGACTATCTATTCCTTGCAAGTATCATTCTGTACTTGCCAATTCCCTTGACAGTCCTTCAAATACCATAAAACATTTGGGCACCATTTATTTTCAAAATGGCCCATGAAAAGGTAGAATATTTGCACAAACCAATGTCTATTTGCTCCTAGACAACATCTGGCAAATCACTATGTTGCAACCTGTAAATATCCAGAATATGACTCTTCCTGAATTAATTATTCATTTCAAAGATGGTTAATGATTTCATAATTCATGACCACTGGATAGATCCAAATGGAACCCTAATTAAGTTACAAAAGTCACTCGGTAATACATGGAGGCAAATTGTTTGTCTTCATTCTATGGAAGGTCCAGTTATTCTACAACCATTTTGAATTGTTTTGATAAACTCTTCCCTTTCCTATTAATGCATATACTAGCATCCACTGGTAATAGAACCCAGGGCTCACCAGTAATAGATTAGAAGAAACTTCAATTTACATAGCAGTAATATTCTATTAGTAAAGATACATCAGGTAAGACTAATATATCTATACATACATACATACATACATACATACATACAAATGTGTGTTTAAATTATAGGCAATAAGATTAGAACTCATATTTTGTACCTAATGGTGATAATGAGGCAAACAATAATCTCAGGAGGAGACTCGTAGTAGTCTCATAGCAACTGGAAAGGGCAAAATAAAAAAAATCCTAATGTTCACATCTCTGTTTAGAGGAAACTAATGATAAGAAAAAATACTATTTATAAAAACTGGTATCTTGGCTAGAGATCATGTGGGAATGTATTCAAAGGAAATAAAAGTATGCTCATCTGATTTATTCTATGGCTGCCAAAAACACCCAGAAATACGGTATACAATGAAATACAGGATTGTCAAAAAGAATCTTAGCTTGAAAGGAGGCCAACTTTATCAATGGTGTTGGCCCTCAAAAACTTCTCTAGAGAAGAAAGACCTATACTAAGCTGCTATGCCTTTCTGCAGGCCATATGCGGAACTTTATAATTCCAGTAATTAATCTAGGTTTGTCTGGTCTCAAGCTTAGGAACAGTAAGTGATTAGAGAGTATGTGTATTAGAGGCATAAAAATATAGAAGATGATTTTCTGGACACTGGGCAATTGGATTATGAAAAGGTAAAGGAAAAAGATTAATTAAAAGTGACATGTCAAAATACAGATCAAGCTGAGGCACTGGGACCTGTGCTTGTTTTATTCTGCTTTCATGTTAACTTACTTTTGGTATTTTTGTTTAAAAAATTAAATAATTTTAGGGATTTAAAAATATAGATATTCTTTATTTCACAAGACTCTTGTAAGTAAAGTATTTTGTAAACTCTGAAAGGCTGGATAAGGGTAGGCTATTATTATCATTATCATTATTGTTATTCAGAAACAGGCTCCAGAAGGACATGAACTAAAAGGGATTCCTGAAGCCAAGGAAGCAGGGAAAATGTGCCAGTGTTTTCAGAAAGTATCTATTGCTGTAGTCCCTGTGTTCTTTAATGAGTTGGCCTCTTAGAACAAAGTACCGGAAATTTCATAAGAACATACATACATACATACGTATATTTATATGCACACCAACAACCCAAGCGAGAAGTCTAGGGAATTTAAGAATTGTTCAAAGGTGAATGTAAAGAGAGATTTCCTATATCTTTTATTGATCATCTTGTTTCTCGAACTGCTTATAAGTAGGCTTTACAACTCTGTGCTAAGAAATAGTAACATTTATAACAACTCATAGTAATATGATGTGTTGAGATTGTAAAAGGACTTTTGCTCCAATGAAGTAGTAAACACAAATATTATTCCCATTTATTGATAAAGAAAATAAAGGATATAGGTGTCCTTCCAACCATTCCTAGACTTAAATGAACAAGTACTTAATTGTTGAGTGCTAAACTAGTGACACAGTGGATAGACTACTGGGCTTGGAATGAGGAAGACTCATCTTCATGAGTTCAAATCCAGCCTCAGACACTTAGTAGTTGTGTTACCCCAGGCAAGCCACTTAACTCTGTTTGCCTCAGTTTCATCATCTATAAAATGAATTGGAGAAGGAAATGGCAAACTACCCCAGTATCTTTGACAAGAAAACCCTAAATGGGACCATGGAGTGTAGGTCAGAACTGAACAACAACAAATGAACACATCAATAAATGGAGGATATGGATTTTAATTCAACTTCTTTAGGTATCTGTCCTCTACTTTGATTTTCTAGCATCTTCTTTGTGCACAGAACTATGGCCTCTCTGAATGCAATATTAAACAGAAGGTTCTAGAACTCAGTTCTAGTGAAGAGCAACAGAATTTGTTGTTCCTTCTGTTCCCTTCATTGATACCATGCCTTTTACTCTGTTATTTCACTTCTTACATGTGAGTCCTATGGTCACAGAATCATAAATTTAGAGCTGAAAGTAACATTTGAAGTCATATAATTCATATAGTTACAGATGAAGAAAACGAAACCCACAGAAGTTAAGCAACCTGCCAAGGGAATGTATCTAACAAGTATATGGATCTGTGGCTCTAAATCTCCAAGTCCAACACTTTTTCCAGTGCTTCCCTAAGCCACCATTGGTAACGTGGTCCCTCTTTTCTTTTTCTCTATATATTGACACCATCCTCTATTTTCTCTTTCTTTAATCCAGTTTCTGATGAAGAGGTAGCCCTTCCCTTTGCAAAGGCCAATGCCTCCACCTGTACTTTTATTTTCTAGTCTTGTTTTATGGTATTTGCTGATTTCCAAGGAGTAAATGCTCATAATGAAAATCTAAGAAATAGGTATAGGGAGTCAGATTCAGGCTGTTTCTTGCACACCCCTAAATGTCCCACACCCATGGACCTCTGCAAATGAATGAGGTGGGCGTATTTTCTCATATCTACTTTAGAGCCATGGATGTCCTTTGTAATTTTGCAACATTTACCCTTGATTGTTTTGTGATTATTCTTTCTGTTTACATTGCTGTCATTATGTATATTGTTTTCTTGGCTCTGCATTAGTTTATGTAAATCTTTCCATACTTCTCAGAATTCATCATATTCATCATTTCTATAGTATAGTAAGATTCCATTATATTTATTTACCACAACTTGTTTATTCATTCCCCAATCTATAGGCATCTTTGTTTTCATTTCTTTGCTATCACAAAAATTTTGGTATATATATGGACTTTCTTCTTATTAGTTACTTCCTTGGGAGTATAAACCTATCAATAAAATCTTTGAGTTGAAAAAATATGAACATTTTAGTTACTTTATTTGCATAATTTCAAATTGCTTCCCGAATAGTTGGTACTGATTCGCTACTCTACTAACAATGTACTAGCATGCCTCTTTTTCCACAGCCCCTTCAACACTGATTAGTCTTATCTATTGTCATCTTTGCCAATTTATAGAGTATGAGGTGAAAGGTCAAGGTTGTTTCGACTTGAATTTCTCTATTAGTGATTTAGAGCATTCTTTCATGTGATTATTGATTGCAAGTCTTTTTAAAAGAATTTTTTGTTCATCTACTTTTATTTATTTGGGAATGAGTTTTGGTCATATGCTATATATCCATGTATATTTACACATACATGTGTTGTATATATGCATGTATATATGTATATATATGAAAATTGTTTAGATATCTTGTATGCCGAGTACTTATCAGAGAAATTTGTTACAAAGGTTTTCTCCCATTCAACTGTTTCCTTTTTAATCCTATGTGCACTGCATTAATTTTGTTTCTGTAGGGACACTTCAGTTTCATTTAATAAAAATGATCTATTTTGGGGCAGCTGGGTGGTGCAGTGGATAGAGCACCAGCCCTGGAGTCAGGAGGACCTGAGTTCAAATCCAGCCTCAGACACTTAACACTTGCTAGCTGTGTGACCCTGGGCAAGTCACTTAATCTCAATTGCCTCATTGCCCCCCCCCCAAATATATATATATATATATTGTTTTTTTTGTTTTTTGTAATTGCCTCTATCTCTTGTTTGGTTAAGGCAGACATCTTCTAGGAACAAAGATCAAGAATATCAAGGGAATCAATGGAAAACATGGGAAGAAAGGGGGCCTAGCAATATAAGATCTCAAATTATACTACAAAGCTATAATCATCAAAAACAATTTGGTACTGGGTAAGAAATACAGAGATTAATCAGCAGAACAGATTAGATATGTGATATACAGAAGCAAATAAGCACAATAAACAAGTGTTTGATAAACCCAAAGATCCCAGCTGCTGGAAACTCATTGTTCAACAAAAACTGTTGGGAGAACTGGAAAGAAGTCTGACAGAAACTAGGTAAAGACCAACATCACATACCATATACCAAGAGAAGACTGAAATGGGTCCATGTTTTAGACATAAAGGATGATATCATAAATTAGTGGAATATGGGGGGGGGAAACCTGTCAGATTCATTTATAGGGGAAGAATTTATGACTAAACAAGAGATAAAGGGGTTCACAAAAGGTGAAATGGATAATTATTCTTACATAATTTTAAAAAATTGCACAAATAAAATCAAGGCAGCTTAAATTTAGAAGAGAAGCAAGAAACTGGAGAAAATATCCTTATGGCAAGTTTCTCTGACAAAGATATTATTTCTAAGATATATTGGAAACTGAACCAAATTTATAAGAATAAGAGACATTCCCCAATTGATAAATGATCAAAGGATATGAATAGCCAGATTTCAGAAGAAGTCTAAGCTATCAGTAGTCATAGGAAAAATTATCTAAATCCCTCATAATTAGAGGAATGCAAATTAAAACAACTCTGAGGTATCACCTAATGCCTATCATATTGGCTAAGATGACAAAAGTGGAAATAAAAAATGCTGGAGGAGTTGTGGGAAAACAGGTACATGAATGCACTATTGGTTGAGTTGTGAACTAGTCTATCCATTCTGAAAAGCAATTTGGAATTATGCTCCCCCAAATAGTAAACTGTGTATACTCTTTGACCCAGCTAGGTCAATATCCCAAAGAGATTTATTTTTAAAAGAAAGAAAAGAGGAAAAGGACCTGCATGTGCAAAAATATTGATAGTAACTTTTTGTGGTGGGAAAGATTTGAAAACTGAGGGGTTGGCCATCAATTAGTGGATAACTGCCCATATTATGGTATATGAATGTGATGGAATACTATTGTGCTATAAGAAATAATGGAGGGAATAGTTTCAAAAAACTTGGTCAGATTTATATGATCTGATGCAAACTGAAGTGAGTAGAACCAAGGGAACAATTTAGACAGTAAGAACAATATTATAAAGATAATCAATTGTGAAAGATTTAGTGACTAATCAATATAATGATGCACCATGACACCAAAAGACTCATGATGAAACATGCTATTACCTTCCAGATATAGAACTGATGGACTCAGAGAGCAGATAGAAGCATATTTTCTTTTCTTCCTTTCTTTTTCTTTCTACTTTTGGCCATGGTTAATGCAGGAATTCATTTTGCATGATTATACATATTTATAAGGAACTTTTCTTTTTTCTTTTTTACCTTTTCAATGGGTGGAGTAGGGTAAAAGGAAGGGAGATAATTCAAAATAGAAAGTAAAATAAAATTAAGTTATTGGAAAACAACAATAACAACAACCACAAAGAGTACATCTCCTACTCATAGCTATGAATATGCACACACATATGATCTTCTAATTCTCTTATGATATGATGTTCAACATTAAGGTCATATGTTCATTTAGAATACATTGTGGGATATGGAATAAGGAGTTGACCTAAACCTAAATGTTCCTAGACTGTTTTCTAGTTTTCCTTGTAGTTTTTATTAAATAGGAAATTCTTTCTTAAGAAATTGATGTTTTCTAGTTAATATAGCATGGGTTTATTGAGCTCCTTTGTTTCTGATTCTTCCCTGTTTAGTCTATTTCATTGATCTACCTTGCTTTTATTAACCAATACCAGATGGTTTTGAAGATTGCTGCATTATAATATAGTTTAAGATCTAGAAGTGTTCTTCATCTGTAACTCTCTTAATGGTCTGCTTCTCTAATCAGTTCAGGTTTTTTTTTTAATTTTATATTTAGAATTTTATTTTCCCAAATTACATATAAAATACAAATTTTGACATCAATTTGTTTAAAATTTTGTGTTCCAAATTCTCTTTCTACCTTCCTCCCCACCCCACCCCCAAGAACTCAAGCAATTCAATATAAGCTATACATAAGCAGTCATGCAAAACATTTCCACATTAGCCAGGTTGTGAAAGAAAACAGACAGAAACAAAACTTCACATAAAGGAACTAACAAAATTTATACTTCAATCTGTATTCAGATACCATCAGTTCTCTCTCTGTAGATGAATTTCATTTTTTATTTTTTATTTTTTATTTTTTTAGTGAGGCAATTGGGGTTAAGTGACTTGCCCAGGGTCACACAGCTAGGAAGTGTTAAGTGTCTGAGGCCAGATTTGAACTCAGGTACTCCTGACTCCAGGGCCGGTGCTCTATGCACTGCACCACCTAGCTGCCCCGAATATAATTTTTCATAAGACCTTCAGGGTTTGTTTTGGATCATTGCATTGTTGAAGATAACCAAGCCATTCACAGCAGATCATATCATAATATTGATGTTATTTTGTATACAGTACATTTCACTTTGCATCAGTTCATGCAGCTAATCCAGGTCTTTCTGATAGCATCCTATCCAGTTCAGTTTGTGGCATCCCTTCTGTGGGTGAAGTAGGATCTTCATCCTTTGAACACAGCAAGTAAAAGTGGCTAAAAAGAAAACAGCAGAAAGAGTGATGGAAAAAGGGAACAATTGGCTAGTCTTAATAGTTTTTTCTATGACTCCTGTATAAATTTACCCTATGGAATTTTAGACTATGAGATTCTCTTTTTGGGGGGGATGTCTTTGAAATTTGCTTTCCCCAAGTCTAGGGTCTGTGTCATATTATGCCAAGATTTCTTCTCCTTCTTGGATTGTGTGGTCAGTTGCCACCAGGGTTCTCATAATTTCTACTCCAGCAACTAGTTCCTTCATGTTAATGAGAATCAGGTCCAAAATATAATTTCTCCTTGCTGGTGCTTCTACATTATAAAGAGTGAGTGAGAGGGGCTAGGGTAGGGGACAGAGAGAGAAACAGAGAGAAGGAGGGAGAGAGAGAGAGACAGAGAGAGAGACAGAGACAGAGAGAGAGAGAGAGACCTTGAGGAGCAAGGAAAGAGGAGGGGAATTAGTCTGCTACATTAATGCACAATGCTTCCCTATCCCATCTCCTTTTTACCTAGCCTGTTTCTTTTGAACAAGGTATAACCATTTATAAACACAGAAGAGAGTTTAGAGCTATGCAAAACAAATTACTCAAGAGTTTCTTTACTAGTTTATATATCAGAGTTTCTCTTATCTGTGAAATGGTTTCATAAGCAGACAAGTTTAAAAAAAAACTAGAAAAAGGACAACCAATATCCAGATCCATTTTGGAAGACTGCTGATAAAACCCAGACAAAAGTCATAAAGGATGAAAAGCCCTAAGAGGTTACTCACATTAATGAAGTAATTCTAAAAATGATTTTCTTTGCAACTGTTCCAGGTACAATATTGACCAACCTGTGAATTACTTGAATTGAATGTTGAGGATAGTCAAACCTTTGCTTGAGGCAGGCGTAGCACAGTAGAAAGAGTAATGGGTGTGGAGTAAAAGGTCCTGGGTACAGATCTTCCCTCTAAGGCTTACTTGGACCTTGGACAAGTCATTGAACCTCTCTGGACCTCAGTTTCCTCATTTTAAAAAATGACGGGGTTGGAGTAAATAACATTTGAAGTCCCTTCCAGCTCAAGAACTCTGATCTTAATCTTACTGAAGAAAGTAAATGCAATGTTGGTACATGTAAACCCAGTTCTGGCATCTAATTAGGAAAAAAAATATTGCTATTTCAATGTGTTGAACTAATCAGTTCATTGTGTCAGTCTTGTGCATTGTTACCAAAGTATTCAAATGAAATACGGGTGTACCTAATTTTGAGCAAACCTAACATTTATTGGGTTAGCTGGGTGGCACAGTGGATAGAGTACTGGGCCTGCAGTCAGGAAGACTCATTTTCCTGAGTTCAAATATGGCCTCAGACAATTACTAGCTGTGTGATCTTGGCCAAGTCACTTAGCCCTGTTCACCTCAGTTTCCTCATCTATAAAATGAACTGGAGAAGGAAATGGAAAATCACTCTAGATCTTTGACAAAAAAAACCCTAAAATGGGGTCATGAAATAATGGACACAAATGAAAATGACTGAACAACAACAAATATAAAAAGGAAGTTATACAAAGAAAATTCAAGCAACATCTTACAGACAGTATCTTTAAATCAGAAGTTTAATGGATCTTTTTGTTTTCATATCACATTTCCAGATATAACCCTTCATCAACCCTAAAAGTGAACCCCTGCTCCCTAAAACGAACCTTCCCTTACAATGAAAAACAAGTAAGCAACACCAGCCAACATGCCAAGGCTACCTAATAGAACATACAATATTCTAGACCCATAGTCTCCCAACTCTACAGAACAGAGAGATTCATTTCCTCATCTCTTTTCTGGGGCTGAGTTTGGCTGATGCAATCAAATACCAATCAGTTTCACTTTAGTGTTCTTGCTCTTTATATTATTGTGGTCACTGATAACACACAACTTTCTCAGAAGCATGCCTAGTAAGTGAAGTGAGGCTGATTGCTTTATGTAACTCATTCCCACTAATGTATATAAAGCATCTATTGTTGCAAAATGTCCTTTCAAACAAAACAAAACTTATCTAACATGTCCTTATATATCATAACAATTTCAAGATTTAGGAATGTGATGGGTAGCAATATCCACTGCCAATGAACACTTAATGTAAAGTTATTCCCATACGATAATTTTGTTTTAGTGTTGCATTAGTTCTAAAACACATTACATGCTCTCTGTTACCTTTTATGAGATGTCAGTGAGGGATAGTTGCCTCTTACACATATCTCCTTGATACAATAAAATGGATTTTTGGCATTCAGAATAGGGAGGCTGTCTACATACACAGAATAGAAAACTCTCAATCATTTTCACTTGGAATTTAGACAAACGTGATTTCTAGTTTGAATAGTTTGATAATTATCTTCATTCTCCACTTTGATGTAGAGAAACATATTTGATTTCCCCCCTTTTTGCCTATAAAGAGATTTTATTTGTTCCTTTGTGTTAACAGTAAAAAAAGACATTAATGAACAGTTTGACATCTGAAAACTTTAAGAATATTATTTAGGAGGGCATCTAGGCGGTGCAGTGGATAGAGCATCAGCCCTAGATTCAGGAGGACCTGAGTTCAAATCCGGACTCAGGCACTTGACACTTACTAGCTGTGTGACCCTGGGCAAGTCACTTAACCCTCATTGCCCCACACACAAAAAAAAAAGAAAAGAAAAGAAAAAGAAAGAAAGAATATTATTTAAACATAGGGCACTTATAGTGGCTTCTAAGAGCAATTTCTTATAATTTTCTTATTGCTAACATCAATCTTCATTTAAAGAAAAAGACTAAATAGAAGAGACTATGACAATTGAGCCTGATAAATAAAGGGCAAATATAAATAATAAAATAGACCAAATCTTTTTAAAGCATCTAAAAAGGTTAGCCATCTCAGCATTTTTTCTCACCATGGAAAAGATATACTTCAAACTCTTGTTAAATTAGAGGACAAGTTAATAAAAGACCAATTTTCATTCTTATTTGCAGTCAGTCTTATTTCCAGATGAGGCAAAGATATGTTTGGCCTTTAAGAAGTTCTGAAAATCCTTTTATTTATTTATAAACAAAGATTACTTGCGTGTTTGAAAAGGATTCGTCTATTTTTGTGCCTTATGTATGGAATTGCCAACATTGAGATTAGAAATTTGGAACTGGACAGAACATTAAAGGTTATCTAGCCCAACTTCCTCATTTTATAGATTAGGACACTCATTCCCAGAGCAGCTAAATGAATTGCTCAGTATCTCTCAGGATGTAAGTCACAGAGCTAAGATTTGAACACAGAATCTCCAACTCTAAAAGCCAGTCAGTTGTTCAACAAATATTTATTCAGTTCCTACTCTGGGCCAGAAAAAACAACAACAACAACAACAACATACTGCTCTTGAGCTCACAGATTAATGGAGGAGACAACATGCAAACAACTAAGTACAAATAAGATATAGGTGGGATAAATTGGGGCTAGCCTCAGAGAGAAGACGCTGAAAGGACTGGGAAAAGTTTCTCATAGAAGTGGGACTTGAAGGATGCCAGGGAAGCCAGGAGGCAGACAAGAGGAGGGAGAAACTTCCAGCCAAATGCCCAGAGGAGAGAAATGGAGCATCTTGTTGGAGGAGCAGTAAGGAGACCAGTGTCACTGGATCAAGGTATGAGAGTGGGAAATCTAGAACTCTTTCTAGTGCAGCAGTTCTGCCTCTCAATATTTAGAATTCCATCATTTTAAGATGGCGGAGGAAAGGCAGTAGAATTCCTTCATTTAATCCACCCAAGTTCTCTTCTTTAACTACATTTGTAGTATCTGTCTTTTCAACTCTACATCATGAGCACAGTAAGTGACAAGTGATTTAGGGGGGCCCGACTAGTGAAGTATTTACTAGCTCTACTTTTCTCCTTTCCACGTCCAATTTGCATGTCCTGTTGTATTCTATGTCTCTGTTCCTTTTTTAAAGCTTCTGCTTGACTGAGAAGCAAATTTCCTTTTATCATTTGGGTTTACAAAAAGGGTTATCTAAATCTTCAGTAATTGCATCTCATTTATTACTTTCACCTTTATTATTAGATGCAACTAGGTGGTATGGTGGTTATAGTGTTGGATTTTGGAGTTAGGAAGACCTCAAGTTGGACCTCAGATTTTTTTGTTTTGTTTTTGTGGGGCAATGGGGATTAAGTGACTTGCCCAGGGTCACAGAGCTAGTAAGTATCAAGTGTCTGAGGCCACATTTGAACTCAGGTACTCCTGAATCCAGGGCAGGTGCTCTATTCACTGCCCCACCTAGCTGTCCCTGACCTCAGATATTCACTAGCTATGTGGCCCTGGGAGAGACACTATATCTGTCTCCCTCAGTTTCCCCATCTGCAAAGTAGAAATAATAGCACCTGCCTCCAAGAGTTGTGAGGATAAAATGAGATATTATTAAGTATTTTGCAAACCTATACCATGTAAATGCTATCTAATAGTATCATCAACATTGCTAACAAAATCCTTGTGCAAAATTTGGGGGATCCAGTTGAATTTCTTTTAAGCAGCTCTGAACTTCCTTATTTCCTCCCACATTTTATATCTACTCTGTCAAAAAAGTCTTCAAATAGCAATTTAGAGAATAACCTACATGCTCAGTACTTCATGGGTCTGAATAGCATCTGTGACTCTTCAGTCTCACAGCCTTAACCTTTAAATTTTGCCGTATCAGCATATGACTTAATACTGGGAGTCATCTTTCTAAAGTTAATCACTGAGCATCTCGTTTAGGCATATTCCTTTTTACACTTTTCTTTTTAGTTAGTATTTTCTAATGTATCTCTGCTTGCCTCTCGACTAAATTCAGCTCCTCTAGCAACATCAATCAAAATAATAAGTGACAGTTATATTGAGCCTGAAAGTTTAAAAAGCACTCTACGTACATTATCTCATTTGTGCTACAACAATCTTGTGAGGTAGGTTTTATGAGCACAACTATCTGCATTTTACACATTAGAAAATGGGGCTCGTATAGACTAAATCATGTGAATATGGTCACATAGCCAGACATCTATAGCCAAGAATATTTAAAGCATCTTCTCTATACCAGGTCAAAGTGTGAGATAGATGTGCTTGGGATTTTTTCAGTCATCTCTGACTCTTGATGACCCCATTTGGGGTTTTCTTGCCAAAGATACTGAAATGATTTTCCATTTTCTCCACCAGCTCATTTGACAGATGAGAAAACTGAAGCAAACAGGGTTAAATGACTTGTCCAGGGTCACATAGTAACTATCTGAAACCAGATTTGAATTTAGGAAGATGAGTCTTGCTGACTCCAAATACTCTATCTACTGTGTCAAGTAGCTGCCCAGTGCTTGGGATGCAAAGACAGAAACAAAATAGTCTGCCCTCAAGGAGAAGACAATCCATCATGGAAAAAGCACATACACACACACGCACGTGCACACACACACACACACACACGCACACACACACACATATGTATGTATGCATATATATGTATATATATTGTGTGTGTATATATATATGAATATAAAGTACTGGGGATAGCAGAAAGGACATATATTAGTAGTTGGAAGAGCAGATAAAGAAGGATTGATGTAGGAGGTGGCATCTGAGCCGAGCTTTCAAGGAATTTAAGGTTTCTCAGAGATCAAGATGAGGAGTGAGTGGATTCCAAGGTATGGGGAACATCATTGCAAAGGAATGGAGATTGAAAATGGAATGTTGTGAATGAGGAACAGCAAGGGGAAAAGTACATAATAAGACTGGAAATGTGTGCAGGAGGCAGATTGGAAAAGCCTTTAAATGCAAAACAGAGGAGTTCGTATTTTATCCTCATGGCAAAAGGGAATCATTGCAGCTTTTTGATCAAAAGAATAAAGTGCTCAGAACTGAGCATTAGACATACCGCTTTGACAACTATGTGAAGAAGGAATTGGAGAGAAGGGGAGAGACGAGCCAAGGAGATCAAACAGGAGGTGATTTCCATTTGAGAGGTGAACCAGAGTGGGGGCTATGAGAGGGGAAAAAAAGGGAATAGGCACAAAAGATGTTAAATCAACAAGACTTGGCAATTGACCAGATCTGTGATGAGGGAGAGCTAGGAATCAAGGATGGGTCTGAGTCTGGGAACCTAATATGTTTCTATTACACATCAGGCTAGTTGCTTTAAAATAACTTGTATAGTATTGCACATTTGATCTATTGTATCACTCTAACCCTTATGATTATGGGAACAGACTTGCAATGTGGGTATTAAAAATTTAAAACACTGGCTTATACACTTAAGGAATTAATTAAGACATACAATTAAAGCTTCATGAAGAGGCCAGCTAAAGGAGTGCCTCATGATGTAAACAATAAAGATATTGAGAGTAGGAAGAGAGTTGCTTTGCTTTAGGAAGATGTGACATACTTATTAAATGATAAGAGATAGACAAAATCCCATCTGTTTTCTATAAATTATCTGGACAAGTACTATTCTAAAATTCCTAATGAGATAGAAATTTTGGAAAATAATTGGAAACTGGACACTTCTGACTGAGGATGGACTTCTGTGAGATCTTGTGAGAGGAGATTAACTTACAAATTATGAGAAATTGCTAGACAGAGCAAGAAAAGTAGAGGGGCATCAGAGGGCTGTTAAGAGTACCCTAATACAAGAAAATCTGACTTCAACTGGACCCAAACAATCTTCTTGCTTTGGGGCCACAAAAGTGAAATGAGACCATCACTATTCACTTGGACGCAAAGGCAGAAATTTGTAGAAAGCTTGCTAAGAAAGGAAACAGCAGGCAGAACTGCTCCATTTGGTGAATCAAGGAACCAGAAGTCATTATAGTCTGATGCCAGGAAAACTACAAAAGAGAGCAATTCAAAGGACAAGGCTATCTTCTACTTTAGATGTGGACTAAACAGCTGGGAGTTTTTTTAGCTGAATGAAGATTTGATTTATCGGAATATGATGTCTGCAGAAACTGCATTGGGAATGAGATCAGTACAAGGGAAAGAGGACCTCACAGGCTCTGGAAAAAACACTGAGCCTGATATCATTACCAGTCATTCATAGGTTCATTCCACTTGGAGACATAGGAGTTTATAAAGAAGTGACCATGAAGTGAGAAGACATGGTGTCTTGCTGGGTGCAGACAATATGTAGATACTGTGTTCCAGAAAGGACTTTTCTAGAATTTGGTGGCTTTTACCACAAAAATGTAATGAATTATGCTGTAATAGGGAGCTGTTTCAAATTTATAACAATAAAAGCCATTCCCCAGTTGATAATTGATATTTATTTCAATGGATATGAATAATAAGTTTTCTAAGGAAGAAATTAAAGTTATAAATAGGCACATTAAGAAATGCTTCCAATCATTAATAATTAGAGAAATTAAAATTAAAGCAAGTTTGAATCTCCATCTCATACCTGTCAGATTGGCAAATTTGACCAAAAAATGAAGATGACAAATGCTAGAAGGACTGTAGAAAAAAAAATGGTACATTAATACACTCTTTGTGGAGCTATGAATTAGTCTATCCTGTCTGGAATTATGCTTTTCAATTTGCTAATCTGTGCATGCCCTTTGACCCAGCAATACCACACTAGATCTAAATTCCAAAGAGATATTTATAGCAGCTCTTTGCGGTGGCAAAGAGCTGGAAATTATGGGAAAATAGCTAAACAAATCATGATATATGAATGTAATGGAATACTATTATGCTTTTTAAAATGATTAAGGGAATAGTTTCAGAGAAAGCTGGAAAAATGTGTCTGAATTGATGCTGAGTGAAGTGAGCAGAACCAGGAAAATAATTTATACAATAACAAGAACATTGTAAAGGCAAACAGTTTTGAGGGTGTAATGATTGGAGTGATGCCACCTGCTGGAGAGTTACTGTAGGAAAACTCCGCCATGAGGAGAAAGCGTCTGAGGGCAAGCCATGTGGTGAAGTTCCTTGGCGTCAGGAAGTGATGTTTTTTTTGTGGGTACTGTCTATGAAAACTACCAGCCAATCAACTTGAGGAGCCTCCTATTTCTGGGAGGAGAACACAAAGTAGGAAGCGGATGATGGCTGAGGGCTTACTTCCTCTTTTGGGTTCCAGACATCAGCTTGGTGGTAGGACTTCATGTGGGAGGTTAGGAAGGCTAGGATTTCCATGCTATAAGAAATCTGTTCTCAATCTTTCTCTCTCTTTACTATCTGGTATCTTTTAATAAACCCTTAAAAGCCTTAATTCTTGGTGAATTTATCCGTGATTTTAGCCAATTTCCCCCCAAACTGAGGGAACAGATTAGAACCCACATTTAGATTTTTAAATAGCACAAGAGGCTTAAGAACTTTTGTCAATGCAATGACTAACTATGATTCTAGAAAACCCAAATATAACAGTATGTTTATACTACCTACTTCCTGATGATAGGCTTAAGGATACAGAAGACGTGTTTTGGACATAGCCAATGCAGGAATTTGTTTTCCTTGATTATAAATATTTGTTAGAAAGGCTTTGTTTTTTTTTTTAAATAGGGTATAGATATGAAGGAGAGAAAATAGCTTTCTATTTATTGGAAAATAAAATTTAGTATAGACAAAAGAACTGTTCTTCTATTGCTGAACCACTTAATGAGTTCACTTATTTATACATACATAATACATTATATGTATTATATATATGTGTAATACATTATACATTTTGGGTATATACATATATATGTATATAAACTAAAAGCACAACAAGAAAAGTAGTTTGTTTTAAACTTCAGAAGCTATGTGGAGGGGGGCAGCTAGGTGGTGCAGTGGATAGAGCACTGGCCTTGGAGTCAGGAGTACCTGAGTTCAAATCTGGCCTCAGACACTTAACACGTACTAGCTGTGTGACCCTGGGCAAGTCACTTAACCCCAACCACCTCACTAAAAAAAAAACAAAAAAACAAAAAAAAAACCCAGAAGCTATGTGGAGAATGTTGAAGGGAAAAAAAGTGAACAAAATTTGCAAGATTTGATCAATTGCTTCATGTGTACATCAGTGTTGGCCTATCAAGATGTGGGAAGCCCTTTGAGTTGCATGTAGCAATGTTCCTTGGGAGCCATGCTATACCAAGAGCTTAAGAGTCACCAAAAGCCTGTGGCATTTGCTAGTCAAGGATTTAATGACAGTGAAAATTGTCATCCCATAAACAAACTGGGATTCTTGACATTGAAGTGAACTGTAACTGAAAAGCTCAAAGACTACATACAACTAAATTTCATGTATGAGCTGACAACAGTTCATTGACATATTATAACCAGTGGCAAATGGAATAATTTGCTTGCTGGAAATGGGTAGCAGTATCAGTGACTAGGAGCTGAGGACATGGTATCAGTCAGAGAAGATGAATGTGGATGCAGATGCTCTGTCCAGTAGGTTGTATGACACTGAAGCTGTGGAAAAAGTATTTGTGATGCTCACAGAGGTGGACCACAATTAAATAAAGGTTCACTCTATCAGATTATACCATCAGTATGTATTAACTTTGTTATATTGAACCAATCCCCTTTGCCTTAGTTCTTCATAGATAACTGTTAGTAAGAACAGATGCATGACAGACTACAATACATAATACAAAGAGAGATATGATGGTGTGATTCAAGCTTTGTCCTCTGGAGGATACTTTACTTTTGAAACAATGGCAGAAATTGAAGCTGGGTAATTGAGTGATGTAGCTTCTTCCATACTGCTCCTAAGAATTAATTAGTGCTACAGGTCTGACTAGGCTGTACTTTTCATGCCATTTAGTTGTCCAGTTGGGTCCCAAGGCTTGGGGTGCTGGCTGCTGGAGGTATGGTGAGCAGGGTACTTTTGACCCTAATATTCTTGCTTTTCTATAATTATGTTACTAATTTGCTCTACATATGAATTTCTATTTCCTTTCGGGACTCATGGTGTGCATTCAAAAAAGATCACCAAGAAGATTTATGAGTGCAAAAGGAGAGACATGCTCATTATTCCCAAAGGACCTATTGCCACCTCATACTGCATACTTGGAGAACATAAGCACCTGCAAACTATCAGGACTGATGTGCATTCACTTTTTCTTTCTGAAGGGATATAGTAAAAGCATAAATCACATCTAGTGATGACTAGTCATTTTACCCAGAGTGCTCACATAGACCCAACCCAGAACTAGAAAACTTCTACAAGTAGTAAGTTGTTGTGAAAGAAGTATTTCTTTGTGTATGGTTTCCCTGCAAGAATTCTTTCTGACCACAGCAGAGACCCAGAGAGCTAACTACTTAGGAAGGCAATGCCCTTGGCAGGAATTGACAAATCTAGAACCGCATGTAAGAGCAATAGCTCTGAGGGAATCCCATAGCCCAAGGGTTTCAACTCAACACAACTGCACATGTTGAGGACCCTGCGGCCTTATCAGAAATTGGAGTGGGGTCAACATGTGGCATTTCTCCTGTGTGCGTACGATGCTACCTGGAATAAGGCCACAGGCTTTAATCGCATGCCTGCTGATGTTTGAGTTAGAGCTGTGTTTAAATTATACTTTGAAGTTTCAAAATATGTAGCAACTCAGAGTGCATACATTTCTTTTTTGGGGGGGTGTGAGGCAATTGGGGTTGACTTGCCCAGGGTCACACAGCTAGTAAGTGTTAAGTGTCTGAGGCCAGATTTGAACTCAGGTCCTCTTGAATCCAGGGCCAGTGCTCTATCCACTGAGCCACCTAGCTGCCCCTTGAGTGCATACATTTCTGAAGTTGCCCTGAAAAAGGCCTCTCTTCTGGTTATGGCCTCAGTTCAGAAAACTTTTGCAGAAACAACTGGCCACATGATGCCTGAATTTATTGTCAATATCTTCAGTGAAA
This sequence comes from Dromiciops gliroides, assembly GCF_019393635.1. Classification (NCBI taxonomy): domain Eukaryota; kingdom Metazoa; phylum Chordata; class Mammalia; order Microbiotheria; family Microbiotheriidae; genus Dromiciops; species Dromiciops gliroides. The sequence continues at coordinate 460,903,739 of NC_057861.1, forward strand.
TGGTAGTGTTTGCAAAGAAATAGAGGTGTGCAAGGAGGATAGTTTGTCATGGACTAATGGAAAGCCATTCCATATGAAATAGTTGAGGAGACGACTTGCTTATGAACAAAATAGTCCCAGAAAGTAGTCAGGACCTCCAAAGACAATGCATTGCAACCACCCATTGCCTACTGAGGAATTAAGACTTCCCATGAGGCAGGTCAAAAGTAGCAATAGAAAATGTGACAAGATTCCATTCACCTTGGCTGAACAAGTTGTGGTATATGAATGTAACGGAATTCTATTGTGCTGTAAGAAACGATGAACAGGAGGAGTTCATGCAAGTCCTTCCAGGTTTCTTTGAACTCCTCCTGTCTCCTTTCATGTGTTGTCTTCCCCCATTAGATTGTAAGCTCTTTTAGGACAGAGGCTATCTTTCTTTTTACTAATTGCACTTCCAACACAGAACAGTGCCTGGCACATAGTATATGCTTAATAAATGTTTACTGGATTGGTTTATTCCAGTCACATGGAGATTTTGTTTTTAGACAATGAGAGAGGACTGAACCCAGAGTCATCTCCCTTCCAACCTAACACTCCCATTGTAGAGTACTCTAGGAAACAGAGACATCCCATAGGAGACTCTGATAGTCTAGATCATTTACAAATTCAGAATTAGGAGCACAGGCCAGTAAATGTAGGGATGTTGGTAACCTTTCACAAGCTTAGGTTTTCTCAGGAGGTCATGGTAGAAATGGCAGACCTATTTGGCTACTCATCATGCTTACTTATGGTGCTTCAGGAAATGAGAGAGACAGAAAGAGACAGAGATAGAGAGACATAGAGAGAGACAGAGACACAAAGACAGAGACAGTGAACATATCTGTTGGAAGTCAGATGGAACAGGCTTACTGGTAGCATTGAAATGACATGACTGGAAGATATCAGTGACACTACAACATTGTAAACTTGATTTGTCCTCCACTCAGGTTCCCTGGCCACCCATGTACCCTACATGTGAGTTACTGTATGTCTATACCCTAGTCATGGATGTTTCCTACCTGTGTGACTCTAGACAAGTGATCCCGATGCATCTACTTTCCCATTGATGTTATGGGTGTTTGTGGAAGAGTGTATCCTATGCTTATGGCCAAAATGTTGTATTGATACTTTTCACACTTTTCCATTTCATCAAATGCCTTTGCTTTGAACCAATCACATTTTCTGACAGACTATTAAAAGCAAAGGTTTGTGTGCTATGGCTTACCCTTTTTTCTGACCTAGAGAGTACCTTGAGCTGGGTTGGCCTTACCTGCGTCATCCACTCTTCCAGGGCAGGAGTGTCCCCAGGTGCTACACATCATTTGCTCTTTTGAAGAAATACAAGATTTAGTGTTGGAAGGGACCATAAAGATTATTTTGTAGTTGAGAAAACTGAGCTAAGACTTAATTTGAAGGTGAACTCAATCAATGAGGTTAATTGATTTGCCCAAGGTAGGGAGGATTAAACCCAGGACTAAATCCAATATCTTTCCTATTATACTTCTCTGCCTTTCTAATCATTTTAGAAAAATTAAAATGGAGAGTTTAATCATTTTAATTAAAAAATGAAAATACAATTGCTTATACTAAAGGCTTTTGGCTTAATCTAATTATGACCTCTTCTTGATTTTTTTGAGGGGAGACAAAGTAGATAGAGTATAGGACTTGAAATCAGAAAGACCTTAGTTTGAATCTTGCCTTATACACTTACTACCTGTGTTACCCTCTACAAATCACTTAACCTTTATTTGTCTCTATTTGCTCTTTTGCAAAATTGAGATAATAAGAGCACTTACCTTCCAAGAATGCTTTGAGGATCAAATGAGAATATTTATAAAGTACTTTGCAACCCTTAAAGCACCACACAAATGATAGCTATTATTATTTCCATGGGAAAAATGTACAAGTTGCTTATTTAATTCAATTATCTTTATTTGTCAAATGCCACCATGTTGTATGACATGTCATTAGCTGATTATTCTTTGGGGGAACTCTGTCACCAAATCTTTTGTGAAGTTTAACAAATACAATCCTCTAGAATTGAGATTTGTTTCTTCTTAGGTTATATAACCTTGTATTGTAGCTCATCATAGTCTATGTTAGACTTACTAGATCTTGAATACCTATTCTGTAGGATTTCAATGAGTCATGAAAAATCTCTTTCAAGTAATCTTCTTCTCTCTCCCCATATATGAGACAACCAGGTGGCATAGTGGAGAGACCGTGGGAATTGAAGTCAGGCTGACAGGTTTGAATCCTTACTTTGGCACTTGGGAACTCAGTAATCTTGGGGAGTCACTTAATCTCTCCCAGCCTCCATTTAGTAATTCACAAAAAAGGGATGTCAATAGCATCTCCCTCACAGGTTTACTATAAGGAACAAATGAGAAAATACATGTAAAGCATTTATTCTTCCCCCCCTCTTCCTCCCAATTTAGGTCTAAAGTAGTGGAAGAGAAAAGATTCCTGCATTGGTTGGGAGAGTGGATTAGATGATCCCTGAGGTCTTTTTCATCTCTAAGGTTCCATAATACATGAGGGGCCTGGGGTCAGGCTGGGGTGGGGGTGCAAAAAGAGTAAAACTTCAGTTAGCAGCTACATTTCTCTAAAACCATAAATGTAAGTGACCAACTTATGTGGTCCATCAAAATACCAAAGGATTAGCATTTTCTAGTTCAGCGCTCCATGGGTCCATTGGAGTTCTGGCTTCAGCTAGTGGTAGCCACATAAAGCAGCCAGACTCATCTCATCATCCTTTGGCAAAGAGGTATTTTGGTCATTGTAGAGCTGAGCTAGGGCTAAACTCAGGATTTCTTTCTTTTCTTTGTAAAACCGAAGCTCTTGTCCGGCTCTCCTAGCTTCCTCCAATTCCCTCAGGGCCATCTGCAGCTCTTGAGAAACAATTCCTGGAGAATCTTGTTCCTTCATGATCCAGTCCAGGGCCATGTGGCTCCTCATCCTTTCATCTAAGGAATACTGGGAATAGTAGGAAATCACCTCCTGTGATCCAAGAGATAAAATCAGAGCAAGTATACCAATGTATGCCTGGTATTTCTGTGTCCCATCCTCTTTCCATTTTCTTCTCCTATGCCTCCTACCCCAACCCAGAAGGGTTTTTTCTCTAATAATTATGTTCCTCACCATGCTTATATTAATAAGACGAAATGCCTATATAACACTAAGAAGCAGAATAGTGCAGAGGAAAGAATGTTGAGTTTGGAGTCAGAGGACTTGGGTTCAGATCCTAACTCTAAATCTTGAAACCTGTGACCTTGAACAAGTCATTTGTCCTCTCTGAGACTTGGTTTCCTCATCTGTAAAATGAGAGGGCTGAACTAGCTAACTTCAAACTCAACAATTAACACTCCTGTTGTCTTACTGACAAGGTGGTACAGTAGATAGAGTACCAGGTCTGGAGTCAATAAGATTCACCTTCCTAAGTTTAAATCTGGCCTCAGACACTTCTAAGCTGTGTGGCCCTGGGCAAGTCACTTAACTCTGTTTGAATCAGTTTCTTCATCTATAAAATGAGCTGGAGAAGGAAATGGCAAACCACTCCAGTATCTTCGCCAAGAAAACTCCAAATGGGGTCACAGACAGTCAGACACAACTGAAAAGTGACTGTATTTAATAGCAACTGTCTTACTGATCTATTGACCATTTCTGTCTTGCATATTTCTCATTTCATAGCAAAGAGACAAGGAGAAAGCTAATTAGAGGAAGCCTGGGGCAAAATGAGTATAGGAGTTTATTCATCCATTCCTATTCCTACCTACCTTTGCGGTGCTAGCCCTCATTGTTTCACACCATGACTACTGCAATAGCCTGCTGGTTGGTCTCCCTGCCACAAGCCTTTCCTCACTCTAGTGCATCTTTCACTCTGCTATCAAAAGGATCTCCCCAAGACTAAGCTTTAACCATATAACCTCCTTCCCCACCCCATTCAGTGAACTCCCGGGGCTCCCCATAACTTCCAAGATCAAATATAAAATCCACTTTTTGGCATTTAAGGCCCTTCATAACCTGCCACCCCACTCCCCCTCACACACCTTTTCCAATCTCCTTAAGACCCCCCTCCTCTACATAGTTTGAAAGCCAGTGACACTGACTTCCTCTCTGTTTCTCAAACAAGACTTCAGGTACTTTCACTGGTTTTCCTCCATGCCTGGAATTCTCTCCCTCTTCATCTCTGCCTCCTAAATTCCTTCAAGTCCCTATTAAAACACTACATTTTTATAAGGAACCTTTCCTGATCCTCTTTAATCATAGTGCTTTTCCTATGTTGATTATTTCCTATTTATGCTACCTAAATATAACTCATTTGTACATGGTTATTTGCATGTTGTCTCCCCCTTAGACTAAAAAGTTTTATTGACAGTGCTTAGCACAGTGCCTGGCACATTAAACTATACTTAATGATAAAAATAGCCTGATAAATGTTTATAGACTGACTAAAGACAGAATAAAGTATTAGAAAACTTGAAGCTTTTTCCAGGAAGGTGCAAATTGGTAAATAACTTTATCATTAGTGGAGGGAGTTGATATTCATAGTGGCTCACCTTCCAGAGAGTAGTAATAATGAAAAAATAGTGACAATCTGTCACGGCAAATAAACACTGGGTCTTGTAAAAATGCTAATAGAAGCCTTATGATATGAGGGATACAGAGTCATGAAGATGAGAGCTGAAGCTCTACCTCAATCATATCTTTGCTTTGTGGTCATGGACAAGTCTAATATTAACTTTCAGCTTGAGTTGTCATCTACATCAGGGGAGGGATTTCCATACTGAAAGTTCCCTACAATGAAGAAATCATGTGTCTGGGGAAAAAAAGTAACATATTCATGCTTAAAAAGTTTCTTTTGCAAAGATTTGAATATTATTAGTCCCCATTTGACATCTCTTTTATGTAAGAGTTGTCGGTAATATGTTTTAACAGACTTCAGAGTTTTGATGAGTATGCTTAAAACTGATGATGTGGGCTGAACGGCTTGTTTATTTTTATTTCTACAGACACATGGTATTTATTTACAACCTTAACAAAATTAAAAACAATCATGGAATGGTGTTTACAGCAAGTCCAATGCATTTCAAAGTCCTTTTTATGAAATCAAAGGGAAGAAAAGAAATCCAAAGCAATTATAAATTACTTCTTTCCCTTCTTTGATAGTCACAATACTAGGCTTTTTGTAGCAAACAGCACAGAAAACTATTGGATCTAACTCTAAAGTAAATTTCCATTGCTAAATCTTTACCACTTCTACTTACTCCTGACACCATATGTTTCATATACAGTAAGATTTAAAATGACCAAAAAGGAAAAAAAAAAAAAAAGGAACTTGCAGGCTTGCTGTCCTGAATAAACTGATGCCACTCACCAAGATTTCCCTTTTTTTCCTCTGCTACTCATCTAACGTCGCTAAGATCTAATATTACCCTGCTATATGCCAGACACAGTGCTAAGCACTTTGCAAATATTATCCCATTTGAGCCTCATGGCAACCCTTTGAGATCTGGGGTGGTGGTGGTCATGGTAATATTTATACAGTGCCTACTATGTACAAGTACTATGCTAAGCGCTTTTGCAAATATTGCCTTATTTGATTTCAAAAATAATCCTTCAAGGTAATTGGCATATTGTAGCTTAAACTCTAAAAAATACCCTGCTAGCCATTATTATCTCCATTTTACAAATGAGAAAACTGAGGCAAACAGAGATTACGTGACTAGTTCAGGGTGACACAACTGGTAAATATCTGAGGTCAGATTTAAACTCAGGCCTTCCTGATTCTAGGCCCAGTTCTCTATCTGCTGGGCATTCTATCCGCCTCTACCACTATCTCCTCCTTCACCCCATCTCATAAAGAGGTGGACCTTCTTGGTAAGGCTAATCCTTTTACATGGACAAGTGATCCCATTCCATTCTATCTTCTCCCTTCTATCATCCTTATACCTTCACTTATCTTCAATCTTTCCTTGTCTACTGGCTACTTAATTCCCTACTGCCTACAAACACGTCCATATCTTTCCCATCTTCAGAAATCCCTCACTTGACCCATTCATTCCTATTAGCAATTGTCTCCTATCTCTCCTCCCTTTGGCAGCTATACTCTTTGAGAAAGCCATCTACAATAAATGTCCCTACTTCCTTTCTTCTTACTCTCTTCTTAACTCTCTCTATACTCTGGCTTTCAACAACAGTGTTCAACTGAAGCTGCTCTCTTCAAAGTGACCAATAACCTTTTAGTTGCCAGATCTTTTCTCAATCCTCATTCTTCTTGACCTCTCTTTTGCCTTTGATGATGTCAATCACTCTGTTCTTTTTCTGACACTGCTTCTCCTTTTTTGATCTTGGTCCAAGCAAACCCATTAACTGGGGGGTGGTGGGAGTGGTCTCCCAGGGCTTGGTCCTGGATCATCCTCTCTTATTCATCTGATTTCTCTTGATGATCTTATCAATTCCCATGGATTCAATTATCATCTGTATGATTATCAATCTCAAATAAACTTAGCCAATTCTAGCCTCTCCTTAACTTCCAGAATTGCATCTACACTTGCCCATTGGACCTCTAAAACTCTATGTCTTATTGGCATTTTAAACCTCAATGTGTCAAAAACTGAACTCATTATCTTTCCCTCAAACCTTCCCCTCCTCCCACTGTCCATATTACTACTGGAGGCACCACTATCTTCCCAATCCTACAGGTTTGCAATGTAGGTATCATCCTTAACTCCTCACTCTGTCACACTGACGACCCCCAAATCCAATCTATTGCCAAGTTTGGGCAATTATACCTTCATAACCTCTCTTACATACACCACTTTCTCTCCTCTGATCCAGCCACCACCCTCATACAGGCCCTTATCACTGCATGCCTGGACTATTGCAATAGAGTGCTGGTTGGGCTCAAGTCTCTCCCCACTGCAACCCATTCTCCATTAAGCTGTCAAAGTGATCTTCCTAAAGAGTAGGTCTGAGGGCAGCTAGGTGGTGCAGTGGATAGAGCACTGGTCCTGGATTCAGGAGGACCTGAGTTCAAATCTGACCTCAGACACTTGATACTTACTAGCTGTGTGGGGGCAAGTCACTTAACCCCAATTGCCTCACAAACACACACACACACAAAACAGCAACAAAAAAAAGTTAAAAAAAATAGGGGCATCTAGGTGGTGTAGTGGATAAAGCACTGGCCCTGGAGTCAGGAGGACCTGAGTTTGAATCTGACCTCAGAAACTTAACACTTACTAGCTGTGTGACCCTAGGCAAGTCACTTAACCCCAATTGCCTCACCAAAAAAAAAAAAAAGAGAGTAGGTCTAACCATGTTACTCTCTTTCCTACTCCCTCCAACCTTATTCAACAAACTCCAATGACTCCCTTATAGCTCAATAGAAAAGGATAAAAAATTATCTTTTTAGTGTTCAACATTCTTTTTTTTTTTAGTGAGGCAATTGGGGTTAAGTGACTTGCACAGGGTCACACAGCTTCAACATTCTTAATCATCTGCCCAACTTTGACCTTTCCAGTCTCCTTATCCCTTTCTCCTATCCATATGCTTTGTAAATCAGTGACACTGGCCTTTTTGCTGCTCCTTAAACAAGATACTTCGTCTCCCAACTGCAGTCATTTTCACTGGCTGTGCCCCAAGCCTGGAAAGCCCTTCTCATCTCTGCTTCCTGGCTTACCTTCAAGTCATAGCTAAAATCCTACCTTCTACAAGAAACCTCCCTGATCCCAACTTAATGCTAATGCCTCCCCTCTTTTGATAATCTTTATTTATCTTACACCTGTCATGTTTGTACATAGTCATTTGCATAATGTCTCCCCCAGTAGACTGTGAGCTCCTTGAGAGCAGGGACTGACATTTACCATTCTTTGTATTCCCAGTGTTTAACACAGAACGTGACACATAGGAAGGGCTTAATAAATGCTTTTCGACTATTTGAAGATGAGAAAGGTGAAAATAAAATTTAGTAAATTGAGGGAGAAACAGAGTTAAATGCAGAGTTAGGATTTTGCCTTTCTATGGAGCAGTGTCAAAATGGGCAAAGGATGATGATAAGGATGACCAATCCAAGGGGGCTGGAGGATCTTTTTTTTGTAGGGCAATGAGGGTTAAGTGACTTGCCCAAGGTCACACAGCTAGTAAGTGTCAAGTGTCTGAGGCTGGATTTGAACTCAGGTCCTCCTGAATCCAAGGCCAGTGCTTTATCCACTGCACCACCTAGCCGTCCCCAGGGGCTGGAGGTTTTAAAGAACATCTGGGGTGACTCCTTATCCACTCTTTTATAGAAGGGATGGTTGGTCAAAAATAGATTACCACTAAGATTGTGATAATGGTCCCCTCCTGAGAAAATGACCTGATAGACCAGTTCCTCTCCCTGCCCCATGTCAAGCCAGCCAATTCTACCCATCTTCCTTTCATGGGTATGTCTTACCTGTCGGGAACACTTGGTTTCCCGAAGGGCTTTCAGGCTTCCATTCCAGTGAAGAAGCTGGAAAACAATCATCAGCTCCTGCAGAGACAGAACTCTCTGTTACTGATGTGCTCTTAAGAAGTCTGAACGGAGGAAAGAGATTCTCCAGTTAGGTAGTGGAAGACTTTGAGAACACACTTTTCAAACCCCAAAGCCTTCAGACTCCTGAAATGTTCAGTCCCACATAGTATATTGATACTTGCAGCAATAGCAGAGTTCTAAATAAATTTCAAAGGAAATAGTCATAAAGTAAATTTAATTGGGAAACCATCATTCTTATTGAAATATGACTTCACCTTATCCACGTTCGAGGTCTGATTGTATAATATTGCTTTTAGAACATCAGCCACAATACAAGAGTGCCAGGTATATTTATGTAGTTCTTCAAGGTTTGTGAAGCACTTTCTTCATGATACTCCCCACAGGAGAGGTAGTACAAGTACATCAATGTGAGACTGTGAGGTGGCAGTGGATTGAATGCTGCACTTAGCTTCAAGGACACCGGGATTCAAATTCTGTGGCAAACATTGAGCATCTGTGACCCTAGATCTATGATTCAACTTACTTTCCATTTTCCATCAGTAGTTTTGCTTGATTTGGACTCCAGAACATGATGCCCCAACCTAGGATAAGGTAATCTGCCTGAAATCTCATCATGCTTTTCAATGTTGTTTTGGATATTCAGCACCTTTTCAGCTTCTGCCCCCTTTAATTGGTGAGTTTGAGGGTGGGGTACCAAACTCCTCCCAAAGCTTTCCTTAATAGAGGACTGGAGGGCAGCTAGGTGGCGCAGTGGATAGAGCACCGGCCCTGGAGTCAGGAGTACCTGAGTTCAAATCCGGCCTCAGACACTTAACACTTACTAGCTGTGTGACCCTGGGCAAGTCACTTAACCCCAATTGCCTCACTAAAAAAAAAAAAAAATAGAGGGCTGGGATCTAAACTTTTGCTAACTCTCCACTTTCCATCAGTAGCTCTGCTTTGTTTGGACAGGAATATCACTCCACCTCCCTCCTTCCCAATTTATAGCTTCCTTTTGTATGCATCTTCCTCCATTCAGTTATAAACTCCATGAAGGAAGAGATTATCTTTTTTTCTTATTTGTATCCTCAGCACTTAGCACAGTTCTGAGGCACATAGAAGGCACTTAATAAATGCTTGTTGAATTGAACTGAACCTTTCTGAGCCTTAATTTTCTCATCTGTAAAATGGGGATAAAATAGCACCTAACTTATAGGGGTATTCTGAGGATCAAATGCATTGAAAGTACTTTATAAACAGCAGGCTATACTAAAGTAAATCCATATTTTATGGGTGAGGATACTGAAGCTTAGAGAGGTTAAATGAATTTCCGTTTTTGGAAGAGAGACTTTAAGGGGGGATTTTGTCCTACCAAACCAAAAACATTTTTATAGTCAACAAGCAATAAGTGTACTGAGATCTTTTAGTCAACTATGTGTCTGAAAAGAGGTGATCTGCTAAAGAATGTAATTAGCAAAAGCATACCTGTTCCTTGCTGTTGATGAATATACAGATTCTTTTTTGGTTGGTCAGCCATTTCACTAGTATCCTACTCTTTGCACCATTATTTGGGGTTTTCTTGGCAGATATCAGAGTGGTTTGGCAAACAATAAAAAAAGAACCTGACCACAAATGTCTACTATGATGACAAGGAAGATCAAGACACAAACTCAGAAGACAATAATGTGAAAACAGGTACAAACAAAGCCTTAAATTTTCAAAAAAATGTAAATTGGACAGAAGCCCAACAACAATTCCTTGAAGAGCAAAAGAAAAGAAAAAGAGTAGTAGAGGAAAAATTGAGAAAAGAAATGAAAGTGATGCAAGATAATTATGAAAAAAAAGAATTAATTACATGGTAAAAGAGACACAAAAAATAGTGAGGAAAATGATAACTTAAATAACAGAACTGGCCAAATGGAAAAGGGGGTGCAGATGTTTGCTGAATAAAAATAATTCCTTCAAAATTAGATCTGGGCAAGTAGAATCTAATGACTCCATGAGATATCAAGAAACAATAATACAAAATAGAAAGAAGGAAAAAATAGAAGAAAATTTGGAATATCTCATTGGAAAAAAACAATTGACCTAGAAAATAGATTGAGGAGAGATGATTCAAGAATTATTGAACTACCCAAAAACCATGACTAAAAAAAGATACTAGACATCATGTTACAAGAAATTATAAAGGAAAACTGCCCCAATATCTTAGAAGTAGAGGGTAAAATAGAAAGAATCCACTAATCACTTCCTGAAGGAAATATCAAAATGAAAACTTCCAGGAATATGATAGTGAAATTCCAGAGCTCCCAGATTAAGAAGAAAATATTACAAGCAGCCAGAAAGAAGCCATTCAAATATCATAGAGCCAAAGTCAGGACTACACAAGATATAGCAGCTTTCATGTTAAAAGAGAGGAGGGCTTGGACGATGACATTCTGGAAAACAACAGAGCTAGGATTACAACCAAGAATAACATACCCAGCAAAACTGAGAAAGATCCTTTGTTGAGGGGTGGGGAATGGGGATACACATTTCATGAAATACAAGACTTTGAAGCATTCCAGATGAAAAAACTAGAGCTGAAGAGAGAATTTGGCATTCAAACACAATACTTAAAAGCATAAAAAGATAAACATAAAGAGTTTACATTCCTATAGGGGAAGATGATACATGTAACTCCTAAGAATGTTATCATTATTAGGACAATTATAAGGAGTCCACATGAACTGAGAACATGTATGTAAGTTGGTTATGTTGGGATGATCTCAGAAAAAAATGAAGGTTTGAGAAAGAGTGATATGCTGGGGGAAGGGGAAGGCAGAGGAAGAATGGAGAAAATGATTTCATATAAAAGAAATGCACAAGGAAGAGCTTTTTCAGTGGAGGGGAAAATGGGGGAGTAGCAAGCAATACTAAAACCTCACTCTCATTGAAATTGATTCAAAGAGGGGAAAAATGTATATATGCAGTCAATTGGGTATAGAAATTTATCTTATCCAATGAGAAACTAAAAGGGGAAGGGTGTAAGACAAGGGGAGAGTTGATAAAAGGGAGGGTGCATTAAGGCAGTGGCAGAAGCAAAACAAACTTTTGAGTAGGGACAGAGTAAAAAGAGAGAGAAAGATAAATAGAAGAAAATAGATTGAAGATTAGTAATCATAATGTGAATGGGATGATCTCACTCATAAAACAGAAATAGATAGCAGAATGTATTAAAAAACAGGATCCACCAGATCAGTCCTGTGGTGGTAGTGGTAGTACGTTTGTGTGAACAGTTGTGTTTCAGAGTTCTCGGTTCCCTTCGAGACTCCGACGGTCGCGATGGCCCGTGGAAACCAACGGGAACTTGCCCGTCAGAAAAACATGAAGAAAACATAGGAGATTAGCAAGGGAAAAAGAAAAGATAGCTTGTCTGCCTCCCAGAGAAAGCAGAGGGATTCTAAAATCATGCAACAATTAGCAGAAGGCTGCTAATGAGAAGAAATCTCTGCAGACAGGTGAAAAATGATCCACAGTAATTTGAAGAACCAGGTGGATCTCAGGATCTGAAATCAAGAGTTTTTAGAATGACCAATCATTAAATATCTAACAATTTATCATAAAAAACCCAGGATCCAACAATATTCTTTTTACAAGAAAAATACTTGAAACAGAGAGACACAAACAGAATTAAAATAAGGGACTGGAGCAGAATCTATCATGCTTCAGCTGAGATTTTGTTTTTTTAGTGAGGCAATTGGGGTTAAGTGACTTGCCCAGGGTCACACAGCTAGTTAAGTGTCAAGTGTCTGAGACTGGATTTGAACTCAGGTACTCCTGAATCCAGGGCCGGTGCTTTATCCACTGTGCCACCTAGCCACCCCTCAGCTGAGATTTTAAAAAAGGTAGGGATAGCAATCATGATCTCAGACAAAACAAAACAAAAAATAAACCTAATTAAAAGAGATAATCAAGGAAGCTACATTTTGCTAAAAGGTACCATAGAAACTTAAATAATATCAACATGATATTTATGCGACAAATGGTATAGCATCCAAATTCTTAAAGGAAAAGTTAAATGATTTAAAGAAGGAAATAGAGAGTAAAATTATACTAGTAGGGGACCTCAACTTTCTACTCTCAGAACTAGTTAAATCTAACAAAAAATAAATAAGAAAGAAGTTAAGGAGATTAATAGAATTTTAGAAAAGTTAGCTATAATAAACCCTTGGAAAAAAATTAATGGGAATAGAAAGAATTATATCTTTTTCTCAGCTGTACATGGCACCTTCATAAAGATGACAGTACTCTTGAGATTCAACTAAAAAACTAGTTGAAACAATTATCAACTTTAGCAAAGTTGCAGGATATGAAATAACCCCCCAGAAATCATCAGCATTTCTATGTATTACCAACAAAACACAGCAAGAAAAGATAAGAGAAATTCCATTGAAAATAACTGCAGTGCTTGCTTCGGCAGCACATATACTAAAAATTGGAACAATACAGAGAAGATTAGCATGGCCCCTGCACAAGGATGACATGCAAATTCATGAAGAAAATAACTGCAGGCAATATAAAATACTTGGAACTGTACCTGCCCAGACAACCCAGGAGTTATATGAACACAATTACAGGACACTTTTTACACAAATAAAGACAGAACTAAATAACTAGAGAAATATTAATTGCTCATGGTTAGGCTAAAGCAATATAATAAAAATCACAATTCTACCTAAGTTAATTTATTCATTCAGTGCCATACCAATGAAACCACCAAAGCAATATTTTATAGAACTAGAAAAAATAATAACAAAATTCACCTGGAAAAACAAAAGGTCAAGAATATCAAGGAAATTAATGAAAAAATGTAAAGGAAGGAGAACTGACAGTAACAGATTTCAAACTATATTACAAAGTGGTAATTGTGAAAACAATCTGGTATTGGCTAAGAAATAGAGCACTGGATTAGTGAAATATATTAGGTACACAATATACAGTAGTAAATGACCATAGTAATATAGTGTTGGATAAACCCAAAGATCTAAGCTTTTGGGACAAGATCTTACCATTTGAGAAAAATTGCTAAGAAAACTGGAAAACGGTTTGGTATAAATTAGGCATAGACCAGCATCTCACACTGTATACCAAGATAAGGTCGAAATAGGTACGTGATTTGGACATAAAAGGTGATATCTAAAACAAATCAGGAAAGCATGGAAAAATGTACAGGTCAGATCTATGGATAAGGAAAGAATTTATAACCAAACAGACAGAAGAATCGGAAACAAACAAATAGGAGTAGACATATGCATTCCCAAGAAAAGAATCCTAACCTTTGGAGTTGCCTTGTAAGTGGCTCCCAAGTTTAAGATTTTAGGGATCATACTATCTAAAGAGAGATGGGAGTTTCATCATACCACGCTGTTGTGTAATTCTAAGCAGCATCCTACTTAGATAGCAAAGCTAGTGTGTGAATGGTGCAGAGCAGGTTCCAGGGAAGGGTATGGTTTGTGCTGTGAAATTTAGATTATTGACTGATTAATAGTTAAGAGTTATATTTAATCATTAGAAACAGTACAAATGGATCATATTTGTTTAGATTTGATTATATAGGCCTCAGTAGTAGTGTTTGTAAGAGTTTATGCTCCTCAATCTTCTGGGCTACAATCTGGACTCAATACTCCAGAAAAGAGGAGAGAGATAAGGAAGATAAGCCAACATAGTCACAAGATGTTTTTACCTAGTCCTGAGTCTCTTTGCTACTGGGTTATGCATGAAACGGGAGTTTCCAGAGGATGTTGACCAAATCTGTGTTTTTCCCATTGCCATGGATTCTGGAGATCCCCCTCTTTGGAGTAATCATGAATAAAGAAAATGTAAGCCCCCTCTTCACCTTTGCCATAGACCAATCACAATTTTAGTTTAAGTTTGTATCACTGGACCTTATGTAGCCAACTGTATAAAAAGTGGCTCTGACTACCAGGTGTGACTTTGGCTACTGAGGAGCCATTGTCCACCTTTCATTGGCAATTGCTAACAAATTTATTATGCTTGGGACTTTGTGCCTCAGTTTGTCTTTATTGCAGATTTTTATTGTGACGGTGCAACAGCCTCAGAATGTGTATGCCTTCTGGGAAGAGGCCAAAATACATAGTGATACAAGTTTGGGAGGGACTGAATAGGACATGAGGAGGCCTAGGAAGATAGCAGATCATCAAAGGCTTGCCCCAATGGCCATTTTAAATGGAGGTCCCATCTAAAGGGGACTAAAGAGTTATGTGAACGATGTAAGTTTCTCTACCTGTTTGTGCATTCCTATGAGTGCTGTACATCTTCTGTATTTTTTGTGTTTGGGGGGGGGGGCATAAATGCTTTCTCATCCATATATATTGCTACCTTAAGTAGGCCTATATAGGATCTAGAACCCAGATACCCAAATTTAAGGAGAGTTAGAATGAGCCAAATGTTACAGATTTTTCCTGTAGTAACTCCCGGTGAGAACAGTGCGACAAAGAAAGAAAGTAATGGTTTCTAACGCTATGATCAGACCTGAACAATGTAAGCCTCAAGTCTTTGGAGGAATAGGGAGAGGAATAGGGTTATACTTCTCTGTGTCCATGTTCTATTACTCTCAGCAAAATGTTAAGTCTCATGAGGGCAAAGAGGTAGTTAGGTCGTCTTTTATTTTATTTTTACATCTCCAATGCCTAACACCAACCATGCCTTGGACAGAGGAGAAACCTAATAAATGTTTTTTTCAAATGGAACTTTTAAAAGTCTGTCGTTTTCCTGAAAAAAACACTGTCACTGGAAAAGAAACACACATGGTGAGTGTCAAGTGAGGTGTCTGTTTTACTTTGTGGAATTTTCTTTGTAATACAGTATTTCCATAGTAGACCAGACTAGAGGCTGATCTTCTGAATTTCTTCCAGGGAATTGATTTAAAAGGAAAAAATAAAAAAGAATGTGGATCAGGTCCTGGGTCTTCCCTTTAGGGAAAAATAAATAGCTATGGTCCTCACCATACCAGACTTCCTGGTTCACTCTGTCATTCATTCAATTTAAGACCAGAAACAACTGGACTCTGTCAGAACAGAGCTTCCTGTTGTTGTCTCCCATTAGCAAGGATGTTTGCCTTTCCAGCTGCCTTTTGGGGAGATAATGCACATGCCACTCCCTCAAGTGTCTCTGAGAGGCCTGGGCTGGCTCTGCACTTCATCAGAAACAAGAAAAAACAAACACTGTAAATTGATAACTTGGAAAACAGGTGGGCATCATCTCCCCACCCAAGAGAATGGATTTAAGAGGAAACTTGTTTATGGGATGAGGTTTTTTAAAAGTAACCTGGATAGTTTAGCAAGATATAAACAAACAGCTCTTTCTGGAATTATATTAGTTCTCAAGGACTAACCAGCTGCAGATTCAAGTTAAAGATGGCACCCGGCTGACTGTAATCTGACCTTGAAGAGACTCATTGTCTAGCTTCCCCTATGCCCCCCCCCCCCCCCCCCCCGCAACAGATCATGCCTGGAACCTTCTTCACAACAAACCCATTCCCCAAAACAAAAACTGTTTTCCACATTTACATAATCCTGAAGCCATGCAGTGAGTCATCTCACATTTCACTTCCCAAACTGGAAAACGGATCCCCTTGGTGTCTTCCAAGCAGCCAGGAAACATCAGCCTTGTATTTTATCCCGTGTGATTCATATGAGCATGTTTTCCTGACATGTCATATCCATCAAGGATATCGAGTTGCTGTTCCTGTTGCAGAAGCATCTCCTTTTGGGTGGGAGTCACATGAAAATCCAGGGGGATTTCATCTTTAATCCAGGCTACAAAGAAATCACTTGTTTCCAAGCATGCAAATGTATCTGATGGAAAGGAAGAATGGGAAAGGACGGACTGCCCAAATTTTCCTCCCTTGTTGCCAACACAGATCAATTCTATCAGGGTGGGTCTTCTCCCTTCTATATTCTTCAACATCTGGTTTGGAGAATTTGGAAAGCATTTGTTCAATATGGTTCACATAATTACTTAATATTTATGGACAATATACTACACATCCACCTACAACATGCAGAAAATGCACAGTCCTTTATTGGCCAATAAAAGTATTACTAAAAGGAAGAATGAACAGACCCTTTCTTTACTTATAGTGCTGGATAGAATCTTAAGAGTTTGCTCTGTTTATCCCCTGCTTTTAGTGGAATTAACCCAACCACCTTAGGCAGATTCAAAATAATTCCTGCTTTTCACTGACTAGCCACACGGACACATACAAGCAGCTGTTTGCTGAAGCATGAAATGTAACTTCCATAGCAGTGGGAGCAGGGTGTCCCTTCGATTTTAGATTGTCAGAAAACATGACCTGTGGTTGGTTTTGCCTTTTGCCCACTCCTTTTGGGTTATTATTCTAGCACAAGGGTTCTTCAAATTCCTTGTGGTGAGGTGCTATATCACAAGAGCAGGGAACTCCTTACAAGGAGCAGAGAGGCAGTAGCACTTAGTGGAAATTCCTCTGGATTCAGAGTCAGAAACCCTGGGTTCTAGTCCTGACTTTGTCTCAAGCTACCTATGTGATTGTTGATGAATCACTTTAATTCTCAGAGCCTTGGTTTCCTAATTTACAAAATAAACGTAATCAATTTGGCACTACCTAATTTATAGAGTTGTTGTCAGGATCAAAATGATGATGTAAAGCATTTAATAAGCCCCCAAACCAATATAAATATCAATTGTTATTACTTTTCTTAAGCAAGATATGATATTTTATTGATGTAGGGAACTCCTTGTAGGGAAATTCCCTCAACCAATACAGATCAGCAAGTGTGCTATAATTTATAGTTTTATGGAGATGCCTGGGGCACTGAGCTGTTAAATGACTTGGCCAGGGTCACCCACTCAGCCAGTAAGTGTCAGAGGCAGGACTTGAACTGTGGTCTTCCTGACTCTGAGGATACACTATATGCCTCTATACACACACACAAACTTTTAAGGTAAAAGATGGAAGCTCTACAACCATGTGTCCAGTAAACAGGAAACCAGCAGAGCACTAACTGGCAGAGATTATATTCCATTTGAGACCAGTAGGAAGTAGGCATAGCAGGTACAACATGATGACATTGTCAGAAGATACTGGGGCCCCTCAGTACATACATACGCCTCCTGATTACGTGTTCTTCTCCATGTATGTAACCTTGCCACGTATTCTGTAGAGGTTCCCACTGATGACATGTTTATGTGTGCAAGAGTATATGTCTTGTTTATTAATGAGAAAATGTTAAATTACTATTTTTCCTACTATATTTCATTAAATGCCTTTACTTTGAACTAATTGTGACCTTTGACCAAATAAAAGCAAGTATACTGATGGGGGCTCATGACATAGATAGATAGATAGATAGATAGATAGATAGATAGATAGATAGATAGATAGATAGATAGATAGATATTGACCCACAGAGTACCTTGAACCTGGAGTATTTTTCCTGAAAGAATCCACATGTAAATGGCGGGGGGGGGGGGGTAATACACATAAGTAAACAGAAGAAAATCAGTACCTGAAATTCCAACATAGTTTTCCCCATGTTTGACTCCAACATATAGTGGTAGGCTCCTATGCTGGTGCTTGGGTCATCGGCATCATCTATAGTGCCCTTGAGAAAAAGCATAAGAAGAAAAGATTACTTACTGATTTTTGTTTTACAATGAGCTCTCCTTCACCATGTCTTATTGACATGGAACTCCAGGGAAATACAATAGACTTGATAATAAGCCACCCCAAAACTTCTGATAAAATTCTTAACTTCTCTGTCTCAGAATGGAAAGGTTTTTTCACTGAGTTTTTCATCAGAATGAAAGTCAATTAGAGGATTGTTTGGTACAATAGAGAGGGCCCTGGGGTTCTGGTCATGTAGTCTAGAACCTTGGTTCAAATGACATCATTTTAAAAATAATAAACTTTTTTATTTATAGTTTTGGGTTCCAATTTTTATCCCTCTTTCCTTCCCTCCCCTCCCCCTTCCCCGAGCTGGCAAACAATCAGATATGGGCTATATATGTATGATTATTTAAAATATTACCATATTTGTCATTATGTACAAGCAAACTTGATTAAAAGAGAAAAAAGAAGGAGTGAAAAATAGCATGCTTCAGTCTGTTCCATCAATATCAGTTCTTTCTTTAGAGGTGGATAGTATGTTTCATCAATAGTCCTTTGGGATTATCTTGGATCATTGTATTGCTGAGAATAGGCAAGTCATTCACAGTTTGTCATCAAACAATATTGCTGTCTCTGTGCACAAAGTTCTCTTGGTCCTGCTCATTTCATGATACCTCAGTTCATACAAGTCTTTCCAGGCCTTTCTGAAGTCATCCAGCATGTCATTTCTTATAGAACAATACTATTCCATCACCATTGTATACCACAGCTTGCTTGGCCATTCCCCAATTGATGGGCATTCCTTTGATTTCCAATTCTGAGCCATCACAAAAAGAGCTGCTATAAATAGTTTTGTACAAATAGGTCTTTTCCTCTTTGGGGGAATGTCAAATGAGATCATTTTTGTAAAGCACTTAGCACAGTGCCTGGCACATAAAAAGTGCCTAATAAATGCTTATTCTCTTCCCTTCCCAATCCTTTATATCCTGCCTCTGATGCTTGCTACCTTGATTGAGTAACACAATCTCTTTAGGCCTCAGTTTTCTTTTCTGTAAAATGAAGGAATTGGGGGCAGCTAGGTGGCACAGTGGATAAAGCACTGGCCCTGGATTCAGGAGGACCTGAGTTCAAATGTGACCTCAGACACTTGACACTTACCAGCTGTGTGACCTTGGGCAAGTCACTTAACCCTCATTGCTCGGCCAAAAAAAAAAAGGGGGGGGAATTGGACCAGCTGACCTCTGAGGTGCCCTCTAGTTTTAGACCTGTAAGTTACATAAGAGTAGAAATCATCTAAAAATTGTTTTCTACCTGTATAGGCTTCCTCTTCCCCTCCCCCTCCCCACTTTTATATAGTTGTCCTCTAAATGCCTTTTCAGCAGCCTACTAACATGACCCATTTGAATGATAACAGTGTCCTGGGCACTGCTAGGAGAAAGCATGAAGTTGATCTACAAAGATCCTATGGCTACAAGAACTGTCCATACTTTATGCTCATGATTCGTGACTGAGGCTTTCTATAATACTCTGCTGTTTGGCATGGATGTGAATCTTGGCTTGTATTTCCTTCATGCTTGGATTATTTAAACCTCAGGAAACTAGGTGGATGGGTAAAGGGTAGAAACTGAATTCCTTCAAATGTAGATGGGGGGGGGGAATAAGCTCTGAAAAGGCCTGTGGGCAAAGTGGATCTAGTAAGAACTAGGTCCTTTAATAAAGATCATCCAGTAGTGAATGGTCAGGAATTCGTCTGAAGGTGGGCAATGGCAGCTTTGTGGAACTGAACAAACAAAGCAGCCTGCATCAAGTAGCAGCAAATTCATAGCTTTTGAATGCAATAACATTAACATACTGCTACTGAAATATTTATGCAGGCTTTTAAATATCCCAGAGGAAATCTGCCCAGAGGTCTACAAAGCTTATACATTTTTACCTTAAAAATTTCCGTTAAAAAATGATAAATTACCTTACACTAAGAAACTCCCTAATACCCTCCTCAGCCTGAGGGTAAATTCTACACCTAAAGAAACCAAACCCCATTTTCCTAACTTTGTCCCTCAAAGTTATTCATGTGAAATACACAAGACTCAGAAATAAAGGCTTCTTTTCATCCCGGGTCAGATACAGCAGTCTCCCAGACATCTCTCTGCCAGTGTGACTACTCTCCCACCCTTTGCTCCCATCCCCTTTCATCTTTTATAAATGATAAGAGCACTTTTGATCGAAACAGCATAGGCGAGGATAAGTCTAGAACTAGTTTAACTTCATGCCTCTCATGTAAGCAGAAATTTCTTTCAGCATGATGGAACCATTTCAGTTAGCTGAAGGGCAAGGTTGGAGATCACCTAATCCAACGCCCTCATTTTACAGAGGAAGATACTGAGATCCAGAGAAGCTGTTTTACTTGGGGACATACAGATAGTAAGAAGTAGAACCCAGATACAAACTGACTTCTGATTCTGAATCTAAATCTCTGATGAGGGATTAGACTAATGGAGGGGGAAATAGGTGTGTGAATGGTGATCAACAATCCAAAAATCACACTTATTTTGGCTTTTGGAATGAAGTCACATACCATTGCATATGCTGTGTATACACACACACACACACACACACACACACACACACACACACACACACACACATACATACACACACACTTTTATGTACCTGTCCATAATTTTACCTCCACTGAACTCTACTTTAATATTGTGGCAGGAGAATATTCCCAAGAAAGGGTATCTCTAGGATAAATAATTCACTCTAGGATAACTGAGAGGTTCCCCTCTAAATTAGTGGGCAGGGGTTTTGAAAGCCTTCTAAAATATGTGGGTTTGATTCCTTGGCATAAGAAAGAAGTAAATACTTGAGATTTAGGGGGACTGACTATTTTAGATCACTAGTTTTTTATTCAAGGGTACTGAAGAAGCTATTGGCAAAATGGGTCTTATAGTTTTAGAAAAATGACTACCCCTCTAAAAGTTTAAAGAGTTAGTTGGCTTCTCACAGGTAAGATCTGGGCTTATAATTGGGTGGCAAAAACTATCAGCCTTAACTTAAAGACTGAGAAACTGTCCCAGAGAGATAAATTGTTTTCTCCTAAGATGGGAGTTAGCACCTAACCTTGATTTTCCTGACTACTAGACCAGTGTTTTTCCCCCTATCAAGCTTCAGTGAAATAAGAAAGATCAAATATATGTGGGCCTTAAAGAAAAAATTCACTTAGAAACCTGTCTGGTGAACCCAAAAGGTCTCAGTATTTTCATTGCTGTCAACTTCTCACCCTTTTCAGGTAGCACTTACGCTGGTGGAGGCAATGGCTTCCTGAACACTTTCTATAATGAACTCCTTAGTGATCCTTCGAGAGGGCAATTCGTTGAAGAGGGAATTGATCAGGGCCACTTTGGCTGCATCCCGTCTTGCCTCTGCTCTGCTCAAGCAACACTAGAAAATATTTGAAAAGGAAAAGAAAAAAGGGGTTACCAAGGCAAATAATGTTCTCATTCATCTGTTGGTTTGTGTGCGTGTGTGTGTGTGGCAGCTAGGTGGTACAGTGGATAGAATGCTTAGACAGGAGTCAAGAAGACCTGAGTTCAAGTCTGGTCTCATACACGTCCTAGCTGTGTGACCCTGGACAAGTCATTTAACCCTCTTTACCTCAGTTTCCTCTTCTGTAAAAGTAGATAGAGAAGGAAATGACAAACCACTCCAGTATCTTTACCTCCCCCCCAAAAAAACCCCCCAAAAATGGGGTCATGAAAAACACAACTGAAACAATTGAAAAACAATAACAAAAATTCTTACATGTGTTTTCACTGTTCCCATAGAGGTGGTCCTCAACTTTCTATTAGTTCTAAACCACATATACAAGTTTTGTTTCATTTCTGTAGATTCCTGTCATCTACAAACAACTTCACTGGCTGTAGGAAAAAAATAGACAGAATATTTTCTCCTTAATACCCTCCTCTATCTAGGTTTTCAAGATACCATTCTCCCATTTCTCCTCTTAATTGCCCTACCACTCCTTAGTCTCCTTTGCTGGAAGGTCATCTATGTCATGCCCACAAACATGGGAGGCTCACTGGCCTCTGTCCTGGTTCCTTTTCTCTTCTTCTATACTATTTCACTTGGTGGTCTCAGCAGCTCCAAAGAATTCAATTATCATTTCTATTTTGATGACACTCAAACCTACTTCTCCCGTCCTAACTTGTCCATTGACCACCAGTTTTGAATCTTCCAATTTTCTATTGGACATCTTGAACTGGATGACTCATGGACATCTTTAACTCAATCTGTCCAAAGCTTAATTCATTATGCTTACCTCAAAACCCTCCCTTCTTCCTAATTTCCCCATTACTGTTGAGGATACCACCATCCTCCCAGTTACTCAGACTCACAACTTGGACACCATCCTCAACTCTTCACTCTCTGTCACCATCCCCTCCCATATCCAATCGGTTACCAAGTCCTGACAATTTTTACCTTTATAATATTTCTTGAACATGTTCCCTTCTCTCCTCTGACACTAACACTACTCTGGTATAGAGCCTTATCATCTCACATCTGGAATATTACAATAGCCTTCTGGTTGGTCTCCTGGTCTCAAGTTTGTCCCCACTCCAGTTCATCTTCCACCCAGCTGTCAAAGTGATCTTCCTAAAGGACGGGTCTGACCATGTCACTCAATAAACTATAATTTCCAATGGCTTCTGGTCACCTCCAGGATCAAATAAATATAAAACCTACTGTTTTGCATTCAAAACCCTTCATAATCTGTTCCTCTCACCATTCCAGTTTGCTTATATGGTATACCACCCCTTTCCATGTATTCTTTGATCCAGTGATACTGGTCTGTCTCCTTGCTGTTCCTCCCACCAGACACTTCATCTCTGGACATCTCTGGACTGGATTTTCTCTAGCTGTATCCTGTGGGTACAATGCTACCTCCTTATTTACCTGGCTTCATTCAAGTCTCTGGCTAAATCATACCTTCTACAGGGAACTTTTCATGATTTCCCTTAATTTTAATGCCTTCCCTATGTTGGTTATTTGCAATTTATCTAGTATTTAACTTGGATGTACATAGTTGTATATATGAGGTCTGCCCTACTGGAGAGTAGGGATTCTTTTGCCTTCCTTTGTATACTTAGCACAATTAGCATAGTTCCTGGCACAGAGCAGGTGCTTAATATTGATTGACTAAATGGAATCCATGCTACTGTGGAAGGCCGAGGCTGTTGGATGTTTGAGGTCAGTTGTTCTGACCTGCAGTAGGGCTTCTGAAATAATTCCAGCACTAATATAGTGAGCCCTGGAGAACAGGGGAGCCATCGGGTTGCCTAAGAGGAGTGGGGGGTGGGGTGGGGAGGGAAGGAGAGAGTGGTTTACAGGCCAGTTTGGAAAAATGAAGCAGGTCAGAGCTTCCTACAGACCAACAGTGGGATAAGGACCATGAGTGACTGCTACGTTTTCAGCCTGGGAAAGATAGACTTAGCCTAAAAAAACAAAAATACAATTAGCATGGGAGGGGTTTTAACTGACTCTTAACTAGAAGAGACAGTTCCTTTATCCTTTAAAATTGAAAACATGATTAGAGTTCAAAAAAGTTTATGTAGAAATTTTACTGCATTTCCACAGTGATGTGGATTGACAAGTTCAGCCACTCCCTAAAGCCTGCCCAGGAAAGTTACAGGCCTAGCCTAGCCAATTACCCAGTGAAAATTTCTAGCTGTCTCAGGCTCCCACAACACTCAGATAAAGGACTGGGCAGGTACCCACATTGCTTTGTATTGTGGGCTTGTTGATGCCCTAGGAGAGGTCCTACTTCTGCAGCCCAGGGATCGCAGTGAATGCTAAAAACACCTGGAATAGTTCTTAAATGATATTTTAAAATTGTTCCTGAAGGAAAGAATATATAAATATCTTCTTTACTTTCTTTGTTTGCAGTTCTTCCTCTTCTTCTCTAGACTTTCTGATTTTAAAAGTCCCATTTCCATTCACCCAGTAAGGTATTATAGTGCAGGAGTGTTTAAAAATATAATACCTGAATCCCTGGTGAGCAATCACATAGACTGCATGGTGAATGATATCAAGTTCCATTCCCCATTCTTTGTTTTCTTTTTAACAGGGTGCTAATTTTCCAAATGTTTTGCTAGTATTAAGAGATAACTGCAAAAGTACTTAATTTTGAAATGCATTTGACTTTACTGAACATTGGGGTTGCAGAATGGCGGGCTCTCATGGAACTTTATAACTTTTAATCTAAATAATGCCAATTTAAACCATCTTTGGTAGAAAGGGAACTAGTAAACACCACATTGATAAAAGAAGCTCTCTCTTTTAAGTAAAACCAGTTAAGTATCAGATCAAAGAACAGGCATACATTTACAACCAAATGGGATTGCTTTAGAGATCAAAGGACTATATATCTGAAAGGACAGAATGAGCTTTATACTCAAAGAACATTAAAAGAAACTATGAAGACTTAAAAATATCAAGATTTTAAAAAGTCATATGTCTCTACTTATTGTTCCAATTTATTAAATCTTCTGTTAATATGGGGGAGAGAGTGCACTAATTAATAAGCACATAAAATAAAACAAATTCTGTATCATCAAAGGACTTTTCTTGCTATTGTATTTCTGAAAGACAAATACATTTCAAAAAAGTCTGTGTAAAATTCACCAGCTCCTTCCTTCAACATTTTGGGGATCAAGGTAAAAGACAGTATCTGCATTTTTTTTTCTTGAAAGATCTTTCCCTTCCTTAGGGAATTATCCTTCTACTTCCTTTCCCAAACCATAAAAACCTAGTATTAGACAAGAAAGAAAATGCCTTTGCTTTCTTTCCTATGAAACAGTTTAGTTAGAATGCCAGAATCTAAGTGGATAGAGCTAAAAGGACAAAAGTCATTAACTTTACTAAACTAGCCATTAACCAATCAATCAATCAGAGGGACAGTTTTGAAAACAATGAAATGTGATAAAACATCTCTGTGGTGAGATTTCTTCACTTGTAAAATAAAAGGATCAGACCATATGTTCTCCAAAGTCCTTTCTAGCTCTGACATTCCTTGCTTCTAAGCAGCAGTCTTGAGTTGATGTCAGCAGCGGTCAACCTCAGCTTTGGGAATGAGTAAAGTGAGGAAGAAATTATAAGATTATTTCAAAGCAGTTCCCCAAACACCCATACCCTGCCAAGGGGAGTTGGACTTTCCAGGTATGTATCATATTAATAATTTTTTTAGTGAACACCAAAACAATAGAGCTTTATAAACTATTGTGTATATGATACCCACTCATTAACAGAGTTAACAGGGGCAGCTGGGTGGCACAGTGCAAAAAAGCACTGGCCCTGGATTCAGGAGGACCTGAGTTCAAATCCAGCCTCAGACACTTGATACTTACTAGCTGTGTAACCCTGGGCAAGTCACTTAACCCCAATTGCCTCACCAAAAGAAAAAAAAAGTTAACTTCTATGATATGGGGTTGGGATATATCAAGGAATTTGGGACTATTAAAGTTTAAACTGGCCAGATAAACTAAAGGACAGACACACCTTGAGAAGTAAGGAAATCTTAAGTAAGGCATGTCTTCTGCCTGATTGGCGCTAAGGGACAGAGATAACTCCAGAAGTCAGGACCAGCACCTCTCATTCAAGCTTTCCCCGCCCCCAAAGGGAACTTTCCATTGTCAGATAGTCACCCCATCTACCATCTATAAAAGCTTTTGCCTTTCTCCTGTTCCAGGAGATAGGTATTTCAGAAAATCATGTCTCTGGAACCATCTACCCTTCAGAGAAGTCCTTGATTTCTTTCTTGGTCTCCTTTCTCTAGTGCCTAAATAAAAGATTATTGTATTCTAATTGGATTTGTGTTGGAGAGGGTGTAATTTTTTAAAGAGGAATACCTAAGGACCTCTACCCTCACCCAATTTCCCCTGTGACATTCTATCTTTCACATTTCATGAAAGTACAAAGCTAAAATATTTTATTAACACTATCCACTCATTGATTCCTAGTTTATGGTGCTATAGTTTCCAACTGGCAAGCAGACCTCGATTAAGTATTTATCAGGCTGTTTAGAAGATTCCATTCATTGTTAGATTATAAACCACAAGAGTCATTTCATGGGGCTCCCAGATTTCAGTAACAACAATCTCTTGTCCTAAAACTGACTTGTGAAAAATAAATCTATGTAGACTCTTCCAAGGAAGAAGTTCAAAGATTTTGTATCTTGTCATCAATAACATGATTGTATGGCTCAGTGGAAAGGACGCTGAATTTGGAGGCAGGAGAACTGGGTTCAAATCCTACTCCTGCCACCTGTGTGACCTTGGACATGTAAAGGAACTTTAATGTGCCTCAGTTTCCTCATCTGTAAAATGAGGCAGTTGCACTTGATGGCCTTTAAGGTTTCTTGTGGCTCCAAATCTATGCTCCTACTGACGTGGGGGTCGGGCCAACTAGTTAAAAGATGGACACACCTAAGTAGGGGAAGATTAATTTTTTTTTTGTCGGGGCAATGAGGGTTAAGTGACTTGCCCAGGGTCACACAGCTAGTGAGTGTCAAGTGTCTGAGGTCAGATTTGAACTCAGGTCCTCCTGAATCCAGGACCAGTGCTCTATCTACTGCATCACCTACCCCCCCCCCCCAAGATTAAATTTTATAGCAAGAAAGTCAGGTAGGTGTATCTACTACCTGAGCTAGGAGACAGAGATAACTCCAGAGGTCAGGACTAATCCCCTGACTCTCAGAAAGCTTTCCCCAGCCCCAAAGGGAACTTTCCATAGTCAGGTGGTCACCCCATCCCACCTCTCCATCTACTAGAGATAAAAGCTTTTGCCTTTCTTCTGTTCAAGGAGAAAGTTCTCTTAGAGAATCACATCTCTGAACCATCTTCCCTTCAGGCTAAGTCTTTGACTTCCCTTTTGGTCCCTTTCTCTAGCACCTCAATAAAAGACTATTTTATTCTAATTGAATTGAGTGTGAGAGGGTGTAATTCTTATTTTTTATTTTATTTTATTTTGGTTTTTAGTGAGGCAATTGGGGTTAAGTGACTTGCCCAGGGTTACACAGCTAGTAAGTGTTAAGTGTCCAAGGCCAGATTTGAACTCAGGTACTCCTGACTCCAGGGCCAGTGCTCTATCCACTGCGCCACCTAGCTGCCCGAGAGGGTGTAATTCTTTAAAGAGGAATACCTAAGGACTGCCACCACCTATTTCCTCCATGACACTACCATCATATTTAAGCCCACCTGTGAGGGACAGCACAGCATAAACATGAATATTTAGCACAGAGGTGTTACAGAGTGTGGGCAAAGTTGTACAGAGAATTTAGCACAGCATTTCTTAAACTTTCTAGCTTGATAGGACAAAAGACTCCATCAAAAACCTCACCTCACTTCAGAAATAAGTAGTGGTGGAGAGCTGAGTGGTTGGAAAGAAGAAAAAGAGGTTAATTAGTAAAAAATAAATATCTGATGGGGTGTAGGGAGGAATTTTGTGTTACTGTGTGTCTCATTTGCTTATGTTGCCAAAGAGTAGCTCTCTTTGAGTCACTCCACTGTCAGAAGCAGGATCCTTGGAGCGAGAGGCCCTGGGTTCAAATCCTGCCTCTATCCTTTATTACTAGATCTTAGACAATTCACTTGACTTCTGGACCTCAGTTTTCTCATCTGTAAAATGGGGGTGGGGGAATGAACTAAGGTCTCTCCAACTCTAAATCTGTGCTCCTTGTCATTTTGCACTCCAGTAGGAAGGAAGGTGAATAGAGAGTTGTGAGGATGAATGTTATCAACCACGATAAAAAGATGGGAGATAATGAGAAAATAAGTAAGATAGCGAATAAGATTGATTGTTCTCACCTATGGGTCAATATTTTTGCCTTGAAGGAAAGCCAGAGGTAGTGAAATCCCACACTCAAAAATTCTTCCAGACAACAAATCATCATGCCTGGTATCTTAGATAAGACTTTGGGACACAGTGGATAACTACCCAGAGAAATACTGCTCTAATCAGCTCCATACTGCCTCTCATTTGTTACAGGAGAATACCGAGAAAATGTCACATCTTATGTTTAGGAAAAGCTCCCTAGCTGAGTTGATTTGAGCCTTGAAAAAAGCCCAAGGTTCTAAGAAGTTCTGGAGGAGAGGGGGAGGTGTATTTCAGCTTTGGGGGACACCTCTGAGTAAAGGCACAGGTCATTGTCTAGTTTGGCTAGATTATAGAGTGAATGCAAAGGGGTAATATATTTTATAGTAATATATTTACCCTGGGAAGACCATTTGAAGTCAGATTGTGGAGGGCTTTAAATGACAAGCTAAGGGGTTCATATTTATCTAATGGTTAAAAACTGAAAAATTTTGAGCAAGGTAGTAGCATGGTTGCTCCTTAGTCTTAATTAAGAACATTGTTGTTGACATTCAATCACTCAGTCATGTCCAAGTCTTTGTGACCCCATGGACCATAGCACATCAGGCTCTTCTGTCCTCCACTATCTCCCAAAATCTGTCCATTGTTTCCATGACACTCAATCTATCCATCTTCTGCTATCTTCTTCTCCTTTTGCTTTCAATCTTTCCCAACATCAGGGTCTTTTCCAATGAGTTCTTTCTTCCCATTTTGCTGTCCAAGGGACTTTCAAAAATTTTCTTCAGCACCACAATTCAATAGCATCCATTCTGTGGTGCTCAGCTTTCCTTATAGTACAACTCTCAAGAATATTATTACTGTAGTCCCAATTTCTTTGCCCTCTGGAATATCATATTCCATGCCCTCCGGTCCTTTAATGAAGATGCTGATAGATCTTGCTTTATCCTTATTGGAGCTCCACAGTATTTGAATTCCTTTTTTCTAGCTGTTTGCAATATTTTCTCCTTGACCTGGGAGCTCTGTAATTTGGCTATAATATTCCTGGAGGTTTTCCTTTTGGGATCTCTTTCATGAAGTGATCAGTGGATTCTTTCAATTTCTATTTTGCCTTCTGCTTCTAGAATATCACGGCAATTTTCCCTGACAATCTCTTGGAGGATGGTTTCTAAGTTCTTATTTTGGTCATGGTTTTCAGGTAGTCCAATGATTTTCAAATTATCTCTCCTGGATCTGTTTTCCAGGTCAGCTGTTTCAAGGAGATATTTCATATCGCCCTCTATTTTTTTTTTTTATTCAGCTGGATTTGCTTTACTGTGTCTTGATTTCTCATAAGGTCACTAGCTTCCATTTGTTCAATCCTAATTCTTAGGCAATTATTTTCTTGAGAGAGCTTTTCTATTTCTTTTCCCATTTGGCTTTTCAAACTGTTGACTTTTTTCTCATGACTTTCCTTCATTGCTCTCATTTCTCTTTCCGTTCTTTCCTCCCTCTCTCTGAATCTTCCTTCTAAATCTCCTACTTTCTCTTCAAAGTCCTTTTTGAGTGCTTCCGTGGCCTGAGACTAATTCATATTTTTCTTGGAAACTTTGAATGTTGGAACTTTGACCTTATTATTATCTTCTTCTTCTGAGGGTATATTGTTGTCTACCTTTCCCCCAAAGAAGTTTGTGATGGTCTGCTGCTTTCTCTGTCTACACATCCTGGCTGACTATTTCTTGGCTTTTAACTCCTTCTTAAAGTGTAGTGCTGCTTCCAGGACACACTGTTCGAGCTACAGCATGGCCTAGGGGGTGATTGGGCTTCTTCTCAGCTTGCCTAGCCTGCGAGTAAGCATGGCTGCTTTCTCTTTGACCCAGAAACAGAAGTCTGATTGAACTCTGATTCTCTATGGTCAGAAGCTTGGCGTGCCTGTGACCCTCCCTCACTGGGCCATCACCACTCAGCCTACTGGCACAGAGCCAGGGTGCTTTTCCGCAACTCCAGCAGAGACTGCCTCCACTTCACCCTGGCCTACCCCCTAATGAACCTCCTCACCAGTCTGTGATCAGGGCCTCAGAAGCTGCTGGTGCCGAAGACTCTGACAGGTGCTAGAAGCAGAATATTATTACTAAGAATATTATTTTGGTAGAAATCGGGGAATTTCTTAGCCTGGGTTCCTGGACAACCCAGGAAAAATCTCAGTTTCCAACCAGATCCATTGACTAGGAGTTGAATAACTTGAAATGCCAAAGTGAAAAGAAAAGTATTTATTAACATGCTAAGGAAGACTGTTCACTGACAGCAGCTGCAGCTTTCTACGGCACAGGTTTGGTTTTATACTTATTCAAGTTTGCTTAGAGTACACAGTCAACTATCAGCATTCTGTGCCAGTTTACAATATCAAATTAACACCTTTCACAGGAGACAAAGAGAGAGGTAGAGAAAGGGGAAAATCAGCCAGGGGGGAAAGCGTCATTTCTGGGAGAGTATTTGCCATGCAGCTAACAAGATTTTTCCCACCTTGGATGGAATCATCTGCTTTACTGTGTCCTTACATAGTGTGTTATATTTGATTTTTCTTTCAGTAGCTATTATAGATTGGAGAGAGAAGAGACCAAAAGCTGGAGGACCACTTAAAAGGCTATCTTGGGGCAGCTAGGTGGCGCAGTGGATAGAGCACCAGCCCTCGATTCAGGAGGACCTGAGTTCAAATCCAGCCTCAGACACTTAGCACTTACTAGCTGTGTGACCCTGGGAAAGTCACTTAACCCCAATTGCCTCATTAAAAAAAGGCTATCTTAATAGTTCAGGCAAAAGGTACCAAAGACCTGAATGGATCATAAGTAACACTGGAATAAAGCAGTTTCAGTGGAGTAGTCAGGTCAGAAGCCTGACAATAAGAGGTTGATAGTAGAGACAGCTATTGTAAATATCAAATTTTCCTAGGAGTTTGGCTGTGAAAGGGAAGAGATACAGGTTGAATTTGAAGAGATGGCATGGGGGGCACCTAGGTGGTGCAGTGGATAAAGCACCAGCCCTGGATTCAGAAGGACCTGAGTTCAAATCTGGCCTCAG